>NC_137569.1:10307364-11029089 GCF_963082525.1 Nesoenas mayeri | reverse complement strand
TCTGCAGTCAAAAGCCAGAAGAGATACACACTCTGATAACTGTGCTTAGCTGAATTACACTAACTGTAAGTCATGTTCTTGAATACTGAACAGAGTTCACGTAACATACATAGTCATGGCGTTCAACCCCTGCAACTTTATTTGCATGGATGTATTTTTATACTTCTCAACTTTATTTGCAGTTAAATCTATAAACAAATCTTCAGAGACTAACAAGAAAATTCTGCCCTGGACTGGTTCTTAAAGCCATCAAGAAATGAGGGATTATAGCTGGGAGCAGGCAGTAACAAGGCATGACAGAAGTAGCAGTAACAGTGTTTGTTCTCATTTTAATCCATAAATCTTATGTTTTAATGTCAAACAAAAAGGAGAACCTTGCAGAAAGATAAATGGAACAAAGTATTTCTGAAGTAGAAAATATACTAATCAGTATCAAAAAGCAGGACTGGTAATGCTAAACAGAACATGGGACCTGAGAAAAGTGCAAGATCCACTGATAAATGCTTCAGCAAAAGCTGATAGGAGATTATAAAGTATTGATTCTATCTTTTCTCTTTCTAGGCTATGTGAGCAAGCAAATACACAGTGGGACAACATCAAAAACCAAATTTATTCAATAGGGAGGACAAAGATCAAAGTAGTCTTGAATGTATTTTATCATTGTTTCCCACTGGTATGTATTGTTAAGTGGAAGCATAATATGAATGCATGAAAGCAAAACAAGACTAATGTATTTTGTACTAGAAAGCCATATAAAGCATTTAGTTGGCACCTAGCAATATACCAGCTTAAGTTTAAAGACAACAAAGTGGCATTATTACATGCAAAGGTTGAATCTAGTAATTAGTACTACAGTTTTTTAGAGCACCTCAGGCTGAATCCTCTGTGTGGGATTTATTTAGCTTTGTTAAGGTTTTGTTCATTTTCTTGCTGAAAGAAAAATAATAGGTCATAAGCTGTCATCATCAATAAACAAGGATGATTAGTTGCCTCTTATTAAACTTGATAACATTTCAGCAAGCATAGAAACATTATTAGAATTGAGTCGTTGTATGAACAGTCTTCAAGTCTGGCTGAGGCATTGCTTGGTTCAAGGCAGCCACAATGAAGTACCATCAAAGAATTCTCTCCTCATGGTAAGGTGAAACCAGTTAAGTCTCCAGAAAAAACTTCAGGTGACAACTATACTGCATATTTAACTGCAATCAGGCTTAAAGCAGGGAAGAATAAACACTATTTTATGTGACCTACCACAGACTTCAACTGTTCTTTGTGTTCTATTTATACAAATTTAATAATAAGATCAAAATTAATGTGAATAAATTGCAAGTATCCCTTACTGTCAAAGTTTGTTTACCTTCCTGTTGTCTGCACACATCTTCCCACTTCTTGAAGATTTTCTGTGGAGCATTTTATCCAATAAGAAACAGAAACATAAGAGTATCAGAAATATTTACCTTTTTAATGAAATATTCGGTGATTAAGGCATGAAAAAAAATTAATAATATCTTACACATGTAGGGAAGTTTTCCAGGTAATATAATTGTCAAAAGTAATTAAAGGGTCTATTGCAATTAACATCAACCACAAATCTTCCCTTTTCACATCTTTACAGTTCAATGATTTTCAGCTTTTAAAAATCTGCAGCCCACCAAATTTTTGAGTGAAGATGCAGACCCCCTCAAAAATTTTTCACATACATATAGCATTGTAGAACACACATCGACTTTTCTTCTGCTTCTCTTAATTGTGTTTTGCAATTTCCTTGGAAATAATCCAAATTCTAAGCTACTCGGGCAAGCAATCTCTGGTAACTCTAGATACTGTCTGGAAAACTTTATTTCAGTTCACTCCTTTATTTTCCTCATGAGTATGAGGATGTTCATGACTGTAGATGCTTTAAAGCTCTATCTTTCTTTATTTAACTCCTATTTTTCACACAAAAGTCAGTTCAAAAACAACATCTTCCATAAGATTCAAGTATTTGTTGTTTTTTTTTCTTAAGGAAAAACTGAGTGAGGAGACGAAACGTAAGAACAGGCTGCCCAGGTAAGTGGTGGAATCTCCTTCCTTAGGGATGTTCAGAACCCCGCTGCACGCAGCTACAAGCAACCTACTCTAACTGGACCTGTTGGAGCTGGAGGCTGGACTAGTCGATTTCTGCAAGTCCCCTCCAGTGCACATAATTCTGTGACTGTGCTGGAGGTGACATTATAGAGGTGTGGTAGATAATCCTAGAAATTCAGCAACTGCACACATTTCAAACATAATTTTCTAGTGATCTCCAAGCTTCCATGGCTTTACCCATTATAATATTTGTGTGGTCCCATTGCTACACTTTTATAAATTCCCCCAACCCAAATTTCCTCCAGAATAACAGCCATTTAACTGCTCCTCTGGGTTAGATTTGTTTTGATCAACTCCTATGTGTATCGTTGGCCAGCACTAAAATTCAAAGTCTGTGCAGGTCACAGACACCATACTAGCAATAGGTAGATAATCCTCCAATTACTGGAAATAGTAGTAATTCTAATGGATTCAATGTAGCTGCCCAGAAAGCAAAGTGTGTTCCTTGAGGACTGAAGGATTTTGGTTTTGTCCTTTATGGTTCTGCTCAAGTTCTTAAGGTAGCACAGAAGGGCTTGGGATAGCTCACAGAAACTTCCAGAAAACAGGCCTAGAAACAGGAAATTAAGTTAATGCAATGCCAATCAAGCCTATAAATGCAGTACATCTGAACCCAAAAGGGCACAAATTTAATGCACACACTGCACTACATTTATTTAGACCAGTATGACCTTGTTTACAGTCCAGATGCTTCTAAGACATGGCAGCCACAACTTGGTACCTGCTTGACTTTGAATGTTAATTTAAATTTAAGATTCTTTTTCCATTTTTCCATGCAATTGTATATTAATGAGGTGGGTGATTCTGCCTCTAAAGAAACAGTATGATTTAGGGTTGACTTAACTTTGAGCCCTCTTAGACAACCACAATGGCTGGTCATTGTTTCTTCTTTTTTTCAGTAAATGTAGCTTTGATCACATAAGTCATATGACTTATGTAAATTCACCCTTATTTAAAGCTGCATAAATTGGATTGTTTTCTGGAATGCAATGCCATGTTCTTTACAAATTATCTGGATGCTCTGTTCCTCTATGTACAGTTTTGCATTTGCTCAGTGACAGTTATGCACCTTATTATTTACTATTCCATCAATCTTAGTTTCACAAGTAAATAATATCAGATTTTTTTTTTCGAGAAAAACTCAATAATGTGGCGCTGTCTCCTAGACAAAGCCAAATAAAATTTTTCCTCTGAATATTAAAACTCAAAATGAAGTATTGAAATGCACCATTTCTCATCCTTCTAACAGAAACAATAATTACAGCATTGATACTGTATATTGCTGTTTTTTTCAATTGGGATGCCCTCTGTTTATAGGTGCATGACAAATGCCCACTTGTCTATACAACATATGGATATAAGTCTCAACATTTTTCTCCTGTCAGCAAGTAAGTAGTACAGTTTGAAATCCTATGGCCTCTACCTGAAACAAATAACAGCTTATCAACTTGCTGAGTTACATCAAAGAGCGCTATATAATTCTAAGTCCCATGTGGAGACCAGTGTGGTTCCAACATGACAGACTTTTTCCTTTTTTTTTACTGTTTTCTTAAAAAAGTAGGAAATTTCATACTAAATAATTGTATTAAAGGTTAAGACTATAAAGCAAAACACTCCAAAACATAGGAAATAAATGTGTGCTGCGCAGTATAGCTGAGATCCCTTAGGCACAAACACTATGATCTCAATGCTGCCTTGCGTAACATGCCCATACACCATGTTTCTTTCCCTTTCCTTCTCCCTGCTCTTTGCCTCTGAGCCATAAACACCCACCTTCTTTCATTAGGAAAAGCCCAAGTGCCATGAATGAGTCAGCTTTGTCCTTTGGAAAAGAAGAATGGCAATATCAAATCAGGTCCACCTACCCCAGGACCTTGTCTCCAGTGACCCTAATACTGACCAATAGCTGATGTTCCAGGTACAGTGTAAAAATAAAGCATTTAGGGCAAAAGTTCCCTGAGAGTTCAATGATTTTTGCAGCTCAAGAGTTTATAAAACTGCTGTGCTGAGTATTCAAATCAACAGGAACAGAGCTTTGAATTAAAGTAGTACTATATGAATACAAAGACTGCTGTAAAACTGGACCAAGCTTGACACTCAAAATCAGTGGAAACTTTCTACTCTAAATTTCATTCTGCACTAAAAATGGATAAGGGGAAAAATGAAATTCTTAAAGTTGCTGTGAAGATAAATTCCTTAGGCTTTGTGAAGCAGTTCTACAGCTAAAGCATATAACAAAGGAGCACACAAGGGAAGTTAGTAATTTTGTACTCTGCGGGGGTGGATGGCAAAGTAAATAAAACTAAAGGCCATGTACCATATGATCCAGTACAAGCACACTTTCAACTATTAACCCCATAGTGACCACTGTACATCTGTGTACAATGCATGTATAATCTATATATAAACACAGTGTATAAGACAGGAGACAAGAATCTTGACTCAGTGCAGTCCCGATGAAATAAATGGTGCACCTTATCAAGCAAAATGGTGTTCGCTGTGCAAGGGGCATTACAGCCGTTCCCTCTGTTCATGTATTGCCACAACTGTGTTTCAACTAAGCCATCACCTCTCCATTCTTTGCCCTATGGGATGTCAAAACTAACCCTGACTAACATATGCAGAAAGCAGGACAGGTATTAGGAAATAAAGGCAAGTCCCCTTCTAACCACAAAGTGCTTGTTGTTTGTCCCAGTAACCAGTGCTCAGTGTCAGAAACATGACCACTGGAACATCAGTCCACTAACACACTACTATATATGGCTGTTGGCATGCTCTGGTTTGCTGATGGCGAAGCATTTTCTGTGTAAATTAATTGCTGCTTCTTGAGTTGTCAAATGTATAAAGCATACAAAGCAGCTAGAAACCACCCAATAAAAGCATATTATCTAATAAACCCAACCTTCATTAGAAAAAACTCAGAATAGCATTACACTGTGTGTAGAGTGACTTTTTTTATAGAATAATAGAGGTTTGTCATATTTGTAACACGTAAGTAACTAAAAAGCTTTCACTCCTAAAATATCTCTTAGATAATTTAAATGCATATAATTTTTGCAGTGACAAATTAAAGCTTGGAGACTTGGAAATTCTGTCTGGTGAAGGGTTTAATAGTTTGCGTAGAGGAAGAGGGATTACGTGCCAAGGCAGGAAAGGAGGTTGGCAGCTTTAACCCACCTTCGCATTCTCAGGGGTTTAAAGCCGGTCCTTCACAGAAAAATGTAAAAGTATTGCACAATGAAACAATCTCAGACTGATCCATGAACAGCTTCAGAAGGCAAGTACTTGAAAATGTCTCTGAGAGACAAGACTCAACCTTCCTTCTCTCAAAACTGAAATTTCAGTTTGAAAAATACACTAGGTTACTCTTCCTCATGTCCATGATACGATCAGTTAGGTTTTAGTCACTATATCTTCAAGTGTAAGAAATCCGTCTTTTTGCTAAGGAGCAAGTGTGAGCAAGGTTTCAAGATTAAGAATCTCAGGAAAATCAGCCTGCAATCTAAAACTGTCTGCAGCTTCTGCGGACCTCCCTGAGCCCAGTCCAGGGGACTGACGTAGATGGGGCAGCCCTGACTTCTCTCAAATGCTAAGCCAGTGTGACAGTCTAGCTTAGGCAGCCCACAGTTAAGCCTATGCTGAAACTCGTACTTCATTATCTGTATTATCTTTTGTCATTGTTTTTCTTAAGCCTAAAACAAAAGCCACAGAACACCTTTACTTTTTGGCATGAAAAGCATAATATTCAGACAGAATAATGTTTGATCCTGGGGAAATGGTACACTCACGTGCTAATACTTGTGAGGAGGTAGATGGTCCATTCCAGAGAGCAGTACCGATTTTATGGACTCTCAGTGGGCCACAAAACATTGATGTCCAACCATAAGGGGCCCCAAGATACCAGATCATATTGATCATTACGTTGTTTATAGAAAAGTTTTGTTAAAGTATTTCAAAGGGTCTCTTGAATTTAGTAAATTAAAATTGTTTTCACCCTCTGATACTAGAACAAAGATTCATGTTACTAAGGATACCTGCCTGTACAAGTGCCTAGATAAGAAACTAGCAACAAAAAAATTCTAAATCAAATGTTAATAAGGTTTGGTTTTTTTCTGTCATAATATTTACATACCGCAAAAGTATGACTATATTGTTAAAAAGGAACTCATTTGGACAACCTGTATAAATCATTAATGGCTTTGCTGCTTATGAATCTTTGATACCTCTATCCAAAGAGATGTCAGTAGAACACTTACAGTACACCTTGCAATCCAATGTTCTGTTTTTATTATAAATGCAAGTTGTAACTTAAAGTAGTCAGAATTTCAAAACATGAGCTTTTCAATACTGAAAGAAATTTCTGCTGCTATCTTCTTATAAAAGCAAACTGCAAGATCCTAAAACAGGCACAGACTACATAAAATCTCAAACATTTCCTTAGGCAAATGAATAAGTATGCAAAGGGAATCAAAGCTGAATGTATAAATCCAAGATGTGAGAAAGAACAAAATATGCTTGGAGTGTCTAAAACCACTGGCAGACAATCTACCTGTCTATCATCAGACTATCAACTGAAAGATAAAGAAGGCTTATAGAGGGAAAAACACTCTTTTCATACCACAAGGTGTGTGTGTCTGTGGGGGGAAGCCAAATAAAAATGAACAAAAACCCACATGGACAATGTTCTTAATATGCTTGAGCCTATCTATGCATCCATCAGTCAATGCATGTATAATGAAATACGTACCAAGAACCAACTAAAACCTTAACACAAAGATAAACCATCAGTATATATTTACAGCAGAATACCAATGCACAATCATGTCCTCTATCTCTGGAGACAAAAACAGGTTTGTACATAGCATAAAATATATTTTATCAGGCTAAATACCATAATTGAGAAAAAAAAAAATCAGAAACACATGCACAGAAATCCTTATTTGGATAATTAAAGATGGTATAAGTTTCATACTATAAAAGCTGGCCTACAAAAAATATAATACTATTTACACACCTGTTTTGCTTGTGTCCTTAGACCTTTGTTGTTACAGCAAAACACCATTGCTTCTAGCAAGAAAGGTCAACCATTTTTATACAATTTTATGCAATTATTGGGATTTGATGAAAGATGTGTTAATTGAACACACTCACCTACTTAAATTGTTACCCGATTTCTCAACAAAACTCAACATGAATGATCTTCTAAAGCATATCTCAAAAACACTGAACAGAACAAAACCACTCTTACTCTTTTGTCTGCTGTGATATTCATAAGGTTTTGGGGGATTCTTTCAAACAGCTAATGAAACTGTACACAACCAAAATTACAGTTTAAATGTCTGTGAAAGCAGTATCATTCCAAACAAACAAACCAACAAACAAACAACAAAAAAAGCGAATCAACATTTAGGGTGTAAAATGCTTTCAGGTAGTTTCTGAAGAGAAGCGCTGAAAAGTTAATTCCAATAAAAATACAAGGAAAGTAACAGAAACACAGTAACAGAAAGAACAGAACTTTAAAAATGTTTACTGAATCTAAGATTAAATAGTTGTTAAATAAAAGTGCTTTTTAGAATATTAAACAAATATTAAATCATCTCAGCTAAACATGAAAAGAAATACCAGACAATAAAGTTTCAGGTTATTAGCACAGTATCCTTGCAAATTCAAAATAACATAAAGTGTTTCAGTTTTCTGTGTGAATTCAGATGGAAAACATTTTGTATAAATTTTCTTGAAAAACATTTTGTGTAAATTTTATTATATATAAATAGTTTAGGCATTGACTCTGTAAAAAGACATTTCTAAGTATGAGAGCTTTAAGTGGCTGACTCTGATTTCTCAAGTATTTTGGTCTCATCTAACCACTGCATGCTGCAAAAGTGCTTGACACTGAGCAAATGTTATTGTATGACTTAGTCTTACAATAATCAGCATCTAATTAAAAGTCAAACAATACAGTTTATACGAATAAAGCTCTAGATTACCTGCAGAATGAAACTGTTCCAAGTACAGAGTATTATTTTCACTGTTCTGTCTATTTGATTACTGATTACTGGCAGCCATTACCAGTAGAATTTGGATTTGTTGCGTCAAAGAAGAAGGGTGAAGATGGAAAAAGAAGAAACACTGCTCATTCCTCAGCTATGCAGATGAAGAAGAGAAACCAGCAGTAAGTTTTGAAGATGGTGTAGGCATACCAAGAGAAATGACAGAAAAATAAATGTTCTTAGTTTAAAAGGAAAGTAAATTGTATAAAAGGTGGGTAGCAAGAAGGTAGATTCTGCAGATAAACTGGAAGTTGAATAGAGTACAGCTTTAGCCAGTGGATGAGGAGAACTAAGAGATGCTCCAGAAGAGGCCTCTGCAGGATTTGGCACCAGCAGAACTGGAGACAAACCAAACCTATGAGCTGCAGTGTCTGGAACTGTGGTTAAGGACATAAAATTGTGTTGTTTTTTTTTTTATTTAAGCTATGATTTCTACACATGACAGTGAAACATTCAAATGTAAATCAAAGGGAAGACATGCAAAGCAGGTGGTTGTTTGTTATATGCACCAGACTGTATGAAGTATCCATAAATCATAAGTAAATCTGATGTGACAAACTGCTTGTAACATTTTTACTAGAATGGAATTATGTTTAATCTCTCAAAATAAGATTAATAATGGCTAATTAATTTATGCTCCCTCTAAACCAGTAGGTAGAGACATGCAGCCAGCATAGTTATGATGACGTCTAACTCGCTTGTCTCCAGCACAATAAATTTATATGAGGTTTCCTCTATGCAAATTGAAAATAGGAATCTGATCCAAAAGAAAGTGATGCTGTAAGAAACAATTTGCAAGGCCGTGTGGGCCATACTGAGTAATGCTCCTTGTGCTATAAATTGCCATGATATGAAATCCATTTAAGTCAAAAGCATTCTTTTTTTGACCTGCACTCTGAAATACAAGATCACGTAAGTGACAAGACGGGTAATAAGTTTGTAATTGTCCACACTTATTTTGTATTAAAATTCCAATCAGTGGCAAGGTTAGAATAATGTATTCAGTGATGGATTTTTTTTATTTTTACATACAGGAATGAGCCATTATTAAACAAAGTAACAACAGATGAGCTCGAGAAAGCTCAAAGGCTGATCCTTGTAAAGCACGCAAAGTCTTAGCCACAATCCTTGATCTGCTGGCTATGCCAATAGAGCAAACTAATTGCATGCACAAGCTCTCGTGATGGTTTCTCTAAATTCTTCTTTCAATGCGACTCAAAAATTCTGCCAAGTCTCTGTCACCTTTCTGTCTGTCTTTAATATGTAAACCAAACTTTGATTTTCAGGAAGGGGGAGGAAAATAAATAAATAAATAAATAAATAAATTTTTAAAAAGGGGTTGGGGTCTTGAGCTCTGCAGAGCTTCTCTTGGCAATGTAATGGCCAAGTGGAAAGTTATCAAAGAAAACTCTCTGTACCATTTATCGGCTGGCTACAGAGCCCAGCGAATAGGCACAAATAGGCAAATAAATAGGTACAGCCAAAGTACCTTGTCCTGCCCTTCCTGCCTCAAGGATAAGTATAGGAAACAGCACAGCACCTGAGAGGTCACCTTTCCAGAGCTTTCACAAATCTAGGCACGATCCACACATCGATTAAACTCCTGCTGCATTACTTGAGTGCTTTTCCTTCCTAAATGAAATTTGCATTGCATGAAGCTATCAAAGCCAACAGGTAGCCCAAAAAGGTCCAAAGGATGCAAGTGTATGGAAAGCAGGTATGTTTACCAGAACAAGAAGCATAAGAGAGAACCTCATTTTTCATACATTAAATAAAACAAACAAAAACCACCAAACCTCAAAAGTCTGATTTTGCATGCATGGAGTGAGTGACACCTTACTCACAAAATACTCACAGATTCTACAGAACTCCCAAGTGCATAAGGCATTTACCAATGGGAATATTGCTACCTGATCCAAGGGAGATTTTCAGCACTTAGCATTGCAAATCCGGACAAGTACAAACACAACTTCCAGTGATTAAATAAAGGATGACTTTCAAAGAAATAAGGTGAGAAGCAGCTATGCATTTGGGAACTGAGAAGACTATTCAGTCACACCAGCACAATTTAAGTCACATTTTAGGAAAACAATCTGGATTCTCTTGCTGCCCCACCGTAACAGCAAGTTTATCAGAGGTTCAGACATGGAGAACAGGTATCAGGACAGGAAGACAAAATTGTTTGGGTTACCTGAAAATATTATACTTGGATCTAGAATGTCCTGGATTCCAAAAGGAACTGACCCACAAAAGACTTTTTTTTTTTCTTTTAATATTAAATGTGCAAACTGTTACCTGCATTGATAAAAGCATGGACTCCTCTCTCCACTGCATTTAATATTTATGAGCTGGTTGTGAGCATACTGACTGTCTTACTCTTTGTACTGAACTGCGTGTCCTCAAACTGCAGAACCGAGCTAAAGGCTGAAGGCATTACAGCCTTAATGTCAAGAAAAGTAATCACATCAATATAATTTGAAATTATTCATAAGTCCATATAATTATAGAAGTGCATTTCACTAAGTTCAGAGTATTAAAATCACTTAATACTGAAAATATAACCAGCATTTCAGGTAAAAAATGTTTGTAGAGAGTCAGCCCAAGAGCCCTCAGACTCAGGAACTTATATTTGCCAATAGCAGGGTCAAAAAGAACACAAAACTAGAAAGAAAAATACAAGTATTAAAGGAAGTGTAGCATATGTAACACGGTTTGAGAGGTGGATTACTCAAGTCGAAGGTTTCAATAGATGTTGTAATGCTGAAAGCAGTTGTCTTCCATGAGCTCTTCTACTCCCCTACTGAACCAGCATAAAGTTTTACCATACTCAATTATCTATGGTGATATATTTCACAGTTTATTGTCATTATTATTTCACAGCTTTACATTACCTTATACATATTGTATTGCTTGAACATACTTTGGAGAGCTACCTGAAATCAAAGAAGTTTTAATTGAGTAGCAGCAATGTAAATCAGCAAGGCATTTCAGATTTGAAGTGTGAAGAGTCCCGCTCAAGTATGTGCCTGTGCTGTTACCTTTATACTCAAGTATTTTGCGCTGGTGTAGAACTTAAATCTGCTCAATTTTATGGATAATACCAGAACAATTTGTGCTTCTATATTTACATCCTGCAAAAATATCTACTAAAAATTCTTCAAGTATAGGAAAAAAATCCTCAAATCAAATGTAAAAGTAGACATTTAATTAGTTATCTTTATGTATTACATTATAATGTATTTTTTTTTAAAGTAGACTGATGTCTGCAGTTTTGCAACTGAAATATTGTAGCAACATAGGGCACCAGAAATTAAAACTGAAATAGGCTATAAGCTTACCATAAGTGAAAGTGACTGCTTTTGCCCCAGCTGAAAGGCCAAAAAAAAAAGCCAGTAGAGCAAAAAATGAACACGATTTTGATCAAATCTCGAGTAAGGCCTCTTGTTTTTGACCCATTTTGAATCCAAAAATATCCTTTATGTTGTCATGTAAAAATTAAAGTGCTTTAATAAAAGATTAGAGTCTATGACTATAAGCTGAACTACAATAAAATTTACGTGTTTTTTAATGTGGGGCTTTTACCACATACTTCAATATTTTTAAATCACAGATTTTAAGATAGTAGAACACACAAAGTGAAAAAAAGTTCATGGTATGTGATATTTATGATGATATTTATACCATTATCACACATCTTTAGTATTAAAGAGATCATAACGATCCTGGGCTGGCTGAAGAGTAAGTACCATCAATAAAAGCTGTGGCAACTTAAAGTAATTTAGAATAACAGAAATATTAATTACAACATGTGCTGGGAAGGGACACCACTGACTTAGTAGAACATAAACAGGTCTTGTGGTTCAGAAAAATCTTATTGATATGGAATTTTCCTTCTTTCCTTCCTTTCAGGGAAACACCAAGAGAAGACGTGCAGAGCTGGTACTCAAAAATCACCAGTGTTTTACATTCCATAACAGATGTCCAATTATAGCCAAATCAATCACCATGGTTCTGTGTTAGGGTGTAAAATATTCAGGTCTAACTTGCATTAGGCTGTCATCAAGTATATCTTGAAAGTGCTTTCCCGTTGCATGGCACTAGTGTTGTATCAAGATGTTTACAAGCACTGAGTAAATTCATACTCATATCACTGGAATTTCTGGATTTGGATTGGTGTCATGTACTATTTATCTACAGTAAATGTGAACTGTTTGGCTGGATAGGATGTGGCTGCGCCATCCTGGTTTTTTCTGCCAGGGCTAGCATGTGCCTCGCTCTGCTAACAGTTTACTCTGCTGCTTCTGTTCAAGATGTTGAAATGCTTAAAAGTTTGTTTCATTTGCATTTAGTACTTCTTGAATGTAAACAATTTATAAAAAGAAAATTTCACCTTGCTCTCCTTTAAAAATAAGCAAAAATCCAATTACAACTTTAAGGTTAAGTACTTCAGGCTATATCATGTCCTTAGCAAATAAGCAAATGGTGATTTTGTGCTCGGGAATAAGGCACTAGCTCAGTCCCACAAATGCATCACCATTACGGAGCTTCCTATCAAATGTTTAGAAGCCATTATACATTTGCTGCTCAACATTCTTGTTAAAAAAAACTTTGCTCTTTCAGAGTTTTGCACATCCGACTTTGTCATAGAACATTTCCCAGAATAATTCAAATTGAACCTTAATATATATAGGAGAAATGAGAAAAGGTACAGATACACTGCAAGCCTAGAACTGTCAGTACAGAATTTTCATTTTTGAGTTATCCAATGCAAGATGAAAGCTGTATCTTTTTTTCTGTCTCTATAACATCGTAAGCAACGACATATACCTGAAGACAGTGACAGCTCAGGGCATCATCCTTGACAATTCAAAAAGCTTTTCTTACATTGGGAAAATTTCTGCTTAAGTGAATTTACCAAATAACTGAGGCTTTTTTGTATTTTTATGTTTTTAATAATCTTGACTCCTAGGAACAATAAACTGACATAACACCATTGATGAAGTTATCAACATAAGATACATATTTACCTCAAGTTCACAAGTAATTTGGTTCCACACTGACATTCTGATATGTCCTATGAGATTTCTTAATGAATTCAGATTTCAAGAAAACAAAATAGAACATGTTACTGATGTAAGATCCTGGGTACACAAACTAATCTGCAGGTATCCAGAAAAAAAATCAGAACTTTCAGGGAAGCATCTGCTATCCTTCATTTTCTATGGAAAACTGTCACAATTATTTGTTATTTTATACAGTATTTTCCCATCTATCGCTGCATTTAAAAACATTTGAGACAGCTGCTGATCTCAACTGAATATTTGGCAGAAGCTAAAAATCAAAACATAGTATCAAAGAAGTTTGGGTAACACTCTCACTCAAATATGCTCGTTAGAAGGTAAGATCATAGCCTCTCCAAAACAAACCACAAAAAATGTGAGTATCGCAGCATCTGCCTATAGCACACCTTCTGTGATTAACTCCATAGAGAGTGGGTTTTTGCTACTTTAAGGGAATACAAATCAACAAATAAAAGCATTCTCATTGCCTTATAATTTGCACAAAACCTTGCCTTTATACCAAGCAGTTTCCCCTTTGTGAACTTCGTACTGATACTTCTTTGTGAGTTGCCAAGTTATCAGTTTACAGTCCACATGAACAAATCAAAGCATTTAATTTCCACCTTGCTGCCCTGACTCATTTTTCAGTCTTTATAAATACTATTAATATCTCATCTGTAATTCAAATCCAAAAGCCAGATACCACCTTTAATGTGGATCTCTCCCTAGACCTGACTAAGATATTTTAATGTCACTCCATCTTCCTACACAAATTTTCTAAAGAGAATGCTTTCTTGTGTGTCCAAACAGATGAAATTAGCCCCTTAGCCTTGTATCTAACGTATTTCCATCTTCTCTTGTCGGCCTTGACCCCATCCATTTTACAGTATGGAAAGTGCTGCACAAAAAGTCAATTTTCCTCATTAATCGCATGGTACCTGTCAAGACATTTCTCTCTGTGCTAAATAAAAAATGGTCTTCTTGTATCATTGGTTCCCACAAGCACTACAAAGATGCCACCCTCTTCTTTTCCCCACCAGTTCCCCAACTGTTGAATTTTCAACGATCTTTCTACAGAGTCATTTTGGGACCATCTTTTACAGCTGGAAACAACTGCATACTTCTTAAAGCAAATTCATTATCTTCCTTCTCTTCTCCAAATTTTACCTGAGTGGTGATAGACAATGAAGCTTATAAAGGTTTTGTTCAAGGCAAGGAGCAGATGGGATGTAAATACTATTTTCCATGCCAAATAATTCTTTCTTATCATTTTATGGTCCTATGTTTGTCATATTTATCACTAACTTTATCACAAATTTTTGCTTCTTGCCATATGAAAGACTTTTCATTAGATATTTTATCTTATTCCATGCAGTGGGCACATGGACAGAAGATGTAGATGCCAGAACAACAATCATCAGGCTGTGAATAGTTTTCTGCTTTCACTGTCTATTGCACACTGTAGATTCCCATAATCATTTAAACTTTGAAAAGTTTCTCATTTTAAAATGTGGATGTCCAATCAACCCATATTTCTGAACTCTTCTCTTTTTTCACATATTTTTCTTTCAAAACAAAAATAAGTCTCTGCCATTTTCAGCTAAAAAAATTTAGACCTGGGTATGAATTTCCAAGTCTTACATGACTCAAAAAGGACAAAATGGCACCAGCGTTTTTGACAAATCTTAGTAAACTACATAAGACAGTTATCATTAAAGACTCTTCCATAGAGATTTCCAGTACACTTTCATGAGGCCTTGGATTAGGATATCCCAAGATATTTAAATGGCAAATGTATTGAGGCCTTGGGCTTTTTTCCATCAGTAGTTTGTGTTTATTATAATAAATTATAATTATATTAAAATCTATTATAACAATATTGTTTATTTATAATATCTTCTCCATTCTTCATAGACTATACCTTTCATTCTGTATTTAAAAAGCTACTTTAATTTTTTTATATCATTAGCTTCAGAGTTACTGGCACTCTTAGAATAATTCCTCCATCGAAAGCAGACACAAAATCCTTCACCACACCAAAACATCTCGCAACACTAAAACTTTTCAAAGCTAAAACATATTTTTACTTTGAATAGCCCTTCACACTCTTTTACTTTCTTTTTCCTTCTTACTTCAATGTTACCACTGTATTTACCACACCGAATTTACCGCTCTTCTTCAGCACCTCAAGGACTGTTTCTCAGAAAAATGTAAAATGTCTGAGGATTGCAATTTCTCATAAATGTTGGAACAATTTAAATATGTACCTCAGTTTGTTGTATGCAATGTTGAAGTATCTGTATCAAAATGTGTACTTTCTCATTAATAAATGTCTAATGAGATTCAGCTTGCAGTTTACTATCAAAACAGTCATAGGTCAAATTGTACTTTGCAGTGGAAAGTTAAAACTGAAAAATTACACCAAGTGAAAATTTTGATGTTCGGAGAATTAATGTTTTAGTAGTTTCCTTTCAAAAAGGCCCTGTGACTCTTCTGCAAACTTCCCCAAGAGCTTTATTTAGCCTTACTTAAGGCAACACGTAATTAGGCGGGATTTAAAAGGTCCCACTGAACCAATTCAAGCTCTATGTTAGCTTCAAAATGAAAACTGAAGCCATTTACACTGAATTGTTTAGTCTTGTGACTCAGATTTCCTAATATTTTACAGAGGTGTTGAAAATCCAAAGAAGCTTTACACAACCAGGGAACAACATAAAGCCAGAAGTGAAAATATTTAAAGAGAAGTAAAGAGGATTTCAAATACATTTTACACAGCTGCATCTGCTGTGACAGTTTATTAAGCTGCAAGGCAAGAGGTTTTTTTCTTGCTGAAATATTTACCATAAGCCAAATAGAATTGTCACAGTGTTTCAAGTCACTGCCGAGGAAAGCTGAACATTAGCATTCCCAAACGAGAACATCACTTGGTTGATTCACTGAGTGAAAAGGCGAGCAAAATTTGATCAAAATGAAAGTCAACATGCAGCATTCAGTTCCGTGGAGAGAACTGAAGATGGCATAAAAGCTGGAGGAGGAAAGTAATAGGCGTTGTGCATTGGTAGATAGAAAACAGGTGAGAACTTGCCAGTTTTTGTACAGCTTCAAGGCTCTGGTGGTGTACCAAGCAAAAAGAGCATACATTTGAACCTTCCTTTTTGCAGGAGCTGAGCAATTTCATGAGGGCTTGAAAGCAGGTACAATTTTGCTTCAAGGAAGCAACTTCCTTCGTTGAAGAGAACGATGTATAAAAAGGTGATCTGGGGCGGGGAGTAAGTTTGCTTTCTCTGAAACAAAGTAAGGTAAGATTCTTTAAGTTGTACCATTCACAGGTGATGTATTACTGGATTTAGTAGAAAAGCAAGAACACAAAGCCCTTCATCTCCCAGCTAGGCTTCAATTGAAAACATCACTCTCAAAAACACCTGCCAACTGCAACAAACTAGATGTGCTACCACCAAGTCTCCAAGAAACATCTTTCTTCTAACTAAATCCTTCCTTCTTAAATCCTTGTTAAATTTTCAGTCATGTGAAGTAAGAGGGTCACTGGTGCACATAACACCACACGAAAGAAAAGTTTGGTCATTCAAACTGGACATTTACAATTTCAATGCTAAATTAACCATGACTGTGCTCATTTTTATTTTGTACATGTGAAAAGAGTAGATATATGGGGTGAGGCTGAGAACATACTGAGGGGAAAAAACACAGGAACAAGAGGCAAATGCCACCTGCCTGACTCCTGCAAATGCTTCTGTAGAAGTCAACACAATTACCTTTGGGTCAGGAACATAAGATGTGACCCCTTGCTTTTCACCCTTGCTATTTAGAGAGAACTCATCACACTCTGTGTGCGCCACACAGCTAGACTCTGGAATAAAAGATATTGACCTTTAAGAGCTCGTTCCTAATTAAAGTTACCCATTTGAAATCACACAACTAGATCTGACAGCTTTGACCATTCATGGATATTGTTAGCTGAAAAAGCGCTGAGACACAGTCTGCAATTATATGTTTTTTAAAGATCTGTTCTTTTTAAATAAGGAATAATTTGTACAAGAAATTGATAGTTTTCTTTCAAGTCCTCTAAAAATATTTTCTAGGGAGTTTTTTTTTTGTTTGGTTTTGGTTTGTTTTTTTGTTTTGTTTCTGTTTTTTGTTTTGTGTTTTTTTGTGGGTTTTTTTTCCAATGCTAAATTAACCATGACTGTGCTCATTTTTATTTTGTACATGTGAACAGAGTAGCTATATGGGGTGAGGTTGAGAACACATTGAGGGGAAAAAACACAGAAACAAGGGGCAAATGCCAAAACTGAGAGAATAAACCATTAAGTTGTTGCTAGGAATATTTTTACATTAAATACGGGTTTTTTTCCCAAAAATTTAACACTATATTAGAAGTCAAAAGTTACATGATAGGACGTCACATCTCTAGGAAGTTATTACATATCATCTAGGAAAATGAAAAGTAAGCTATATCATGACAACTTAACTGTAGCACTAGTTTTGTTATCAAATACTGTCTTTCTACAAAATAAGTTGGTCTGGGAGGAAATCAAGCATAGGTTTCTGTGTGTTCTCCTTATAATAATAAGTACAGGTCACCGCAGTACTTTCATGATTTACATCACAACAGGACCTTCAGGTTTCTAATAAATGCAGAACTGACCTTTAACTCTTAACAGAGCTTCATTTTCTTAACTTGAATTTTTCTTTCAGGAAAAGGTTAGGGGAGTGAAGAACAGGGATTATCAACAGGAATTTTATTTTCCAACCAGATCCAACTTCCATGAAACTAAAGGATTTGCTGTCTCTTGAGTCTTGTCAAAAGTTGCATGAGCAGGGAAGGGAGAAACTAAGCAGTAGTGGAGAGAGTTTGTGCATGCTTCAGTATTCAGACTATATTTGAAAATCAAAACTAAATTAATAGAAGAAGAATAGCATCTTACGGAAACAAGTCTGGTACGATTTATGCTGGGAAACAACAAAGAATACCAGAACGCTGATGTGTAAAAAGCAAGGTCTCTTCCTTCTGAAACGACATAGTGTGGGGGCAGTGTGTGTCCCTGGACTACTACACCCATCCCCAGAACAATAAGTCATTTTCATCGCCAACATGACCAGCAATGAAAAGCTCTCACATAGTCCATTTTCACTGAAAACATAACTGATAGTTGTGGGCAGTTGGGTTTTTGTGTGTGTTTGGTTTTTGTTTGTTTTGGGGTTTGTATTTACATAGTAATGGAAAGGATATTCACTAGTCACAAGAGGAAAAACTACGAAATCACATTCAATGACAGGATGTGGAATAATCACCTAATTAAGTCATAACTGCAGGAAATTTGGCAAATTCATGGAATATGCATGGGTAATGCATCAGTATATTTCCCAGGCTTCTACTTTGCTGCTTTCATCTGCAATATGCATGCTAGAAGGGGAGGAGAGAGGGGGGAAGAGAAAGTAGAGCAAGAGCAAGGAAGGTCTGTGTGCTATATCTGCTTTGTAAATTAAAATAGAAGATTAAAATAGATTTTAAAAACAAGTTTCAACTGGTTATAATACCACATGGGGGATATTATTATTATATACTTCTGATATTTAAGCATATATTTTTCATATATATGTATAAATAGTTTTATACTTATGTATATTATAAATTTGCAGGGGATCCTGTGCAGCTCAGATATTAAAAAGCTGAGGTACATTGGCGTCATACTCAACCCATTCACTGACTCCTATAAACTCAGGAACTCTGACTACAATCACGCCTATCTTTCAATTCCTGAAACAGAAGTCTGTGAAGCTGAGGAATAATGTTTTTATTGTTCCCCTACATTCCTAGGCCCTGTTGCACTGTAGCGTAGCCTTCCTAGTCAAATTATTCTCTGCTTTTTGTGATGCTCTCTGGAGTCTGGGAAGCACATAATTCAGTCTCGCCAGGTCTATTCAGAGAAGGAATAGCCAAGCAAATGCCTGAATATCAACTTTTAACCTGCTGTATGGAAGTATTATTCTCCTTATTAAAACTCCTTAGCAATGTCATTAAATACAGAAGAAAGGAAAACCAAAAATTTGCTGGAAAAGAAAGATTATGAGTATCCTACACTGAGGCCTGATTAACAAGCCAAGGTGATAGGAAAGTCAGCACAAAAACTTCTGGATGGGAAAGGATGAGCAGCAAGGTGCCAGGAAAAGAAGTCTCTTCACATGTAAGCAGCTTATTTTGGATTTTATACGACACCTTTGACACAGCATGACTTGATAAACCACAGACAATAAAAAGAGTGAGAAGCACTAACATTGGCATTCAGGAAAATATCACTGGATACTGCGACACTTTCAGGGAAAACGTCAAGACTCCGCAGCCCTTTTCGCACCTAACACCGCCAGTGATGCATACGGAGACAATTTTCATATATATATGCTCAGCAATACCACAGAACATCAAACACAGAACTTTTTGAAATGACTGGAATATTTACTTTAAGGGCAGAAATGAAGCATGTTTATAGTAGATCTCCAGTTGCTTTTTGCATCTATAGTACATCCTAGTTCAATTCCATTTTTGTAAGTTATTAAACTAGCTAAACCTAAAATCATTCTACCCATGCAAATAATCTGTCTACTCAAAGCATGATTCAGATGCTAATTTTATTCAAGTAGCTTCAATAAACCAAGTTGGGAGAGATCTTTATAGACACCTTAAACTTAATCCCCAAGGCCCTATCAGAATAGGGATCATCACAGTCCTGCATTTTCAGTGCATGGATCCAACCAAGTACATCTCCAGACAGTAAAGAGTGCAAACCTAGGCCTTCAGCGATGGACCCTTCATATAAGAATATTGATACTACAAAGACCACAGAAGCATGACAGCAGCAGATTTCAAATATGTCCTCTTGCATCTTTTTCACTTCCCCCACTCAAACAATTTTAGTTCTTTTTCTGTGCCACAATCACTGGGTTGCAATTCAAGAAAAGGAGATAACAATCATGTGGAAGGCTGGTATTTTATACACACTTTGATGGGTTTATTTTGCAGGTCTACAGG
Organism: Nesoenas mayeri; assembly: GCF_963082525.1. Classification (NCBI taxonomy): domain Eukaryota; kingdom Metazoa; phylum Chordata; class Aves; order Columbiformes; family Columbidae; genus Nesoenas; species Nesoenas mayeri. The sequence goes on along the minus strand of NC_137569.1, from coordinate 11,008,804 downwards.
CACTGAGGTTGTTACTAAATGTTTCATCTGTTGTTATTTGATTTTATGCATGACGCCACCATAAAGACATATTTTTAGCCTTGTGAAGTGTTTTCCCCTCTCCGTTAATTATCAAGTACCTGACTGATTGCTCATGATTGATGACCGACGGGGAGAAGGTTCAGCAGGTGTTAACAGTTTCATTAATGTGAGAGGCACAGAGGAAGGATGTGGTCCATAATTCCATCAAACTGCTTGCTGCTGTTGCCTGTAAGTGGTTTTCTCCATGGCAGAGTGTGTGTGCTAATGTATTATAAAATGAAAACTGAAATTTCAATAAGGTGTTATTACTAAAAAGAGTTTTACTAAAGGAGTGTGATTATTTCTGATCTTTGTCTATGGAAATTATTTTTTATTTAAACATTCAAGTGACATAGAAGGTATAGTCAAGTGAGAAAGAACTTGAAGTGGAATAATCAAATTAATTACCACAAATCAGAATCAGGAAAAATAACTTCCATTTTTATCTAAAACCTATCCCAAAAATTTCATATAGTTGTGAAGAGAAATTCATCTACATGAAAGACTTAAATCTAATTTTTAAAGTTAGTAATTGAACAGGAAGTTATCTTAACAGCACTATAACTTCCTTTGAGACGTGAAATGTAGCCAAATTATTTAAATACATAACAAATTTGAAATTTATTTATAATGAATCAAAATATAGACCCACCTTTCTGGTGTCTTGTGCTTTGGTGGAATCTGTGCTGTTGTGGTTATTTTTCTGTGTTCATAAGCATTACCCCCATCTTACGTTTCCTTAGCTCTTCTTAGATCCTGAAAGGGGTAGGCTAACATTTTTGCCTACAAAGCACTTCAGTGAAAGAAATCACGATACCTACCAAAAAAATAAAATCTGATAAGACTGGGTTTTATGTAATCTCAGGTAATCTGTTACATACATGTGGTGTACACAACTGAAGTAACTAATCCACCTAATAGAAACACTTGTGCATACAAACTTGGAGATCATGAATATGAAAGAGATGACCTGATGATTTTTTTTTCAAACTTTCTTTTATATTATTCTCAAATAGTTACATTTTTCTATTTCCAAAAGGGGAAAAATTCCTAGAAACAATAAAATCCTCAGTCCAACAAAAAAATCATAAAAATAAATAAATGTGAAAGAGACAGCTTTGGACTAAATTAATGCTTTAACATGGTTCAAAAAGGTAGCTAAGATGTGGACATTATTTCAAAACCGCAGTTTTAAAGCGAAAAATTAAAACTGTATAGAGTATATGCAACTATACTTAAATATATACTACTGAGTATGGTTAGCAGTGAATCCTTTGCTACAGAAATAATAAGAGCTTTTTTTTTTTTAAGCTTTGACATTTTCCAGGTAAATACAGGGATACATATATTACCCAAAATTATTAAACATGCCAGAAAATCAAGCTAGATGTGCTCCTTGATGCCAAAATCTGTATTTATATTAATTTTGAAATACAGATTATAGAAATCTGTATTTGTAACTCAAGATAGATTTGATGCAATAATTTCTTATAAACTATTAAATAAAAATACAACCTCTGAATATCCCATCATCATTTCATTACTATAAGTGTTACTGAAAGTCATAAAATCCTACTTCAAGACCTCTTGAAATTTTAGCAAGCTTTCTAATCAAGGCTGATATGATAAATGATTCCAAGTCTGAATCCTGTTAATCTAACATGCAGAAAAAATAGTTTAAAAAATCAAGTACAAAACAAGAATATGTTGTGTTTACGAAGATCCAGCAATCGTGTACGTGATGGTTGTAATGTACTTTCTTTGAGGTTTTAAAAATGTGAATTCGAACATCTAACAGCATAAAATACCACATGCTGCTCATATCATGAACTGTTTAGAAAAGTTTTATTAAAAGAAGCTCTTAGGTTTTAAAAGCTGTTACAAATTTCAGGTATAAAATTCCTGCCATGTTCCAATAGGATTTCTAATTCTAAATTCAGTAAAAGCTTTAGTAAAATCTTGTCCTCTTCTTTCTACCACATTGGCAACCCTTTCCTGAAAACTTCTTGCTGAAACTGATTCTTTTTGCTGTTGAGACAGAACAATGAAGTTTTCTGAGCACTACGAGAACCTTTGCTCCTTCCAGATTTTGAACACTTCTACAGGAACAAAACGATTTTGGTTTTAAAAAAAACAAAAAACACATGTGAAGGCTTTTACTCTGAGTAGGAATGGCAAGTTAGACATTTATTTTTCTCCAGACTTCAATACTTTCAAGTTGAAAATCCACATCAGTGACTTCAAGGAAAGTGGTAGACACAATAGGCCTTTTTACAGTGATGTTAAAAAATGGGAGGGGGGGGAAGGTCTTCTTGAAAGTAGCAAAAATAGGAAATTTCTGGTTGCTTTCAGTAACAACGTGGATGAAGAGACTGGGTGTACCCTCAGCAAGTTTGCTGATGATACCAAACTGGGAGAAAGAACTAACGCACCAGAAGGCTGTGCTGCCATTCAGCGAGCCATGGACAGGTTGGAGAACTGGGCAGAGAAGAACCTAATGAAGTTCAACAGGGGCAAGTGTAGGGTCCTGCACCTGGGGAGGAATAACCCCAGGCACCAGTACAGGTTAGGGGTGGACTTGCTGGAAAGCAGCACTGCAGAGAAGGACTTAGGAGTTCAGGTTGACAATGTGTTGACCATCAGTCAACAATGTGCTCTTGCAGCCAGAAAGGCCAACGGTATCCTGGGGTGCATTAAGAAGAATGTGACCAGCAGGATGAGGGAGGTTCTCCTCACCCTCTACTCTGCCCTGGTAAGGCCGCATCGGGAATATTGTGCCTAATTCTGGACTCCCCAGCTTAAGAAGGACAAGGAATTACTGGAGGGAGTCCAGCAGCAGGCTATGAAGATGATTAGGGGTCTAGAGCACCTTTCTTATGAGGAGAGATATGAGAGAGCTGGCTCTGTCCAGCCTGGAGAAGGCTGGGAGGAGATCTCATCAATGTTTATAAGTATCTCAAGGGTGGATGTCATGAGGATGGGACCAGACTCCTTTCAGTGGTGCCCAATGATAGGATGAGAGGCAACAGTCACAGACTGAAGCACAGAAGGTTCCATCTGAATATGAGGAGAAGCTTCTTTACTTTGAGGGTATCAGAGCACTGGAACAGGCTGCATAGAGTGGTTGTGGAGTCTCCTTCTCTGGAGACATTCAAAATACGATCACAGAACTTCAGAATGGCTGGGTTTGGAAGTGTGAAAAATGCAGTTGTGATTCGTGCTAAGATGTTTAATGTTTACAGGTATAACCAAATGAGGCACGGACTCTGAACTTGGAAAAGGAAAATGTGGTTAAGTTCTATGTAAAAAGTTATGAAACTTGTTTAGGAAGTTATATTGATAGAGGGAACTAACACTTTAAGGGTTAAGCAACTATATAATAAGGGCCTACTAACAAGCTAACATTTTAAATAACATTATTAATATCTAGTTTAGAGCTGTATGTAACTAATTGTGCTAAAAAAAGCAGGACTTCATTAAATGCCGAGATAAGAAGTTCTACAGCACCAGCTGCAACCTTGAGGAGACAAGATAGCCAAGATTTACAGCAAAAAGGGGGCGCCAGTCTGGTTCCAGTCGGTTTGGTAGCTCGGGTTCCAGCCAGTTCCTCCTAATGAGCCAAAGGTAAAAAGTCCACTGTGATGAAGCTGAAGGAGCCTTCACCCAAAGACCCCTAAAGACCCTTCCTCAAATTCACCAAGTGACACTGCGCAGGCGCAACAGGGGAGGGTCAAGGAGGCGAATATGTAAATGGTTATCTGAGACTCATTTTAATAAAAAGCGGGAAAGGTCATGAATATGTATAGGCGTTTCTGGGGTCATTATGAATATGTAATACCATACTGTATTTAAGCACACTTCTTATTGTTAAAAGTGTGCGTGTTGGGCGGAGTGAATCCCCCGCGCACCCAGCGCTGTTTTGCTTATGCTCTAATGAACACGTTTTTACGGAACACAAGGAAATGGATTAAATGTTGTTTATCCATAGAAAAAGCGTAAGTTATTTATTTCAATTGGTGACCCCGACGTGATAACCTTGGATAGCTCTGTGTTAGCTCAGGTTCAAGGGAGGCGTCCCACTTTAATAGTGGCCCTTGGACTGGGTGTGCGGAGAGCTACCAATGTTATTCAAAATTAAAGCATAAGCAAAAGAACTGAGAAGAACTGAGCTCACTCCCCCTGAATGCTGCAGTTTACCTGTAATCCAGAGTGCACGAAGGTCCCTGACGGGAAAAGTGGACTGTAAGTACCGCCGCGTCGGGTAGGTCCTGATGGGAAAAATGGACTGTAAGTACCATCAGGTCGGGTAATGTGATTGTGTGACTGGTGTTGTTTGAGACGCAATCTGGTTGCAAAGCGAGTGCCGAGTCCTTCTAAGTCCGGTTCCAACACCCCGCGAGGGGCTTGGCCACTGAAGGGACAAAGTGAGTGAAGCACTCTCTCTGTGTTGTGGGTTTATGCCCCACATTGTAAGCTAGCGGGTTCGATACCCACGTTGTGAGCCAGGTTTCGTGGGTTTGAGGTTCCCACAGGAGGTCGAAGGGGAGCGACCTGCAGGAGGTACCCCCCCCGACAGTCCCTTGGCGGGGGGGGGGGTCATGTTAGAGTTTTGGACCCCTCAACAGTCCCTTTGGGGGGGGATCATGCTAGAATTCTGGGATGAAGAGAAGTTCACCCAAGGAAAAAGCAAAGGATAAATGGAGTCAAGGAGTGGACCCCCCAGTTAGTAACAAAAACCTGGGGAGATATAATAAAGAAACTAGAAAAACTCAAAGAGATAAGGAGAAACAAGGAGTTAAGTCACTCCCATCCCATCTGTTGGGACGGGACAGTTTATTTGGTGTCAGAAGTGGGATATTCTGTGAGAAGCGGTTTGGGGGGGGATAGGAGCCAGAGGCTCTAAAGGAGGACAGATCGGTCTGTGCTGTGTTCTCCGGCAGTAGGTCATGGCATCCTGGGTCAAGCCAGGCCTGGACTGCTCCCTGATATTAAGTTTGCTGAAAGATTATAAGGCTTGCCGGAGTCCTGAGGGTCTTAGGTGGGCTTCTGGACATTGGTTGTCTCCAGATATTGTAACTGAGCAAATAAGAGACTTGGCAAAAGAAAGCAGATTTGAGATTTCTGCTGTTTTGGAAGCAGCACTGATAGCTGCCCCGAAAGACAAGCAAACTGAGCAAGAGATCATTAAATCACTGTAGACAGATTTACAAGCAGAATGGTTTGAGCTTCAACAAGCGGAGAGAGAATTAGCTGATAACAAATGAACCACAGAAAAACTTGCAGAACAGTCTGCAAGATGCCTTTTAGTACTAGCTTTTTTTCTTTGTGGGTATCTTTTTGAATGTATTGCAGTTTCGTAAGTCTTTGCCTGTTGTATGGTATAGTAAGATCACAGATTGACCCAAAATGTACATTTTGTGACGATGAGCAATTTGGCTCTTGACTGTGTGAATGTGGTGATGGGGTTTTGTGTGTGATAGCCATTGCTTTTCTTTCTGGCATGCTGGCTTTGTTCTGGCATCTGGACTTGCACGGCTCTGTGATAGGCTGTGTCTCATCTCGGTGTGCTGGATTTGGCTCTTTCGTATGCACACCGGATGGGGGGTCCTGGTTTGGGGATGGCAGTTGTGGCGCCCCAGATGAGACACTGATAAAAGCCTTGCCTGGTCCAGCTTGCTGCGGTGGGGGTGGTGAGTGCCCATGGATCTCCAGCACGCACTGACCTGTTTTGTCAGGGAGACCCAGCGGTGCCTCCACCTGCTGAGCAGTGAGCGGTTCAAAGGTGCAATGCTAAAGTTGAGATATTGTCTTGAAGAAGTGTAATTGTGGTCTGTTCGCATATTTGAACTTGGTATTTGGTTTGCGTGTCTGAGCTCAGTATTTTAGTTAGTATATTTATATTTGGTACCAAAATAATTTGTTTGGGGAGATCATTATAAAATGAGAACCGGTTCCATTACTAAAAGTACCACCTTGCTCCCTCTGAAGATGCATCTGTACACATGAGAGTAAAATTAGTGGGGGAAGTGATTTGAATGTGAAATTCTGAGTTAGCTGTATTGAAGTTAATGTTGTTCTGTGGATAGACTGATTTGGATCTAAAATTAATGTAAGGGATTGATGTTTAATATGTTGTTTTTCTGACGTCTGCAAAGGTAAATGGGACTGAGGAACGTAACTGTTGCTGAGCTAATTGGAACTGCATATGAAGTGTATTATGGCTGGAATTAAATGGAAAAACAAGAAAGCAAAATATCCCAGGCCTGTGTTGTAACATAAATCACAAGCCTGTGCTAAGCTGTAAGATAAACTGAACCTCCCCCGTCCGTGTGGCCTTGCCTGTGTCTAAACTGCAGCAAGGAGAGAAAGAAAAATATAGAGGAAAAAAAACGCTGCTGGAAGCGGCGGAGGGGGAAGGAGGCGGGGGGAGGACAATCTGTATGCCTCTCCAGGTAGCCTGACACCTGAAATGGTGCGAGCTTCTCTAGAGAAGTAATAGAAACTGAGGGCAACAGAAAGTAGAAATTTGGAAATGCTGTTAGATGAAGCTTGGAGATTATTCAGGAACAGGGAAAAGGAAGATTGTTGAAAGGATAAGGAAGTATGGAACTGAGGAGGTTGGAAGGCTTTGGAAGCCTTTAGAGAGAGGTCAGTATATATATATTGGAAAAATGCATGTTGGTGAAGGTACAGAGGAAGTAGGCAGAGAGAGAGACGGACAGTAGCAAGTTTTGAAAAAGACTGATGGGAACCTGGAATGAACAGAAACAAGTGGAATTTTTGATGGATGGACAATAAGTAACAATTACATAGTAGGTAAAGGGAGTCACTGGCCAAAGTGAAAGGGCATATTTTTGTGAACGTTTGAAATACAAATTGGGTAAACAAGTAGGTATTGATAAATTTCTATATATGTCCAATTCCTTGAAACCTTTTTTGGGAGAAATTTGTTGGAACAAATGGGTGCAGTAATCAGATTCAAAAAAAAAAAAAAAAAAGGAGAAATTACTCTGGAGGTAAATGATCAACAATATATGAAAATAATGGGCTTGCTTTTAGCAACTGTTCCCACAGAAGGCAAGATTAATGAAGAAGTCGTGAACCAAGTGTATCCCGGGATATAGACTACTGATGTACCTGGAAGGGCAAAAATGTTGCACCCATCGAGGTAAAAATCAAAGAAGGAGAAAAGCCGGTAAGGTTAAAACAATGCCCTTAGAAAAGAGGGGAACAGGGTTAAGAATTAGAGGGAATAATTTTGCTGACCAAGAAGCCGGGAAAGCAACAGTGCTACCTTTAAAACCAGTTGTTTTACAGCTTCTGAAAGAAGGATCAGAAAGTACGGGAGAGAAGTCGTTCACTCCAAAAGAAACGCAAGAATTAGAAAAGATAGGAGCACAACTTAAAAATAATAAGTGGGTATTACCAGATAATAGAGAAATGGTTCCAAAAAGTTATGCTAGGGTAATTTTAGACCAGTTGCATCAGAGAACTCATTGAGAAACCCGAGCATTGGGTGATCAATTTCGTAAGTATTTTGGGTGTTTTGGGATATATGAACTAGCGAAACAAATCACCCACGGGTGCATGACTTGTCAAAAGATAAATAAAGGAAACATGAGGAGGGCCCAAGCACGGGGAAGAAAAACTGCATATAGACCTTTTGAAAGGATCCAAGTAGATTATACAGAACTTCCAAAAGTGGGACGGCACAAATATCTGCTAGTTATAGTGGATCAATTAACACAATGGATTGAAGCCTTCCCAGCAGCGAGAGCTAATGCTCCGTTTGTGGTCAAGATATTGTTAGAACAAATCATCCCCAGGTTTGGGATGATTTTGGCCATTGATTCAGATAGGAAACGTATTTTACATCTAAAATACTAAAGGCTGTAGTATCTGCTTTAGGCATAGCCTGGGAATATCATACTCCATGGCATTTCCAGCGTTCCGGAAGGGTAGAAAGAATGAACCAGACTCTGAAACAACAACTATCTAAACTGATGATTGAAACTCAATTATCTTGGGCCTTTAGCTTTACTGAACATAAAGACAATGCCTAATTCAGACACTGGCCTTTCCCCTTATGAAATGTTGTATGGCATGCCGTTTACTCAGTGGATGCCAACATCCCCTCCTGAAATTGGAGATTTATCTTTCCAACACTATGTGATCATGGTAAACAAAAATCAAAATGAACTAAGAGAGAAAGGGATTTTAAACCAGACTCCGCCTTTAGGGTTTCCGATTCATAAAATACAACCTGGGGATAAAGTACTAATTAAAACCTGGAAAGAAGATACTCTAACTCCACGATGGGAGGAGTCTTTTCTTGTTTTGTTAACTACAGAAACAGCGGTTTGGACTGCAGAGAAAGGATGGACACACGCCTCTCGAGTTAAAGGACCCCTGACGGAAGAAAGAATCTGGAAAGTAACTCAAGGACCGGGGGAATTGAAATTGAAATTAACACGGGATCGGTGATGTAACTACTATCAGTATTGTTCATATGAATGTCCAGTATAAATGAAAATCAGTATGTTTTAATAGTTAAGCATGTTGAACTAAGTTGGATATGTAATTCTTTTATCTGTATTTGATGTTTAGGTTGTAATGAACTGTGGTATAAGCATATCCACGAAGGGAAATTACCAACAGGATTGTGTAATAAGCATTTAAGAATAGAAGATAAGGAAACCAAAGCTAGGTTGAGAACTCTAACAGTTACTGGAAGGATACAAAAAGAATAGTGAAAAATGATGGGAGGTATTTACTAAAGGGGTGTATGGGAATTTAGAGAGTCCACCAGTGATAGGAAGAATAGAGTGTAAAAAGAGAAATCAAATTTCGTGTTGTCCTGTTGCTCCTGGGGAGTGAAGGCCAAGAGTCTGGAATACGATAAAAAGTCATTACCTAACGGCAAAAACAGGAAAGGCGGGGACACTACCCTTGCTGCCGAGAAGATGATGAACTCAGCTGCCAGCGGCAACCTGGTCGGCCAGAGAGGCAGAGGGTGTAGAAACCTGGACCTGATCCTCTTGCTAGGAGTGGTGACTTATTGTTCCCAACTTAGCCTGGCCAATCCCTGTACCAAGTGCTATGAGCGCGTGAGAATAGGACGACTGACACAATATGTTCTCAGTCATCACACTCATGTTAATTCTGGATGTTATGATAGAATAAAATTGGAAAAGTGTGAAATCCAAGGGCAGAAGTTATGGGTAGCAACTAATCTAGGGAAAGGTGGACTCGGTGTAGGCTCTGCCTCCTGCCTTAGGGGAGAACAGAGTATCTGTTTTTCACAAACTGGTATGTGGGGCTATTCAGATGGAGGGGGAGTGTAAGATCAGTATAAGGAGGAGTTAGTTAAGAGTGCTACTCAGGAATTGAAAAGAAGGCAAGAGAAACAGAAAGCGGTACAGAAAAGCAGTGATTGGTATGAAGAAATAAGGCAAAAAGACAAGGGATTACAATTACCAACAGTAGGGAAAAACCTGTTTATAGATCTTATGGAAAAGACAGCCTGGGAATTAAATGTCACATCATGCTGGATATGTGGGGGGTCTCAAATGGCAGAACAATGGCCTTGGAGAGGAGAGAGTGTAAGCCCAGAAGGAGTATGGAACAGAACTCATATAACTCGAGAAAAAGACCAAAAGCATGGGTATTAAGTCACTTAATAATAGGGCAGATATGCATATCAAGGGATGATGGTAAACGAGATTTTACTGAATACGCTGGACAAACCCCTTGTAAGTTAGTGTTGCGGGCAAATTAATCAAATACTTCTATTCCTCCCACTTGGTGGCCAGGTCCACCTAATGGATATTGGTCTCGAAATTGTAGCCTGGGAAATGAACAATATGCTGGAAGAATCAAGGCAAAGCAAACCCCTTTGAGGAAATTGGAGATTGAAGGAGATATTGGCAGAATCCTGGCTCTACCGATATAAACGAACCATGGAAAGCCCCTGATGAATTATTTTGGATATGTGGGAATAGAGCTTATAATGAGTTAATGCCTAGGTGGAGAGGGTCCTGTACAATAGGGATAATTCAACCAGCATTTCTGCTTTCACCAAAGGAAAAAGGGAGTCATCTGGGGAAACCTCTGTACGAAACTTTAAACAGAGAGAAGAGGGGTTTAATAAATGTCCCCATAGGAGGAATGCAAACTTGGAAAGATGATGAATGGCCTGCAAAAAGGATAACTGAATATTATGATCCAGCCACCTGGGCCCAAGATGGAAGCTGGGGATACAGTACTCCAATATATATGCTAAACCAAATTATCCGTTTGCAAGCAGTGGTTGAAATAGTAAGCAACTGGACAGCTGAGGCACTGAATCTTATAGCAAGACAATTGTCTCAGACCAGGGCTGCAGTGTACCAAAATCGGGTAGCCTTAGATTATCTTTTAGCTGAAGAAGGGGGTATCTGTGGGAAATGGAATACTTCTGAATGTTGTTTGGAAATAGATGATAATGGGGAAGCTATAATGAAAATAGCAGAGAAGATAAAACGAGTTGCGCATGTACCAGTACAGAAATGGAATTCTATACTTACTAGCCATTGGTGGGATAACTTATTTGGGGGAGCCTGGTGGAAGAAAATTGGGTTCATGATAGTATGTGCATTTCTGGGCTTACTGTCTGTACCATGTATGATTCCGTGCTTTATTCGGTTAATACATTCAGTAATCCAAGGCATGCAAATCTCAGCCATGCCTATAGATCAAAGAACAGGGTATAAATTGATGATTTTAAAAGATAACACCAAATTGGACCTAGCCGCTGCCAGGCAAGTACTAGCTAACTTTGAGGCTAAAGCACGAATCAATAGGATAAAAAGAAAACGGGTGAACTGTGAAAAATACAGTTGTGATTCGTGCTAAGATGTTTAATGTTTACAGATATAACCAAATGAGGCACGGACTCTGAACCTGGAGAAAGGAAAAGGTGGTTAAGCTCCATGAAACTTCTATATGAAGTTATATTGACAGAGGGAACTAACATTTTAAGAGTTAACTAAAACTTATAATGGGTGCCTACTAACTAACACTTTAAGGCTTAGTCACACAATAAATGCTTAGTTTAGAGCTTTATGTTAAGAAGAACAGAACCCCATCGAATGCCAAGATAAGAAGTTTTACTGCACCTAGCTGTAAACTTGAGGAGACAAGATAACCAAGATTTACAGCAAAAGGGGGCGCCAGTCTGGTCTCAATCGACTTGGCAGCTTGGGTCCCAGTCAATTCAACATAATGAGTCAAAGATAAAAAGTTCACTGTGACGAAGCTGAAGGAGCTTCATCCAAAGACCCCCAAAGACCCCTCCTCAAATTCACCAAGTGGCACTGCGCAGGCGCAACAGGGGAGTGTCTATGGAAATGGTTCTCTGAGACTCATTTTAATCAGAAGCGGGGAAAGGTTATGAATATGTATAGGCATTCCTGGGGTCATTATGAATATGTGATACCATACTGTATTTAAGCACACTTCTTATTGTTTAAAGGTGTGCGTGTTGGGTGGAGCGAATCCCCCGCGCACCCAGCGCTGTTTTGCTCATGCTCTAATGAACACGTGTTTAAGGAATACAAGGAATTGGATTAAATGTTGTTTATCCATAGAAAAAGCATAAGTTATTTATTTCAAAACAAAATAAATTAATAACTTTAAAAAACATCACGCAGAGGATACATGAACGGCCACTAGCGTCACAGAGGCATCCCAAAACAACTACAGGTAAATAACAACAGCTAAAAAACCAACTTTAGCTCTGAACTGAATCCAAACGACAGACAGTCAGCAAAATGCAGAAAACAAAGCGAGGGTGGAGGGCAGAGTAAAGGGCTGGAGGCGCTGGCAATCCAAAAATCGACCAGCACTCTGGCAACATTCAATAAACTGCGGGTTCCATGTCCTGGTTGGGGATGTTATTACCACACGACCCCACAGGAATGACGACACCCACGCTGCAGCCCCTCACCCACACAAAGAAGAGGCCTCTCACCCACGGGTACCAGAAGAAATAACCACTTGCCTGAGGGGGACAAGGGCTCAGTCCAGGATACATCCAGAAGAAAATCACTCACCAAGGAGGAGGTGGGGGCTCAGCCCCAGGATGATCATCCTTAGACCGTGTCCCTGAGCTGAGGTGAAGGTTCTGTCCGCAGCCCCACGGCTCGAGAAAACCCCTCCCAGGGTTCTTCGGCGCGGGCTCTGGGCCTCTGCTCCAGAAGCTTCTCCGGGCCTGGGCACCTCATTGGCCTGTTGATCGGGGTCTCACCCCCCCGCTCCCCCAGCCCGGGGGAGGCGACTGTGAGGAGCCACCGTGCCCGGGCCGGGGGGACAGGCACAGAGGGAACAAAAGCTGCTAAAGAGCCATCAGCGGCCCTGTTGAAGGCCCCGGGCCCCATCGGGGTGTGCCGCTGCCACACTAGTTACACAGACAAACGCTGCACCAAAAGTCCTGCTGTGTTCAGAATCACAGAATGTCAGCGATTGGAAGGGCCCTGGAAAGCTCATCCAGTGCAATCCCCCCATGGAGCAGGAACACCCAGATGAGGTTACACAGGAAGGTGTCCAGGCGGGTTGGAATGTCTGCACAGAAGGAGACTCCACAACCCCCTGGGCAGCCTGGGCCAGTGTTCTGACACACTCACCATGACGAAGTTGCTTCTCAAATTTAAATGGAACCTCCTGTGTTCCAGTTTGTACCCATTACCCCCTGTCTTATCATTGTCTGTCACTGAGAAGAGCCTGGCTTCTTCCTCATGGCACTCACCCTTTACATATTTATGAAGGATGCTGTTGGCCTTCTTAGCCACCTGGGCACACTGGTGGCTCATATTCAGATGGCTGTCAACCAACACCCTCAAATATTTTAAATAACACAAAAAATGTATTAAACAACAAGCCCCTTACACAATACGAACAGCTGGTAAAACATATTCAATGGGCTATCTGACCTTAAAGTCATCTAGGAAATCTTAATCCACAGGAAATGCAGACAAGTATTGTGCTTTTAATTTTCTAAGCTGCAAACATCAAGCAGCATGAGCATGGATACCCACAGATGGTAAGATCCTTCCTAGTGGTTTTTGAAATGAACAGGAAAATTCCTGTAAACGGACCTCTATATGCCATACGCGCACTTATTGTGAAAGGAAACAAGACAGAGTAACACAAGCAGGATCACTTACTCAAAGAGTAAAGTTTAAGAGCAGACAGGTATATCCAAGAAAGCTAATAAAGTGTTATGAACCCATTTTATACTGCCCTACTAAAATAACATTACAGACTTAGAAGTTGATATTTCCTTCTATTATTGTATTTCCAGTTTGTGCTGATATATTTTAACTCTTTGCACTCACTGGTCAAGGTAAATATCTGAAATACCTATTAGAAAATACCAACAGATTTCAATAGTGTTTAAAGAAAACATAGCCTTCTAATTAAAGTAGCCCAGGAATATCTTAAAATCCAGGCAGAACTGCACAACTAGCTATTATAATTTCCAACTGAAGTAAGGAATGCGAAGCTTCTCTTTGTACACAAGATTTGAAAGGTTGTCTCAGGAACAGAGTCACAACATACCAAGTTAAAAAAAAAAACCACCAACACAACAGTGAAATAACAGAACCTGCTAAAATAATTTAGACACTACTGTAACTGTTGTGTGTAAAAATGAAGATAAAATACTTATCAGTTTGCTATTTATACCTATATGAGACAGTCTTTTTTTGGTGAAAAACTTAACTCCTGCAGGAAGAGCTTATCATGTACTGAAATAACCAGATTGAAGTTTTGACATATTTTTGAAAACAAATACTGCTCTTAATTGTAAGAACAAGCAATTTTAAAGATAACCATGAAATAGGGAAAGCTGCAAAATATCCACTAGCTTTCATTAGACGTCTACTCAGTGCTCAAGTTATTTGACTTGATGAACAGCAGAGCTCAGATTTTTCCAAATTAATGGCCATGCAAGTCGTGAGTTTATTACATTGCACAGACTTAGGTAAGCTGGTTACTAGAATGCTTTTCAATGACAATAAAAATAGCAACACATAGTAATGGTGCAAAAGTAATTTAAAACCGCAACAGTAGACCTTTAATTACCTTTTAACACTACACCTCAGACAGTTGTTAATGACCTGTAAAGAGATGCCAACGCTAAAGCAGCAGCTTTGCGGGCAGTACTTTCTCAGCCGTTTAGAACGACCCGCACTCAGCCCCAGGCTGCCCCGCGCTGCCGCAGCCACCCCAGCCACAGTGCAGCGCAGCGAGGACAGAGCTGCCGCCGCCCCATCACCTCACCTCTCCTCATCCAAGGGATTTATGTCTTCCACTCAAACCCTATCAACCTCAGTAACACCGACAAAAGCAAGGCGGAAGTAATTCTATTGGTGTTTTTCTTGACCGCTCCAAGAGGACAGGGGAGTACTTGGAGACCGTGTCAGAGACAACAGCTCTTGCTGTACTTCAGAGCGCATTACTAAACTCAGGAGCCCCCCACAGGGCTCCAAACTGCTCCCAGCTCCGGCGGCCTCACGGCTGCTCCGGGCGAACTCCAGCAGCGGCATTTCCTGACGAGAATCTCAGCGCGTTCCCGGGAGCGCGCGCTCACATGGGCGGGGAGGGGCGGGGCGGGGCCGGGCGGAAGATTGACATTCAGAGCGACACGCCCCACTGGCACGTGACCCCCGTGCCGTCTCGGGCTGAGCGGGGTGCGGAGGGAGCAGCTGAGGTGCCCGTGGGGCGGGTGGCCGGCGGCGGTTCCTCCCGTTAGCCGTTACGGGGCGCGTGCCGAAGCGGAGCGGAGCGCCCGTTTCTGGGGCGCGCGGGTGCCGTTGGGCGCCGTTTCCCTGTCGGGCGGCGGTGGCGGCGAGGTCGCCGCGGTCGCCGCGCCCGGTTGAGCGGCGGGTACGGAAAGGGAAACTGTGATTGCTGCCCCAGCTCCCCAAAGCAGTAACCGCGGCTTTGCCTTCCGAAAGAGGCTCGAGCCGGTGGGTGAGGGAAGGACGTTACTGCCTGCTGCTTTCTCTCGGGTAGCTCTCGCCTTCCGTGTCCGCCGGCGAGCCTGGAAATCACAGGCTTTTCCTGGGCTTTTTCAGGCTTTCCTGAGCGGAACTCTGAGCGGCGGTGGAGCTCTTCACTGGGAATACGGCCTCTGAGCTCGCTGGGGCGGCAGAACCAGGTGAGGGCTGTGCGAGCGGTCGCTCTCGCACCCGGCACGGCGCGGCTCGCACCCGGCACGGCACGGCTCGCACCCGGCACGGCGCGGCTCGCACCCGGCACGGCTCGCACCCGGCACGGCGCGGCTCGCACCCGGCACGGCTCGCACCCGGCACGGCGCGGCTCGCACCCGGCGCGGCTCACAGCCGGCGGTGTCCCGGGGCTGCCGGAAGGACGGAGCGGAGGAGTCGGGGCCTGGCCGCTGCCTCTTGGGAGTCAGTGTCAGTTTCTACACAGGATGCAAACTCTTTTGCATGTAGTTGCAGCAATGAGGATTTATTTCTATTCTGTAGTGCTTCTAGTGTTTGCTATAGCGAATAACGACAGCAAAGGACTAATAATTAAAAGCTGCTAACGAGGGTAACAACCAAAAATAACACCTCTTTTCTCTGGTTAAGAAACTACTGCACCTCCTATGTTTGGCTTGTACCTGAAAGGCAAAAAGCTGCCTTGCCAGTTATGCATAACATTTGCTTTAAGAACTAAAATCAGTATTTTTAAGTGTGTGCTCCTTGTTACAATTTTGATAACTTTAAGCTTAATATGATTGAATCAGAGTACAGTTTCATTACTTATCAGCAAAATACTGGGAAAAATTGCTCTGCACAATTTATAGACAATGAGTTGATAGGCTGTCCCGAATATGTTACTGTCACTAATGAGTGTTGTGGGAAAACTTGATAGCACAGTAGGAAGTAGGACAAGATCATAGTGCATGAAGTGCTACGCCTGTGCATCACTTGAACCTCAACATTTTAACTGATACTAGATTTTGTATGACAGCTTTGGTTGGCCAAAGATGATAGACCAGCTCATAAGCCCATATCTTTATCAAGTTTTGCATGAGTATTTATTATACCATGATTTGAACAAATTGTGTGTTTTCTAATATTGATTTTGCATTATATTATTGATTTAGTTTGTTTGGGTGCAGCTTCTTATTTATAAATCATTTGGCTCTAACTAGAGCTCAGACTAAATTCATGGTAAAGTGGTAAGAGTTGCCTGTTCTATCAAGGAGTTGAATTCTCTCTTTTAAAAACTTCATGTGTTTTGAAGGCTGCCAAATAACAAATTTGAAGTTGGCTTGCATACCAAGTGATTTAAGTTGAGACTTGCTCTGAGTCCAATATATGGATTGATGTTCCTCTTGTTTTATGAGTGTGAAATCAAAGTTCTAAAATGCTGAATGTGTGTAATATGCATAAAGATACTCTCTAAGCACTACTAAATATTGCTTTGTATCATAAATACCTGTTGTGTTAAATATGTAGCTGTAAAGGAGATTCTCAGAATGAAATGATCAGTTATGAATTGAGTTTTAGCTGTATTTAGTAGCCTATCACAAAAACATACAATGAAATAGAGGAATTACATATTTTTGTGATAAGCTACTAAATACATAAATTATTGTATCAGAATGTCTTTAGGGATTCACTGTTGCAGGTGAGTACACCTGTAAGTGGTGTTGAAGGTTTGACCCCTTTTGCACCTGTGGTCTCTGATGTTTGCAGACTGCTGTGCCTGAGGAGGTTGGCTACTTTTGCCTTTCATGTCCTTCAATATCCTTTTACTCCTTTTTATCCCCTCTATAATTTTTCTGTTGTCTCATTTAGGAGGTAAGAACCACTTGGATGTATATAAAGAAAAATAGGCAAAAAGTTGTTTTAAATCAAAACGTTTGCATTACCTTCCTGACTTCCTTTTTCTTCCTCTTTACCCATTCCAGTTACAAAGGTGTCACTCAGATTTTGACGTATTTGTTAGAACAAGGAACACTCCATGAACAGTAGAAAGAGCTGTTATTTCTCCCTTGCAGCCTTCTGCTGGTTCTTTCATTTGTAGCGCGAGTCATCTCTGAAATCCCAATAGCCAGAGTTCAGATGAATAAGGAAGAGTGATGCCTTAGCTGATGTTCTAACTCAGCAGTATGAAATCTCATTATTCATTATGCTTTGCTTCTTTTAGAGAAAGCATCTTCTGACAGACTGCATTTCTTCATTCATGTTTGTGTTTGTTCTGGATGTACTTGAATGCTTATATCCATTTATCAGTGAAGCTCTTTTGACCCAAATTTTTTGAACGTTTGTTAAGAACTGCAGGGTTGAGTTCACAACAAGAAGTTGTCACACATCCAGCTAATTGAATTGGACACACAATGTGATTTGTCATATTGAGGCCTTGTGGATCATTAGCGTATATGTGTTTGTGGGGTTTCTAGGCAGAAACTCCATTTTTAAAAATTTCTAAAAGAAAGCAGAACAAATGCTAAAGAAATAGAATTCATTATTATTACACCATCTTTGTAGGCTTTTTCAGGTCCCATTTTCATTAAAATAATTGTACTAAATGGAATAATTTTATGAAACATGTGCATTCAAAGCGCTACACTGTTACACTTATTTCTGACTGCTGTCAGGTTTATCTAGATGACAGCCCATGTTGTAGCTGTGATTCTCAAACATTGTATTTTGCAGATCAGAGGCCCAGTGTGGCACTTGGACAGTATGAAATACATGATATTTTCAGAACCACTGTTAAGCAGGTATGTGAACCCAGGGATGGAAGTATTACGAATTTTTGTTATGAAACTGGAGACAAACATTTGCATACATAGAGCACAGCCTGCTGCAGTGTGGCCTGGCCTTGTGTTGGGTCCGTCACACAACTCTAGAGTTGCTTGTTGTTTTTCCAGGCAATAGCAGAAAAAAACTGCCTTAGCAGTGAATTCTGTTACTTTCATGCATTTTTAAAACTTGGTAATCTTCAGGAGAATATATCCCTGAAAGAATACTTGATTTCTACTTTAGTAGACTTTTTCACTTTTTAGACTTCTCTTTTGTAAGAGATTGGTCTCATGTGGAGGTAACTTTTTGAGCTGGGAACCATATGGCTCTCTGAAAGTCTGTGCAGAAGATGGGGCATCACCACTTTGCTGATGCCAAGATACATGGAAATTAACTTAGAACTTGCACAAATGTAGGATTGTTTTTTTTAAATGAAATTATTCCACCTCAGATGCAATTATGCTTTCTATCAGAGCCTCTCTAGGAAAAAAAAAAAAGATAATTATATCAAATTGGGCCAGAACTCAAAGTTTTTTGAACATAAACCTGAAAGTGATCATGTGGGATATTGTATATGATAACAGTACAGATAGAACGACAACTTTGGGTTGCATATAAAACTGTAAAACTACCTGCAGTCATGTCGATCTTGATTTCAGTAAAGCGTTTGACACAGTCCCCACAGCCTCTTTGTAGCTAAAGTGGGGAAGTGTGGACTGGATGATTGGGTAGTGAGGTGGACTGAAGGAAACTGTGAACTGGCTGAAGGAAAGAAGCCAGAGAGTCGTGGTCAGTGGGGCAGAGTCTAGTTGGAGGCCTGTGTCTAGTGGAGTTCCTCAAGTATCAGTACTGGGACCAGCGCTATTCAATATATTCATCAACAACTTGGATGAGGGGATAGAGTGCCCTATCAGCAAGTTTGCTGATAACACCGAACTGAGAGGAGTGGCTGACACTTCAGAAGGCTGTGCTGCCATCCAGCGAGACCTGGGCAGGCTGGAGAGTTGGACGGGGATACATTTAATTACACAAGGACAAGTGTAGAGTCTTGCATCTGGGCAAGAACAACTCTGGATATCAGTATAAGTTGAGGAATGACCTGTTGGAGAGCAGTGTAGGGAAAAGGGACCTGGGGGTCCTGGTGGACAACAGGATGAACATGAGCCAGCACTGTGCCCTTGTGGCCAGGAAGGCCAATGGCATCTTGGGGTGTATTAGAAGGGGGGTGGTTAGTAGGTCAGAGAGGTCCTCTTTCCCCTCTACTCTGCCCTGGTGAGACCACATCTAGAATATTGTGTCCAGTTCTGGGCCCCTCAGTTCCAGCAGGACAGGGAACTGCTGGAGGGAGTCCAGCACAGGGCAACAAAGATGATCAAAGGAGTAGAGCATCTCCCTTATGAGGAAAGGCTGAGGGAGCTGGGTCTTTTTAGCTTGGAGAAGATGAGACTGAGGGGTGACCTCATTCATGTTTACAAATATGTAAAGGGTGAGTGTCAGGCCATTAGTTTTTCACAGAATCACAGAATGTTAGGGATTGGAAGGGACCTCAAAAGATCATCTAGTCCAATTCACCTGCTGGAGCAGGAACACCTAGATCAGGTTACATAGGAAGGTGTCCAGGTGGGTTTTGAGTGTCTCCAGAGAAGGAGATTCCACAACCCCCCTGGGCAGCCTGTTCCAGTGTTGTTTTACTCTCACTGAGAAGAAGTTTCTTCTCAAATTTAAGTGGAACCTCTTGTGTTCCAGTTTGAACCCATTACCCCTTGTCTTACCATTGTTTGTCACCAAGAAGAGCCTGGCTCCATCCTCCTGACACTCACCCTTTATATATTTGTAAACATTAATCAGATCACCCCTCAGTCTCCTCTTCTCCAAGCTAAAGAGCCCCAGCTCTCTCAGCCTTTCCTCATAAGGGAGATGCTCCACTCCCTTAATCATCTTTGTTGCCCTACGCTGGACTCTCTCAGCAGTTGCCTGCCCTTCTTGGACTGAGGGGCCCAGAATATATAGGGGAAAGTACGCCTGCACCATGCTTCACAAACTTGCTGGCCTATGGTCTGCCTCAAGAGAGCTTTCCATGAAGAAGCTGGAAAACTGTCCAAATTGCACGGTGTACTGAGTGTTTGGAGAAGTGGTGTTGTGAAATGAAACATGCATGTTTTATTTCACTAGATGTTCTGATATGGATGCAGGTCCTTTCCTAGGTGATGTTCAGATGCACCAGCTATTGCTCCTCTTCTCTGAACATTTGATCTTGGCCATGCAGTCCAACTCAGTCTTGCTAGTGTCGATATACCCAGCTTTTTTCATTCTTAATAGTTTTTCATATTCAAAAAATTCTTTAAATGTCTATTATCATGGAGACTGAGGTGGAGGTGGTGGGACTGTCCTCTCAACCACAGAAAAACTGAACTTTTTAATGTTTCATGTAAGCACTGAAAAGCAAAGTAGTATGTTTAATAATTAAAACGTGATGCATACAGAAGGCAATTTTTACTTGTGATCTACATGCAGAAGTTTTACTCTGGTTTTGGTTAGTGCACTTAGTTCAATCTGTCCATCATAAAGATTCTGCAATTACCATTTTTGAACTTGGCTGATTTTGGAAGGCAATTGAAGCACTATGCTTTTGTTGCACTGTTTAGTTAACAAAACAGTCTATTTGACTCATGTAACTGAAATTTCTACTCAATTAAGTCCTAAACTCTTATCTCAAATCTTTGCTGCATAAAAGATGAGTTATCCACTGTATCCCTAAAAGAACTTGAGTTAATTAAGAATCAATCTGTAACAGCTATGAGAATTTCAAAAGCCAAGTTTAATGCTCATAATGACTTCTGAATGCTCAGGTATAACAAGACTTAGCAACTGTTAAATTTAAAGGGCATCCTGTGACTCTCCTTACAAAAGAAAGTTCCTTTCATTTACTGTATTACACTGAATTAAATTGTCCATCTTTTACAGTATCAGTTGGAATTAAAAAGTGAAAGAATGAATTACTGAAGTTTGTGTCACTGAAATGAATGCTTACTCTTGCATGTTTTTGTGTTAGGAACAAGTGAGTGAGATGAGACTGAAATGTGAACAAGTCATCAAGGAAAATGAACGGTAAATAATTGCACTGCCCTATTACTGCTGCTGATTTTTTTTTTTTTAAAATTTCTAAAACTTAATCTTTTTTTAGGACCTTGAAATCTTTTGAATCTACTTAATAGTTGAAGATTTTATACTCACAAGCTTAATGTTGAAGTCTTGAAGTGCCTAATATAGATTACAGCACCAGGTTTAGCAGATCTAACTGTGTCTCTTAACTAGCTGTTAAGCTGTTTCAAACTGTTTGTGTTCATAGAGCATAACTTGATTAATAGATTTAAATACGAGTTGGAAGTAAACAGTATGTACAGATGGAAGGTATGGTGTACTTCAGTTGTTAAAAAAATCCCTGTTAAATACTTTGCTGAACTTAGTTTTTTGAATTTCAGGCTGTATGTGGAGTTGAAAGATGCTGTTGAGGACCACCTGGAGTCTCTTCCTTTCATGCTACCAGGAACTGATATTCCTGGAGATGAACAAACAGTGAGAAACTATCAAGAACAACTACAAGTGATGAAACAAGTGCGTGAGATGAAACATTTTTACAGTTTTATTTCCTCCTATCCTGGATTCATATAGGAAGTTTTTAATATTAATTTGTGCTTGTAATTTTACCTAGTTGACTTGATCTTTAGATTGAATCCCTGACCAGAAAATCGATGAAATATTTTGTTCAGTTTAAATGTTCGGAGTAGTTTGTCATTTTGATTAAAACATTGTAATGTGATGTGAGAAGACAAGTATATATGAGATATAGAAAGTAGTAATTAAATCTGAGAATATAAGCAAAAATTTTGAGTTTATTATAATGTATCAATCCTGCTGCATATGATTAAGTTGAAGTTAAATTGACAGCTGAATTGCATTTGAATATTATATATACTGTAGACCTACAGTAAATACCTGTAAGTTTGAGCTATAAAAAGTCCATAAAACTTGCAATTCACTTGTAGGTGGAATTTGAACTTGTAAGAATCTGCTTTTTTGCATCTGAATTTGGTCTTTTGTCTGTGTAGTTTTAATATATGCAGAGGTAAGTAGAGAAAATGGCATTTCTTCAAAATAGAACTTAAGACTTCTCTTTTTAGAGAATAATACATGAAGGAAAATGTGATCTAATTGAGTATTTTATATAAACCATTGTTTTGTCTGGCAGAAAGTATTACAGGAGCTTAAGCAATTCCAGGAGCAGTGCCAGGAAGGTACAACTGAAACACAGATTCCCATGGCTGAAAGGCAAAATCTGAAAGTAATTTTCAGTTCTATTTTTATTAATTTTGGTATGTCTTTCTAGAATGTAGGGAATCTGGGTCTGTGTAATCAAAGTGAATTGGATGGGGGGCGGGGGGTGGTGTTCTACCAGTACTGTTAATTACTTTCTATAATAGCCATCTGAAGTTGAGTGGTCAGATGTGGCCAGTGATTAATGAGATCAATTCACTGTTAGGACTGGAAAGGTTCTTTATTTCAAATGTATGGACAGGAACTAGGGGAGTTCACTGAGGATGAATGTGTATGTGCACAAGATATGCATTTGCATATAAATAATAAATTTGGATTGGATGGTTGGAAATCTTCAGTAGAGTTCAACACCTGAAAAAGCTGCTAAAGATTTCTGAATTCCAAGGTGGAAGTCTTTCATGTTGTTCTCATATGTTTGAATCCTGAATTTTGTC
This sequence comes from Nesoenas mayeri, assembly GCF_963082525.1. NCBI lineage: Eukaryota > Metazoa > Chordata > Aves > Columbiformes > Columbidae > Nesoenas > Nesoenas mayeri. The sequence goes on along the minus strand of NC_137569.1, from coordinate 10,986,171 downwards.
TCTAAGATCACAGTGGAGTAGTGGGAAAAAGTAGTCTCTGTTTCCTGTTGTCATTCGGTAAAAAAGCATGTGGAAACAGATGAAGAATAAAGTTCACCAGTATTCTTCTAACACTAGCGTCTATTGAGCAGCTGGTTTCTCTGCTGCTGTTTCTGGGGAAGGTCTCTCAGTAAATCTTAGTTCAGAAAAGAAGCTGGTTTGCTCTGACAAGCTCTGTGAAGATGCTCAGCGTGTGAAGAACTAATAGAAACTTCATGGATGTGTCCATCTCACTGTTGATATTTCTAGGTCTATAAAAAGATAATACAGAGTTTTAGAATTTGCTTTCTGTTTCCAAGTACACTGGACTTGTGGGCGCTGTTACAATTCACCTATGTAACAAATTTATTTTTTAAGGATTTTGTTGTTGTTGTTCTTTTGTGTTATTAAGTCCACCTCAGCAATATGTTATTTTCCAAGAATCGGGTAAAACATCTGTACAGCTGTTGTGCTCTGTCAAGTTTCATAACTATTCCAAGGAATAGTTGTGAGGACTATTTTACCTGTGTGTAGTTCCAACTTATTGCTCCTATTCCTTCTGTTATTTTTTTGTTGCATTGTCAGTTGCTGGTAACATACACATGGTAGAGCACACAGAGTCATTGGTAGCTGTTGCAGAATTTAGGGTTGGCAGATTTCACTTCTCATTGGTAACTAAATTCTTGGTGGATTGTAATGCCGTCGGAACAAGAGTGAGGTTGAGCTGCCTTTTATTCTTAAATGCTACTGGTCTCCCACAGAGAAAGACTTCTCAGCTAAATACATGTTATTTTAGGTTTTGCTTTTAATGGTGGAGCAGAAAATAGCTACCAGAGGTAAATGGGTGAGACCAACTAGAGTTAGAAGTGACAGAAAGCAAAGGTGAGAGAGGAGACCATTGTAAGGGTTGGACATAAATTAGGGAGTTGTTGGAATAGGTTTCTGGCATATACTTGGCCTTGAGACTGTTAAATAAACACCGCACAGTACATGCTCTAGCTCAGGAGTATCTTCTCTGCTCTGAAATCACTTGGCATGCTGCAGATAATTCTTTTTTTGTTTGTTATGCTGGTTTCCCTAGGAAAATAGCATTCAAGTTCAGGGACTCAAAAGTTTAATCTAACAGGTTTTTGTATAGACACAAGACATTCCATATGGCAAAGAGCAAATTAAGTGTGTCCATACAGGCATTATTTTTAATTATGAAGGGGTACATGTCTGCTGATCTGCTTAGCAAATTCCTCTAAGTAGCATTGTAGTCTGTGTGGCTCTTTAAAGGCACTATTCATGTATGCTTTCATATTTTGATAGTAATAGTGTATGAGTTTTGGAAGGAGGCAATATGTAACTGAGTGAAATTCAGATATGCTTGTCAATACTAAACTTAATTTGCCAGATTACTAGGTTAACAGCTAAAAGTAATCTAACAAAAATCTACACAGGCATATTGAATTTTCTGCAACACATATACTTTTTTTGAAAATGTTTTAAATTGACCATGGAACTCTTTAATCACACACTTTTTATGATGATTATAAGAAACTCTGAATTCTTGTTCTAGAATGAACTGACTAGCCTTCAACAGTTGATTGAGAAACTGCATACAGCCAATGAGAAAACAGAGTTGGTAAGTAAAACCTTCTAAACAGTGACCTAATAAATTTTGGTTTTTTTCCTACTAGAGCCTCAAAGTACAAAAGAAAAACAAAGTCACACATAGACACCTGGAAAAGAGCTTGTGCCACTCAGATTTGCAAACTTCTCTAGTCACTATTCAAAAATAGAGTAGCAATGGCTTTTTTCCCTGAACTCCAAACACCAAATCAGGGTGGCTGAGAGATTAGCTCTTAATATTGTGTGAGCTCTTTGTTCAAGAAGTCAGTGGTAAGTTTACATGCCAATTTTTTTTTAGGAATTTTTCTGAGGCCTAATCTAGCGCATCATCCACTTCCCTAGCTTTATCCTAGGACTGCCAGGAGTGACAAACAATGTTAGTGTCATAGGAAAAGTGAAGTGAAAGACATGGTGAAGTTTTTAGCTGAGCAGCTGCTTCTCTGCAAGATCTGATTCCTGTATGGTTTTTGATCAGTGTTTGTCTCGGATACTGGCAGTGCAGAAGGACTCCTAACCTGCTCTAGGCAATTTGCTCTCTTCTGTCTTTAGGGTGTGAAATATCGTAGGTATGAAGGAAAGATGACTCTGTATTTGTCATGGTGCCTCTGCTATTGAAAACTTCTATATTGCCATCTTTTCCCTTTCTCCGCCTTTTCTATTTTGTTCAAAGCAAGTCAAGTCTTTGTTCTTTGACTATGTTTTTAAGATATCTAATCATTCTTCTTGCTCACCTTTAAATTCTTTCCATTTGTGTCATCATTCTTGATCTGTGGTGCTGGAAACAGTACAATAATCCAATTGAGCACTTAGTAATGTTGAGTAGTATAATGCAGATTACTACAGAATTGTATCTTGCAAAGCAGTTGTCCTCTTTCCAAGCCATTTTGTTAGTATTCGTAAAAGCAAAATAATGCACTCAGAGGAAATTTGACGTTATGTAGTCAGAGATGGTCTCAAAATTAACTGTTCTCTAAAGATAGGTACTTCAGAGTTGCTGGAGGTGTTGCTGTCCAATAACAATTTCAGGCAAATAAAATGATGAGCTTTTAAAGCAATTTGATCTGCTATTGCAAGCAAATCAGTAGTAGGTATCTGAACAAAATAGAATCAATGCTTAAAATAATAAAATTGGAAAGAAATGATGTGGAGAGGAAAGGAGTGAAATATGTGAACTCTTTGAAAGACATAATGTTAAGATTAAGGTAATCAATTTGTTTGCATTATCTGTTTGGCAAGGTCTGTTACCAAAGGCCTCAGAATGTCACGGGATAAAGAAGCATGCTCTCTCTTGAACTAGTGAACTTAGAAATGGGCAGTGAAGAGCCAGAGTAACTAGTCAGGTTTTTATTGTGGTAAAACAGCCGAGTTTCCTAGATGTGCTTGGGTTGAAGCTATTAAGCATATTTACAAATATTCTGGAAATGAGGTTCGGTATTGAGTGTTCACTAGTGATGTTATACTATTTAGGGTAATGAAAAGTGAAGTGAACTGCAGAAATCTGCAGGGAGGTCTCATGATGTTGAGTATCTGAGTGAGTTTTAGCTGACATTTCATTGGTATTAAAGCCAAATAATGCATGTGGGCAAGAGGGAGCTTTCACTTTGGGTGCTCTGTGATGGTCTTGAAATTATCACTCAGAATAGGTATTTTAGAGGTAGGAAGCAACAGTCAAAAAAATAGGAAGTTGGCAATTATTGGGGATGGGGTGGGGACGGGCATGGACTATTGTGCTTAAGTTCATGGTACAGTGGCATCTTGAATGATGCCTGCAGTTGTAGTCATCTCTGGTATCTCAAAAGGGGATGCAAGATCTAGAAAAGGCCAGTAGGGTAATGAAAATATGGAAGGATTTTCACATGAGAAGGCAGCTGAAGAAGAATGACACCTCCAGCACTATGGCTGGCATGGAAAAAGTGAAGGAGAAACACGTGCTCCTTGTTTCTTGCCTCAGGGCTGGAGAGCATTAAGCATGTCAATAAACAGCCGATTTAAAACAAAAGAATTATTTCCAGCAACATGTGGTCTGCTGTGATACTCATTGCCACAAGCTATTCTAGATATCTAAAGTGGATGGGAATGTAGGTGATAGGTCTGAGCTATTACAGCTCTCAACTTGGAAAGTTTTTACACTCCCTAAAGAAGGGGAGAATTAGGTAACATTACTCTGTGTTTGCCTTTCTACAGTATTCTACCTAAACCTGGGCACTTGGAGACCAGCCACAGTGTTAAATAGCCCTTATCAGCTATTTTTATGGTATTATGTACTGTAAAAATGCCCTATACCAATTATATATATATATATATATAAATATAAACATTTTCAATCCAATATGGAGAATGTTACAAATATCTCCTTATTTTGCAGAGCAATTGACAGTTGCAGGAAACTGTAACAGAACGGAATGTGGAACTAGAGGAGCTACGAAAACAGCTGAGGTATAAGCCAGGCAATTTTTAAAATTGTTAAAGATCTTTTCTATAGTTTTTCTAACCTGTTGCTGTATCACGGGCATTGTTTGTACTGCAAACTGATTTGATGGTGATAGTCACAATAGTTTCAGTTAATGCCTGTTAAGTTCATTACAAATGTGTGCATCATTATTGTTAGGGTAGCATATTTCCAGTTAGTTTTGTTTGATCCAGCTGATTCCTGACATATTTAACATTTGAACAAAGTGTCAGTATCACAGCAAAATTGACTCTGAAGATAGGCTTTCATTAGAATACAGTTTATAAAAATCCAGACTTGTTACTCTATGACTATAAATCAATGTAAATCTATTAAAAACATCCAAAAGTATTAGAATGGTCTACAATGTATGCTATAAAATCCATGCAAACTACTTCTGTGTAACTTCATGTTGAGGAAACAACTGGTAAAAATATTCCAGATTTCTCTGAGCATCACTGCAGGAGTTACTTTAGAGCTATGTAGAGCTGCTGTCATTAGCTTTGTGAAGGTAACATTATACCAGTTTTAGGGCTGCAAGAACTTCTAGCTAATCTGAGAGGAATGTGAGTGTAATCAGTGCCCTAAAATAGAGATACAAGATTCCTCTGAGACCAGTTTGTCCAAAACCAAGAATGCTATGGGTAGAGTAACAATGGCAAAGGTTGCTCCTGGTCATTATCAGCCAGATTAAACATTTACGAACAGAGTTCTGAGAAGACAGCTTGAAAGGAAGCATGAAAACTTGTGTTTGTGGGTGACAGACCTTAGAGTGACAGCCTAGCAGTGAAGGTGTGTTGCAGAAAGTCCCCGCAGAGCTGTGCCGGCCCCGGCTCCAGCGGGGCGGGTGTGGGTGAGGAAGGGCTGAGTTGCCTTCCCCAGGAGGGCTGAGCCACTTCTGTTCAGCCCAGGGAGAGGCCGTGGCTGAGCTCTCCTGCCCCAGGGGCTGAGGATCTTCTGCAGGACTAGGAGCACAGTCCAGGGCAGGGAACGTCCGTCTATTGCGGAGCCCGTAGGCCGTGATGGCCACTGTCAAAGACAACAAGAGAAGAGACAACTGAGGCACTTGGGAGAGACACAGAAAGGGAAGCGGGCAGCCTAAGGTATAACCCAGCCTTAGACCAGGTTCTAAGCTCTGGTTTGTGTCTGACAGGTGTTTACCACGTGGGACGGCTTGGTGCCTTATCCCTCTGGAGCACCACAGCAGAGTTAGGAGAAGACCTCAGTGAAACCCTGTCCCTGCCCATCCAGCTCCATAAGCTCCAGGAACAGCTTTATCATCTGCGCTGGAGCTCAAAGGATGTTGCTGAGCGGGCTCTGCAGGAAGGCGTGAAGCAGGCAAAGCTCCCAGGCGTTACCGGACAGGTAAGGGCACAAGGCAGAAGGATCTGCTCAGGGGTTTTATCCTCCGTCCGCACGTATCCTCCTCCATTCCCTGTCACGGCCAACAGGCTGTTGCTGCTGGGATAAGTGCTGTCATGGCCACGCTTCCTTTTCCTGTTGCTCCACACTTCCTTATGGGGAAGAGAGAGCGTGACGGGAATGACAGCTGTCTGAGTCGGACCTTCCTCTGCGCCCAGATCTCGGGTCCTCCTCAAGGGAGGACTGGAAAGAAAGAATGGTCTCAGCAGTGCAGAGTTAAGCTGGGCCTATCTCATGCCCAGAAGGCTTGTCTGCCCGTGCTGCCTGGCCTGGGGCCACTCCACAGGAGAAGCCCCTTCCTGCAGCTCCGGCATTCAGAGCACTGGAGTGAGCAGCCCCCCCTTTCTGATCCTGTCAATCAGAGCAGAGAAAACTTGGGAGACTTCCAGGCAATGTGGATGTTCATTCCATCTGAGATGGGCCTTGTCCCCGTTCACCTTGGTTGGCCTTGCAAGGGAGCTGCTTGCCTCTTTCTTCTGCTTTAACTGCCTGGTGGCAGACGGCTGCACTGCCCGTCTTCTTCTCTTTCGTTTTGGGTTTGAACTTCAGTGCTTAGAAGTGCCACAGTTGAAGCTGGAATCAGCTTGACTGTCTGGACCCCAAGTGCACACAAGCGGCCACATCCTGTAGGACGTGGGACTGCTGATCTGCCAGTTAGAGACCAGAAATACTGGGCTTCCTGAGGGTTCTATCGGTGCTGGCAGTGAGCAGTGACAGGGAGGCCATTCTGTTTCCGTGGCTTTCTAGAGAAGGCAACGAGACATTATAATGACACCAGCACTGGGTCTTCTGACTGTGGAAGCCTGTGCCCCAAAGCAGGCGAGAACTTTCCAGTGTATTTGCTGAGGCACCTGGTCGCTGCTTCTTCCTTTGCAGTTCTCATGGCCCAATGAGGGAACATCTGGACCACGACAGGTCAAAAGCCCCCGCGGGGCAGCGGGAAGGGAGCTGCTGATCGAGGCCGTCACTGCGGCACTTCTGTCAGTGCTCACGGGCCAGAGAGGAAAAGGCGACTCATTTCTCCTTGTCCTTGCAGAACGAGCTCCCTGGGGTCGTGAATTACATCAGGATTCAAGTGCTGAGCAACTGGGGCCACCCGGACTACACCTGCCTGTATCGGTTCAGGGTGCACGGTGATCTGCCCAAAGACAGGGGAGACACAGCAGTTTCATCTGTCGATAAATTCCTTTAATGTTCACCCAGCCGAGTTCCCGTCTGCTTTGCCTGTGATGCTGCCTGGTCCTCCCTGAGCTCAGTCGAGCTCCTCGGCCTTCTCTACACCCACCGGCTTATGGGAGACTTCAGGAGGCCACAGCAAGATTGTCCTTGTTAGGGAAAACGGAAAACTCAGTCACAAATCTGCAGAAAGCCTGACATGCACACACTTGCTGCGACACAGGAACATCAGCAAGGCCCTGCCTGGACACCAAAGATCAAATTAGTGGACAGCTTTCCTGTGCAGGAAGCAACTAAGGATCCACTGAGTGGAACCATCTGTTACCTGTTTTCACAAGAGGCACATGCTGCTTCCGCTTCCATCTTTCAGTCTGTTACCTATGAGAAAATGGAAGTGTGGTTTTTGGGAAGAAGGAAACCTTAATTGGAAAGTTGCTTCATGGACTTATTTGCCTCTCTGGGCACATCTCAAGTTAATAGCCCAGGAAATGTTACAGAGTGATTAGCAAAGCAATCCCAGGACACTTAAGAGATCCCATAATCACACGAATCTGTCTTTTCACCCGCGCTCCCCAAGCCCCAAGGCAGGAGCAGGCAGGGCAGTCGTGCGCTCGGGACGCACCAGGGAGGAGAGAGCAGGACCAGCGCTTGGCACCCAGGGCTGGGAACAGCAATTTGTGCTCTGAGCTGGGGTTTAGTCCATGTGCAAGCCCAGCACGGGTCCAGATACCAAACTGAGGGTGTCAGTTCATCCCCGGTGCCACACGCACGGCGTCTTCTTCCATCGCCTCCTCCCCATGAGCTGTTTTCCAGCCCCTTCCAGCTCACACACCTGCACTCTGGCTCAGGGCTGCCTGGGGCTGGTGGCCCTCAGGGCAGCAGCAGGAACCGCTCTGACCCTGGTTGTGGGGCTGCCCCTGGGCTGAGCCCTCGGGCCCAGGGCTGCTGAACTGGGCCATGCGGGGGCCCAGGCTGCTGAGGTCAACAGGTCCCCCCAGCCTGTCCGTGCTGGGAGACACCTGCTCCTGCAGCACCCCTGGTCCTGATCCCGAACCTGGTCCATCCTCATCCAGAAGTACACTTTAGTCTGTTTTCTTTCTTAAAACTGGAGATAATTCAGGTAGAGGCAGAGTCTGTTTACACATCCGAGTAGTTTGGGGACAGAGGCCAGTGGGGGGCTGGGACCCTTGCGGGTGGGGGATCTTTCTGCCATGTGCCCTTGGCCTGGCGCTCACAGCTGGGAAGGGACTTTCCAAAATGCTGCTGGGAGGAGCCAGATGTGGCCACCCCCGGCAAAGCCTCAGGTTCTGCTGCCAACCTGCCCTCAAATCATCTCTGCCCAGCTGGACATGGCCCAGGAATCACTGCCAGTGCTGCAGTTCTCCGTGGGGCAGCGTGGTGCTCACCAGGCACAGCCAAAGCTGTTCCTGTGCCAGGAGAAGACTTCACACAGAGCCTTGGTTGATGGTGACAGTTCCCACCAGCCATCCCACCCTGGAAGGTCCAGATACCACAGAGGAGACGCTGACTGGTTGTCACTTCTCTTGCAGGAACAAGTTTGAACAGCAGGAGGGAGGCAGGACCAGAGAGTCCAGGAGGTCAGAAAGCACATCAGACAGCTGGTACAGTCATGGTGACAGCAGAGGGAGAACAGAAAGTGATGAAGTGACCTGGCTGGGACAATGTTTCTGGTGTGACACCTGCCACACAAACACAGAGACAGATACATCACCACATGATGCAGAAGGCAGAAGTTAGAACACATGAAGCACCGTGGATCAGCTAGGGACCATCCAAACTACATGTGGGAAGGACGATATACCTGGTGACAAGAATCATCTGCCAAAGGATGCAACAGAAGAGCACTTGAAAATGAAAGATTAGATAATGTGGGGCAGCAGCTGACCTAACAATATCAAAACTAAGTACAAATTCTGGATGGTTCCCTATGGACACAACAAGACATGCGTAGAAAGCAACTGAACAGGGAGAATAAATCAATTGGTATAATATGTGTGAAATGTCAACGGCACAAAGAACACACCCTCCTGGTAGAAACTAAAGCTGCACTATTTTAAGGAACATTTAACGAAGAATTGTTGTTTTTACATAACTGAGGACCTGGCACCTGACCCCAGCAGGGGGGAAGGACCAAGAGACACGGGGCTATGAATCCTTAATGTAAAGCAGTCTTTGGCTGGAATATATACTGACACCTGCATACATACTGATACCTGTATATACAAGTTAATTTAGGGGGAAGGACCGAGAGACATCAGACTATGAATCCTTCATGTAAAACACAATCTCTTCCCGGAATATATACTGATATCTGTATATATACTGATAATTGTATTGACAAGTCAATTTAGGAGAAGTGCAGCCAAAGTACCAGGAATCCATATTGATAAGGGGAAGGGTTATTGTCTGCGCCCAGGGAGTCTGTAAACCCTGAAGTACCAGCCAATGGGGAACAGGGAGGAAAATTGCGGCCGGGATTTTGGGGAGATATAAGCAGGGGCTTTTTGCCCTATTTGGTGTGCCTGCCTTTAGGCAGAACATCCGGGCTTGCAAAATCATTATTAAAATGTGCTTTGCTGAGAGATCCTGCCTGGGCCTATTATATTTGCAAAATAATTGTTTCCTACACTATTTTTTTTTTTAAATGCAGTACATTTATTATAAACATTCAGACAGGGAAAAGTTAGGGTTACCCTTCCCATTAAAAATGTTTTTATTTCATGCGGTTATTTGATGGCATCAGTGTGGAGAGTGTTTCTTTCCTTTTAGTCTCTATAGGGACAGACAGAGGCCTCGGTGGGTCCTGGAGGAGGTGGGAAAGGTGCCTGGGAGGGAGGACAGCACGGGGAGATGGGGACAGAGGTGCAGACAGAGAAAGAGCCGGTGCTGGCACTGAGGACACTGCTGCTGTGCCGGCGCTGCTGGGGTCACAGCTCCAGAGCGGTGACAGACATGAAGGGGCCACTGGCTTGTGCTGGTCCCTGGTGGAGCAGAAATCCCCCTGCAGCCTCTGGAGCTCCGCGCAGGAGCAGTGTCGCCACCACGACGGTCCTTTCTGCACCCCTTGTTCCACCCATGGACGTCAGGCTCTGGTCCCACACGACCCAACACGTCCTCACCAACCACCGCTCCCCGTCCCCCGCTTTGATGTCACACACAGACAGTTGCCCACAGTCCATGGGCCGCCCCTGTGAAACGTCCATGAAATGTCACAACAGCCATTGAGCTCATGGAGTCCGTGGCTCTGGGCTCCGTCTGTCCCGTGGCCGCTCCGGGCAGCACACGTGTCTGTTCACGGGCACCAAACCCAGCTCGGGTGGGAACCAAGAGGGTCCCCTCGTGTTCAGTCCCAAAGCACCACCTGTAGCATCTGCCCGTCCTGTGAGTGCCCAGAGCCTCCTTCTTGAGGCCAAATCCTCATGTTCAGGGTCCCATCGTGTCTTTTATCACCCACGGCCTTTGTTCAGGGCCCACAGTTTCGTTTTCAGGTGGAGCTCGTTGCCTGGCAACAACCAACCACAAATCTATGGGAAGTCAGAGAACCCAGGACAGCCAATCACATTTGAGAAGGCGGGGTGAGTCATGTGACTGATAGGTAACCAGCCAATCAAGCTTTGAGGCCTGCAGGAAAGGTGGTTGGAGTCGAACAGCTTGTCAGCGTTGAGGGGCGGGCTGTGCTGGCTGCACCAATCACGCCTGGCGGGAGTGCAGCACATGGATGATTGACAAGAGGTCTGACCAATCATTTGACGTGAGGAGCCAGGGAGAAATCCCAGACCCAGCACCGCCATCCTGACAGGGCTGAAGAGGCCCCAGTGTCTAAGCAGCTCCATCGCTGCTCTCTCACGGATGGTGGGAAACGCCCCGCGGCGCTGGTTCCAGCAATGGCCGCGGAGCCGCTGGCCGCGCAGAGCCCAGCCCGTCTGGGCTGCTGGATCGTGGGGATATTGCTGCCCGGCTGGAGAACCTGCCCGTCAGAGTTTGCCACGGAGAAGCCATGTGCCCGAGAGCCGGTCCAGTGAAGAGCCCGACCGAACAGCCAGCGGGGACGGGCTGCCCAGGGTAAAGTGGCTGAGGTAGATTTGCACTGGCAAGATGAAGGTGAATTATTGATGGCCCATTGGGCCCACGATGCCCCAGGTCACCGAGGAAGGGATGCGACACACAGATGGGCTCGTGATTGAGGGGTGGACTTGACCATGGACTTAACAGGTTATCCACCATTGTGAAACATGCGCTACGATCAAGCAAGACACGCGGTAAAAGCCTGTGTCGTATGAGGGGTGGTGACAAGTGTCTGTATCACAGTGCCACAAACCTGCCATGGCGAGAGCTCTGTGCTTACAATGGTGCAGCCACCACCGGATGGCGGGAAACATGCACCGTGCCCCACGGCACCGCCCGCAGCTCTGTCCTGGGCCTTGAAAAGCGAGTCCTGTGGCAACGTGGTGTCGCTGGGGAGTAATTGAGGGTTCTGCTCCCTGCAGAACAGTGTTTAGATTTCTTAAAGACAAGTGCAACTTCAAGAATTCAGTGGCAGGTTGCCTCTATTATTTACTGCATGGGGGAAATATGCCAAGCCGAATGCTGCTGGCCTTCTCTCCAGGTGCCTGTACGCGTTCACGAAGCAAACTGTCCGGATTCTTGCCTCCCTGATAACCGTTCACGCTGGAGTCTGTGTCCTGGAGCTCCGAGGACAAACTCTCAGGTGAGGCCGTACCCATCACGGTGCACACGGTCAGGATTCTTCTCTCCCTGATAACCCTTCGCTCCAGAGCCTGTATTTCAAGCTCTGAAGGCAAACTTTCAGGACAGGCCTGTACCCGTTTGCAAAGCGAACTTTCAGGCATTCCCTTCCTGACAACCGTTGGCCCTGGAGTCCATGTTTAAAGCTCCGGTGGCAAACTTCTCTGGTTCCACGCGGGCTTTGTTGTGTTCAGCTGCAGACATTGCTTATTGTCCATAACCTTGCAGTTACTGTTTTGCCTGAACGCAGATTTCTTTCTTCTCAGTGAACTGCAATGTAGGCCTTATCTTGTAAGTGTTCAGTGTACTTTGTAGTTGCTTTTGGTAGATATGAGCAGAACTTTACAGCTTAAAATGTTAGCAAATCCAGCTTACCAAGTAACATGAAGCAAAGAGTATATTAAAAACCATGTCCCTAAAGAATGGATTGTATTTAGTGTGCATCTACTTAAGGTAAATGATTAATATTAAATTGGTCTCATCCACTGATCTCTGAGTAGTAAAACCATTGCCACACAGCTCACTTATTTATGAGGGAGATCTCAAAGTGGCTTATCCAGGCTGTCATATTTATGGAATGAAGTGATTGACTCGTAGTCAAACTGCAAACAGTAGGAAAAGTCTGCACGAGACTTGTGCGCCCACGAGTTCCCGGCGTTCAGTTGCCGTTCTGCTTCCCTGTGGGTCTCCGGGCAGGAGTTCTTGGCCTGGTTACGGCTCAGGCCCTTCCCTCCTCTGGAGCCTGGACCAAACTGCTGCGGGTTTGGCTGGGGGTGATTGGGGGATCGAGTGCATCTGCCACACGTGGCAGCGCAGAGAGAACTGAGCCAGACAACGCGACTCCTTTCCGCAACATCCTCATAGACGCCTGGAGCAAGGAGCGTGGCATTGAGTAGGTCTGTGACATCCCCATCATGCACCAGCCGCTGGGAAAATGGAGCGGTGCAACGGACTGTTCAGGACTATGCTCAGAGCAATGGGTGCTGGAACTTTTAGAAACTGCGATTGAAATTTAGCAGCCAGCTGCCCAGGGCTGAGCTGGCCTGAGCCTCCCAAGGGGACATCCTGACCCTCCCCGCCCAGGCACAGGGTCACAGTGGGGCCCTTTGTGACCTCACTTGGTGACACCCACTGCCCCGCTTGTGATCACTGCAGCTGCAGCCCCAGCCCACACTGTCCGACAGGACGGTGACGGGACAGGGTGTGAGCAAGGAGCTGGCGAGAGCCCCGAGCGTAGCCCACGTCTGTCAGAGAATCAGAGAATCTTTTTGGTTGGAAGCGACCCTTAAGATCACCGAGTCCAACCACAACCTAGCTCAAGCTGCCCCCGGCAGACTCTCTGCTGCCCAGGGCAGACTTGGAGCGAGGAGCTCCTGAGCTCAGCTCACGTCTTTCTCCAACGAGGAGCACACGGGCGCATCCCACACCTTTCACCGCTGCTTTTGGCAGAGCTGCATCACCGAGGAGTTTTGCTGAAGCGTCCGCCTTCCCCATTCCCAGTCCTTCCCTTTGTCTGAAAAATGGCAGAGAGACCCCCCATCCGACCTAGGCTGGCCTGGCAGCAGAGACCCCCCAGCCGCCCCCGGGTGGCCTGGCAGGAGGAGGTTGGGGCTCCCCAGGAGGTCACATGTCCACCGCAGCCCAACCAGGTGGATGTGGTCCAGCCACCACAGCTCGGTGAGTGAGGGGCCCTGATTGTCTGGGCAGAGTGGGGCCCAGCGATCACTCCCCGCTCGACACCAGGGTCACGGTTCCCCACACGCTGGCAGGGGGTTCCATGGGTGGTGATTATGCTGCCTGAGGCCCAGGGCTGCTCGGAGCTGGGAGCCGGCCCCAGCACAGCCTCTGCGGGCAGAGGGGACCCAGCTCCTGCTGCAGGGCACGGGCAGCGAGAGGCAGCTGGGCGGGCAGGAGGCAGCCGTGCTGTGGAATGGGGACCTTTCCTGCCCCTCTGAAAAGAGTTCCTCACCCGCTGCACTGGGCGCTTTCCCCGTCCTGCCTGGCTCCAGCATCGCAGCCCGTCTGCTGGGCACCCCCAGCCCTGACACGCACGGGGAGACTGTGCTGGGGCAGTGGGTGTGGGGCTGGATGGGGGGCCGAGCTCCTTCTGCTCTGTCCTGCCTGCAAACCCTCTCTGCAGCCCTCCCTGCTCTCCCCCTTTATTAGATGCCGATTCGTTACCCATGAATGGATTTTTAAGGGGATACATGGACTCCATCGTGTCCTTTCTCAGCAGCCCAGAAAAGGTAAGAGCAGCCGCTTTAAAGGTGGCTGTGCCAGCGTCTGCTGACAGGGGCTCTGCTGCGGGTGCTGCAGGGTGCTGGCTGGGCAGAGCTGCTGCGCCCAGGTCTCTAATGGGCACTGCACCCCCATGCTGTGGTGCCACTGGCCACTTGTCCCCATCTCACGCTCCCTGTTTGTCTCTCTGCTCCCCGGCTGCCAGGAGGAGAGCCACAAGATTGGGTTTCTTATGGACATCCGTGACCTGTGCGACACCAGCAGGCGCCGCTGCTCGCCAAGGGATCTAGATGTCTTCTGCCAGAGACACGAGCTGGCAGAGAATATCGAGGTGGGGGGATACCCGGCAGTGCTGGGGAAGGGGTCAAGGACTGTGGCACCAGCACCTGTGAGGACAGCGCTGGGCAGGGCCAGGGGCTGGTGGCGCTGGGTGCTGGCAGCTGCAGGTCCCATCCCGGCTGTGCTCTGCAGGTGCTGCTGGAAGAGGAGCCCAGGGACCAACTGCGCACGGCGCTGCGGCAGATCGCCATGCGTGCCATTGCCGAACTGAGGTACCTGCCCATCCCTCCTGGGGACGCCTGCACGAGGGCTCGAGGCGGTGCTCCAGATACCAGCGTGCGGCTGGCTGCTCTCTCTCTTTGCAGCGCAGTGGAGAGGGTGCTGGAGGGCAAGGAGACAAGGCTGCTCCAAGCCTGCTTCTCCAGTGTCTTCTTGCTTCCTCCAGAAGTCAAGGACATGGACCTTTACCTCTACTTAGAAGTAAGTGCTGTGTGAGCTACAGGAGCCCCCAGTCCCTCTGTCTGCTCCCCTATCACCCCGTGCTGCAATATAACCAGAGATCCAAGGCAGGGCAGGGTCTCAACTCTGCTGTCACACCCTCATCCCTTCGTCCCCTGCCTGTGGGCCTGGCCACGTTCAGTTTCACAGGCTGTTCTGCCCATAGCAGATTATTTGCCCCAGGCACAGCGCAGCAGCGCGGGAGTCGTCCCTCGGTGCTGGGAGTACACATCAGTCTCCTGGGAGTGAGAGGGATGGCTGGAAACATGATCACAACCCGTTGTCTTCTTGCAGACCATGCGGTCCATGGACAACATGCTGCAGGCGTTGCTCCTCAACTCTCGTGCCTCCAGAGTCAGCGAGCTGCTGCAGAATATCTTCCAGGTCTGGGTGTGCGAAGTTTGGGCTTCACAAGGGCTATTCCTCACCCTGGGGGACGGGGTGTCCACTCTGGAGGTGACAGTCCCACCCCATGCCATGCAGAGAGCGCACTGCCGGGAGGGTGCCCACCTCCCCGGAGAACCAGGGGCTGCCCACCAGACTCTTCCGCAGCACAGTGGCCGCAGAGGGTGGCATCTGCCTTCCTGCCTGGCCATGGGGCTGGCCCGGGGCATTTGTCCCAAAGCTGCCAGGGACCCCAGGGCAAGAACCTCACTACAGGCTTTGGTCGAGTCCTGGGGAATCTTTAATGGAGCGGGACAGTCCAGCACAGGAGTTGAGTGGTGCTGCTTCTGCTGGAGCGGTGGCTGCTCCCAGGGCTCACCAGCAGCTTCTCTCTTCCCAGATGCTCTTGACTTTGAGCAGCTCCGAGAGAGAACATGTGCGGCAGAGGGCCGTGGGGAGGATTGAGTGGCTGAGCTTCGTGTTGGCTGAGAATCCCACACTGGAGGTAAGGAGCCAGGCACCCTCCGGCCAGACCGTCTGCCCACCCCTGCACCCCAGAGCAGCCTGCAGCTCTCCCCACGCGGCGCTGTTGCCCAACCAGCTGCTTTAGGAGCTGTAACCGGCACGGCCCTGGAAAGTCCTGCCTGCCCACGGAGCCCTGGACATGCGCTTGGGTTCAGGGCTTTGGCACCAGCTGCCTGTCCTCAACCCTCCTGCTGTTCTGTCTCCCTCACCCAGGCCTGGTGCCGCTCTAGGACAGACATACACGGCCCTGTCAGCTATAGAGACATCCAGATCCCAGAGCTGGGACAGCTGCTGGGGCATCTCCTCCTTTTCCAACATTCCTGGGAAGAGGCAAGAACTCTGGCTCGAGATGCAGTGCAGCACCTCGCTGTCTTCTTGGCTGGACAAAAGAGTAAGAAACGTCGTGTTGGGCTTGATCCCTCTACACACAGGCATCTCCCAATGGGTCTGCTCCTGTTCCTCACCTCCTTTGTCCTTCCCAGCTGCTTCCCATAGCATCCCAGCTGCCATTTTGCTGCAGCAGCTGAGCGTTCTCCCAAAGTCTGGGATCTGTTCTCTGCTGCTCTCCTTCCTCCCTCCCTTCAGGATCCTGAAGCCCGCTGTTTTGTGGTTCCCAGACCCAAACATACGGCTGATTGCCATGACCCAAAGCTATGATTTTCCTGCCAGTGAAGAGCAGGTCTATCTCTGAGTCCTCCTGGCTAGAGCTTCCAGTGCTTGGAGCAAGAAGCTATTCCTGATGCCCTCCAGAATTCTCCTTGACCACTTATGCCCTGCCATCATGAAGGCAGATCTCGGGGTGCTTTGAGAAGCTTGCTGACAAAGCTGCTGTGCTTTACTGAGTTCTCTATGTTTCCCCACCGTTTAGACAGGAGGAATCAAGCACGACAGCCCCACTTGGAAGATCCTGACAGCTCCTCTGAAGATTGGCTAAAACCCAACATCATGGTAAAGAGCTCTTGCTGGCACTCTTGTTGGTGGCACCAGCAGGAGACTTGTGTGAGCAAAGGCCTCCACAATCAGGGGGCTGGTGTGGCCTCCCTGTCCCTGCTGAGAGGATTCCTGCTGTCCCTGAGCAGGGAGGATGCGAGGGCTGCTCTCCAGTGTCCCAGCAGCAGCCCCAGTCCTGCTGGCCACCAGCAAGCCCTGGTTGGTGGCAGGGCCAGCACCCTGTGCCCATGAGACCAACCCTCCTCCCTCACCCCGGGCCTCTCTCCTCCTCCCCAGCAGTCAGTGCCGCCCCTGCTGCCAGCTTTGCTGCGGGCACTGCCGCAGCACTGCCGGGCGTCTCTGCAGGGCTGCTGGCACTGCCCGGCTACGCAGCAGCATCAGGGCACTCGGTGTGACTTGGCTTCGCTGCCTCCCTTCCTCCCGTAGTTCTTTGCAGAATACCTCCAGCCTTCTGAGAGAACAGACATGGTCCTGGTGTTCATCGGGGCAATGAGAGACTCCAGCACCTTTGACAAGGAGGCGGCCAGAAACATGCTGGACATGGTCAAGGGAAACTGCAATTTCTGGCTGGTGGATGTAAGTGGCCTGAGGCTGGATTGCCCTTTGGCCCTGTCAGGCCTTGTTCCTCCCTCCGTCAATCTCTTCCTCTCAAATCCCGGAGTCCTGGGCACCTGAAGCCACCTGAAGGTGGAAGAGAAGGATGGGAAGGACAGCTGAGGAAACGGCTGCACTCCAGTGGCAGCACCATCCTCACCTGTGTCTCCTCCAGGTGCCAAAGATCGTGAGCTGCATCCACAAAACCCTGGGGTGCATCAGCACAGCACCAGCCCGGCAGAGCGTGGAGTCCCTAATTGTCTGGATGGCTGACAAATGCCCTGGGGAGGTGGTGTCGACGCTGCTGACAATCGCACCACCAGGAGACAGGTACTGGCTCCAAAAGCCATGAGGGCTTGTTCCCTGTGGGGAGAGGGGCCCGGAGACGCTCTGGCTGCCAGCGCCAAGGAATCCTGCAGGACACCCCCGAGGAGCAGGACCCTCCATCCCACCACGCTTCCCAATGCTGGGGGTCAGCCAGGCCCGCAGCAGCCACAGCTGAGCAAGCCAGCCCAGAGCCCCGCACTGCGCTCCTGCCAGCCCCACGGGAGCAGCAGCTCAGCCTCTGCTGCTGCCCAGGGCATCCCAAGCGTCCTGCAGTGCGGAGCCCGGACACGCTGCTGCGGCCCAGGCTGCCCTGCTGACAGAGCGCTCTCTTGCAGCACTGCCCTGGCACTGTGGGAGGTGATGTTCTCCGTGCCCCAGACCCTGCAGAGTGTTTTGAAGGAGCTGCTCATCCAACTCCGGGACCCAAAGAGCAGGCTCTTCTGCACGTACCTGGAGGACCACTGCCTCGTTAGCTTGGCTGTGAGTGACCGGAAAAGAGCCCTGGCGCCCTTGGCCTGGGCTGCCCTGGGAACCAGGAGCTGCACGGCGCCAGGAGCCCCAGCAGCTCTGCCGGTCGCTCACTGCTGGCTTGCTTTCAGATACTGGCCAGCAGTGATCTGGGAGATCAGGAGTTTGCTCTGATCTACATGGCCTTCAGGTTTCTGAAGGAAGAAAGGCCGGCCATGCTCTCCCTGGTGCTCAGGGGCATGATGACGCTGTCAGAGAGAGACGAGATGGTGAGTGGGGTGTCGCCAAGGGCAGCCATGGTGGCAGCCAAGGGCCGGGGCAGTGGGTTCGGGCTTGGCCTTGGCTGGCAGTCAGGCGCTGGGGTGACTGCTCCAAAGGCCCTTCCTGCCGTGGTGGGGCCTGGGGGCTGCCTGGGGAGCTCTCCAGGCATCGACCTGGTCCCAAAAGGGCAACTCTCTTCTTCGTACAGGCAAGAAAAATGAAGGTCATGCTGCCAGACCTGATGTGGATCCTGCAGTACGGCAATAAGGCCATCAAGATCAGGGCTCTGATAGTCTTCAGAACCGTGATGGCTCAGCTGGAGAGGGAGGAGGCCAGCCCCATCGCCGCGCTGCTAGCAAAATTACTCCTGCCCCTCTTTGATGACGTAAGGCTGATGTATAAGGCTGATGTATAAGGCTGATGTATAAGCCTGAGTCCTGCGAGTGGGCACTGGACAATGACAGCTGCCCTTCTGCCCAGCCACTCAAAGCAGGGGCTTCTTTCTCCCCGGGGCTCCTGTGGGATGGTTTCTGCGTTCTGCAGCCCAGCCCAGCTTCTCCCTGCCAGCTGCTCCCACAGCTCCACCCCACCATGGCTGCTGAAGCTGGTGGGGGATGCTGGGACGGCACTTTGAGGCACAGGCACTGCCTGAACAAGTCCCTTGAGTGGCCCTTCACGCACCCAGGGCTGCAGATCTGGCCACAACTGCAGCGTGCACAATGCCGCCCTGGAGCGTCTCCCCTCACATCAGCCATGCAGGAGCTTCTGCTCCCCGTGGGCAGAGAGCTGCTGGTGCTCAGGTCCTACTGTGCTGCTCCCTCCCAGGAGCTGAGCCAGCTGAGAGAGAGCTCCATCAGCCTCTTCAGAGACCTGATGAAGATGGTGGTGCGGAACGACAAGAGAGAGATGAAGAACACAGTGCGACTTGGCCTGCTCCCTCTCTTCTTCCACATGAGTGACCAAGTGCAGAGCGTGGCCAAGGTACAGATTCCAAAGCTGAGCAGTGATGCAGGGAAGAGACCCCTGGAGGTTTGGGCCAGGGCATGTCCCTGCTCCCTAAGGGCAGAATCACCCCAGGAACGGAGCCCAGAGCAGGGGGACACCAGGTCTCCTTCCCCAACCGTGGTGCCATCTCCCAGCTTCTCCTGTTCCACAGGCCGCTGGGGAAGCCCTCCTCGGTGCAGCAGAGCTGCTCAGGTGGAAACAGCTCAAACAGCTGGTGCAGACAGAGCAGACATGGCGGATTGGAGAGAGCTTGGTGAGGACAACCCCCAAGGCCCAGGGCCCAGGCTGGACGGGGCTGCCCCACGTGTCTGTGCTGTGGGCTCTGCAGATGTGCCTCGCCTGTCCTGCTGCAGCCCTGAGCTGCATCCTTGTTCCCTGTGCTCAAGAACAGAGCCCCCAAGGGCTCTTCCCTCTGCCCCGCAGCCAGTGGGAGGGAGGGCTCTCAGCACCCCTGGGACCCCTCGGCCTGTGTCTCTCTGTCAGCCTCAGCCCCACAGGACTCCTGACTGGAACACGGGAATGGCCGGAGGGGAAGGGGAACGTGGGTTGTTGGCAGGAGAGACTGATCCAGCCAAGTGGGGAGGGACAGTGACATGCCCATCCCCTTGTGCTCTCTCCAGCTGGAGCACGACAGGAGCAGAGCTCAAGAGCTCTTGAGTCAGAGCCTGCCGTACCTGAGGGATGCTCAGGCCAGCTCCCGAGAGGCGGCCGTGAGGTTCATCGGTGAGTCACAGCCCCCAGGTCCCTCTTTCGGCAGCCCGGCCCCAGTCCCCGCTGCTGCCCTGGCACAAGGAGCAGCCCTGTGGCTGCCAGAGCCCCGGCTGCCCCGGGCAGGGCCTTGGCCTGCCCTCCCAGCCCTGCTCACACAGGTGGCCGTGGTGGCCGTGGTGGCCATCTTGCTCGGTCCCACCATCTCGGCTCCTGCTCTCCCTGGGGTCAGCCCTGATGAGGGGAGGGAGCAGGGGCTGACGGAACTCTGTGCCCAGGGCTGGCTGCGCGGCCCCTGAGGGACCGAAGGCAGGAGGAGGAGCTGGCTGAGATCTGCAGCGGTGAGTAGGGAGCGTGGTCGGGAGGGGCTGCCCGGGGGTCTCTGCAGACATGGGAGCTCATCTCGGTTCTGCGTCTTTCTGTTGCAGCCCTTCAGCCCTTGAAGCAGGACAGAGAACCCTCCATCTGCTCCCTGGCAGCTCAGACCATCCGCATCCTGGGCAACCCAAGGGAGCAGCCAAGATCGCGATGGACCCTGCGAGCCCTGTGCTGCTGGCCCCGCTAAGCCCGGCGGAGATGCAGCTCTTCTCGGGAGGAGGGCTGGAGTTTAATAAAGCTGGAGGAGAATGCCAAAGCCCTGGTGTCCTTCAGATGTGCAGCGCCCTGAGCAGACGGTGTCGTTGCTGGGCTCTCCCGCTGCCGCAGGACGTCTGTCCCTCAGCACAGCCTGGTTCCAGCCGTAGTTACGGTGCCGGCGGGCGGGCGCTCGCTGGTCCCCAGGCCCTGCCCTGCAGGGTGAGGCAGGGGAGGCAGATGGCCGTGCGGGTACGGCTGGCACGGGGGCAGCAAAGACGCGCAGGTTTAGAGTGGGGCTGGTCCCAGCGCCTCAGGAGCTGTTTCCCACTGTTTTGCCCTCAGCTCCCGCCATCCCCCGAGGGTTTCCACAGCGCCGCCTCAGCGAGCGAGACCCAGCCTGGCCTGGGGTGTCTCCAGGGATGGTTCATCCACCACCTCTCTGGCCAACCTGGGCCAGGCTCTCACCACCCTCAGGTGCAACAATTCCTTCCTCATGTCTGGCCTCAATCTCCCCCTTTTTAATTTAAATCATCACCCCTTGTCCTGTCTCAATGGGCCCTGCTAAAATGTCTCTCCCCATCTTTCTTACTGGTCCCTTTCAAGTATGGAAAGGCTGCACTAAGGTCTCCCCGAAGCTTCTCTTCTCCAGCTGAACACCCCAGCTCTCTCAGCCTGTCCTCCCAGCAGAGCTGCTCCAGCCCCAGATCATTGCTGTGGCTCCTCTGGTCCCTCTCTGGCAGGTCCATGTCTGTCCTGTTCTTAGGGCTCCAGAGCTTGACACAGGATGCCAGGTGGGGTCTCACCAGAGAGGAGACCTGCTGGCCACGCTCCCTTTGATGTAGCCCAAGATACAATTGGCCTTCTGGACCGCAAGTGTGCATTGCCAGCTCATGGCCCGTCTTTCATTCTCCAGCACTCCCAAGTCCTTCTCCACGCGGCTGCTCTCAACCCCTTCATCCCCAGCCTGGACTGGTACCCGCGCCTGCCCCGACCCAGGTGCAGGACCTCGCGCTTGGCCTTGTAGAACCTCGTGAGGTTTGCACAGAACCACTTCTCGAGCTTGTCCAGGTTCCTCCAGATGGCCCCCGTCCCTCAGACGTGTCACCTGCGGCACTCAGCTTGGTGTCATGCACAGACTGGCTGAGGGTGCGCTCGATCCCACTGTCTGTGTTGTTGATACAGGTATTAACCGGTACTGACCCCCGTACGGACCCCAGAGGGACACCCCTTGTCACCAGGTGGTCAATTTGGGATGCCCTAACTCTGTGCCCCCCCAGCCCCGGGGCATGTGGCTGAAGAACCAGGTGGCCATCAGGGAGGACCCCTGGCTCCTGGCCCGGCACAGCCGGGGAGTCCTGACCCCCCAGACCTGCAAACCAGGGACAGGGGCACCTACAGCTGCTGGGCGGTCACCAAGCTGGGGAGGTGCTGAGTGCCAGCTGGAGATCCGGGGTGCAGGGGTGTCCCCAATACCTCAGGGAGGTGCCTGAGATCTTGAGGGGCACCCTGGGGTCCGGGAGATCCCTGGGATATGGGGGGGGCAGTGGCAGCCCCTCAACATGTGCCTCTCCCTGCACAGTGCCCCAGCGAAGGTGATAGTGAAGTAGGACAGGGCAGGGGGGGGCACGATTTCTGGAGACCTTGGGGGCTCTGGGAAGGGTTAATTGGAGGGCTTAATTGGTGGGGTAGTTTGCGGTGTGCTCAATTAGGGGCTGTGCTTTTTGGGGGTTGTATGTCTAGCTTTGGGGTCTGTCTTTAATTTGGGGGGTGGACTTAATATTGGAGGGAGTTTAATTTGGGGGTTGTTTAATATTGGGGGTGTCTAATTCTGCAGATGTATGTTTAACTGGGGGGGTCAGTTGGGGGGTGTAGGTTTAATTAGGGAGCTGTATTCAATGTGAGGGGCTGTGTTTTATTGGGGGGTGTTAAATTATGGGGTGCTTTATTAGGGGACATTAATTATGGGGGCTCCATTTTGGGGGCACGGCACTCCCTGTGATGCCCTCCCCGCCCAGGGCCAGAGGTGCACGGGGTCAGGGGGTGACGGTGGCACTGGCCACGCCAGCAGCAGGAGGTCGGGGAGCGGAGGACGGGGCTGGTGGCTGCGGTGGCCACTGTCACCTGGTTGGCGGCCTTGGTCACCTGCGGGGACAGAGACGTGGTGAGGGGGGGATGGCGTGGGGGGGCAGGGGCATGTGGTGAAGGGGAGACATGGAGGGGGGGCCATGGGAGGTCGTGGTTGTGGGGACAGGCTGGGGGGACAGGGCCAGAGACAAGGGGACATGGAGGGAAGGGACAGGGGCACCGGTGACGGGACACAGGGAGGGGAGGCAGGGACATGGCTGAGAGGACACAAGTTGGGGGACACAGTCCCATTGCTGAGGGGACAAGTGGGGTCCTCCCGTCCCGCCACCCTGCGGGGGCCACGTGCTGGGGCATTGCTCCTGCTTTCCAAGGAGAGGAAGAGCAACTGCACTCGATGGCAAAGGGCTGTCAGGACTCGATCAGCGTTCGTCGGGATGTGGGGGGGAGGAGGAGGTGAGGCCCACCTGGTGGAGAGCCAGCCGCAGGCTGAGGTGATACGATGCGCTGGCCCAAATCTTAGCGAACTCTGGAAGCACAAGGGAAAGACCCGTCATGCTCTGCGGCAGCAGCCGGGAAGCCGGCAGTGCTTTGCGTGCCCGCGGGGGCACGGGCTGTGCTCCACGCGGCTCTGGGGGGCTCAGGGCAGGCCCTGGTGTCTCCCCAGCAGGGGCTGGTTTTGCTGGGTCACAGCTCTGAACACACAGAGCCCACGCGGCCCACGAGCACCTTCAGCTCCTCTATTCAGACATGAGCTCAGGGTGGGCAATGCCCAGCGCCAGGCAAGGGCAGCCCTTTGGGGCCAGGGGCTTCTGCCTGGGCTGCCCCAGGAAGGCAGGGGCCACGTCAGGAAGGGAACCAGGAGCCCTGGCTGCCACATCAGCCCCTCAGCCCTTCGGGATGGTCGAGCAGGTCCCTCCTCGCAGTCACCACTCCTGAGCAGCCACCCCCGACAGTCCTCGGGTTTCCATGCCTGATCCCAGAGATGTCCTTGACCCGGCCACGCTCATGAAGTTGGGCCTGAAGGCCTTACCATAACACTCCAGCTTCTCAATGGCTGGAGCCAGGTGAGGCTGCAAGAGGAGGCGTCCTGCCATCTTAGTTCCACTCCTGCTTCAGGTCAACAACTGCAGAGAGTGGCTGGACGATGGCTTTCCTGCTCCCCGCAAAATGCCTCCTCTTCCTCCTCTCTGCTCTTCTCGTCTTCCTTTCTTCTCCTCCTTCTCCTTCTGAGCTCTGGTCAGTTGTGGGGATGGACTAGAAGCTTCTCTCATCTGAGGGGTGTCCCTGGCCAGGGGCCCTGTCCGCCAGCCAAGGGACATGGCTGTGACCGTAGTGCGCTGGTAAATAAAGAATGCCGCTTCACGGGATCATTGACTCTGCTGTTATTTCTCCATTTCAGTGGGAGGGGGCAATGAGGACCCTGTGGGGGGCGGGAAGGGGTGACAAGGCCCCAGGGCCTGTGGGGAGACACCCCCCACTGCCATCCACACACAGACCCCGACCCGGGTCCCCCGGCCTGAGCAGCGCCCGGGGCTCGGCTGGGCTGGGGCTGGGCCTGCCCACCAGCCTGGGGTGAGAGATGCGGTTGTGATTCATGCTGAGATGTTTGATGTTTACAGATACAACCAAATGAGGCATGGGCTCTGAACCTGGGAAAAGGAAAAGGTGGTTAAGTTCTATGTAAAAAGTTATGAAACTTGTTTAGGAAGTTATATTGATAGAGAGAACTAACATTTTAAGGGTTAAGCAACTATATAATAAGGGCCTACTAACAAGCTAACATTTTAAACCACATAATTAATATCTAGTTTAGAGCTGTATGTAACTAATTGTGCTAAAAAAAGCAGGACTTCATTAAATGCCGAGATAAGAAGTTCTACAGCACCAGCTGCAACCTTGAGGAGACAAGACAGCCAAGATTTACAGCAAAAAGGGGGCGCCAGTCTGGTTCCAGTCGGTTTGGCAGCTCGGGTTCCAGCCAGTTCCTCCTAATGAGCCAAAGGTAAAAAGTCCACTGTGATGAAGCTGAAGGAGCTTCATCCACAGACCCCTAAAGAACCCTCCTCAAATTCACCAAGTGACACTGCGCAGGCGCAACAGGGGAGGGTCAAGGAGGGGAATATGTAAATGGTTATTGGAGACTCATTTTAATAAAAAGTGGGAAAAGTCATGAATATGTATAGACGTTCCTGGGGTCATTATGAATATGTAATACCATACTGTATTTAAGCACACTTCTTATTGTTAAAGGTGTGCGTGTTGCGCGGAGCGAATCCCCCGCGCACCCAGCGCTGGTTTGCTCATGCTCTAATGAACACGTTTAAGGAATACAATTAAGGAATTGGATTAAATGTTGTTTATCCATGGAAAAAATGTAAGTTATTTATTTCACTGTCACGGCCACCAGCTCCCCATGGGCACTGGCGCCTGGGCCAGCACCAGCGCTCCCGAGCCGGGAGCCCCAGGAGGTGATGGGGCCCCAGGGGTTTGGAATTTGACAGTGGACTTTGAGGTGCGGAGAGGGAAACTGGCAGCTCCTACACACCAGGAGGCGCTGTTTTCAATTAGAATGAACAAAATGGCTCATGATGTTCAAAGACAGTTTAGTGCAAAGGACTCAAAAAGACACTGAAAAGAACTGCTCGTTCACAGGAGACGCCATTAGATGAGCCATGATGGTTTCCTTGTCCAATTCTGGGGTTCAAGAAGGCCCATAAGCAAAGCCCCAGTGTTATAGTCAAACACAACTCAAAGAAATTTAGAATATCTTTTATTAAAGATAAATGAGCAAAGCAGCGCTGGGCGGCCGGCAGTCCCTGCTGCACCCAAAGGCACGCACACTGAACTGGGGCACACAGGCGCTTATATACCCACTGTAAGTACACGCCCCCGATCTTCTCCCTGATTGGTCGGATGGGTTGCTATGCTGTCAATCAGTCTCCCCCGCACAGCAAAGCACATCCCCCCATGAGCACACAACATCTTTCCCGCCAAAACCTGCAAAAACAGAACGTGGCAAACTCTGGTGGTTTAACATTTACACAACTCAGTGAGTCACCAACTACCAACATATTCTTGGTGTGGTTAGCAAATTTAGTTCAGTTATGCAATCTATAACCCCGGTTTTCCACTAAAGATGTATTTCAGTCACATCCTCCAGCTTCTCACGTGCAGAACCGTTGAGGGCAAAGATGGAAACGAAGCCCCATCCAGCAGGAAGCCGGTGTTGCCAAGTGTTGAGCAATGGTGCCTGCTCAGGGCCAGGACACACCTCAGCAGGCCATGCGGCCTCACCCCCTTTGTGTGCTGGGGCCAGGACCCGGGGTTGAGGCCACGCTCACCAAAATTGTCCCTTGGCCGATCCAAGGTGGGATTCTAATATCCTTATACCAAGGGACAGGCTGAATCGTTAATGCGAAAAACCAGCAGTGAGCTGGAAGAGAGTGACTGAGCAAGACTTGAGATCAGCCCCGCGCCTGGCGCAGCGGAACCCCATCCTTCACCTCCCGGCTGAAGCCTGGCTGGCCATCCCACCTCAGCTCCAGCCTGCCTTTCCTACCAGGGGCTGTCCAACAGAGCTTTGGCAGAGTCCGGCTACCCAGCTGCCCCCCATGGCTTTCCTGTCCCCAGGCACGGCTCCTGCCTGGGCTGTCACTGTCCCCGTGGCACACGGTGGTTCCTGCACAGCTCTGGGTGCCCCTGACAGCGCTGGCCTGGGCGCCCCGCAGTGCCCTGGCTGGGCGAGCCCCTGGATGTTCCCCTGCAGCTCAGCTCCCCCGGCTGCCCAGCCTCCCTATCCCCCTCCTCCTCCTCTTCTCTGCCCTCCTCCTCCTCCCTGCTCCTGTCAGGGATGTGCAGCTGCCCCCTGGAGGCAGGAGGGGTTTCAAGCCCCTCTCTGGCCCCTGCCGTGGGGTCTCACCCAGCCCGTTCCCGTGGCTGCAGAAGTCCCCGGGCGCCCTGTGCGGCCCCGTGGCTCAGGGTTGGCTCCCTGTACCCACCACCACCGGCTCACCCCCCACCGCCCCAGGGCTCGGCTGGAGCGGGCTCACTCGTACCGCTTCGGGGGGACGGTGTTGTCCTCAGGGACTGTGAGGGGCTCTTCTCCGGCCTCTTCCCAGTCCTCCATAATCGTCCTAATCTCCAGCAGGTCACAGCTGGACTCGTCTGACTCCACGCTGCTCGGAGAGCTGTCTGAGGAGCACTCGGAGGAGTTGGATTCCTGCACAGGAGGAGACTCTCATACAACAGCCCCGCACCCGGAGGGTGCTGCTTCCCAGCACGCAGACCCCAGAACACTTCTGGCTGGACCACACGGGACAGGGAGAACCGGGAGAAGGAGCTCAGCAGGCCCTTGGGGTGACCTCTGAGTGTCACCAGGGTTTCACTGCAACTCCTGGTCCCCGCTCTTGCTCAGGAAGGGCAGCATCACCCGCCCGGCTCTGCTGCAACAACGCTGCTGTGATGGCTTGGGTGCTAGAGGTACTTTGCAATCTCAGCCGCCCCGCAGGAGAAAGTGCTCTTTGCCTGCAGGAATCCCAAGTACCTGGATCCTCTGCATCTCCTTTGGTTGTTCTCCCTTTCCTTTCACACTGGGTGTCTCCTTTTCTGCCTTGGCCTTTGCTTTCATTGCTCCGGCTGAGTGCTGTTTCCTTTTTTCCCCTACCGCCAGCTCTGTTTTCTTCTTTTCCTCTTCATCCAAGTATTTCCAAATGTATTGTGGAAGCTGCTCCTCCTTCTTCTTGGTGTTGTTCTGTGAACTGGAGGCCTATTGTGTCCCAGTTCCAATGAGAGTGATGTACAGGTCTACTCAAGTGAAACAGCGAAGTAAACTTAACAGCAGAGTCAATTATATTATTAAGCAGCATTCTATATTGACAGAGCTGGGGAGCTCTGGGGATTATCGCCCAGCAACTGGATGCTCTTGCGTTGCTTATATTCACACAATTTTTGCATGTTAATTACAATTTGGGGGAATGTTTAACATACAATACATCTGTACTAGGAAATTATTACATAAACATAAGGTGCAGTTATTTATTTCATGGTCTTTGCTGCTATCTAGTGTCATTTTACCAGTACCACAGTCTCTTCTGGGGGGCTTCTTGGTGTCTTTTTAGGTGTCTGCTGATTGACCTCTCCACATCTTCGGCTCTGGGCACAAATGCAATTAGTGCTTACTTACATAAGTAATTCATCCGTTTCTTACCTACAATGCACCTACTAATTTCTAGCTAAACAAAAGCTAAATACCCTGCTGCTAAACAATATATTACTTAATCTTTTGTCTCTAGCTTGTCATGCAAGAGGATCTAAAACTTCCAAAATATCCCTTTTGTTTGGCAGGTAGTTAGAAAGCATTCATGGTGTCTATTGATTAATGATGGGTACATCCTTTGCAACTTAATCTCAGTATACATTAATTTAGCAGCTTCTCCTCAAAAGCCTGTGCTAACACTGGGGAAGGTGGTCCTTTTCATCCCTTGGGAGGAAAGCCATGTTTCCTGGCAGGTCTTGGGCATGTTCTGACACTGTTTTTTTGTCCAGGTCCTCGTGCCTACAGTGCACCGTTATTCCCGGGGGAAAACTGTCTGGGTGGCTTTCTCTCCTCCTTGTGCTGAAACGGGGGGTTCCCTGGCACAGCCGGTGGTCTCCAGGAGTCATTCTGGGGAGGGGAATCATTTTTCTCAAGGGAACCCAGCTCTGGGATTTCTACATTGGTCCTGTGCACACACATTTGCTGCTGGAGCAGGTTCACTCCACAGGCATTGCTTCTGAGACATCTGAGCACATGATGGAAAGAAGCTCTGATTATCCAACACCCTCTTGAATTCCGATCTTGCCCTTCCAGTTCCTTGTACAGCCTCACAGATTAATGCCTCTGCAGCTAAAAGGAGTCACCTCCCTCCCCTCAGTCGTTGATAGCACTGCACAGCAATTCTGGCACAAGGCAGAGCTCTGCAGAATCCCACCAGATGCAAGCTACCGTTTGGACAAGAAAGTAGCCCTCTAACCCTCGGCCCCAGGCAGATGGCAGTCTCACACACAGGAAAGAAAAGGAGCAGGAGAAACCTCGTGGAAAATGTTGGCTAAATGCCTTTCTAGGTCTGCAGTAGGACAGATGCATAAAGCTTTGTCACTGTCCCATGTTCCTCAAACTGAAGAAGACCAAGCAGGGAGGTCCCCACCAACGCAGCCACTCAGTCCCGTGGCAGTTGCACACACCGTGAGGAGATCTGGAGCTTTCAGTAGGGTAGCTAATT
Organism: Nesoenas mayeri; assembly: GCF_963082525.1. NCBI lineage: Eukaryota > Metazoa > Chordata > Aves > Columbiformes > Columbidae > Nesoenas > Nesoenas mayeri. Next base: position 10,957,566 of record NC_137569.1, on the reverse strand, counting down.
GCTCTTTAACATCTTTTGTGCCCCATTGTGCCTATTCTCAGTACACACCTAGGTTGGTGCCAAGATGCTGAGAGTCACATCCTCCTCCATGCCAAGGCATGGTGACTTAACCTCCACCTGGCTGCAAGGGCAAGAGGGGTGGGACGCTTAGTCCACATAGAATAGTTTGGGTTGAAAGGGACCTTCACAGCTCATCTAGTCTAATCACCCAGCCATGAGCAGGGACATCTTCACCAGCTCAGGTTGCTCAGAGCCCCGTCCAGCCTGGCATTGAATGTTTCCAGGGATGGGGCATCCACCACCTCTCTGGACAACCTGGGCCAGTATTTTACCACTCTCATAAAAAATTTCTTCCTCACCTCCAGCCCAAATCTCCCTCCTTCAGTTTAAAGCCATCACCCCTTGTCCTATCACAACAGGCCCTGCTAAAAAGTCCTCATCTTTCTCATGGGCCCCTTTTAAGTCCAGAAAGGCTGCATCAAGGTCTCCCTGGAGCTTCTCTTCTCCAACTGAACACCCCAGCTCTCTCACCTGTCCCCCAGCAGAGCTGTTCCAGCCTCGGGTCATTCCTGTGGCTCCTCTGGCCCCTCTCCAGCAGGTCCATGTGTGTCCTGTGCTGAGGACCCAGAGCTGGACCAGCACTGCAGGGGGTCTCACAGAGCAGGGCAGAGGGGACAATCCCCCTCCTCCACCTGCTGGTTGTGCTCCTTTTGATGCAGCCCAGGGCACCATTGGCCTTCAGGGCTGCAAGCACACGTTGCTGGCTCATGTCCAGTCTTTCACCTCCCAGCACCCCAAGTCCTCCGCAGGTCTGCTCCCCATCCCTTCATCCTCCAGCCTGGACTGATACTGGGGGTTGCCCAGACCCAGGTGCAGGACCTTGCACTTGACCTTGTTGAACCTCATAGGGTTCGCGTGGACCCACTTCTCCAGCTTGTCCCTCTGGATGGATCCCGTCCCTCAGGTGTGTCACATGCACCACTCAGCCTGGTGTCATCTGCAAACTTGCTGAGGGTGCCCTTGATCCCACTGTGTCACTGATGAAGATGTTAAACAGTTCTGGTCCCAGTACGGACCGCTGAGGGACACCACTTGTCACCAGTGTCCATCCAGACATTGTGCCACCATCTCTGGGTGTGTCCATCCAGTCAGTTCCTCATCCACTGAACGGTCCACCCATCACATCCACATCTCTCCAATTTAGAGAGAAGGATGTTGTGGAGGACCATGTCAAAGGCTTTACAGAAGTCCAGACAGACGACATCCATAGCCCTTGCTTTGTCCACTGCGGTAGTTACTCCAGCCACAAGGTTGGTCAAGCAGGACTTGCCCTTGGTGAAGCCTGAACATTTGTCGAGTTTCACAGAACAACTCTGTGTGTATGTCTACATGTATATTCAGCTTGCTAGTTTTAAACTATCATGTTTTATTTTAGAGGAGGGGAAATATCTGTATCCTTTATATATCTTATACACTATTCGTTATTATACAGATGTCCTGGTTTTGTTAAACACAAGTTTCTTTTTCAGTGAATTTTGCCTGTCAGCTAAAGCTTCATATTAACTGCATTTTCCTGGAGAACCAGACACATGTTTTGGTAAAACCCAGCAATGGAATGCAAACTTATTGATAAGCACAGATGGACATCTCGCGAGAGGGGCGACGAGAAACAAGTGACCAAGAAACTGACCAACTGTGTATAACATTCCATTCACATGAATACTTCATATAAAATCAGAGATCACGAGGATCTCGCTCTCTTTTTTCCTTCTGCTTATGGCCGACATTAGGAGAGGACCTTGCTAGTCGTCCCTGCGAACTGAGGCCTAGTGAGAGACTGAATCCAGCTCTGGTTGGCTGTGGAGTCTAATCCAGGACTTTGGGTGCCGGCTCTGCAGTTGCTGAGACTTTCAAGATTGGTTTTGTACATTTTGTATTATTTTCTCTATTCTTATTAGTAGCATTAGTAAAACATCTTTAATTTTTTCCAACTCTCTTCTCTCTGTCCTTTTTTCCTCCCAATCGCCTGTGCTGAGTGGAAGGGGGGAGAGGGAGGGACAAAAAGGGGGAAGTGCGGGGGAGAGGGGGTTAACAATACATCTGCCAGGGCTTTATTGTCACCCCGCAGTCTTAACCCTCGACAACAGAATGCCTCATTGTGGCCTACAGCTTCCTCCCAAGGGAGCAGGAGGGGCAGGGTGAGCTCTGCTCTGTGACAGTGACAGAGCCCAGGGAACGGCAGCAGATGTGCCAGGGAGGGTCAGTGGGACATGAGGAAAAGGTTCTTCCCCCAGAGGTGCTGGACACTGAACAGGCTCCCCAGGGAGGTGTCACGGCCCCAACCTGACAGTGTTCAAGAAGAGACTGGACACCGCCCTCAGACACACGGGGTGACCTGTGGGGTGTCCTGTGCAGGGACAGCAGTTGGACTCCATGATCTGGGTGGGTCTCTTCTGTGAGAACTTTGGAGCGCTTCCCCTACCCCATCCTTAGCAGAACAAAGGACCATGTTATGCCTTAAACATCTGGGTTTTGTTACTTTGGGAGGATAAGATAGATGGCTGTGTAGGCAGACATCTCCCTTATCTTTCCCAAGATGTTGTGTTTGGCAGAAGAGATAGATGGTTATGGTGTCAGACACCTTGTCAATCACTGTGAAGGCCTCATGGCCTAATTGAAAGGAGATGAACCATCTGTCAGACAACCAATTATCAGAAGAAACCACGAATCAACAGCTACCCCTGACAGGCAAGACAACTCACTTCTGGTCAGTACCATGAACTTTCCCCTAGTTTGAAGACCCCAGATCCATTTTCAGAAGAATCTTCCTAATCAGTATGAAGAGCGAACAGACGGAGGAGATGAACCGCCCACATGTAAATGAACTGGGGTTATAAGATGACCCTGTGTGTGGTGTCAGGTGTGGTATGTATGTGCTGCACAGCGTGACTGAAGTCTTCAACACAACCACCCTCCCTCCACTGGACATCGCTGGATCGATAACTTGTGGAGTGGGAATATCTTATTTTCTCTCCTTCTCTCTCTCTTATATCTTAGTTTTCCTTCTCTCTCTCTCTTTTTTCCTTTTTCTTGAACATATAAAAATAATCATTTCAAGTTCTGCTGTTAAAGTCTTGTTCAGTTTTGCATTATAGTTACTTATTGTTGCCAATCCACCGTTTTTAGAAGGACTTTTTTTGTCAATATATTGATAAGATTTGTGATACTATAACATGCTTTTGCTATGTCACTAATCCCTGTAATTTGTATAACACCACTGTTGTGTATTGAGAAGGATCATGGCTGAAAACATTGTGGTGAAACTAGTTCATCCAGCCACAGGAGATGACACATTCAGTATAGGGGGAACTGCGATTTACATATCAATGACAAGCTAAGGAGCCACAGCCCAGGCCAGCTGGCCGATACCGGAGGTGAGGGATGAGCCGGAGGGCACAGAGCTCCATCTTCCGATATGCCCAGCTTGGCACGCAAAGGGGAAAAGCTGAGACCCCCTAATATGGCCCAAGACTTGTCGAGACTTGTCGATCTTTTGCAATCACCCGTTCTCCACGGATTTCCCCTACTCAGAGAGCTATGAAAAAGCTCACCAAACCCAGCACTGATAGGGGATCCACCACCCTGAGGACCTCCTGCGCACCAGCCTCACCGCAGGAAGTAGACCAGACATTGGAGGACGCTGTGCTCCCAAACTACAAGCCCCAGCATCCTCGCCACGGGACACTGGAGGCCATACATCGTCATACAAGCTCTGTCATCCCCACTGTGGAGCCATGACTGACTGGATCCCTCACCCTTCTCTTTCTTCCTTTTTCTTTGCTCTTTCCTTCTCTCCTTTTATCTATATCCCTATTTCTTTGTCTCTCCTCCTGTGATATGTTACTCTCTTTCTCTCTTATGCCTTAGCTTTCCTTCCCTCTACCACTCTCTTTCTCTCTTTTCCTTTTGAACACAAAGAGTAATATTATCTTAAGCTCTGTGGTTGGATTCTTGTTAAGTCTTGTATTATAGCTACTAATGGTTGCCAGTATATTGCTCATAGTAGGACTTTTGCTGTTAATGTATTTATAAGTTCCATGATATCGTAAAATACTTTTGCCAAGACACTATTTGCTGTATCTAGTATTCCAACACATACTTTTATTAAAACTCATAATTGAATTGGACACCTGGAGTGATTGTCTGTCATTCACTTTGCACAACTGCACAGAAATCCCCGGAGTTAACTCACACCCGATCTCATCAGTTGAGTCAGGACACGTGTTGTGTTCAGAGTTAACTCATCCCATCTGTTGGGAAGGGACACCTTCTAACTCAAGACATTCCGTGGTTCTATAAAATGTCCATAAATTATTTCTAGAGTAAAAATTCTATGTCAGAGTCTACCAGATTAATTATGAGTGATGTTCACGTTCCTAGGAAATAAATTGTATTGCTTCAGTGCCTCTGCGTCCATCTAATATTAAAAGTAAAACTGAGATGATGACGCTGTGTGTCACAGGGTTTTCTTTATGACAGTTCCCAAGCCAAATCCTATAATTGGATTATTTAACAAAATTGATCCCGAATACTAGAAGGACAAGAAAATATATTGCCATCAAAGGGAACAGTGCAATGAGCCAGAGTGAGGGACTTGACCTATTAGTTAAATGAAAACAAGTACAGCAACTGTGTTGTCCTGCAGGATAGCTCCAGGCACAACATGTTAAGAAATTCACAGTGAGAAATTAACTACTAAACAATGTCATTTTGTTTCAAACCCTTCTGCCAAGACTGAGCTGTCAGCCCAAAGCTAAAGGCCAGATCATAATTTGCTGCTGTGAACAGAGAAGCTCATGAATAGATGGAAATGTTTACCACGTGTTGGAGTGCGGGTGTTGAGGACTTGGTTCAAAGTGCAGCTGAAGGGTACTGGGGTCTTATGAACACACTTGGACACATAATGTTTTGGAATACATGCTGAGGTCTCTGATGTGCTGACTATGCTTCAGAATAGCATGGGCTTTAAAAGGTGGGATAGGAAAGAAAGACCTGTAAGAAACACCAAAAAAACCCCTGTTCAAGCAGATGATCAATACACCTTGTGACTTTTCTGAAGCTCAGCAATTAAACAGAAGCTCATATTTTTAACAGGGGCACAACAATTGCAGCTCAGTTTCTATAGCTCTTCTTTGTAGTCTTACTGCCATTGCAACTCACATCATGTTTGTTTGGATAATATGGAAGAACATATAAGGCATAACCCTTTCTAAATTGTGTACTTATTGATTGAATACATGATTTGATAGCACTCTGACACAGTTATGATGTTCCCTGAAGTGTATCATAAGTTACTTTGCCTCAGTTTACCAACAAACACGGGAGGCATCAATGGTAAGAAGCTGAGCCACGCTGAGCTAAGGCTTGACTTAATTATTGCATGATATATGATTTCTAACTTACCAGAATCAGTAAAACAAATATTCTTTCATTACACATAGCACATAAACCCAGAGTAATTAGACGAAAATAAAAATTATTGTTTGAGACATTTGAACAATCCCCTGCCACTCCAATTTTATTTTAAAAGCATGTATATATAAATAAGGAGATTTTATAGCCCTGAGTGGATTAGAACTTCTATCTCAGCATGCCATAACGCCTCAGTTTCTTCCTTTATGTTAGTACACCAGTATGAATAGGAATTATTGCTGCACATTTGTCAAAATAAACCTGAACATCGGTGGTCACAGGATATCGCAGCTTTTGCAAAGTTCAGTTAACTGAATATTGGTGAAAATGATCTTCTATAATGGACATCTGGAGGAATTCCATGTCATTATTGTTTCGGTTTTGTGGTGTGTTTTTTTTGTTTGGTTTTGGTTTTGTTTTGTTTTGGTTTTGTTTTACAAGCCCTATGGGGAGAGGCTGAGGGAGCTGGGCTTGTTTAGTCTGGAGAAGAGGAGGCTCAGAGCTGAGCTCAGCACTCTCTAGAACTACCTGAAGGGCAGTTCTGGCCAGGGGGGGATTGGGCTCTTCTCCCAGGCATCAGCAATAGGACAAGGGGCCATGGGCTTCAACTCTGCCAGGGGAAATTGAGGCTGGAGATTAGAAAGCAATTCTGTGCAGAGAGAGTGGTCAGGCATTGGAATGGCTGCCCAGGGAGGTGCTGGACTCACCAGCCCTGGAGGTTTGTAAACTGAGATTGGACACGGCACTTAGTGCCATGATCTGGTCAATGGGCTGGAGTTGGACCAAGGGTTGGACTGGATGATCTCTGAGGGCTTTTCCAACCCAGTTCATTCCGTGATTCTGTGATTTGTTTGGGGGATTTTTGTGTGGTTTTTGTTTTGTTTTGTTTTGTTTTGTTTTCAATGGGCAGGGCACTTTTCACTGATTGAGGCTTCCTTTAAAGAACATTTGAATTTTTCTTCCATTTTTAAATTGTCTCTCCAGAAGGTTTTTAACGCTGGGTTGGAATAGACTGAGATAAGGCATTTCAGTTTCTTAGACAGCTTCCAATGATCCATTTTGTGTGACTTGATGAAATCCCTGCTGAAAGGCTGGCCTGGGTTCCTGTGCTCCTGTTGGTCTCAATGGCCCAGGTGTGGTGTGGTCTCCACTGCATTAGTTGCATCTCTCTTCCTGTTCAATTAACATGAAACAACCTCAGAATATCTCTTCCATGTGGAAGGCTGTGACTCCAAGCTCTCAAACTGTGATGTGCCCAAGAGGAGAAACCGTCGGACCAAGATGGAATGAAACATTTCTACATTTAAAAATTAAATTTCCTCAGAAATTTTAGATAATAATAATAATAATAATAATAATAATAGCTGCTTTGACTCTTCATGGGATGAAAAAAATATTTAAAATTGTATTTTTCTTGCAATGTGAATTGGAAGTCTGAATAGCTCCCCGCAACATTAAAGTCCTGACATATGGGATTTTAAACTTCTTGCTGCCCTCCTGTGGATCAAATGAATAATTCAGCAGTGAGGGGGAACAAAATGGGAAAAACTGCCCTAGTGGAAGATAAATTCCAGATAAACTAATAAGATCTATGAGTGATCTGTGGGACATGGATGCTGATTCTGCCGCTCAAGAAAACTGTTGAAATGAGACAAATCAGATTTAATCTTGGTTACAGTTTTCTGTATAATGCAGACAACTGAAGGATTGGCTGTGAAGGTACATTTAATAAAGTATATTAAAATCCTTAGAAGAAAGAAGTGCAAAATATTTTTACGGAGCACATTGATGCCAGACTAAGTGTGTGATCAAACAACAAGTTCCAGGATGGCAGAAAAGATGGTTCTTAATCTAAACAGCCCTAAAACTGCTGCCTCACATGGCTGGGCTACCATGGAGGATACTGAAGAATCTTCAGTTCTCCTTTTCTGTCACCATAGTGGAAGATGAATGGGTCAATTAGAAAACTGTCCTGGATCCTAGATCCAGGAGGTTCCTGCATTCAGAGCTCCTGTTCAATTGCTTTGCCATAAGAAAATGAAAAGAAATTACACAAGAAGTTGCACCTGAAATGAACAACTTTAAAAAAACTGCCTTCAGTGTTAACTGCTAAAGCCCCCTCTTCTAAGACAACCTCATTTCTACATCTGTTCTTCCCAGTCCAAAACTTGAGAGACAGCATCACTTTCACATGCTGGCATGATCTTAAAGGTCTTTTCCAACCGAAATTATTCTATGATTCTATGATCTGCCACAATATCTCACATCATAATTCAAAACAGCACCTGTGAAACAGAGTAAAGTGCTTAATTAAAATTTTTGTCCAAAATTGTACAATGATTTTTAAAACATAGTGTGGATTTTAGAACGCAAATCCTGAGTACAAACCTACAGGTCTTGTGTTCTCAATCTCTTTGATGCTGCTCAGAGTCTCATACAGACCTCTTACCATTTGATTGGGTTGTGCTAAAACACAAATGGAACCACATCTATTTTCTGGGGCTGCAAACCTTAGAATTATAGAATAATTTAGGTTTGAAAAGACCTTTAAGACCATCAAGTCCAACCATAAAACCTAACACTGCCAAGTCCACCACTAAACCATGTCCCCAAGTGCCAAATCTTCTAAACCCCTCCAGGGGTGGTGACTTGACCACTTCCCTGGGCAGCCTGTTCCAATGCCCAACAACAAAAGAAATGTTTTGGCATGGAAGGTAGCAGATCTGGGGAGATCAAATGAGGGTCTGGGAGCCCCTTTTCCAGCCCACATGACGCAGGGGACCCATGTGTCTGGTTATCCCCACTCTTTGAATCAGGCATCTGGGACCTGCCTAGTAACACCACTGTCCCCTGGAGACCACCTGGAGTTCCACCTAGGAACCTTGCTGTTCCCTGGGCACCCAGGCACCTGGGCTCCACCTCGGAATCCCACTGTTCCTTAGGGACTCGGGCACCCGGGTGTTGTGCTTTGGGGCCATGGGGTGGTGGTGTGCACCCATGATGCTGCTGTTGGTCCTCTGGCTCCCTCGAAACCCAGGCATATGGGCAGGGGGACTTGGCTTGTGGTGGTGGGTGGCCTTGGTGTCCTGGTTCCCTGGCGTGCACCCCTGCCTGTTCTGCTTTTTGGCTCCCCCCGATCAGAGACAGTTGTGCCGTTACATGACTGAGACCAGTGCCAAGGAGACCCAGCATCAACTCTGCCTTGAAGCCCTTGTTGAGGCTGCTAGACCACTTGCCTCTGTCATTGTGGGTGCGTCATGGGACCCCAGGGACGCCCAACCCAACAGGGACTCCAACCAAGGACCCCCATCCTGACTGCCACTTCCATCCCACCAGAGAGCCCCATTCCAAGGTGGACCCCCACCCTGAACAGGACCCCAGAGCCCTCTCTGTTCCCCACTTCAACCAAGGCACTCACTTTGACACTGGCCAAGATCCCAGGCAGGTGCTTTCCTAAACAGAGACCCATCACAGACAAGCACCTTAAGGACTCCCAACCATGACAAGGTCTCCCCAGTCCTGACCTGGACCCCAGGGACCTCTGGGAACCCCAGCCCTGAGAATCACCCAAGCCTGAACAGGAACATAGTGGGGACTCCCTGGGACTCCGTACCCCTAGGATCCCGGGCTAGGACCTTAGGAATCCCCAGGGGTAGCTGACTTTCCCAGTATCCCTAATCCCTGATCAGGACTCCAGGAACCCCCCAGCCCTTAGTGGACCCTCCTGTTCCTGAACCTCCAACCCCAACTCCGCACTGGTCCCAGTGCCCCTATACTGGTCTCAGGGGAGAAGCAGCATATGGCACTTCAGAAGATCATCATGGACGCTGTGGATTTTGTGAAGGAGCAGAAGGGCAAGAGTGAGCAGGGAACATGGGATGTGTGAGGAGATAGGGCCAGGACATGGGGCATAGGGGATGGGATGTGGAGGCCTTGAATGGGGGGTGTGGTGAAATACAGGATATATGGAGGTCTGGGGGCTATAAGGGGATATTTGGGGAATCATGAGGGTAGAGGGGTTTCAAGGTATACAGCTTCTGGGTTTTTTTGAGGGGATATATGGGACTCCAGAATGGATATTTGGGGTCCAGTTGTACAGGCAATCTGTGGGATTCAGGGAGGGTTTATGGGGATCGGGGGCAGGGTACATCGTCTCACCCAGACATCTGGGACACTCCAGAGTCCTTTCGGGTGTCTCTGAAGGAAGCCATTAAGAAAATCCTGGTGAAGCTGAGACAGATGGAGAGAGGTATGGGGTCAATGGGCACACCCACCAAGGACTCCCACCCTGAGGAACCCCTGGGACTCAAGGGACTGTCACAGAGACCCCCACCCTGGACATCTACATCCCAGGGACCCCCATCCTGGGCACCTCCCTATCCTGGAGAGACCCTCAGACACCCCATCTGGGCTGGACAAGGGCTGAGCCCTGACAGCTCATCACAATGAACCCCAGTCTAATGCTGCTTCCTCCCCATCAGCTCCAGCCTGCATCCCCCCCTGTGGTGAGTGCTGATCCCTCTGTTTTTCCACCCCCCGATCCCTAATACATCTCACATACCCCTGAGACCACCAAGTTTCTCCCTCCTAGGAAACCAGAAAGCTGCCCGCGTCTTCCGATGTTCTACCTGCCACATCATGCACTGCTGGTTTCCCCTGGACTGCCCAGGTATGGGGTCACAGTAGACCCAGGCACCCAGTCTGGGCTGAGCCCCGCCATAGAGCTGGGTGCCTCCAGGGCTATGGGAGCAACCCTCATTCCTCACACATGGACATGCCTGGTGGGCCCACCATGAGCACACAGGAGCGTGCCGAGATAAATGCCCACCCCTCTCCACCATGAGCCCGTGCAGGGTGAACTCACCTGTGTGTCAATGCTCCCAGTGCAGGTGGTGACGGCCCGCGCGGATGAAGTTGTCACACTGCACTGTGATGTGCCCTTTGCTATCCCCCCGAACTGGTCCATTACCTGGATGTTTGCCAAGGATGTGAGTTGCACGTACATGCACAAGGGCATATTAGACATTAATAAGAACAGTGGGCATGGGAAGCAAGGCCTGCATGCACATAGTTGTGCGCTTGGCATAAGGACTATCAATAGATACAGGTATTACTTATACAGTAGATATGTGTGTTATAAGTAGCACATGTATCAGCATGCACAGGATGCAAACAAGTGCTCATCCATGTGAAGTGTGCATGCAAAGGGGGAGGTGGGTCACTCGTGTTTGCAGATTTGTGTACGTTTGTGGATGCAGGTGTGTGTAGGAAGTGACTTTTGTGTCTCTTCTGCTTGTGCATCCCTGTGTGCACACACAGGGCATAAAGAGCACATGTGGGACATGAGGTGCATGCACATGCACAAGCAAAGAGTACAAGCAGCATGAAGGGGACGTGATGAGCATGTGCAGGACACGGGTGCCTTTGCATGCACGTGTATGCTATTTTGTGTACCTGGTACACCAGTCTGTGCTGATGTGTTCCCCCCAGATGCTCACACAGGATCTGACACTGTTTGAGGAGCTGCAGACGAGTGAAGAGGGACCTCTGAATCTGACCCTCTGGGGCCCCGTTCGGGGAACCTTCGCCTGTCTCCTGGCAGACCTTTTTGAACCCTTCATCCGCAAGTACTTCTACCTCAATGGTGCGCTGACACAACTGAGTGCCCCGGGGGCAGTGAGCAGTGTGGGATGGAGTGGGGCCCCAGACACCTGAGTCCACAGGAGTGGGATGCATGGGGGTGTGAACAGAGTGCCAGGACACCTGGGTCCATGGTGGACGGGTGGAGTGGAGCACGTGTTCCCTGCTCTGGGGCCGGTGGGGCATGTGGAATGGAGCAAGGACTCCAGACATCTGGCTCCCTGGGGGCAGTGAGACCTGTGGCTGGAGCAGGTGCTGCAGGGACACCTGGTCCCTGGTGGGCAGTGCCCCATGACCTGAGGTGCCTGGGTCCCCACAGTATCAGGGCAAAACGTGGAGGCAGAACGGGGACTCCAGGCTCGGCTCAGAGTTGTGCTACGCTGGCCCCATGACATGGCCCCCATGCACCCCATGGCGTGGCTGGGGCTGGGGCTGGCACTTGGCTCCATGACACTTGTGATGCTACTGGGGTGAGTCCTCATGACCTAGTAAACCTTACCCTCAAAATCCCCATGCTCTGGGGTTCCCTGCAGACCAGCATGGTGCTTGTAACCCACCCTCCCGAGACCCCTCAGTTCCTTGGGATTCCCTACAAATGTGAGGGCACCTGGGTGTCCAAGGCGGGGTGTAGACTGCCAGGACTCACAGGACCCCCTGTTTCCCCCTGGGACTCCCATTGTCCTCTGGCCCATTCCATGACCCCCCCCCTTGCACCCAGGACCTCTCCAGGCTGCCTTGCCTCCCCCAGATTCCCTAATTACCCCTGAGACCCTGCCACTTTCCTCCATTTTCCCCAGAACTCCCACTGTCCCTTTGGGGGCCCCAGTTATAGTCATTTGACCCAGTTTCCCCCAGGCTACCATACTTGCACCCTTAGACCCATCTGTTGTTCCCAGAAGCCCCCAGTTGCCCCTTGGGCTCCACAGATGCCCCATGATCCCCAGCCCCCCAGATGGGGATAGAGGGGGTCCTTCCCCCTCCTCCTGTTTCTCCATTCTTCCTTCTGCCTCCCAGAGCCATATGGCAGTGTTGGAGCTTCTCCAGATCTCGCTGACCCCCCGACATCCCACAGACCTGGACAACAGGCTCCTCCAGGGGATTCCAGATGCCTGGACTCACCTTGGGGGAACTTGACATTTGGATCCATCCCTGAGGACCAACAGTTTTTTTGCAATTGCTTTTCTTGCATTGGGGGTGGCATGTGCAAATGAGAACAGTAAAAAGAGAACCGCTGAGCTCTAAAAATCTGGATTATGATGGAAGATCGAAGGATGTTGGGTTTGCATACAGAAAAACTGGGTACTGGGCAGTGCATAAGTAGTCCAAAATATAGTCCTGACTCTCCTGACCCTGCATTTAAATACCTAGCACTAAAGGAAAGTCACAGAATCACAGAGTGGACTGGGTTGGAAAAGCTCTCAGAGATCATCGAGTCCAACCCTTGGTCCAAATCCAGTCCATTGACTAGATCATGGCACTAAGTGCCATGTCCAGTCTCAGTTTACAAACCTCCAGGGCTGGTGAGTCCAGCACCTCCCTGGGCAGCCATTCCAATGCCTGACCACTCTCTCTGCACAGAATTGCTTTCTAATCTCCAGCCTCAATTTCCCCTGGCAGAGTTGAAGCCCATGGCCCCTTGTCCTATTGCTGATGCCTGGGAGAAGAGCCCAATCCCCCCCTGGCTAGAACTGCCCTTCAGGTAGTTCTAGAGAGTGCTGAGCTCACCTCTAAGCCTCCTCTTCTCCAGACTAAACAAGCCCAGCTCCCTCAGCCTCTCCCCATAGGGCTTGTGCTCAAGTCCCTTCCCCAGTCTTGTTGCTCTTCTCCGGACCCTCCAGCACTTCAATCTCTTTCCTGAGCTGAGGGGCCCAGAACTGACCACAATACTCCAGGTGTGGCCTCCCCAATGCAGAGTCAGCCCTGTAGGAAAACTTTCTCTTGATGCTGATGTATTAAAGACATTCACATATAATAATACCTTTATATGCCATGGCCACCACAAATGCCAAGTTACTTTCTCCTCTGACTGTTCACCTAGAAGCATTTCATCACACATTTACTTTTATACCACTGTATAACTTAGCTGACTTCAATTTGGTAATTTGGATAAATGGCTGCTACAGATCTTTTAGACATGATGTTTGTAACGAAATGGCCAAACAGCAGAGGAAGAATGTTACACAACTCCTTGAAGAAGAGATAAAAATAAAACCAAACCAAACGCTTAAGAATGTGACCAAGATATCTCCAGTTCTCTATGTTGCCTTTAAATATACCTAGACTTATGTTAGAAAAAACAAGTACCAGAAAAACATTAAAAACCAGGCTGCAAACACAGTGCACACAGCGTGTTCCCGTAGCCCGTCAGTGCATTGTCCCAAGCAACTGGTAAAATGCTTCCATCACCTGGGCTGACATTCCAGCTGTATTCAGTGCTGTCAATGCTGGTTATGGCTGAGGAACCTGAGCTGCAATGTCTGGGCTGAAGCCCCAGCCTGCGCGCCCCCCAACACACAGCCCGGGCCTGACCGGAGCAAGGACCTTCTCGCCTTGCAGGCATCTGGTGACGCAACAGCCATGATGTCCCCATCCCGGAGGCTGCAGCTCACGTTCCTCATCCAGGTAGTAACATCTATTAGGAACACAATGTGGTTTTGTGATACCCCTGCCTATTTCTTCTGCTGCTAACAAGTGGACTTTGCGGGGTGAAGGAGTGGAAATCACATTCATTTCAGTCGCAGGTTGCCCTCGTGTGGATGGCTGTGTGAATCAAAGGGAAGGGGATGAAGCTCTTCCCATCCTGAATACTGATGACAGGAGCATACGCAAATGGTGAAGGCAGGTGACAACATTGGCTCTCCTTTCCTCTCAGACGTCTTTGGCTCTTTTCTTGTCTTGGGCACAGGGCACAGCAAGCACTGAAGGGGCCCAGCACGGCATGGAGCAGCTGAGGGCAGAAAGGGAGTTGGTTTGCTGCAGTCCCACTGTGGAGGGCTTGCTACCCGGTCATTCGCTACACGGAGAGCAGGAACCCTGTCCTCCAGGACCCTCACTCCTTATTGAATCTCTGGAGCCGTTTGGCAGGGGGGTCAGCTGTACAGCAGCAGCTCCCACAGCCTTGCTGGAGTTCCAGCACAGAAGTCGTCAGCTGCCAAGCACAAAATCCAGTTCATGAAACTATCCAAAGGGACTGACCCACGGGAAGGAGCACTTATGGCCCACTGCAGGTTGGGGCTGACCAAGGGTCTCCATGATGAAACAGCCAGAGTGGACTCTCCCTAGAGACTGAGGCAGCTCTTGGGCCTTCTGTTATTTTGGAGAGGAGGCTGGCAGTGCATCAGAAAGTGTACCAGCGTCCTCAAGGTGCTGTGCCTGCTCTGCACCACTTACCCTGCAACCCCAAGCAGAGAAACCCATGGAAGTGGGGGCCACCAGCCCACACTCCTCATCCCAAAAGCAAAACAGTAGATAGAGACAGGGGACATATTTTTATTATTTATGTTTACATTGTATTTTTCTTACATATTTCCTGCAAATGAGCAAGAAATCAAACAAAAGTAGCAGAAGGCTTGTGTGGATCAGCAAGGAGTTCCCAAGTAAACTTAGACACATAAAGAAAGTGTTCAAGAGATGGATGCAGGGCATGATGGCTCCTAGAATAAAGCGATGCTGTCCAGTCATTTGGGGGTGGAGTTAGGAAAGTGAAGGCTGACTTGCAGTTGAATCTGGCAAGGGATGTGAAGGGCAGCAAGAAAGATTTCTACAAGTATATAAACAAAAGGAATAGTAGCAAAAATGTGGGTCTGCTACTGAACCCACATTAAAGGGCCCTGGTGACACAGGGCATGGAAAAGGCCAAGGTACTCAATGACTTCTTCACTTCTGTCTTTACTGGGAAGACCAACCCCCAGTAATCCCAGGCCCAAGAGATCGGGGGAAAGTCTGAAGCAAGAAAGATGTATTCTCGGTGGAAGAAGACCGAGTTAGGGAATACTTAAGCAAACTGGACACGCAGAAGTCCACGGGTCCTGATGAGGTGCACCCGCAAGTGCTGAGGGAGCTGGCCGGTGTCATTGCCAGGCCACGCTCCATAATCTTTGATCAGTCTGGACAATTGGGACAAGTGTCTGAAGACTGGAGGAAAGTAAATGTCATTTCTATCTTCCAGAGCAAGAAGGAGGACGCAGGGAATTGCAGGCTGGTCAGCCTCACCTTGGTCCCTGGAACAGTGATGAAGCAGCTAGTCCTGGTGACCATTTAAAGACACATGAAAGACAAGAAGGTGATCTGGAATAGTCAGTGCGGATTTGCAAGGGGAAAATCATATTTAAGTAACTTGACAGCCTTCTACAATGAGGGACTATCACGATGGATGAGGGGAGAGCAATAGACATGGTTTACCTTGATTTTAAAAAGCTTTTGACACTGTCTTCCAAAACATCCTAACAGACAAACTGGCAAAATATGGGTTAGATAAGTGAAAAGTGAGGTGGAATGAAAAACAGATGAATAGACAGGCCCAGAGAGTGCTGATCAGTGGCACAAAGTGTAGCTGGACATCAGTCACCAGTGTTGCTCCCCAGGAGCCAATCCTGAGGCCATCCAGCTGCAAGGTATGGCCTCGAAAAAGGACACGGAGATCTTGGCTAGCAAGAAACTGTCTGGGCAAATTCAGAGGCCACAAACATATGGGAGGCCCTTGACTGAACTAGAGGATTGTTTTGGAGGGTGTGCCCATCCAGGACAATGGGGACAGGGAGTACTGCAATGTGAGACCTTAATAAGTGTGGTCTGACCACACTTTGCTGCCATTGAGGTGAGAGATTTTCTGGCAATGGGAGGAGGCAAGAAATTGTCCATCAGCCAGCAATGTATGGTCATGGTAAAGAATGTCACCAGGATCCTGGGCTGCATTAAGGGGAGTGTTGCAAGCAGGTCAAGGCAGGTGATCCTTTCCATTTGTTCAGCACTGATGAGGCCATTCCTGGCATCCAGTTCTGGGTTCCCCAACAAGAGAGAGACACGGACATGCTAGACAGAGTCCATCAAAGAACTGTGAAGACGATTAAGGGACTGGAGCATTTCTCCTTTGAGGACAGGCTGAGAGAGCTGGCACTGTAGAGCCTGGAGAAAAGAAGGCTTAGAGGGGAATCTTATCAACGTGCATCAATACCTGAATGGATGGAATGAAGACGTGGGAGCCAAGCTCTTTCCAGTGGTGCCCATTGCCAGGACAAGATGCAATGAGCACAAATTCACATACAACCAATTCCATCTAAACACAAGAAAACACTTTTTCACTGTGGGGGTGGCAAAACACTGGCACAGGTTGCCCAGGGAAAGAGTCTCCATTCTTGGGGACATTCAAATCCCAACTGGACACTTGTCTGGTGGCCTGCTTTAGCTGACCTTTCATGAGGAGGGGATTGGACCAGGTGATCTCTAGAGGTCCTTTCACATCTTGCCATCACGTCCAAATGAGATGGCAAGAGGGGCCATCGCATTGCTATTTGCCTCAGCAAACCTCTTCCCAGTTCCAGAAAATCTCTCACCTCAATGGCAGCAAAGTGTGGTCAGACCACACTTATTAAGGTCTCGCGTTGCAGTACTCCCTGTCCTCATCGTCCTGGATGGGCACACCCTCCAAAACAATCCTCTAGTTCAGTCAAGGGTCTCCCATAGGTTTGTGGCCTCTGAATTTGCCCAGAGGACCCCGACCCTTGCCCAACCTACCCCAAACACTGTCACTGCTACAGGTGGAACAACACACAATGGGGCCATAACCCAAGAGACCTTAGAGTACCATGGCACTTGGGCACCCAATGACTCTGTCCTTTAGCCTTTGTTATGGAAGCACAAACCTGTCTTTAAGTGGTACTTGGGATCCTTCTCTATCTCTGCAGACATGCTGGGTCTGTGGCTCCAAGCAAGCAATGGGCTGTCACTGTCTCCAGACTGGCTTCTTACCCTGACTTTCTACTGAGCGTCCTGCACAAAGAGGTCCCTGCTACCCAGGACCCAGCCAGGGCCTCTGAGGTGACAGGATTTGCAAGGGGGAACAGAGTGCATAAGAAGGCAGCGGAGGGCTTGTGGAGCACCTAAGGGCATATGGAGGGTTGTGGCATGAAAAGGAATGCAAATGTAGGACAGTGGGATGCACTGCAAAGAAAATAGGGGGCAGGACCAGGTGGGAAATGGAGGACTCTGAGGTGTACATGAGGGAAACCGGAGGCCTCCAAAAGTGCACCTTCTTTTGGATCCACTAGAAGGTAAATTGAGTGATTCTTAGGGGACGAGAGGACCAATGGAAGCCGCTGCATTGCACAAGAGAGCTAAGAGAAGACCCTGGAGAGCACATCAAAACCATTCATTCAATTCTGTGTGCATTCAGATCCCCTCCATTTCTCCCACATGCCATTGTGGTCCCTTCCATTCTTCTCTAGGTGTGCTCAGGCTCCCTCTGTTCCCCTCTGTGCAGCCTTGATTACCTCCCATTCCCTTTGGGTGTTAGTAGATCCTCTCTGCTCCCCTACCTGTGCCTTGGAACCTCACAGTTCCCATCCATGCATGCTCAGATCTTCTCCACTCCCCTTTGTGCACCCCCAGTCCCTGCCACCCTTTCTGAGTGCCTTACATCCAAGCCATGGCCCCTCCACATGCTTTCAAATTCCCTCTGTTCCCTTCTGGCTGCTTCTAGATCCCCTCAGACTCATTCTGTTAACTTCCAAGCACACTCAGATGCTCTCCATTCATATCCAGCTGCTTTCACATCCTCTCCATTCCCCTCATTGTGCTTTCTTGGAACACTTCTGTTGTCTTCCTTGCACGGATTCTCGCCATTCCCCCTGTTGTATGCTCAGGTGTCCTTCATTCCCCTCTCTATGCATTCAGATCTCCTTTGTTCCTCTTCTCTCTTCCTCTCCTTACATATTCAGATCTCTATTACTTTCAGTGCCTACTTAGTGCTGACTTCTCTCCTCTGTGCACACTCACATCCTCCTATTCCACAAGTGCCCTCAGATTCCCCCAGTTGCCCTCCTTCAACACTCAGGTCCCACCTGTCCCTTCTATGGGTGCTCAGTTCCAACGGGTTCTGCTCTCAGATCCCTTCCAGTCCCTCTGTGCACCCTCAATGCCCTTCGTTTTCCCTCCATACACACTCAGATCTCCATTCCCTCTCTGTGCACACGGGGTCTGGTATTATGCTTTCCCCGCTGTGCACGCTCAGACCCCTCCATCCCCTCTGTATGTTCTCAGATTGCTATTGCTGCCCTCCATCCAACCAGTTTCGCTCCGCTCCTTGTTCTTCTCTGTAGCCGTCCATCCTGCATGACCAGTCTCACAAACCCAGTGCCCCAGAGACCACAGCTCTCTCAACTGGCCTACAGATACCTTTTAGCCAGTGTCTTTCAGCAGGTCCATTCACCTGTGTAGGACTGTAGCCTGCTGGGGAATAGAGACCTCTCCTGCATCCCCAGATGGAGAACACCTCCACCACAACCCCCTGTCGGCTGTCATGCAGCCCAGAAAACAGCAGCTGCTCCAAATGGTGTCCTGCAGCAGCCATTCTCTCTGGGAGTGTCTGGGCTGCTCTGACTTCCACACTAAGACCTGGGCTGAGCTTATCAAAGCACCGATTGACCTGGCAGCACCCTGCTGAAATGTGGGAGGCGGGGACATCCCCCCTGTTTGCTTTCCATGCTGATTGGTGACTGGCATTTAAGTGTTTATTTGCTGAACTGCATTCTTCAAAGCTCCCAAATATGCTGTTCCCAGGGGAAATTCCATCCAAGGAGCTAAGCACTCACAGAAGAGATCATTCCAAGGACTCTTGCTGGTTATTTTCTTTGCAGCTCAGGAAGCTAAGCACCTGGTACCACAGGTACCTTCATCTCAGCTTGTGTTTTCTAAAGGTACGAAGGAAATCCAGCCTGATTTCCTGCTCCAGCAGAAAGGAAGCTGAGAGAGGGGGTAGGTCCCACTCACCCCACCCACTGCAGAGGGCACTACAAATGCCTCCATGCGACCTGCCCCTCCACAGCACTGTGATCCAGAGGCCACTCCTGTGTGGACGCCATGGGTGAGTACGGGGCTGGGAAGTGGGGTGCTCCTTGCTAGCAATGGCAAGTGCATGGGCAGGGCAGCCCAGCAATGGGGAGAGGCTCCATGCACTGGTCCTCATGCGCTGATGGGGAGCAGTGGCACCAGTGCCCTCTGAGGGCACGTTCCCCTGCCACCCCTTCAAACATCAGCAGCTTGGGCCCTGCCTTCTGGCCCACCCCAGCCTGTCCCCTGCCTCAGTGGCCAGGAATGAAACTTGGCTCAGTCAGTTGTTGGGTGCTTTGCTCCACCTAAAACTATCTCATGCATGGCAGCTGGTCAGGGGGAAAAGACAAGGTTAACTGCCCCTTGGACACTGAGGCCTTTTGTCAAGCTTTCTGTCTTGCACAGACCAGCCTGATGCAGCCCTACATGCTTGGTGCATCCCTGCATCTGACATGGTCATGTTTCACCGTGCCCTGCTGGACCCATGAGTGTATTTCCCATCTCTCTGGAGGGAGGGTCACATTTCATCTTTTCTCCATCTTTTCCCTTTCTAGCACCCCAGGGCCTTCTACTCCTTGCTTGTGTGCTGGTCTTGGCTGCCCCAGGCCACTCCCTGCATATGCAAACCCTAAACATCTTCAGGAAATCTCCCTCCAACACTTCGGCGAGTGCTCTGAAGAAAACCAGTATGTAGCATCCTGTGGGCATCACAGTGCTCTCACCAACTCCTTCCAGTTCCTTAGCCTAGGTCAGCCCTGGTGGTGAGCTGCCCCAGCCCGTGCTCTGGGCCAGGGGAGGCTTGGTAAAATGGTGCTTGGCAGAGGGTGTGCTGTGATGACTTCGATCTCAAAAACACCTCCATGGTGCACACGGGCAGGCAGGCTGAGACGCAGCATCTAGCCCAGGTTTGCTCAGCCAGGGAGAGGGGCTCTGCCCATCCGGTAGGACGACCTTACTGCAGTGGGAGGTCCTGCAGCAAGCGAGCTGAAGGTGTGGGGAGACCACATCTGCCAGCACAGGGGGAAATGTGTTGTGTGCTCATGTACGGCCAGCTCTGGGTGGGGGAGGCCATACACTGTCCCTAGCCCGGGCCCTGCTGCAGGACAGGGGATGGGAGATGTACCGCGGAGCTGTGTGTGTGTGTGTGCACAGTGTGCAGCATGGAAAGGGTGTGTGTTACAAGGGGTCATTTTTCTCCTGTTCCCTCAGTCACAGGTAAGGGTGAGGTCCTTTTCACCTTCCTCCCCGGTGTGACCCTGTTTTAGTGACATAACCCCTATTTTAGGAGGCCCAAATCAGCCCACTGGTGTCCACATCAGCATCCTGGCCTGACACCAGCATAGGCCAGTGGGTCTGAGGCCTTTCACTGGGGCTGCTTGCTGCTAGGTGATGTATGGAAGAGGAACAGAGGGCAGAGGCAAACCTATCTCACCACTGGCAAAGCACGTTGACCTCTCTGGGCTAGGACAGCTGATTATCCCCTGGGTACACTGGCCAGATGCCCCTCTATCCTACCACAGGGTGAAACATGTTCTTTGTCCTGGCACACAGGCTTCTGTTAAATTACCTTCTCTCCTGCCTCAGGTTTGCCTGCTGACTGCAGCGAGGTCTCTCCTGGCAGCCCCAGTGGCGTCTACTTCATCCAGCCCACCGGCCTGCACCCCATCATGGTGTACTGCGAAATGAGCGTGGCAGACGGGGGCTGGACGGTCATCCAGAGGAACCGTCACAACACGGACATCACCTGGGCCGAGTCCTGGACCACCTACAAGTACGGCTTTGGGAACGTGCACACCGACTACTGGCTGGGCACCGAGTACATCCATCAGATCTCCAGGCAGAAGGTCTACCGGGTCAGGTTTGTCATCTGGGATGCTGCGAACTATGCCAGGTTTGCAGACTACAACCCCTTCAGTGTGGAAGATGAGTCCCAGGGCTACCGGCTGAGGCTGGGAGTGTACTCAGGGACAGCGGAGGACGCCATGTCCTCAAACAATCCCAGGAAAGTGCACAACAACATGAAATTCTCCACAAAAGATCGGGATCAGGACACTTACAGAGGGAACTGTGCCTCCCGCTCTGGGGGCGGCTGGTGGTACTCGGCGTGTTATTCTGTGCGGCTGAATGTCAAGGAGGGCATAACGTGGGGCAGCCTGTGCAACGGGAACTGCAAAGGGTCTGCCATCCTCATCAAACCAGCTCTGCACCAGTAGTGCTCCTTCCCCTCCTGTCTGCGCTGGGCACATGGCCAGCCCGGTGCCCCACTGGGGCCTGCTTTTCTGGCTGCAGGGCTGGGGGTGAATGGGGGTGTTCCTGTATATCAAGAGCTGATTTATTTTCCTCTTCCCTTGAAAAACAGCAAAGCTCCCTGCTTTGTCTCTGGCTTTTCACCTGTGGTGGCTTTTTAGGGATCATTATTAGAACCAGTCTTTATAAATGCTGTGGTTTCCAAGCATGTTCCTTGTGGGGAGAAAATTGTGCTCAGAAACCTGGACCCCTCCTGAACTTATTATTTCGCTTTGAGGGTATAGATGACTTGAACAGAAAAATATCAGTCATCACTAGCTAACCTGATCTAAGCTGCTCTGAACCCAGGTGGGCCACGTACACACCATATCTCAGCTGTGGTCTGTGTTCTCTCTGCAGAATAAAAATGCTTTCAGAACCTGCGCAGATGTGCAAATGTCCTTCATTTGTTCAGGAACTTGTCAGAACTGCTGTGCTTTCTTGCCAGGAGCAAACCTGAGGTTTCTGCTGCAGTGAGAACAGACTTCCAAAGGGAAAATTTTTCATGAGTCAAATGAGGAATTAGACAAAACTTCCCCTTAAAGAAGGGAGTTGGGTTTCAAGGTGGGGACCTTTCAAAAAGGGAATGCAGTACCATATGGTCAAGAGCAAGCGCTGAGGGTAGGAGGGAGGCCACAGCTCAGTTCAGGCCCTACCAGCCATGATCTGGAGCTAATCAGAGACAGCAGCAAATTGCTGTTTACCAGAAACCACAAGCCCTGTTCTGTCGACTTCTCCCCTCCAGTTAGCTTGTACATCCCGGCTGGAGTGCAAATGACTATTTAAACCAGCAGACACATCTCTCAGTCCATAGAATCATAGAATCATTTTGGTTGGAAGCGACACTTAAAATCATCAAGTCCAACCATAACCTAAATCTAGCACTAAAATATGTCCCTTGTCTATATATCTTTTAAATCCCTCCAGGGATGGTGACTCCAGCACTGCCCTGGGCAGCCTGTTCCAATGCCCCACAGCCCTTTGGGGAAGAAATTGTTCCCAGATCCAACCTCAACCTCCCCTGGTGCAACTTGAGGCCGTTTCCTCTGCTCCTGGCGCTTGTTCCTGGGGAGCAGAGCCCTATGATGGGACTGACTTACCTGTACCTCTTGCCCTCAGAAAGTCCACCACCCTCTCCATGCTCCAGTCTATGGTGGTTTCTTCACTTCCCAGCACAGAGCAACCACCCAACCATGGATAGGGGCAAACTATGAGTGACGGTTTTGTGAGATACTGGGCTTTGCTGGCCCTGTTATTTAATCATAGTCTTATGCAAAGTGGCTGAAACAAGCCACTGGAAACAATATTGCATCCAGAGACTTGATAAATAAACCACAGGCAGAAGTAGGTACAATTGCTGTACTCAGCTGTGTACAACAACCATACCAAAGGGAGAAAAGCTCATGTTACAGGCTGATGATAGGGACAGTCAGCAGCTTGGAGAATTGTCAGGCCTTTCACTATGGAACATTGAAATATTTCAGAAAAAAAGAAAATTCAGCATAAAACCCCTGCATGCCACTCCAGCTCTGCACCAGCTCATCCTGGGAGCAGAATCAGCTCCACACCTGGCCTGGCACAGCAGTGCCTGAGCAAATCATCTTAAAACCAGAAGCCACCACACCAGCCCTGGGGGAGGTGAGTTCTGGATGTCCCAGGGAGAACTGGCATCCCTTGGGTAGGTTTGTCTCCTTGCCCAGGAGAGGACCTACATGATATATGTAACATAAATACTGGGCAACAAGAGGATGGACAGCAGTCCCATGGAGAGGGATCTGGGGTTTCTGGTTGACAGCAAGTTGAACATGAGCTAATAATGTCCCTGGCAGCCAAGAGGGCCCCGTGTCCTGTGCACCCAGCACAGCACGGCCAGCCGGGCAGGGGGGATTGTCCCGCTCTGCTCTGCGCTGGGGCGGCCTCACCTGCAGCATTCACTGTGTGCAGGGCTGGGACACAGGAGAAAAGGAGACAAAGCTACTGCAGAGTGTCCAGAGGAGGCTGCGAAGCTGGTGAAGGTTTGGAGGGGAAGCCGGATGAGCAGCGGCTGCAGTCCCTGGGTTTGCTCAGCTGGAGCAGAGCAGCCTGAGGGCAGAGCTCATGGGCTGCAGGTTCCTCAGCAGGAGCAGGAGGGGCAGGGTGAGCTCTGCTCTGTGACAGTGACAGAGCCCAGGGAACGGCAGCAGATGTGCCAGGGAGGGGCAGTGGGACATGAGGAAAAGGTTCTTCACCCAGAGGTGCTGGACACTCAACAGGGAGTTGTCATGGCCCCAAGCCTGACGGTGTTGAAGAAGCATTTGGATAACACCCCCAGAGACTGGTGTGTATTTCATGGTTGTCCTATGCAGGGACAGGAATTGGACTCAGTGATCCTTGTGAATCACTTCCAACTTGGGACATTCTATGATTCTATATTATACCTACTTTCCCCCAGCTCCACCAGCCCAGAGGCAGAACAGAGTGATCCCCACACACTTATGTGTCACTGCAGCAGGCAGACACGAGGCAGCAAGTCTGGCTCCAGGGTTTATTGTAGCTGATTTCTCCCACCGTGGGCAGCAGAGCTGTGGGGTCTATGGGGCCTGGGCGGAGAGCAGGGCCTGAGCAAAGCAGGGGCACACCGACTGCGCAGGGGAGGGAACGTGCACTGTCTCCCTCTCCCCAGGACAGGAGTGGGGGCACCCACCCCAAACCAGTGCCTGCGTCCCAGTGCTGGCCAGCACTGCGGCACCGGGCACAGCTGCCCGCATGCCCGGGGCTCCGGGCGATTGCTCCTGAGCCCCAGAGCCGCTGTGTTCCAGCTGCTGACGGTGCAGCAGCTGCAGCTGCGCAGGACGTGCACCGGGGCTGGCACGGGGTGTTGGCAGGCACGGGGACGGGGCACTGAGCTGGGGACGGTGGCGCTCCCCAAAACCCCCGGGAGGCCGGGCGCTGCGGCACGGTCAGCACACGTCTGTGGGCTTGACCAGGATGAGGGAGGATGTACAGTCGCCATTATCGCAGAATCCTGGCCAAACAATGCGTTTTTTGGCATTGAGCAGGACGTTCTGGCACCTGTCGTACCACCAGCCCCCGTAGCTGTTGGCGCAGTTTCCACTGTACTGGTCCTGATCCTTGTCAGTTGTGCTGAACTTCATATTGTCATGTATGCCCCCTTTCTTAGGGTGATAGATGGTCAGATAGTCCTCCCCATCACCAGAAAACCGGCCCAGCCGCAGCGGGTACCCACTGGCTTCGCTCTCCACCCTGAAGATGTCGTATTCAGCGTAATGGGTGACATTGGCTTTATCCCGCACGATGAAGCGGACTTTGTAGGTGCCTTGCTGTGTCAGCAGGTGCAGGTACTCCGTGCCCAGCCAGTGATCACCTTGAACGTTCCCAAAGCCGTACTTGTAGGTGGTCCAGGATTGCTTCCATGTGAGTTCAGTGTCATGAGAGTTTCTCTGGACAACAGTCCAGCCTTTGCCTTCCGTGTCCATGTCGCACCACACCACGCGTGGAGGAGAATGTGCCGGCTGGATGACGTACACCCCGCTGGGGCTGGTCTTGCGGAGATGGCTGCAGTCTGGGGGGAACCCTGCAACAGCAGCAATGGCAAACACAGGTTGGGGTGGGAGAGAGAAGGATCATATGAATCTGTCAGGGCAACAAGGAGCTCCTGTAGGGGAGTGAGGGCTCGGGACAAAAAGGACTGGTTTTCTCTGTAGTCTCCTTCACAGTATAGAGTAGCTTTTCCTCTGGCTCATCCACAGTGCAACCAAAGGTCTCTGAGACAGTCACCCTAATAAGTGCCCAAGGATCTATTTCTCATGCCTTGCTATTTCATTTGGAGCCTTCTTGCAAGGATCAGAAGTGTGCAAAATGCACAGTAGATGAGGATATGTAATGAAAATTTATGGGTTTTCTGGTGATCATGGTATTGTAAAAGAAGGCTAAGTTCTACCTTGATCTCATAAGGATCACTTCTGCCAGCTTGTTGCAGTTTATCTGCTGGCAGGACTGATCTGTTATGGCTTACTTGCCAAACTAATTTGCTGCCTAATTTGTTTTTCTTGTTTTGCGTCTGATGAGGGACAATTTCCTATGGGTAATTCCAATTCCAATTCAGCCCATGAATTTCTGTTTTTCTTGGCCACACCTGTCTTGCAGGGAGGAAGGAATACTCCTAATCCAACAAGGGCTCAAAAAAAAAAAGCTGGGATGCTCTCTCCTAGAACTGAAGTGTAAAAAGACACCCGCCACAGAGGAATCCTGCCGAGTTACAGTGTTTGGGCAGAAACCCCTTGGTTTCAGCACAGACCCGCAAAGGGAGTGAGGATGGCTTGACAGGTGTCAGGCTGCTTACTTTACAAGCCACGGCCCAGGGGTGTGTGTGTGTGAGGAGATCTTGTGTTGTGCACCATCCTGGGTGCATGCTAGCCTTCCTAAGACTTAGCGGACCTGAGAGTCCCTGCTCTCGGGAGAGACTTTCCTGCTCTGTGCCCTGGTGCCCAGCCAGTGCCGCCCATCCCCTCCCTCCATACTCACCACCCCGGGGGCTGGCAGTGGGTACTGCTGGGCCAGCACTTGCGCAGAGGAGAAGCATCGCCACCACCGTGGGTAGGAGGACAAGGTCCCCATGGAGCCGGCTTGTCCCAGCCTGGAGCCCTGTGGAGGAAAGGGTCCAGCACCATTAGGATCCCTGAGCAGCCCCCTCTGCCCTTGCCCATGGCTCCTGGGGTCCCAGGATGGCAGAGCCATGGGGCACAGGCAGGGGCAGGGGGGTCCCGGGGTGGTGGGAGCTGCAGCTTCAGTGCAGGCTCTGCCCATGCAACGCTGAAGGATGGTGAGAAATGGCTTTGTCACCGTCTTGGTCAGACCCTTTCCTGCACCCGACAGAGACCTGCAGATCTGTTCTCAGAACCTACAGCCCAAGAGTAGCTAAGAGAGGACAATTACACAGTAGTAGTAGTTTCCCAAGGGGAGGGATCACAAGAAACAGGGGTTTTTTTGAGTAAATGCATAAGCCTTTTTATATTAGCCACTCCAGCCCAATGACAGCTAGCAGGGAACCAGATGCAAAGGACTGGTCCTACTGCACAGATGCCAGCTCCCAAACAGACAGAAGGAAGTCTCCTGGGCCTACACAGTGACTCAAGCTCAAAGCTTCTGTGCTGGCCACCAGCAAACACTGCACCTTGCACTAGCTCAGTTACAGGGGGAGATGCCATCATGCCTCGGGAAGGACCCCTGTGTAACCACATGTGCCACGTGCATTAATCAGAAAGGGAAAGGACCAAGCTGCAATCTAGGTCTCCACAGTAACCTCCCTTGACAGGATGTGGGAATATAGGGCATACATAGCCCAGGGAAAGTACAGGCTGGCACCAAGCATATGTGTCATTTGGTGCTTCGGTCTTGCATCCCTTCTGCTACCAGGGTGCCTGGCAGCGCACACCGCCCAGGCAAGATCATGGCTGCTGTCCTGCTAATCATCTTATGCCTTTGTATACTCACCCCCGTCGGGTCTGGTTTGAGCCCAGCACCACACCTGAATGCAGCGTGCGGCTGGGAAGATAACTCACCCATCACAACAGCACAGCTGAGCAGAGAGCAGGAACCCAGTCGTGCACCCTCCCACATCAAGCTTTCCGTGGCGACTTTATAGGCACTGCACACACCCACTTATGTTCAAGCTTTTTATTTGTAGAGGCACAAGGAGGCACTTGCAGATTGTGACTCGAGCAGTTTTCAGATCCCATGACAGCACAACGGAACCCCCTGAGGGGAGGGAGGCATGTCTTCCAGCCAGAGAGGTACAAAATAATCCCTTCCATGATGGGGGATTTCAACTATTGACTCTATCAGCTACACAAACACTACATGTGAATTGCTCACTTGGAGCAAATTCTGGAGAGTCATGGTCAAACTGGAGTGGAGAGATCCAGCTTTTTAAGGGCGTACACAGAAACTAGCAAAGGAGGAGAGATTAGGTCTCCTATTGGCTCAGTCCCAAAGGTGACCTTGGAAAGATAAGGACAGGTGGTCAGGAGACGTGCCCACTTGCTAAATGTCTGCTGGCAGGTTTCAGGATCAATGAGTTAAGTCACTGGGCTGAAACCAGTGTCCCCTGTATACACATTGTCCCCTGGCACCCCAGTCTGCATGTTGTGAGAAGAGGGCAAGGGGTCCAGGTAATAAACAGGTACATATGGTCCCTTTGCCACTCCTTCCCAGTCACTGCCTTTGGCCTAGTGAGACCCCGCAGATCCCCTCCCAGCCCCAGCAATGTCAACCAGGGGTTGGTCCCTCTACAGAAGCAAAATGCTCTCAGGACAGATTGTTTGGGAGGGTTATTATTTGTGCCAGAAGGTGCAGACAGCTCCATCTCTTCATCAAGCCAATTTTAAGAGGAAAAAATTGCCGCCTTTCTACCTTCTTCTCTTGTGTTGGTTTCAGTAGCCTACTGACCAGATGTGTTGTTCATGGTACAGCTTTATACCTGGTGTTCACAGCAAGACAGTGTCCAGGCTGAGGCTCCCAACACACCTTCCATACTGCAGGAGTCCACATCAAGCAGTGCCACTTGCACTGATGCTTCTGTTCACCCAGGCCTCTCCCAGGTAAGAGATCCCTGGATCAGCTTCCATCTGAACCCTTGTATCTCATCCTTGCTTGCTTTGTTAGAGTTGAGAGCCCTTGTCCGCAGCCTCATTTAGTTTGGGAGAGTCATAAAACCAGCACTCCCAAGTCCACGGAGGGAGAAGGGCCCAAGCTGCCCTGGGCAGAAGGACCCAAGGCAGAGGAGCCATGTCCCCTTTCTGCGGAGGCAGGAAAGGCAGCTGACTTAGGGGCTCCCATGGGCTGTCCCTGGAGCAGATGCTGGTCCTGAGCAATGCAGCACCTTGGGTGTGGTGTGTGTGGGTGCCCGGGCTGGCAGGCAGGCTGCCGCTGGGAGCCACCACTGCAATCACTTGCTGGCCACAGGGCTGCCAGGTGCAGTGGGAACATGGGCCCCACAGGCCACGGAGAGGACGTCGTCCCCTGCCCCTGTGTGCACCAGGTTCCACTGGGCTGCTCTGAATAGATGCAAATGACAAGCAGTGTATCAACAGGACAGCTTATCTACAGTCCAGCAGAGACCCCTGTCCTGTCAGGTCAGCACAGCCGGCAGAGCTGAGTGTTGGCAACAGCTCCAGGCAAGGCAAGCAGCCGACCAGGTTTGAGATCCTAGATGAAAGGACACGGTGGAAAAGGCAGGTCTGGCCATGAGCTGCAACACTTATCTGAGTGCTCCACCCTGGAAATGAGCTGTCTGCAGTGTAGGTCTAAGATACACCTGGAAAACAAGGCCAGAGCGGGGACTGGAGACCAGTGTTCATATGGTGTAGCTCAGGTTAGGACTGAACGCCCAGGACCAAGCTCAAACAAGCCTCATGGGCCCAGGCAAAGGCCCTCCTGTGCTGTCCTGCACAAGGTGGATACTGGGGTACAGGACTCCTCATAACTCAAAATACTGAACCTATCAGTCCCTAGGAGAAGGATGGTCTGGCATTTTCTCTAAAAAATCCATGGTGTAAGCACTCCTAGTAGAAGAGGGTCTTGAAGTGAGACCATTTTACATCAGCATCACATCAGGTTTCACAAACCTCCCTTGTGACTGGTGCGAGGGCCGCGGCGCATGTTGCACAAGAGGCAGTGTGGTGGTGGCAGCCAAGCACCTCAGGTGGCACCTGCAGCGGCGCTTTCTGAAGTTTGGTTCGCAGTTTGTCAGGAACACTGGAGTACCTCTTCCCTGGGAGCTCTAATGGGGTCCCCCGTTGGGCTCGGTGCCTGCTCTGGAGAGAGTGATTTACGCCTGATGTTTGATTTCCATTCAGAGGGGTAATGTCACCTGGGTATTTACGTATGAGTTGAAAGGTGTAGAGGTGCCCAGAGGTTGCCTTTCCCTGGGGAAACGCTGCCAGGGTGGGGGGCAGCCAGGCACTGTGAACTGCAGTTGTTTTAAGGCATTTACTTATTGGCTTGAATTATTTGCTTTGCTAATGAAGAAAGCTCTTCACCTTTGTGAGGCATAGCCTTCTTTGTCTGAGGACATACCACTTAATGATAAAGAGCAAATAAGCCATAAACCACTAGTCCTGTTGCCAACCAGAGGACAAGTGCTGCGGTTTGGGTCTTGTGCCTCCACCCCCTCCCCGCTGAGCCCTATAACTTTCAGGCTGGACGCCCCTCCTGCCAAGCCAAACCCGCTCGGTGTCCTCCCCGCAGAGACAGCATGGGTGAGTGTGGGATGGGACAGGACGGGACGGGACAGGACGGGACGGGAGGGCACTGCCGGTGGCTGCAGGTGGCTATGGGTCACAGGCATCCTGGCCCTTTGTCTTCATCAGGGTTCCCTTCTCCCCGCACCCCAGCCATCCCTGCGCTAAGTTCATCACATTGCCTGGGCTCGCTGTCCCGGGGCTGGGAACTGGAGCAGGAGCCTGCATGTTCTGCAGTTTTCAGGCTGTGTTAGTGTAGCCCTGCAGTGCCAGGTAGCCCATTTTACAAGCCTCATATTTACCAAATATTCTTTGAAACTGAGAATTACAAAGAATGTTTAGTACTGAAATTTCTCCAAGGAACGTGTTAAATACCCTAGAATAGAAAATTGATTTTTCAGATGTTCTTGCTTAAGGAGCAATATTGAACGGGTATCAAGATCTGGAGGTCAGATGCTCAAAAGCACTTTTCTGTCCCCAGAGGAAGACCCAGGAGAGGCTGATCTGCATCCCCTTCCCACCTGGGCTTTTCATGACCATTCATGGGGGAATGGGCCAGTAGTGGAGGGAGCATTGCTTCTCTGGCGACCTCCAGAAGAGATGTCTTTAAACGTGCCCCTAAACACAAGCGTATCAAGACACTAATTGTTATGTAGGAATTGAGAAGCAAAGTGTTTTTAAAAGACCTTGCTGTAAAACTGTAACCAATGGAAATGACCGGGACAGTTCTGAGCCTCCCCAGAAAGGGGTGCTTGTCTCTAGGATGGCTGCAATCACACACAGCACTTCCAGGTTGGCATCATCGATCGTTTTCCTTCTCAGTCATCTCAGAGAATGGTGCCAAACCCAGTGACCCCAGGGCAGTGCAGGAGGTTTGCCTTTGCTCCTTTCCGAACAGTGGAGGGATCACACTGGTAATCTGCCAGGGCAAGCTACAGCTATCATATAACAAACAGATTTCCCCATGGCGGGTGTCTCCACAGTGCCCCACTCTCTAGAAATCATGATAAACTGTTATTTTATTTAGATTAAATATTGCAAAAATTGTGCTGGCTTCCCTAGCTGCTCTGAACAAGAACAAATCAGAACAGCTGGCTACTTACGGAAATTTTGAAGTAGCCATATAACCATATAAAGGTCATAATTTGCACCAGCCAGGCAGTAATTCCTGAAAGTCTGTTCTGCCCCTCTCAGTCGTGCTGCTTTCATGCAGAGCAGAGAAATACAGCCCTGCGTGGGCCTTGTTCCCACACAGACATTTGGGTTCTTACTGCCCATAAAACTGAACTGGCGGCAGGTGTAGGCCCAGCTTACCCCGTGTGAGCGTGTCACGCAGTGCGATGGGAGCTGGGACGAAAGGGGATTCCTCCCTCTCTGCTCATCCTGCTTATCTCCAGCCCCAAGACTTCTTTTTTACAGGGATTTCTGACGACAGTCACTTTGGGTTTGGACAAAGTTTTCACATTTCTGTCTCAAAAACTACCAACAGCAGGTGCTAGAACTATTGACTCCTACCAATGAGTATATGATGGCTCATCTCAATGAGTGACTTGGGGCTTATGGCTCCAAGAGGGAGCTCTACATATAAAGAATTTCATTTTCCTGCTTTACTCTGCGAGGAGTCAAATGGGATTCATGGTTCTCTAATGAAAGAGTTATGATCTCTTCCTTATTTTTCCTATCTCTTCCCATTTCAGCTACCCAGTGTCTTTGTCTCCTGCTTTTCACCTGCCTGCTGGCCCTGGCAGCATCTCTTCCTGCCCTTGACATAAAAAACTTGCATCTACTCAATGGCACACTGGATGAAATTATGAACGTTCCCCCCGAGTCCTCCCAGCTCGGTAAGTATATCACTACAGTAGGGAGTAGCAAACAAGGTCGTGTTCAGTCAGATCCTACACAGACCTCCACACCAACCCAACCGTGCCCCTGTGACATGGAGGAAGAGCTTAACACTGCTCTATGTGTGGACAATGCCAATGCAATGTAGGTTGTCTCACAGGGTCCCAGGAGAATGGACAGGTCCAGTCTCATTGGCAGCAAGACCAAGCCAGGGGTGTTCTGGGCCGTGGGCTCTTCCTTGGAGAAGCAGTGTTAAAGATGTTCAGGAAAACATGAGGACATGGAGAACAGTGGCCACCTCTGGAAATCACATGGTCAGCGGAGAACTAAATTCAAGAGAGATTTGAACAGAAAGAGGAACTAAGTTACTACAAAGAGTCTAAAGCACAGGGTGTTTCAAAAAGATGGACCAAATTTGAAGTCATATTGCTTTGAAATTGGGTCCATCTTTTTGAAACACCCTGTAGTGGCAATGACACAGAGCAACCAGCCAGATGATGACACAGAGTAACCTACAAATACCATGATATATTGGAACAATGAGGAAGCCTCTGAGAAATGCTCCAGGAATAAAACTGAGGACTGTGGGTCATGACAGGACAGAAAGAGCTGTTTTCCCTTCCAAGGGAGGAGGAGGAGTTCCTGGCAGAAAAGCTCAAGGTTCAAGTGTTTGAGGCTGGTTCCACATCAGCCTTCGCTGTCAGGAAACCACCAACACAGGGAGCACTGAGACAGGAGATTGGGCTTCACCAAGAACTGCAGGTTTGAGTAGAAAAAGATGCTGTATTCTGGGCTCTACACCCTTCTCTCACCCAGACCACTGCTTTGAAAACACAGGCAGCAGGAGTGCAAGAGGGATAAGCAGGGAGGCATGCCAGAAAAGATAGGCTGACATTTTAAAGTCTTGACATGTAGAGAAGTGCTTCCAAATGGGTAGGAATTGAAGGCAGAAAGGAGCAGGGACAGTCTGGAGCTTAGAAAACGAACATGAGTGAACAGCTTCATATGGCTTTAGTAAAAGTGAATACCGTGGTAGGAAAGTCCTCCAGACCATGTTACGTGAGCGCTTTCCACTCCACACAGGCTCAGGCCAACCGCCACTTTCACTGGTGGGCTTCAGGATGCATTTGGAGAGAGTCAGAAGGAAAAGGGTCAAAAATCTGGCAGGCAGACTGTGTCACAGAAGGCCGAAGAGCTGAATGGTGTAGCGCCCAGACCAGAAGACCCTGGAGGAGGAAATGACAGCAATATTCCAGTCTGCCTGCAGGAAAAAGTATACTCTGGCAATAGTAAGAGAAGGAATGGGCTCATACACAGTACAACAGGCTGAAGTTAAACACTTCATAAGCGCGGGGATAAGAAGGCACCAGCTTGCAGCAGGACGCAGATATTTGAGGATGTCACAGACCAGCAGCTGCAGAGTTAGGCTTCTGCTTCAGAGAGGGGACAGAATCGCTTTTTGTGATGCCATAGGCCTGTGATTCATTCCTCTGGTTTATAGCCATCAGTGGATACACACAAGATGTCCTTGCAAAAGAAACACGTTAATTCACTCTAAACCATGCTCTCTTCCAGCAACACCCTTCAAACTCCCTTCTGAGCCAGCCCTCTCCCAGCTCCTGATACCCACACCGGTTTTCCTGTGTCTGCTCTCACATTTCTCCTCCCTCTAATCCCTCTTCCTGAGTCCCTTCCTAACTGCTTCTACTGCACTTTAACAACTATCTTTCTACCATTGTCACCACCATTTGGGGTCTTTTCCCCACACAGTGTGCCCAAATCTTTCTCACCAAGGATGCATCTGCCCCACTCTAACACCATGGAAATTTCCTTGAACTACCAACTGGTAAAGTCTCTCTAGAATTAGGAGCAACAACAGAAAAACAGGGATATCATACTCTCCCAGCAGGCATTTGACATGTCTGCTCTCAAAACTCACTCCTGTCTCCTCTGTTCTTGTTCATTCAGATGATGGCGACAATCATGTCCGGCAGGTCAGAGACGTTGCCCCTCACCCACCGGCGGGCCGTGGTAAGTCTCTTCTCAAGGAGCACATCTGCTCATAAGGTTTCACACTGCTGGGAGCCTAGATGCTCATGAAGAGCTGAGAGCTGGTTCCTCCCAGGAAAAATGCTGATCTCTGGCTACAAAGGTGCCACAGCTCACAACCTCAGGAGGAGACAATTACCAGCCATGTCCTGGACTCAGTAGTTGATGAGGATCTTCTGCATGGGGAATTTCCCACCTAGAGATCCAAACCAGAAAGTGATGATTTGTTACTGGCCTTTGAGAAGTGGTGATTGGTTATTTTCCTGTTTTCACACTACAGCCGATGAGAAGATTGGGTAAGAGAGGGGCTGACTGTGTTGCTGAACAGACTGAGTCAACATTAGCCCACAGGCCCACAAGATATAGCTTCCCTGGGTAGGAATAACCAGTAGCAGAGGTACTGGGAGTGGAGCAAATCCCTTCCCAGAAGTGTGTAGATGCATTGATCTGTTTGTTGTATCAAGGGTTTACGCTCTGGAGCGTGGAAAGACCATAAGCAAATCAAACCAGTCTGGAAGTCTCTAAAGAGCTACTTGGGTAAGCCCAGAGAAAACCAATGGATTTGCCCTATTGAGATCACAGGGGCATATTTAATTATTAGTGATATGGATGTCTTGATCACACTCTCTCGAGGGTTTCTGAGGCTGCTATAGAGCTCTAAAGCCTCTATGCTGTAACCGAAAATGGCTTTATAACTCAGATTTGCATTCGTCTGTGTGCTACAAGCAGGTCACCCCAGCCCTACAAGAGTGAATCCAACCTGAGCTATGGTGCATTGTATGCTGGGTGAAGGTGACATCTGGCTTGGTCTCAGCAGACCAAGACATTTTGGCAGTGTGTCTCCATCAGTTCAAATCCTTTATTAGGAAGATATGAAGTCCAACTCTTACATTGGTCATTTCAAGACTTTGATGTACTCCTGTGAGTGCATGGCAGGAACACAGCCCATGAATGCGTGTGCAATAGGATATAGGCACAAAAGCAATATCAGATGCTTTCAGTGTCTTATTGTGTGGGATTTAATAACCAACTCTGTTTCCTGCCCCAGGTTGGCCCAAAGACTGCAGCGAGATCCCCGCTGGCAGCCGCAGTGGTGTCTACATTATTCAGCCAAAAGGGCTTCACCACCTCGTGGTGTACTGTGAAATGAACGTGACGCACGGGGGCTGGACGGTCATCCAGAGGAACCAGAAGGACACACCAGTCACCTGGGCTGAGTCCTGGAGCACCTACAAGTACGGCTTTGGGAGCGTGCGTGGCGAGTACTGGCTGGGCACTGAGTACATCCATCAGATCGCCAAGCAGAAGGTCTACCAGGTCAGGTTTGTTATTCAGGACTCCACAGACAGCACCAGCATCGCAGACTACAACCTTTTCAGCGTGGAAGATGAGTCCCATGGCTACCGGCTGAGGCTGGGCTCCTACTCAGGGACAGCAGGGGATGCCATGACCTCAGACAATCCCAAGACCATGCATGACAACATGAAGTTCTCCACAAAGGATCAGGATCAGGACACTTACAGTAAGAACTGTGCCTACAGCTATGAGGGCGGGTGGTGGTTCTCAGCATGTTATTCTGTACGGTTGAATTTTAAGGGCGGCATGACATGGGGCAACCTGTGCAAAGGGAACTGCAAATCCTCCCTTATTCTCATCAAACCAGCTGCATATTGTTAGTGCTTCTTCACCCTCCTGTCCACACTGGACACTCTGCGGAGGCTCTGCATGGCCAAAGAGCTTGAGCCTTCCTGGAGCAGGGGGGAGCCCAAGGGTAGTAGGGTTTTAGTGAAATGCCACTTTCCATTTCCCTGCTCTGAGTGCAGGCTCCCCTTCTCCTCAGCTCTTTTCCCCTGTGCTTGCCAATGATTCCTTATTATTATGATCATGATCAAGAATAAAAACATCACTTGTGAAATCTGTGGATTCCACATGTACCTTCCCTCGGGAGAAAGACACTCAGCCCTGGAGTAACTTTTCATCAGAGTTTCTTAGCTGTCTCCAGAACCCGCAACAAGCAAAAAGCTGCATGCTACAAATTTCCATATACTCTGTGCCTCTCTACAGCATCTGAGAAAGCATCCCGATAAATTTGCTTCCTTGAGCTCATTCTCCATTAACAAACGTCTGTTCTGTATCTCTGACGTGCTCCCGCAGAGACCAAAGAAATTCCATGTCAGGCGTCAGGACTGGAGTCTTGGAGCTAATGACGCTGAGATAAAGGATCTGTGATCTACACAGAAGGGTTCACAATGACCTGTCATGTGGGAGGACTCTTCCCACATCATTGCCACATTCACAGTCCAGGGTCAAAAGCTGGGGCAATGTCCTGGCACCGGGGTCTCGCTCCTGCTGGAGGCTGCACCTGGTGGGATTTATCTGCACAGACATGCTTCGATCCTGCAGAAACACTGTTTCAAAGTTATAAGTAGGTCTGTCTGTTGTCACTGTGAATCAGTAAACTTAAACGGAAGCAAAGGAGAAGTAGGTTAGATGTTAACTGTAGAGCGAGATAAGGACTAAGCAAAACAAGTCGATTCAATGTGAATCACGCTAAGCCATTTATTACAGAAACAAGTCTCCTTATATACGTAACTATATTCTAATCACGCGTCCACGCTCCAAGCATGGATTCGTTAAATGAGGATCGTGGGCTGTCCGTGCTCTGGAGTCTCACTGATGGCACGGCCGGTGATTCACGCCACGCCAGGACCCCGGTGATTGAGGAACGCCCCTCTTTCTCATAGCAGACTCTGTTCTTGAAGCGGCCTTGAAATCCCTTTGAGCCTGACTAATTCAGCAACAGGTCTTAATCTATCAAAACCCATCCACACTGTTAACAATCACTTGAATTAGCAGACACTCTAATGAGGGAACACCTCATTACAGGAATGGGTTCACCATATCCAGGTTTATGAGACCTATTTAGATGAACCTTTACCAGGAAGGAGCTGATGCTGTGAGGCTGCAGGACAAGGGCCCTGCAGCTCCTCCATCCCACAGCAGCTTGGCACTGCCAGGACAGATTGTTTGAGAAGTATCTTCACCTTCACAAATCTTTTCTGGCTTTGTCTTGGGGCAGCACAGCCATGACAGCGAGTTCCACCTCCAGGACAATCAGCTAAGGGAAAATCCAGCCCTCGAGTGCCAGCTGCAGAGCCCAGTGCCCACTGGGAGCCACCCCAAAAGGTGTGAGAAAATAGAAAATACCGAAAGAAGTGAGCAGTGGAGGACCTCCAAGACAGAAAGTACATGACACTACTCCAGGAAACTGCCCTCAGCACTGCACAGAGGGCACCTGCACCCAGGGATGTCTGAGGAGGAAGAGGGCTCAGGGCTGCTTCTACTGAAAGCAGCTCTTGGGTGAAGCTCCTGAGAGCCTCCAGCACCAAGCACTGAGCCCCCTCAAAGCAGAGCACAGAGGGCTGGTGGAACCTCAGCACACAGCTCATCCCTGTCTTGCAGTGGGCACCAGAGCACAGAGAGGGGGACACAGTGCAGCTCCATGATAGACTTGACACTGGCTGGAAGAGGCAGCATGAGATGGCAGCAGCGCCCCCAGAGTGGATTTGGCTGCCAAAGTCAGCAGGTGGCAGCGGGTGGCACTGGGCAGACTTTGAAATGATGCTGCTGCTGCTCCTGGGCCTCTGGAGTTTCCAGGCAACAGGGAAAATCGGAGTTGCCTTGGCACTGCTGGACTAAGGAGCAAAAGATTCTTGTCGCACCAGTGCTGTCTTCTGCTAGGGCAGTCCAAAGGGGAGAGACACAGGCCAGGAGACAGAATCATAGAATCACAGAATCAGTTGGAAAAGACCCTCAAGTTCCAACTGTTAACCCACCCCTGGCACTGCCCCATGTCCTGAGAACCTCATCTCCGTCTGTCCAGCCCTCCAGGGATGGTGACTCCAGCACTGCCTTGGACAGAAGTTGTTCCCAATATGCAATCTAGTCTTCCTCTGCTGAAACTTGAGGCTGTTTCCTCTCACTCTGTCACATGTTCCTTTGGAGAAGAGACTGACCACCCCCTGGCTCCAAGCTCTTTTCAGGCAGTTCGGAGATCAGAAGGTCTCTCCTCAGCTCCTGTTCTCCAGGCTGAAACCCCCGGGTCCCTGAGCCGCTCCTCATAAGATGCAGAAGAGCATTGTAAAATAGCCTCACAGTACAACAGGGCTGGCACCCCCTGGCCCAGGAGGATGGGGGCAGTGGGTGGGTGTCTCTGCATTGCTGTCTCATCCCTCTGCCACAGGTATCTCTGTGTACAGATGAATTCTCATCTCTCCTACAGCAGCATCAGCTCCACACAGCTCCATATTCCAAGCTACCCATCCAAACATTTCCTAAATCCTGCTGGGCTCTTGGCCACCCAACAGCAGTGACTCCAGTCCCCAGTGGCTCCTTGGCAGCTCCCTTCGCTCAGCACCAGCAGCTAGTGTTGGCCTGAGGTGACATCTGAGGTCAAGCAGTGGACATTAGATACTATCTCCCACCAGATATTTGCTCCATGGAAGTGCCAGGGCCAGGACAGAGCAGTCCTAGTGCATGGCTCTCCCTGCAGCTATGGTTTTTCACTAAGGTAAAACTTCCCTGGGGAGCAATTCCCATCTCCCATGAGTTCCTGGTTTGCTACTTTTCCCCAGCTGCTCCACCACATCTTTTTTACTAAAGGACTAAAAATGTGGCAAAGATACTGCAACACTCTGCTGCAAGCAGGTCCCCATGACAAGTGGGGCTGCACTGCCACCTCTCCACTCCCCAGAGGACGTAGGGGACCTGTAGAGAGACAGCAGTGACAGGGTGCCTTGTTGCTCTTTCTCTCCTGAGCCCAAGGGTGCAGGGGTGCCAGGATGCACAAGTGCAGTTCTGTCAAGTACAGGATGAGGCCAGTGCACTGACAACCAGGATGTACACAGTGCAGTGCAGTACAGGGCAGACACCGTGCAGTGCATGATGCACATAGTGTGGTGCAGTGCAGGATGCAGGCACGGAGGTGCAGGATGCACACAGCAGCGTGCAGCACCGCGGACGCACACAGCGGGGAGCGGAATGCACAACGGGGTTGCAATGCAGGACGCACAGCGCGGGTTGCAGTGCAGGATGCATACAGCGGGGTGCAGTGCCGGTTCTCCCCCCGAGCCGGGGGCGGCGCAGTGCAGGAGCGCAGCCCCTTGTGCTCAGATGCGGCTCCTTTAAGACCGGCGGGGGGGCGGGGAGGCGCGCAGCGGGGGCGGGCGCGGGGCGCGCGCGGCTCCCGGTGGCTGGGAGGGTGTCCCGGTGGCGGCGGGGGGTGTCCCGGCCGCGCCCGCCCGTGCCCCGGCCCATGTCCCGGCCCCCGGCGCCGCCCGGCTCCCCGCGCCGCTTCGGGGCGCTCAGCACCGCGCAGCTCCGCGCTCTGCTGCAGGACGAGCCCCGGCTGCAGCGCGCCGCCCGCCTCAGCAGGAAGGTACGGCGGGGGGACCCAGGGCGGGCCCGCGGGAGGCCGTGTCCCGCGGGAGGCCGTGTCCCGCGGGAGGCCGTGTCCCGCGGGGCAGCGCGGCGCTCGTCCCGAGCGGGGCTTCCCCGGTGCGCGGGGTGGAGCCGCCCGCAGGCGGTGCCGCCGATCCCCGGCACTGCTGACCGTTGGTTTCCCCTCGATAACCGAAATGCCGAGCCCGAGGGCTTTGGAGGAGCCGCAGAACCCACCAGCTGGGTTGAGGCGGCCGCGGGGAAACCTCAGCGTGGGGCATCCCGGCCGGCGGCTGTCCCCGGGCATCCTGTGCTGCTCGGGGGTTCAGCAGCCATCGCCTGCCCAGCAGCCTCGGGCCACCAAATCCCAGAGCAGCGTGACAGCCACTGCTCCCACTGCTCTCCCTCCACCGGGATTTTGGGGAGGCTGGGCGGCCCTGGCCCCTCTCTGTGCCCTCCACACCTGGCTTCGCTCCCTGCAGCAGGGATGAGCTCCCAGTGCTCCCGACCTCCAGAGGCTCCTGGAGCTCCTCTGCCAGGAGCTTGGCCATGTTATTTTACAATCATTCTCAGCCTCATTTCAGCAGCTTTCCCCTGAGTCTTTCAAGGCACAGCCTGGCACCTCATTTTGCTCCCCACTCTGCGTGGGTGGAAGACGTGTGTGCAGCGTCAGAGGGTGTCTCTCGCCTGACATCCTGGTTAGCTAGCAAGCCTTTGCCTCTGCACAGGAGCCTGGGCAGCCAGCTGTGAGGTTTGCCATATTCAGTGTAAGCTGCCCTGCGCTGTGGGTAGCCCAGGTCCTGCTGTTGCATCCCTCCTGGGACGTACCCCCTTTCCAAGCAGAGCAGAGGGTCAGGGACAGTGCAAGACCAGACGATTCACCCCTGGGTGGAGACAGAGCCCTCCCAGCAGGCTGCCTGCTCTGACTGGTTCTGCCCATTTCTCCCAGTGCTGATACCTGCCCCATCCCCCTGTTCCCATTCTCACAGTTTCAGAGCCTACAGCTGGAACGAGAGATGTGTTTGGCTTCAAACTGCACCCTGGCCAGGGTGAACCTGTCCCTGCGCCCACGGCTGGAAGATGGAAAGGCGTCCCTAGCCATCAAGTATCAGGAGCTACAGGAGATAAGAGAGGCATGTTGGGACAAGCAGCAGCGCCTGGGTGAGTGGGGTGCAGAGTCCAGCATGGTCAGAGCAACCCATGTTTATATAAGGGCCCAGGTTGGCTCAGCACCCTCGAACCTGCCCTGGGGAAATAGCCCAGCCGTGATCGGGAGCAGCCGGGAGTGACATTGCCTGTGACACCGCCAGCCAGCCCTCAGCTGGAACCCAGGCTGTGGTGGGACACAGGCCCCGGTGTGCACGTGGCTCCAGTGATGTGTTTGGGGGTGTTTCAGTTTGAGGGGGGTGGAGCTGACGCTTGGGGATGGGAAAGACCACAGCCCCAGCAGTGGGAATGTCTGAGGGGAGGTTTGTTAGCAGTCCCATCCCCTCCCGACACAGAGGCGTACCTGGAGAAGTGGAGCCCGCAGAGCGCGCTGGGCCAGCTCCAAGCCAAGCTCGATGCCTCCGAGGCAGAGTCAGAGGTGAGTCAGGAGAGACCCCGGTGCTGCTGCCCTTTCCTTGCCTGGGCTATGGACTGCTCTCTATGCCCTCCCATGTACCAGGCCCTGGAGAAGAGGCCACAGGGATGCTCAGCCATTTGGGCTCCTTCTGTGGTCCCATGGCTGTTGGCTTGATGCTGTCCCACCACCCAACCCACAGGCACAGATCAAGCAGTTCCTGGCCCAGGACCTGCCCCTTGATTCCTTTCTGGAGTCCTTCTGCCAGAGCCGCACACGCTCCCACATCTGCCGGACACAGCTGGAGAAACTGCAGGAGCTGCTACAGAAGGACCAGGTGGGCAGGAACCCTGTGGGCCCCATGGGGTACCCAGGTGCCCTGGCTAGCCTGGCACCAGCCCGCCTTCCCCCATTGCGCAGTGGAGTAGCCCCCAAAGCCTTTGATCTTTCCTATGGCTTTGTGCCCGCCTTTCTGATCCCCTCGGAGGCCATTGTGCCATTCGCCGTGCCGGCTGTGCCTCCCAGACACCGCCTCCCAGCCCTGGGACACCAGCAAGTATCTCCCTGCTCCGAAATCTCCAGCCCAAGCTCACCCCTGCACCTCGTTGGACACGTCTCCCTGCTCAGCCCTCAGCCCTTCCGCAGGCAGCAGCAGCTGCAACACCAGAAGCAGGAGCCCCCACACCGGTAGCAGGGCAGGGATGGGGATGTCCCCCCTCTGGCCCTGTGCCTCCACGGGGGCTGCACAGAGACACCCCGGCAGGGGAGCACGCAGGGGTGGGTGCAGGCACAGCTCCGAGGCACTGCGGTGCCTGTCGGGCAGGGTGGCGGTGCTCGCGGGGGGATGGAGGCGCTTAGCTGGGGGGCGGGAGGGGGCAGGTGCCATGTCTGGGGAGGGGTCCTGCACTTGGGGAGCTGCATCCACAGCAAGAGGAGCAGTGACAGGAGGTGGAGACAGGTGGTTTGTAGGGATGTCAGTGGGCTCAGTCAGGTGGGAGATAGCAGGGAAGAGGGTCCAGGAGCACTGGGCACCATGTGCTTTCTAAATAAAGGCTCTTTTCCATGCTGTGTGTTACCCCTTGGCTCTGGCTATGAACAGAGGCAGGGAAGAAGCAGTTGTGGGGAGGGACACTTGCCAGGCTTGGAGTTGACTGGCAGTCCAGGGTTCTTCAGCCTGGGGAGCCCCCAGTACCTGCACTTGGCTCAGCCCATCAACACCCTGGGGAAGGGGGCTAGAGCCTGCCCAAGTGGGGCAGAGAGCCCAGCAAGGCAAGTTTGGCCCCACACACGGTGAAGACTTCTGGTAAACAGAGATGCCTTGTGCCAGCAATCAAGTCTTTGTCCCCATGAGGGTTATACCCCCCAGCCAGCTGGTCTCCCTCATAGCAGTGATTTTTAGTACCTGTTACGCATCCACCCTCCTTCACTAGCCCTGACTTCAGCCACCACAGGACAAGGCTGCAGGAGGCCTGAGTTGATCTTCTTTCATCCCAGGCTCTTCTGTTGCTTTCCTTGATTTCACACGATGGGTGATGAGACAGGGCTGGGGGAAAGCCCTGGTTCCTCCAGCTGCAGCCCCTGGGGTACTTGTTCCCTGGTCCGGGTTGTCGCCTGTGCTGTTTATAGCTTTAGATTTGGTTTCAGACTCTTCCTGTGCTTTCTGTCCCTGTCTAATTGTGGTGGGTTTTAATTCTTTCCCTGCAGCTTGGCACTGTTACGTAGACTGTTTAAAAATCATCTCAAAGTGTCCAGGGGCTCTGGTTCTGGCTACAAAGCACCCCAAAATATGAACCATTGGCTGGCAGTGTCTGATCACCCTCTCTAACACTGAGGGTACCCCATTCCTACTCCAAACTCCAGCCCTCACACATGGGACTGGGGCTAGTCATCCAGTACAATCAGTCAAAATGGGTTTAAGACTAGGATAAATTGGGGACCAGACACTGTGGTTTTATTGACAGGCAAGGAGACGGTAGGCACTGGAATATATGGGGTTTCACAGGGCACTTCCTGCTTTCCTGGATTCTACCAGGCTCAGTCAGGCTTGGTGGCCACATGTCAGAAGAAAGGACCATAATATGGTGGTAACCATGGCACAAAGAGCTTCGTTAGATCCCCATACCAGCCCTACAGGGCTAAACTAACCAGGGAAAGAAGGGGACTGAGCAGGAGCACTTAAGCAGCCAGTCAGTCCTTCTGGGACCAACTGTGCTGTGTCTTGAGGGGGGTGGGATGCACAGGCAGTTCTGTCCTACCCCGCGTGCTGGGGTCCCCCAGACAGTTGCCCAGGCTACCCCGAGGGCTGCAGTGGGTGCTGTGTGAGATGACCAGAGCTGTGGCTGCAGCATGGAGATGTGATGTGAGTGCCTTGAGCTATGAGGGCTCTGAGCACGCCCACACAGGGGTGGTGGTGGGTAAGCACAAGACTTCTCCCTGGATCTGAATGCTCACCTGGGAGAAGAAGGCC
This sequence comes from Nesoenas mayeri, assembly GCF_963082525.1. NCBI lineage: Eukaryota > Metazoa > Chordata > Aves > Columbiformes > Columbidae > Nesoenas > Nesoenas mayeri. Next base: position 10,914,524 of record NC_137569.1, on the reverse strand, counting down.
ACCTTCGCACTTGGCACAGAAGGAAAGGGTCCCAAGGCAATGGCATGAGCATACAGTGCATGCTCAAGCCCAGGACCAGGTACCTATATGGGCTTAATGCCAGCCAGAGGCAATGCTGGCCAGCTGTGTCACTGCCCTGCAAGATGGGACCAGGCGCAGCACTGGGGCTGGCACTAGCACGTGTGCAACCATGCACAAGGAGCCAAACCACCCAAAAACCAGCCAGGCACAACCAGTGGTTCTCCCCAGCCCATGGCTGCCTTGCATGGCTCCCCGGGGCTGGGCAGTCCGAGGCAACGGTGCATGGACCTGTCACCAGCTCCAGGACAAACTTCCCTGGCCCTGAATAGGTATTGAGTCATCTTACAGCAAAGGACAAATGCTGCCCCATGAGTGCGAACCCTCAAGGTGAGCAGCTGCCTCTCTGCAGCCCAGGGAGGATGTGTCACACCACAGCTGGCAGCGCTAAGAGTGATGGTCCAAAGAACAAGGTGAAATGAGCTGCTATGGCCCTGGATGGATTTCTATCCAGAAGAGCCCTGCAGCACCCCCAGGCACCCACCCAGCTCAGGGAGTGGTGGGCAGCCTTGTGGTCCTGTTGTGCTGGCCGCCACTCCACTTCAGCCAAGGTCCCTTAACCACCGGGAAGGTGCCAAACAAGGTGAGCCCCTGCCCTGGGGAGGTTCCTCCTGCCCTGGAGTTAGTCCTGTCCAGTTTGGAGCAGGTAGTGCCCCAGGTGGGTGGCCAGACCCCACCAGGTGTAGTGGCCCTGGTGGGGAGCGTATGTGCAGTGTCAGAGCATGCTGTGCCTCTGGGGAAGGTGACAGTGGTGGGTGTCTGCCCCTTTGTCCCTTGAGTGCACAGGCAGTGCCTCACCATACGGGCAGCTCCAACCCTTCTGCAGGCAGCCCTGTGCTGGGACCTGGGGAGGCCAAACCTCGAATCCTGACGGCAGTTTTGAGCCCCTCATGCCAAGAAATCCCTTGAGGTGCTGGAGCGAGTGTAGAGAAGGGAACGGAGCTGGTGAGGGGCTGGAGCACAAGTGTGATGGAGCGGCTGAGGGACCTGGGGGGTTCAGCTGGAGAACAGGAGCTGAGGGGAGACCTTCTGATCTCTGACCTGCCTGAAAGGAGTTTGGAGCCAGGGGGGTCGGGCTCTGCTCCCCAGGAACAAGCGCCAGGAGCAGAGGAAACGGCCTCAAGTTGCGCCAGGGGAGGGTGAGGTTGGATCTGGGGAACAATTTCTTCCCCAAAGGGCTGTGGGGCATTGGAACAGGCTGCCCAGGGCAGTGCTGGAGTCACCATCCCTGGAGGGTTGGACAGACGGACATGAGGTTCTCAGGACATGGGGCAGTGCCAGGGGTGGGTTAACTATTGGACTAGATGAACTTGAGGGTCTTTTCCAACCAAAATGATCCTATGATTCTGTGACACAGTCCAGCACAGGGTGCAAGACAGGGATGCTGGTAACAGGCAGGAGCTGGCAGCAGCACCTGGTGATTCCTCTGTGCCCTTCCTTGCCTGCACAGTGGCTTTCACTCCCTGTGCCAAGAACTGCCTGCCCTGCAGGGCCGCACTGAGAGGGGGTCAATGTGCTCCTGCTCAACCCGGGGAGCAGCAGGACCTTGCCAAACAGGTGCTCACCTGCATTTCTGTACTGGGCCAGGCAGTAGCCTGGTGCCAGCTCAGCCCCTCTGCCAGCGGGTGGGCAGTCAAACCCCAGAGGGGCAGGCAGGGAGCAGGCACAGGCAGGAGTTGGCCCTGCCAGCTCTATGGCCACCCCTTCCCCTGAAGCCAGGCTTGGGTAAGTGGCAGCTCCCAGCCCAGGAGGGACAGGACGCCTGGGACAAAACAGGTGTCCCCAACATGGGCAGCCTCCAGGAGACCTTCTGAGCCATCACCCCATGTTGGTGGGGGATGCAAAGCCCCAGGCTGGGGCTGGACCATGACCGGGGGTGTTGGGGTGCCCCAGCTGGGTCCCCCGGGCAGCAGGCACTGCGCAGGCAGCAGGGCTGTGAGCAGGAGAAAACTCTATTAACAATTAACTCTGTTAACAGACGAATCACCGCAGGGAATGCTGCAGAGGCGGGGGGAGCTGCCCTCCCACCCACACATGCGGCCAACTGTGTGGCCATTCTTGGCGGGGGGTAGAGCCACTGTGGGCACAGCAGTGTGGGGGTGCAGAGCTCTGCCCACAGGGCAGGTGAGGGCTGGGGCTGTCCCCAGGGCTGTCCCCTCACCCCCCTCCCTGCCAGGCTGGGTGCGGGAGCCACCCCTCCAGTGCTGCCCAGGACCTTGCTCACCCAGCCTGCAGCTCCTTGTCTCTGCCCCGCATGCCCCAGCCCAGCTGGCACCCCCAAAGTCCTGCCAGGAGCCAGGTTTAATCCCTTCCTCACTAAGAGCAGCCCAGCTTCTCCAGATAGAGGGAAGAGGCCCAAGTGAGGCACTGAGACCCCATGCCCGCAGGCTGCACCCCCCAGCAGCTGAGGAAGGCAGCTCAGCACTCCAAGCCTGCGGTGACAAGGACGACAGCCCACGAGAACGGGCGGGGATGGTGCTGGGGAATGGAGTCTGCGCTGAGCTTGCAAGGCCTCAGGACTGGGGCTGTCAGGCCTCATCTGGGCTTGTCTCAGCTTGCCTGGAGCTTTCATTTGATTTACTTAGTTTATAAGAGCATCTAATTACCAAGTGGTCATTAACTGATGAGTTTTAGTTTTGCTTCCCTTTTACAGTGGCATGGTACAATGTCTGTTGTTAGTAATTCAAGGGTGTGAATGAGTAACCAGAAGATAAACAGAACAAACCCTGGGGTGAAGGTGCAGGGCAGAGCACTACGGGCCTGGAGGGGTGGGCACAGAGCGACAGCTGAGGCCCCACCAACAACTCACCCTTGGGCAGCTCTTTCCAGTGACACAAATCTGAGAGCTGATAAAAATTGGTGCCAGGTGTAGGTGAGCAAAGAATGAGCATCTAGTGTGCATAAAATAGATCACTTACTGTAAATGCAGATGCAATGCGGAGCTTCAGAACGATGAAGGGAAGGGTAGGATGTGCTGGTAAAAGTGGTCCCAGTGGGACTTGAGAGTGAGGAGGAAGAAATCCCTACTGTTAGCATCACACTCGTCCTAGCAAAGGCCTCAGGACAACTCACTGTGACCTCCTGCCCAGCTGAGACTGCTGTCCTCACCCCGCGAGGGCACAGGCCAGGCCAGGGCTGTGCAACAGCTGTGACTGCAGCATCTTACTGGGATTAGTTCTGTGGTAACTGGAAACATCCTCCAAAGGAGGCAAAGCCTGCAGGAAACGTGTGAGTGGAAGCCGTTCCCTGCTGTGACCTCCAGCCACAGCTGCCTTGCCCCCAGCTGCAAGAAGGCGGGCTCTGTCACAGAAACTACCCTCTGGGGTTCAGTATCCCCTTAGGATCTGTTCTTGGTTTCCCTTAGGTGTGAAGACAGCAAAGGTGACAGGCAGTTGCAGAGCTTCACTCTCTCCTGCACAAAAATTTTCACTAGCACTGGTGTGGTCAGCAGGCCCAGGGCAGTGACCGTCCCTGTGCTGGGACCTGGGGAGGCCAAACCACAAATCCTGGCGGCAGTTTTGGGCCCCTCATGCCAAGAAATCCCTTGAGGTGCCGGAGCGAGTGGAGAGAAGGGAACGGAGCTGGTGAGGGGCTGGAGCACAAGTGTGATGGAGCGGCTGAGGGACCTGGGGGGTTCAGCTGGAGAACAGGAGCTGAGGGGAGACCTTCTGATCTCTGACCTGCCTGAAAGGAGTTTGGAGCCAGGGGGGTCGGGCTCTGCTCCCCAGGAACAAGCGCCAGGAGCAGAGGAAACGGCCTCAAGTTGCACCAGGGGAAGATTAGATTGCATATTGGGAACAACTTCTGCCCAGGGCAGTGCTGGAGTCACCATCCCTGGAGGGGTTGAACAGATGGAGATGGGGTTCTCAGGGCCACGGGGCAGTGCCAAGGTGAGTTAACAGTTGGACTTGATGAGCTTGAGGTGACACTGGGGAGAAGTACACATTGTACCACCCCAGAAGTGACAGACTGGATGCCCCAAGCATCTCTCCACACCCTGCACGCCATGCTTCCCCTCCTTGGACCAAACAGCAGCAAAACTGAACGCCACCCGCAGCGTCCAAGTGCAGAGTGCGGGGAGCACAGAGGGTTTGTCACAAGCACACAGCAGCTCCCGCGTGACAGAGCAGCACAGAGTGGATCTCTGGCAGGCAGAAGCGAAGGCCATGGTGGCCCGGGGGGCCATCTCAGCCACTCCCTGCTGACCATAGGCAGCATGCCTGCCCTTCCCAGCATGGCCTCAGGGAAACAGGACTCCCCTTCTCCCCACCCTCTTCCTCAACCTGCTGCAGTCACTATGTGAAACACCAGCTTGTCCTCTCTCCTCCATTTTCCAGCAAGTACAAGGAATATTTACCACCCAAGCCCCTCAAAAGAAAGCTGTCATTTTGCCAACATTTTAGGGCTGGATATCTTTCATGTTCAAGATACATCAGGGAGACCTGAGGATGAAGGGGAAGAACCAGCAACATGAGCTGCCCAAACCACCCACTGAAAGGCATATGGATTAGCTCAGTTTTAAATACCTCACCCCGCAATTTCTGACACAGAGCAGGAGAGTCAGCCCAGCTGCCTTAATGGAGCAGCTCTTTTCGCTCCCAGTGTCAGGAGGCAGAGCGATGCAGGGGCACACCAATGAGCCTGGTTCTCCTGCTCCAATCTGCACTGCACCAGACCAGGAAGCTGAGCTCAGGGCTGGGTACAGAGCCAACCTGTGGACACAACCCACAGCCCAGGCCTCAGCACCACAGACAGTTCAGAAATATCGGTCCAGAGGACACCTTGTGTTTGGCAGGGCATCTAATAAACCTGCAAGCACTTGACATCAGGAACTGGAAGGTTGCTCCTTACTACCCACCACTTCCCGTGGATGCCTCTAGCTTTTGCAGTGTGAAAGAGAACATTTCCTGCCAAATTCTGCTAGAGAAGCTGCCTCTGGGCTTTCAGGTGACTTGGTTTATAGCATCAAAATGCAGCAGCATGTGACACAGAGCCACAACTCCAGAGACTTTCACTCTGTAACTAATGCTCGTGAATGCCGAGCTCCTGCTGACATTTCAGCACTATAATTCCACACAGAGGGGTGGACTGACAACTAGAGAGGATCCTGGAAAGCTCGCTCTCCCCACCTTTGGGCTGAATTCGCTTCAAACATGCAGCAGTCTCTGCAGTCTGCAGCTGGAAGTAGTACCATGCTTTCCAGACAAGGCAGAAAGCTCAGCTAACACCCCCTACCAGTGGACATTACATTCCCTGCCACGCTATTGCCCGAGGCTCAGTTCAGCATCACACAACTATGCAGCTGGAAAACATGGGGCATTCGCTTTTAATGTTTTTATGTTGGAAGAAAACAGAACCCAGGCCCACTGCAGTGAGAGGCGAGGGCTTGGCGCCTGTGCAGACCACTGCCAGCCAGGCCCAGCAAACCTGGTGCAAAATAACAGAGTCTTTGGCACACTCAGCGTTCACTACCACAAAGCTCCACTCACTCCATGTAGTACCAGCACAGCACGGGTGAAACCTTCACCCAAGCAAAGACAAAAGCTCTGAGAAACACAATCTTTAGTTCTAAGAACACTTAAATAGGTAAATACTCTTTATGTGCAAATGATGCTTAGACACGTGTAAAACACTCAGTGCTCAGAAGTGCACTGCTCCCAGGCACCAAGGCCTGGGCGGGATGGTCTTGTGCGAAGTTCCTGGCCAGCCCTAGACAGGACAGGCTGTTCTAAACACAGAAGTGTTTTGGGCAGCACCTCCAGGCGATGGTTCACGCTGACCAGGACACAAGCTGGCATGGGCCCAGGTTTCACTCTTCTAGGCTGCTGAAGCCAAGACTCCCATACTCACCACACAGCGAAGGAAGCCCTGAACAGGGACAGACAAGGGCAATGATGCAGTTTGGAGATCAACACTCATAGAATTCCCCAAAGATGTGGTAACAACAGGTGTGACAGCGCAGAGGTGACAGGTCTTCGATTATCAGAAAACCACAGAGAGCCATAACTCAGCAGCAGTGAGAGCACCCTCCATGAACCCACACAGCACGCAACCACCACTGACAGACATTTAATCTCTGCTGAGGCTCAGAAGAGGCACGTGGGTACTGCCAAGGTCAAACAGCTGGAGGGGACAGGTCACAGTCCACAAAGCAGAGTCCATGAACAGCATTTACCTGTCAGGCACTGTGTCTGCAGGCCGTATTGGCACAGAGGGCACATTGCTTGTTGAGCCCCTATGTCACATCAGCAAGGTCACACGGGCGGCGGGGCACATCACAGCCTGCAGAGCAGAGCCCACCCGTGGCATCCAGCGGTCACACACGGTCTGCAGGTCACAGTTGTGGAGGTCCCATCACAACCACGTCTGCCAGATGCGCTCAGTGTCTGAAGGTCACACAGGCAAAGGGGTCAGGTCACAGACCACGGAGCAGAGCCTACTCACGGTACTTGCTGGTCACATACCGTGTCTGAAGGTCACACCAGCAGGGGGAAAACGTCACAGCCTGAGCAGCAGACACCAACACAGCACCTGCCAACTGTGTAGGTACAGGGGACACCCCCCAGCCAGCTGCCATGCCCACTGGTGACACTCCCTCCCACTGCAGCAGTGGAGCTGGGTGGGCGCCCCGGTGGCTGCCCAGCTCCGCCGTGACCTGCTGTCACTTGAGGCCGTAGATGATGGCGAAGCTCAGGACGAAGAAGAGCCCCACGGAGAGGTCAGAGAGCAGCCTGAAGTGCCCCTGGGCCGCAGCCTCCTCCCGGCGGAGCCGCAGCTGCTCCCTCCTCATCCGCAGCAGCTGCTCCCGCTCCAGCTGCTCCCCGTAGTGCGCCCGGTAGAAGGCGTCGAAGTCGAAGGGCGGCGGGACGGAGCCCCGGCGGGCGGCGGGGGGGCGGGGGGGCGGCGGGGCGGGCGCGGGTGGGCGGCCCGAGGGCTGGGGGGCGCCGCGCAGGTCCTCGGAGCTGAGGAGCCCGCGGTCGTACTTGCGGCGCAGGGCGGCGCTGCCCAGCACCTGGTAGGCCTCGCTAACGGCGGCGAAGCGGGCGGCGGCGGCAGCGCTGCCGGCGTTGCGGTCGGGGTGGTAACGGAACGACTGCTCGTAGTACGCGGTCTTGATCTGCGCCGCCGTCGCCGTGGCCGCCACCCCCAGCACCTCGTACAGGTTTGTTCCGCCGCCGCCACCCGTCTGCCCGCCGCGGGACGACGCCAGGGCCCGGCCGGGCCGCGGGGCGCAGCGGGCGGGCAGGAGGCGCCGGAGGCGGCCGAGCGCTGCCGGCTCCATCGGGCGGCGCGGCCTCAGCGCCTGCGCGCCGCCATCTTGGCCGCGACGGCGCCTCCGCAGGCGGCGCAGGGCAGTGACGTCACGCGGCGGCATGGCGGGCAGCGGCAGCCGGCCCGAGCACCGGGGCCCGCCCGAGCTGGTGAGCGGGGAAACGGGGGCAGGGACGGAGCCGGTGGACGGAACCGGGCGGCCGCGGCCTCACTGCCGCCGTGTCCTTCTCGTTGCAGTTCTACAATGAGGCCGAGGCGCGGAAGTACACTCAGAAGTACGGCCGCGCGGTCGCGGCGGAGCTGCTGGGCGGGCCTGTCGTGAGGCGGCGGTGCCGGGGGGCCGGTCACGGGGCGGACGGCGGGGGGAGGAGGGGGGCCGGTCCTGCCGGGCGGGGCAGGGGAGAGGGGGGTGAAATCCTGCCCTGGGGGCCCGCCGCTATCTGCCCGGCCTGTGCGTGCCTTGCAGCTCCCGGGTGGTGCAGATCCAGTCGCAGATGTCGGAGCGGGCTGTGGAGCTGCTGGGACTTCCCGGGGACCGGCCGTGCCTCCTGCTGGATGTGGGGTGAGCGGGGGCCCTGCGCGGTGTCCCGGCACGTGGGGCGTTAGCCGGGGGTGGCCGAGGGGCGTCCGGGGCCCGCGACTCCAGCGTCTCTCTGTGCGGGTGAACAAGAGGAGCGGGCGGCTGCACCTTTGTGGCCTCCGACCGAGTCCATGATCCTTGTGCTTTTCCCCCTTCCTCTGTCCAGCTGTGGCTCTGGGCTGAGCGGCGATTACATCTCTGAAGAGGGTCACTACTGGATTGGCATGGACATCAGCCCTGCCATGCTGGGTGAGTAGTTCCTCCTCCCTTGCCATCCTCACCTCACCTCCCGTGTGGTTCCCAAACATGGGAGCCGGTTGCCTGAGCTGTGCTTTTTTCTGTGCAGATGTGGCTGTGGAGAGGGAGGTGGAAGGAGATCTTCTGCTTGCAGATGTGGGTCAGGGCATTCCCTTCAGGCCTGGCATGTTTGATGGCTGTATCAGGTGAGTCTGTGTACATAAGCAAGTTCTTTTGATAGTCCATATGGCTGCATTGTCTGTACAGTACACACGATCCATGTACAGAACATAACCAGATGAGCATGACTGTCCTTATCAGTCACTCTTTTGCTCCACGCAACTTGACTCCACCTCTCTGGGACAAACTGCTGAGATTCTGGATAGTAGAGGCAGCTTCCAGCAGTTGTTTCCCAACTGACACTTGTCTGTTTTTTCTGCTGGTGAACTAGGAAGTTTATTGAAGTAAATTAAAAAAGTCTGGGGATATTGCCAGGAGGCTTGAGACCTGCTCCATGGGGGAAACCAGAAAATATGTGTGTACCATTGCTCAGCTGCAAGGTCAGGCCCTGGATTCAAGGTTTGATGGTTGGTTTTGAGGAGGCAGGGATAGGTGAAGGGGACAGAAACACTTTTCTTCTTCACGGATACCTCAGGTGCTGGGAAGGAGCAGGGACTGTCCATTGCTGATCCAAACACTCTGTTTGGGGTTGCTCATTGGCAAAAACCACACAGCCATGCAGGGGCCACAGCTGAGCATTTGAATTGTTCGAGCACCTGGCCTAAAGGGAATGCTTGGTGATTGTTTTGTGCTTGAATAACTACTGTGCCTTGTAGGGTTTTGACATAGTGAGTGTCTGGGGGGCGCTGTGTAACTGCAAAACAGAAGGTGAAGCTACATGGAGAAAATTAAATGGTTTCCTTGAAGCCTCACACATGCTTAGTGCTGGAAGTAAGCTCAGGGAGAGGTGACGAGCTCTGCAAAATAATTGATGGCTCATTATTCTGGGGGTCTTGTTTTCTTTCTCAGTATTTCTGCAGTACAGTGGCTCTGTAATGCTGATAAGAAATCCCACAGCCCTCCAAAACGCCTTTATCAATTCTTCTCAACTCTTTATACGGCCTTGGTAAGTGTTGTGCTCTCCCAGTCAGTAGACCTCTGCCTACTTTTACATCCTCGCTGGTACATTTTACCAAGATATTTTAAGTATTGTAAGTAAATGTTGCTCTGGACCAGTGGACTGGCAGGAGCACCCAGCCCTCTCTCCTCGCCTGCCTGCATGGTGTCTTCTGCTCCCGTGATCCCTGCTGTTACCCCTGGGCCTTGAATCACAGAATCATTTTGGTTGGGAAAGACCCTCAAGATCAGCAAGTCCAACCATAACCCACCCCTGGCACTGCCCCATGTCCTGAGAACCTCATGTCCGTCTGTCCAACCCTCCAGGGATGGTGACTCCAGCACTGCCCTGGGCAGCCTGTTCCAATGCCCCACAGCCCTTTGGGGAAGAAATTGTTCCCCAGATCCAACCTCACCCTCCCCTGGCGCAACTTGAGGCCGTTTCCTCTGCTCCTGGCGCTTGTTCCTGGGGAGCAGAGCCCGACCCCCCTGGCTCCAAGCTCCTTTCAGGCAGGTCAGAGATCAGAAGGTCTCCCCTCAGCTCCTGTTCTCCAGCTGAACCCCCAGGTCCCTCAGCCGCTCCATCACACTTGTGCTCCAGCCCCTCACCAGCTCTGAACTTGCTTCAGCACCTCAAGGTCTTGTCGTGAGGGGCACTTGCTGTGCTGTGGGGGAGCTGGCTCTGCACTCTGAGCAGCTCTTCTGGGAGAGTTTCCCTGGAGGCTTTGGGGAGGTGGGCACCAGTGTCTTGGTGAGGAATTGGCTTACTGGAGGGGCTGCCTGCACTGAGAGATGTTTGTGACTAAATTTATTTCCTGTAGGCCCGAGGATCCCGAGCTGTCCTGCAACTGTATCCCGAGAACTCAGAACAGGTACAGGACATCAGTCAGTGGGGAGGAGGTACAGACAGAGCCAGGCAGAGCAGTCCTATGCTCTTGAGCGCTGTGAATGCATTGTGTTTCTCCATCTGTAAAGTTCTTCAAGAGGCCCCCCCCAAAAATGTATGAGAATGCCCTATGTAATTTCTTTTGCTTCACAGGTTGTCTTGGGCTGAGCTTTAAAATCAAAGAAGTTGTCAGGATGCCATCTGAATCTGCTGTCATAGATTTTTCCCATGTGACTGGTTTGAAAACTGGCCTGTAGTCCTCAGCACCGTAACGCCAGGGCTGGAAAATCCAGCCAAGTATCCCTCTCCTAGAGACTCTGCTGCCTCAATTAGCCCAGGCTAGGCAGATGGGCAGGGAGAACCCAATAAAGGCAGCAGAGGGGTGTCAGAATGGCACTGCAGAGCTGGGAGCTCGGTGAGCTGAACAGAGTTGAACAGGAGGAGGAAGGACCGCACTTTGGCACACACAGTTAGCTATGGCTGAGCCCACAAGTCTCATGGGGGTCGCTGGTGGCTGACTGCTAAATAACTCCGGCATGTGCTTTTTTTTTCCAGCTGGAGCTCATCACGGCCCAAGCCATGAGAGCTGGTTTTACTGGGGGAATGGTGGTAGATTACCCCAACAGCGCCAAAGCCAAGAAGTGAGTCCTGTGTCTCTGACTATGCGTGTGTTTGGGTTGAGGTCTGGGTTTTGCAGTGATTTTTCTTACCAAGCTGTTCTGTCTCCCCTGATACAGTCCTGGAGAGAAGTTACAGCTTAGATCTGACTGTTATCAACAATCTCAGTCTTGCTTAGGGTTTGGGAATCAAAGGCTGAATCCCAGCTTCACCTTCCTTGTTCTTGTTCTTTCAGGTTCTTCCTTTGTCTCTTTGTTGGGACATCTGGCACGTTACCAAAGGTGAGGAGCTCTGTGAGGCAGCAGAGTTGACTGTGGAAGAGGTGTGGACAAGAGTGGGAGCCCAGCAGCTCTTTGCATGCAGATGTGACTTCATTTATACATTTGCTCTCAGTCTCACCAACCCCTCCTCTCCCTGAGATCTGGTTTCTTTGCTACAGTTTCGGGAAGACCAGATTTTTCCTGCTCCACTCCTTCCCTTTGCAGAGCCCTGGCTTCCCCTTTATTTAGGTGGCATGACTGTTAGCTCTGTCTGCTCTGGAGAAGAGTGAAACTTCTTAATTTTGTTTTTTAGGGCCTTGGTACTGAGTGTGCTGATGGAGAAGAGATGCACCAGGCAAAGTTCACCAATGAGAGGTATCGTGTAGGGGGTGAAGCTGCAGTTTCTCCCCAGGCAGGTGGTGTGGAGGGTGTAAGAGCTGGGTTTTGCTCAGGACCACAGCGCTGCCATGTGAGAAGGGACTGAAGAGAGTGGACTGGGAGGACCCTTGGCAGCCCCGTTGGGCACTGCTTGATCTTATCAAAGGGCCTCAGGCACCAGGAATGGAATGGGTTAGTCTGGAGGTTTTTGCTGTGGCATCGTGGGGCTGTTGTTGGCGCTTACCCGAGAACTGCAGCTGAGCAGTTTGAGGTGTGCATTCTGTCCGGTGCTGGGCTCTCCAGCTCCGTGCTGTAGTGTAGGCCGGTGGTGATGGGAGGAGGAACGTTTACAGTGCTGGTGGTACTATGTGTGGCTGTTTTAGTTAGAGAGGCAGGCTGCTGTGCCTGAAGCCTGGTGTTCCCTTTCTTCTGCTGTCAAATTCTTTGCTTAGTTTGGGGGGTTTCTTCTGCTGCTGGCCTGGTCTACTTCCATGGTAGTGGTGCAAGCAGGAGCCCCTCTTGCAGCCAGTGGGAGAGACAGAGAACAAAAACCAGAGGGAAATCGTCATGGCTGCCAGGAGCTTGTGGCTGCCATGTTTTCCTGCCTCTTACACTGCTGTTCTCTCCTCATTTAGTCCAGGGTATGTGTGGTTTTGGAGGGCAGTAGCAGAACTGGCAACTTTTTAGGAAGCCAGAGGTTTTGGCTGCTTTGTTCAGAGCAGAGCATGCAGGGGGAGGGTGGTTGTGCTTGAGCACGTATTCCACTGAGATCCCAGAGCCCAGCGTGCCACTAGTGTGTCAGGCGTGGCCTAGGGAACACTGCCCTGCTGCAGTCCATGGAGGGTGGGTGTCCCTCAGCTCAGAGCTGGGACTGGAAGCAGCCTCCTCCCCCCATGCATCTGGAGCTGGACTATCTGGCCACCTGCCTCAGTGCTGGCTGAACCTCTTTCAGTCCCAGGGGTCCTCGCTGGTTTTAGGAGGCAGAGGGTATGCCCAGTTTTGGGTGACAATCCTCCATGGCAGAAAACTCTGACCATGCACCTCAGTTCTTCCAGCTTCTGTGTGCTTCCTCTGTAGGACACGGTTCAGAAACGCCAAAGGCAAGTCTGTGAAGAAAAGCCGGGACTGGATCCTTGAGAAGAAAGAGCGTAGACGGCGACAGGGCAAGTAAGTTCAGCTGGGTCCTGCCAATTGTGCTCGTCTGGCTGCTGTCACTTCTTCAAACTCCTGCCACAAACCCGCTTCCTTTCCCCTCCCAGAATGACCCGTGGGTTGTACTCAGATGCTTTCTGCTTTTGTTCACAGGGAAGTGCGAGCAGACACGAAATATACTGGTCGAAAGCGCCGCCCTCGCTTCTGAATTGCTCTGGACACTGCTGGCATGGAAGATGGTGTGTTGGTCCCCTCAGTGCCTCCTGTGGATGGCACAGATGCACAGCCCAAGCCTGGGACTTGCTGGGACAGGTCACGCTGGCTTTTGGTGTTGTAAACTGGCTCAGGTGCTGCCCAACAGCCAACTGCAAAGCTGCCAGCCCTGTTTTCCTGGTGAAGGTGGAGCAGCAGACAGTGCTCCGACCACTTGGTGTCTGCAGTGCCATTGATTATCTGCCTGAGAGTGCAGTGAGCCAGCTGGAGCTCCAGGTGAGCCCGAACTTATATCCAGTCTCCTCACTAAACAGTCACCGGGTCAGACGTGTTGCTGGTCTCCTGTGTCCTGCCATCAGTGCAGGGGGTGCTGAGGTGGGAACAGAGCACCCAGCTCCTTTCCAGTATCCCCTCCACCCCCAGGCAGGGAGTCAGGCAGGATAAAGGTGCGTGTCCTCTGAGGACAGATCTTCCTCCCGGAAGAAGTGTTATTCCTGTGGTGATTGCTTCTGTGGGTGCTTTGCTTGAGGCCCCCCGGTGTGATTTAATGCTCCCACAGTGCTCACATTGTCCACACCCCTGCCCTTGCTCCTCATCACCTGTTCCCATCCCCTGAAACAGAGGAGTGCCAGCCAGAGCTTTACAGTTACAAATGTTTATTCTACATAAAAATTCCACAAAATGGGAAGCTGTTTTGCACCCCAAAGCTTTGGGAGAAGAAAGGGAGGCTAGCAGGGAGGGAAAGGGGGGAGGAGAAAAGAGGCAACATACAGTGTCATCCAGCCCAGTGAGACAGAGCAAGCCAGGGTCAAGATCCACACAGAAAACAAGGACACTTAGCTCACAGTACAGCAACAGTACAACTCCACAGGGGCTCGGAAAGCCTTCAAGTACATTAATTACAAAAAAAAAAAAAAAAAGAAAAACCAATCCCCAGTTCGAGTGCAAGCTGTGCGTGCCCCACACTGTTGGTGGAATACTGCATCACCACGCTCCCGGCGCTGGGAGGGCAGGTGGCACTTGGAACAGAGGTGGTGAAACCCAAAGGACAAGCGGTCTGAGGTTGAGGGCTGGAAAGAAAAAGTGAAATGTCTTCCCAAAGCACAACCACACTGTTGGTGATTTGGTCTGTACATGCAACAATGGGGTAGGTAAAAAGGAACCGAACGGGGCTTCCCATAGTGCAGGGGTAATTATTGCACCAAAACACCCTCCCCTCACAGCGAGGACAGTGTGAGCCTGCGTGCGGGGCGGCGAGGGCAGCCTGCTCCTCTGCCTCCCTTGTGCCGGAGCCTGGGGCCACCACCACCCGCAGGATCCCAGCAGAACGCTCAGCTGTGGCCCCATCCAGCTCCTGCTGCTGGGGGCTGCTGGTGGTGGTGGGACCAACAAGGAAGGAGCAAGTGCCAGGACTCCCCCAGTGCTGTTCTTGGCCTCGTGCCTTTGACAGGGGTGGGCCACAGCCCTGATGGCGGTTGAGCTTGTGCCACAAAAGCAGCTGCTTGGAAGAAAAAAAAAGTCACCTTGTGCTTGCAGTGGGCATCGCTGCAGGGCAGGAGCCTGAGAGGAGCGTGTTTTGCCTGCCTGCCTTGGAGCAGCGCCCCCAGCAGCGTTATTGCTTCCTGGAGGAGGAGGCCTGGTGCTCACTGGCTCGGCAGAGCAGAGCGTGCTGTGGGGCAGGTAGCTGCACAGGGGCAGGAGCAGCTGGTGTCTCCTCCAGGTCCCTTTCCTGTAGCCAGACACATCCTCACAGAGCCAAGACCCTGCCTGTGTGTCTCCTGGCCTACTGGAGCGGGGCTCCAGAGCTGCCCCTGCTTGTGGGGGTCCTGGTGCCCCCAGCCTTTCTGTACACACAGGCTGCGGTGCTGGAGCTCATGTTGGTGGTGGGACTGTGGAAGAAGGGGGCTCTGGTCTTCGGTTTTCTCGTGGCCCAGCACCCACTGGTGGCTTGGGCTGGGCAGAGGACCCCAGCTGGACATGCTTCCTTGGGGCAGCTTAATGTGCCCAGAGGCTGGATGGTGGGACCTGGGGCACGGAAGGAGCCATGTTGGGGTGGCCACAGGGCAGGGCTGCACCTGGGGAAGGCAGCACCATGTCCTGGCTCCAGCCACCTCCTCTACCCCTGCAGCCATGGGCACCACGCATGGGTCAGCATCAGCAGCCACACTGCAGCCCCCAGCCAGGGGAGCGCAGGGTGGAGCTGCTGTCCTCACCCCAGTTGGAGCAGGGAGGTGACATGCTACCAGGTGCCATCAGGTGCCCTTTTTCTGCTTCCAGCATCTGGGCTTGTGTCCAGCCCCTGTCCCAGTGGGTGGCTGTGAGCTTGGCCTCAGGTGCCTGCCTTGCTTTGGGCTCCTCTAGCACTTTGGCATGTGCACAGGTGAGCTGGAGCCCTGGAGGCTCCCAAGGAATGTGTGGGCAGAGCCCTGCCCCCCAGCCTGAGGAAGAGGGACAGTAGCAATACTGGGTCCCTCCAAGCTGGCAGCAGGCTCAGGCCACCCCACAGGGGCTGCACCCATGTGGCTGGTGTGGTGGAGGGCACAGGGCACCATCTCCCCAAGAGTGGGTGCCTCGCTGGATGGCTCAGAGGGCAAGCAGGCAGAAGGGTGCTGTGCCAGGAGGAGGTGACGGGGCAGGCAGGTGCCAAAAGGTGGCAGAGAGCTGGAAGCGTCAGTCAGGCGCTGCCCTGCTCAGGGGCTGGTAGCACAGAGGAGGAGGAGGAGATGGACAAAGGCTGCTGCTCTCGCTTGCAGGGCCGTGGGTGCAACCAGGGCTGCTCCTGGGACCACAACAGGAGAAAGCCCAACTGCCTCCAGCCCCCACCCACAGGTGCCTGTGTGGAGAAGTGGGGCCGGAGGCAGCCCCGCTCCCGGCTGAGCGCTGTCAGGGCCTGCAGGGAGCACAGCCCATGCCTGGGGACAGCAGGAGGCAGGGCTACCATGTCTTGGGGCTGAGAACAGACCAATGATGCTTGGGTGCAGAGTGAGCGGCCAGTGAAACACGCTGGCCTGAAAGTCCCTATACTCTCCTGCCCCATCAGACCAGCACCAGGGTGTAGCACAGGTCACCACATGGCCGGTCCCCATGCCCAAGCCACCATGGTTGCCCCAAAGCAGCAGCTCCTCATCCCACACTGCTCCATCAGGCACCCGCCACCAGCAGCGGCACATCCAGCCTCTGGCACCCACACTGGGGCGAGGTCTTACAGCTGGGCATGGCCGCAGGACAGACAGGGACCTGGCAGAGTGCACCCCTGGGGAAGGGCCCCGCAGGAGAAGCAGCCCAAGGAAAGGTGTTTGCAAGCACAGATGTGGCTGACAGACGTGAGAGCTCTGGCTGGAGGTGATGGGGATGCTGGGGGAGATTGACTGGGGACTGTGCTCCCAAGGACCCTGAACACTCTTTGTTGGTCCCTCCTCATCCTTGGCTGTGGCCACCCCAGCCTGCCCAGCCCAGGAGGAGCAACAGCGCCCATGGGCACCTCTGTCCCCACCAGCCACCCAGGCTGGAACAGTGATGGGGGCTTGGGTCCCCCCACTAAGGGTTCCCCTTGCGCCCATCACTGTCCCCTGCACCCTGCCTGCACCCCGCCTGCACCCCGGGGCCGGTGCTCCCTCCACACAGATGCACCGCACCGCACACACAGCATCACAAACAACCATGCATTAGAAACTGAAATGCTGCTGGGAGGCTCCGGGGCTGCATGGGTCACTCCGGCGTGGCTGCGGCCCCATGGCAGGCGCGGCTTCATCCATTGCACACAAACTGTCCCGTGGGGGTGAGTCTAGCCGAAAATGCCGCCGAAGGTGGAGGCAATGACGATACCCAGGATCACGCAGCAGATGATGATCATGATCTTCTTCTGCTCGGGTGTCCCAGCACCAGCAAGGAGAGAGGGGAGAGGGGCAGGAGTGAGTGCTGCGGGACAGGCTGGCCCTGAGCAAGGAGCTGCCATCTGCCCTGTTCTCCTTTGCCCGTGGTGGGGTCTGAGCAGCACTGGGGGAGCCAGAGGGGCTCCAGCAGCTCTGGGGCAGGGATGGGCACCCCAGCGTGCTGGGCTGGTGGCCCCGGGGTCCTTGATCTGCCACGAGACCCAGAGTAGGGACCAGGACAGGCAGCTGGCACCACACGTGGTCAGAGCTGCACCATGCTTTTTCTCCGGGGATCTTGTTTATGCTTTTAAATATCTCCAGGGTGGGTGTCAGAGGATGGACCAGACTCTGTTCATGGTGCCCAACGCCAGGGTGAGGGGCAATGGGCACAGACTGAAACACAGGAGGCTCCATGTGAACATGAGCAGAAACTTGTTTGCTGGGAGGTGCCAGAGCCTGGCCCAGGCTGCCCAGAGCGGGTGTGGAGTCTCCTGCTCTGAGACATTCAAACCGCCTGGACCCACCTGTGTGATCTGCTCTGTGACTCTGCGTGAACAGGGCTGGGCTGGGGATCTGCAGAGCTCCTGCAGCCCAGCCAGACTGGGGTTCTCACAGCTGTCTGCCCCACAGGGCAGTGGGGGCAGGCAGGGGCGCCAGGCAGGGTCCTGCCCCTGGGATGGAGGTGTGGGCAGGGAAAGATGGGCCCTGGCCAGTGCTGTGACTCACCCGTCTGGCTTTGCTCTGGTACTTCACCGCTTTTTTGGTGTCAGACACAGCCCGCTCCACGTAGTCCACAGAGTGCTCCACATTGTACTCGATACGGTCAATCATCTCTCCCTGCAGAGCGGGGACAGGGCCCACGCAAGCCCGGACGTGAGCTCCTTCCTGCGCCCCAGCACTGTGCGGGTGTCACCCTGCCCAGCGGCCCTGTGACGAAGAGAGAGGGACTGTCAGGTACCTGTAGGCAGCAGGTGCCTCAGGGTGCTCTGGGGCGGGAGCTCTGGACCAGGGGGTTGGGACCTGTGTGCACATCCCATCAAGGGGATTCCCCAGCCTGGTCCTGGCCCAGTGGCTGTCCTGTCTGATCTCTCAGGTGACATCAAAGCCACAACAAGATCCACGCTGACAGTGCGCTGCACACTGCGGAAACAGGCGGCATGGTGGGGAAGCGAGGACAGCACCAGGTGGGATGCTCACAAAGCCGCGCACATGCAGGGATGGCCACTCTGATCTGCACAAGCACCCTGCCCAGGGTGGAGGGTCCTGGAGCTGGGCTGGCAAGGCTCCTGTCCCTCTGCGCCCCCCAGTTTCAGGGGTGGGCTGGGAATGTGGGGCACAGCCTAGGGCAAGCTCCCCAGCGTGCCAGCCTTGCTTGGCCCCCTCCTGAGTGCACAGGGCAGCAGCCAGGTTCTGCAGCAGCTGCAGAGTCTGGCAGCTCATGTGACCAAGAGGGTTGTAGGGGTTGGAGAGGCTCAAAGCCCAGTGCCCCACTACATGGCACAGAGGGAATCTGGGCTTGGGGAGTCATGGCCCGCAGCTCCACAACGCTCATTTCTCAGCTTAATGCCGGAAAGCACAGGGAGGACAAGCTTTAAGTCCAGACATGCACCCCCAACTCCCCCTCCCAGGCTCCCTGCTGCCCCTGTCCTGTGCCTGTGCCATGTCAGCCTGCCTGCCTTGCCTAAAGCTGCTGCTTCTCCTTCCCACCTGTGCCATGCCTGGGGCAGCACAGGCAGCTGCCAGCACCGCTGCCAGCCTGGCACCCTCTGCTCCCGGTGCCAGCAGCCCAGAGCCCCCCACCCCGCAGGACAAGGCAGGGGGTTGGCATGGCCCAGCCTTTAGAGTGGGGCAGGGAGCTACAAATCTTGCACGGCAGACAGCAGAGGGCACCCAGGCTGCCGGGTTCATGCGAGAGATGCAGCCATGCAGGGTGCAGCCATGCAGAGCGGAGCATGCAGCATGGGCAGGGGCTCGGCGGGGCTTTACCTTCCACTGGCGTCTCCTCGGGCCGCGGCAGCATGGCGGGCAAGAAGGGGGGTGAGCAGAGACACCACAGCATGTGCCGGGTTGAAGGGCCAAGCACCATGGGCTGGTGGCACACCCAGGGGTGGCCTGACAGGACCACCGAGGCCAGCAGCACCCCGAGCTCACCCAGCAGGGCCCGGTGCTCTGGGGCACATGGAGGACTCTCCACCCGCATGGCAGCCACCCGCTGCCCTCCTCCAATGCCCTTCAACCCCAGCACGCAGCAGACCCCAGTGCTGGGGCACAGGGGAAGCGGCTCTGGCCCTGGGGGGCCGAGCTGAGCTTCAGTGGGAGCCACATCAGTCCCAGATGCAGGTTTTTTCCCCTCTGCACCCACCAGGCAGGGACTGCCAGCAGCCCCGTACCCCTCCAGCCCTCCCCAGGTAAGCTCCGTACCTGGCTCTCCACCAGCATGGCCATGTCCATGAACATGTCATGCAGCTCTCGGATGCTGTTCTCCAGTTTGATGATCTCACTGTGTCGTGTTTCAATCTCATTCAGTGCCTGCTTAGTGATGTTTGAATCCATAATGATCTGCAGGAAGACAGGGTCACGGAGCACTGGGCTCAGCTCAGGTGCCAGGACCAGGGGCACCAAGAGAGGTCCCACCTCCCGTGTGGGCTACGCTCACCACTCCTGTCCTGGGGCCACCATAGCAGCACATCCACCAGCCAGGCTCCCCGGGATGAGGGGGCTGGCTCAGCTTTTGGCCATGCTGGGCTTGGACCTGGTGCTTACCCCAGACGAGAAGATGGCCGGGTTACCGCTCTCCAGCATGTCCTCCAGCTCCTCACTGGTGGTGGTCCTGCCAGCTGCAAGCAACACAATGTGGGTCAGCCATGAGCCTCCTGTCCCAGCCACAGGTCCCATGACCCAACTGCAGGGCTCTGCTGGCTCCACAGCATCTCCTGAGAGTGGAATGGAAAAAAGCTTCCAGTCCCAGAAGCATGCTGGGCAGCTGGAGGGGATGCCACCCCACAGCTCCACTCTGTCGCCCCTGCAACCCCTCTTTTTAAGGGGGTCAAGTAGCCAGCTTGGTACAACTCACCAGGAAAGCCAGTTTACCCCTCCTGGTCAAGCTGCGCATTCCTGTGGGGCGGGGACTGGTGCAAAAGGACCAGGAATGCTCTTTCCAAATCCCATTTCAGGCCATTTCAAGGCCATGAGGACACTGGACTCAGCAGGGCATGCTGGGCTGGTGGCACTGCTGCAGTCACTGCGCTGCCAGAGCTTTAGCCCCGCAGCTGCATAACAGAAACCAGGCTTCCTCCTTCCCCCTGCAACAAAGCCCTCTCCTGGACCCAGGCTGGTACCTGGATGGATGGATGGATGGATGGATGGATGGAGAGCACCCTGCAGAGAAGGACTAAGGGGTGCTGGTGGGTGATGAATGGGATATGAGCCGGCAATGTGTGCTTGCGGCCCAGAAAGCCAAGTGTCTCCTGGGCTGCATCAGCACAGCGTGGGCAGCAGGCGCAGGGAGGGGATGCTCCCCCTCTGCTCTGCTCTCCTGGGACCCCCCAGAGCACTGAGTCCAGCTCTGGGTCCCCAGCACAAGACACACACGGACCTGGCAGAGCGGGGCCAGAGGAGCCGCTGAAACGGTCCAAGGGCTGGAACAGCTCTGCCCTGGAGAGACGCTGAGAGAGCTGGGCTGTGCAGCCTGGAGAAGGCTCCAGGGAGACCTGCTGGTGGACCCTCAGTACTTAAAGGGGGCTGTAGGAAAGATGGAGAGAGTTTTGACCAGGGCCTGCAGTGATAGGACAAGGATGGGGTTAAGTTGGACATGGGGAAGAAATGCTGCACGATGAGGGTGGTGAGACACTGGCACAGGCTACCCAGAGAAGCTGTGGGTGCCCCATCCCTGGAGTGTTCAGGGTCAGGCTGGACGGGGCTCTGAGCAACCTGCTCTGGTGGGAGATGTGCCTGCCCATGGCAGGGCTTGGGCTGGATGATCAAGTTCAAGTTCTCTTCCAACCCAAACCATGCTGTGAGTCCATGATCCTCCAACATGACTACAAGAAAGCCCCAGGAGACAGGGCTGGAGACAAGCTGTCTTGAGCATAGACCTGAGCTCACCATGCAAACAAGGGCAGAGCCAGAGCAGAGCCTGCCTGAAAGGAGGTTGTAGTAAGGCGGGTGTTGGTCTCTGCTCCCCAGGAACAAGCGATAGGACAAAAGGAAACGGCCTCAAGTTGCATCAGGGGAGGTTTAGATTGGATATTGGGAAAAATTTCTTCCTGGCAAATGTTGTTGGACATTGGAACAGGCTGCCCAGGGCAGTGCTGGAGTCACCATCCCTGGAGGGCTGGACAGGCGGAGATGAGGTTCTCAGGACATGGGGCAGTGACAGTGCTGGGTTAACTATTGGACTAGATGAACTTGAGGGTCTTTTCCAACCAAAATGATTCTGTAATTATATGACCTGACCCACCTGACTGTCCCGCAGCTCAGACAGGTCCAGCCCTGCCCACAGGGGTGTCAGGATGAGCAGATGTCAGCAATAAAAGCCTGTCCAGCATGTCACAAACTGCCACCCACCTCCCCATCCCTTGAGACCCTTCTGCTCAGCTGGGTGGGACTGCAGGGGCCAACTTCCAGCACCGTGCAGGCACTGGCACCCAGTGAGAAATTTTTAGCTCAGATAAACCCCATCGTCATTCCTGAGATGAAAATGTCACAGAAATCCTAAGTATAAGCCTGTCCCAGCGCCCGGGGACCACCTGGGGCTGCCCAGAGGAGCTGCTGGGGACAGAGCAGCCCCCAGACTCTCCCGGCTGGAGGGCAGCGCGGGCTGCAACAACTCGCCCTTCTGCACACACACTGACCTGGACTCACAGTGGGGCAGGGCTAATTAATTCCCTCCGTGCCTTTGGAGATGGCAGATGCTTCATTTTTGTCTCCTCGGTCTCACACGTAACAAAACTGTTCATAAAAAACAAGCTGCATCTGTGCAGCACCTCTGTGGCTTCAAAGCTGCACACCCACCACAAAATGCTCCTCCAAGCTTCAAATCCAGTTTCTCCGGGAGCAAAACCTAATTAGATTTAATATGCCGTTTGTCATAGCAGACAAAATGGAGGCGAAAAAAAGCGAAGGAGCAACACTCCCCATCACAGGCAGCACGGACGCTTGTGCCATGGAGCAGAGCTCCCAGCAGCAGAGGTGGGGACGCTGCTGGGACGAGGAACAGACCCACCAGCCAACGGCCACCAAGCACCTGTCTGGCCACCACCAGCCCAGGACACGGCGCCTCCTGTGATGCCTCTGTGGCATCTGCCGTCTCAGTGCGAGTGGGGAAGAGGGGGGTGAGGGCAACTGATTTTGCTGTCAGAGCTCACGGCACTTTCTGTCTTTGGATTTATCAGCTGAAAATGAGAGCTGGGGATTGTAGAGCTTCAATGCGGTCACCACAGCCCAGCTGAGCTCCTTTCGAAAGAGCCTGTTCGAGAGCCCCTGAGCACCAGGCACTGTAGGTGCTGGCTGGGACACCCCAGGACGCTCTCCTGGTAAAACCTCCATCACTTTGTTACTTGTGATGAGCCTTTTTGCCAGAAGAGATTTTCCACTGTCCTGACAAGGAACCCAACTTTTGCAACAAACTGTGCACAGGACTGTGGACCTTCCCAGCACAGAGCCCATCCTGCACCTGCTCCACATCTCCGCCCCAAAGGGAAAGCAGGTCCCCACTGTGGCCAGCTGGGCCACCTCCTGTGCACCCACCCAGCGCACTGCGGGGAGTCCTGAGCAGCCTTTTCCTTGCACCCTGTCAACAGGCACTGACAGCTCAGCAGGCTGGACAGACTGAAGACAGGTGTAATTTAATATATCTGCATCCTTCAAGCAAAGCTGCCGAGTCCTTCCAAAACCCAGGAGTAAAAAAACACATGAGGAAGGTTTATTTCAAGCCTGCAGACAATTAAGGTCTTGGCTAAGTCCTTTCAAAACTTCTCTCTTAGAAGGGAGGCATAGTGAGACCTTCATTCCTGTCTATGTTACAAGCCACTCCTGGAGCTGGGTATCACCTACAGAATGACATTAGGTGACAAATGAGTCAGCTGGAGCAGTGACACACTCATCATCCTGCTTTACATTAAACGTCAAGTTCTTGTTGAGCCTCTTGTCAGTCAGACTTTCCATTCAGCCGGTGTAAAATGTTTCTGTTATTATTACACATCATAAAGACCAATCTTAGAGGGGAAAGGCTTGCACAGCCGAATCTCCTTCCAGCCCTCCCCAGAAACAGCCACACCTCATTGGCACCACGTTCCCAGTCACCACGGCTCTCGAAGGACATTCCCAGAGCTGAGCTCCAAGGACACCATTCTGACCCAAAGATCTCACACCTTATTATTCACGCCGAGTTGTGACAGGGAAGAAAAACACCTGCTTGTTTGTGAGGGAAAAAAACCCCAAACCTGGACTCACGAGGCCCCAGACTTTCATTTTGAGCACAAAAACACATAACGCCTCTCTGACAATGAGATTATTTTCAAAAATCTCTTTTAATCTCCACATGTCCTGACTTCTCCCTTGCTTGCTTATCCCCCTCATTCCGGCAGTGGTATGGTTCTTCTGTGCTGGGAGATGACCGCGTTCCTCTAACCAGGTATCACCGATGGCCCACAAGAACCACCAGCAGAGCAGGTTTTGTGGGCAGGCAGGACTAGAGCTCTCCTAAGTGACAGGCTATGGATGACCCAGGGAGATCTTATGGGTGGTGACGGCCTCAGAGGTGTCACCTGTGGCCAGAAGACACCACTACCGGTCCTTGGGCCAGGGAGATGCCTGGGACAGGCACCAAGGCTTGTGCTTCTCCTGCGGCAAGGGAAAGCACAGGGAGCAACGAGAGCCCCCAGCTCAAGAGCTCGCTTAGAACCATCGAATCACAGAGTCATTTTGGTTGGAAGAGACCCTCAAGATCACAAGACCAACTGTTAACCCAGCACTGGCACTAACCCATGTCCCTGAGAACCTCATCTCCATGTCAGTTAAACCCCTGCTCAATCACCTCCAGGGATGGTGTCTCAACCACTTCCTTGAGCAGCCTTGTTTTATATTGTTTTCATTTATTTATTTGGTTATTCGTTAATTTATTTATAACTATATTTATTATAGATAAAAATATACTGATTTTGTCTTTTCTATTTATACTTCTCTGGTTTTACATTCAGTTCAGTTCACCCATGATAGAAAGCACCCGGAGGAATGGCAAGGCAGCAGATGGGAGTCATGAATTGCCACGAGCTTCTTTGAATTCAAAATGAGCTGCAAACAAGGAAGAAATGTCTCTCCCTGTGCTCTCTGCACTCTCTGCACAGCACTGAAGAGAATCTGAGGGCAGTTTTTGTATCTAGCTGGATGCGCTTTGCTGGATGCGGTTTGACTCTGAAATGTGAGGTCCCACCACGCGTCTGTCCCCGCAGGAGCCGTGTCCTGGTCGCTCCCGTGTGCAGGGTCCCTGTGCCCCCGCGCTCCCCGGGCAGCTCTGCACAGCAGCGGGAGCAGCTCTGAGCCAGCCAGAGCCTGCGCAGGATGCGGCCCCACAGTGCGCACAGCCCAGCTGCATCACCCCCCAGGTTTACTCACTGATCTCCAGCTGCCTCTGAATCCTGCCCTTGCAGCGCTCCCGGTAGTCAGTCTGTGTGGCGTTGTACTCGGACATCACCTCCACAAACTTGCGTGACAGCGTAGAGTGCTGTGGAGGGGAGAGGAAGAGAAAGGGGGGTGAGGGTCCCGCAGGAGGAGTGAGTGACCTGCCACCCGCGAGCCAGGGGAAGGCTCAGCCCTGGGGTCCCCCTGCACCTCTACCAGCCTAAACAGTGTTTCTAGTCCAAAAGCTCCTCCAAGGAGTGTGACAAAAGCACAAGGTGGGGAGGCGGCAGCAGGTGATACAGCCCTGGTGATGGGGGTGGAGCAGATGCACCCCTCACCCAAGCACAAATCAGGCAGAGCCTTCGCCCCCCGACGACACGCCAGGGTGGCAGCAGAGCCGTGGGTCACGACGGCAGCACGGTCCTGGCACCACAGCACAGCTTGTGCCTGGGTCAAGCCCCGCCTGTCCCTGACTCGCTGATGGGACGTGCCGGACCCAGCACGGGCACAGGATGGACCTGGCGCGGTCACTCTGTGGTGCTGGAGTTGGGCAGGAGGCCCCAGGGGGATCCTGTGCCCCAAGGCATTAAAACCCCGACCCGGCCTGGGGCAGGGCTGGTGGGGGAGCCCTGGGGACCCAGGCAAGCAGGGGGAGAGGGGATGCCCAGAGTAAATGTCCCCACTCTGGGAGCACGCTCCCACTTTTCCTCCCCACACTGGAGGGCTGCCCCAGGCACTGGCCCCACGGGGATGTGGGGGACGAGTGTCTGCCCCAAACCAAGCGCTGCCGCCAGAGCTGCCAGCCCCCGCACACAGAGAACCTCATCTGCTTAGGCTGTTTCCCATTCTCCAGGAAATGTGCCAGAAAACCTTGGAATTACACCTGACCAGGGTCTAGCTGAACATGCTGAGCACCCGATGCTGCCCCACGGGGGAAGCTCAGCCCCACGTGAATAACTGCACCAGAGCCGGGTTTGCTGTCTGATCCGGCTGTCAGGCTGAGCACACCAAACAGGGCTGAAGATGTTCCAGGAAGGTCAGGACAGAGCATTACATGCATCCTTCATCCCAACACCTGTATCTCTTGAATGAGCCCTTTCCCCAATATACCAGAAATCAAGTTTCATAAAATCATGGACTCACAGAGTGGTTTGAATTGGAAAAGAATTTGAAAGAACATAGAATCATAAATGTCCTGAGTTGAGAGGGACTCACAAGGATCACAGAGTCCAACTGCTGTCCCTGCACAGGACACCCCACAGGTCACCCCGTGTGTCTGAGGACGGTGTCCAGTCTCTTCTTGAACACTGTCAGGTTGGGGCCGTGACACCTCCCTGGGAGCCTGTTCAGTGTCCAGCACCTCTGGGGGAAGAACCTTTTCCTCATGTCCAACTTAACCCCATCCTTGTTAAGTTTAAAACTCTTGTCCCCTGTCCTGTCACTGCAGGCCCTGGTCAAAACTCTCTCCATCTTTCCTATAGCCCCCTTTAAGTACTGAGGGTCCACCAGCAGGTCTCCCTGGAGCCTTCTCCAGGCTGCACAGCCCAGCTCTCTCAGCCTCTCTCCAGGGCAGAGCTGTTCCAGCCCTTGGACCGTTTCAGCGGCTCCTCTGGCCCCGCTCTGCCAGGTCCGTGTGTGTCTTGTGCTGGGGACCCAGAGCTGGACTCGGTGCTCTGGGGGGTCCCAGGAGAGCAGAGCAGAGGGGGAGCATCCCCTCCCTCCGCCTGCTGCCCACGCTGTGCTGATGCAGCCCAGGAGACACTTGGCTTTCTTGCCAGCTCACATCCCATTTGTCACCCACTCGACTCCCCAGGCTCTTCTTTGCCGGGCCAAAAGCCTTCCTTCCTTTCCAGAGAAGGCGAATCTAGTGCATGAGTCTCAAGTGAAGCCAAACGCAATACTGTGTGAAGGAAGAAACACGTGTGCACTTCTCCAACCGTGCATCAGAAGCATTGTCTGGTACCCCCATCGTGGGCACTCAGCATCACTCTCGCATGCAGTGGTCACCTGTGAGCCGACACCACTGCGGGGGGAAGAAGGTTGTGTTACCCCAGCCTCACCCTGTGGACTGCTCGTGCAGGGCAGCAGATATGGAGCCATGGTGGAAGATGAAAGGAGAGGAGATGATGGACAAGGAATAGGAAAAGAAGATACTCAGAAAGAAGTTATGGAGAGACCGACACCATGATGAAACTCCCAATGAGTGATCCCACGAGGACTTTCATGGCCACCAGCTTGGTGTGAGCTCCCCGTTAGAGAGTCACTGCTTACAGAGAGCCAAGCCCATGGGCCAGAGCAGCTCTCAAAGCCTCTGCAGGGCTGGTACCACCAGCCCAGCCCCAGCCAGCACAGCCCTACCTCCAGGAGATGGCACTGGAGACATCCTGAAGATATAGTTGTTTGCTTTGCAGCTATTCTAAGCGAGCAGCAGCTCTGTATTTATGGCAGGGCCTCAGACTCAGCTCATCTTATGATTCTGCTGGCAAAGCTCAAACACCCCCAGCAGCCTCAAGCCCAGCAGGCAGCTCAGGAGGCGTCAGCCCAAAGCAAGGTCAAAACAGCTCCCGAGTATCAGTATGGCTTGAAATCAGGCAAAGACATGATGTGCCATCCACACAACTCTCCTTCTGCCTTTTCAAAATTGTTTTCCTAAAATCCAGTCAATTCTCATTCAGCTGAAAGCCATCAATGTACGTTGATTTGCAGCCAAATACAGCCTGGGTGTTAAATTATGCTCCTTTCTGCTCATCAGTACACCACACCATATCTCTTTTACTTAATAAATTATTTAACTTAGTGTTTATTTTGTCAGA
The DNA here is from genome assembly GCF_963082525.1 of Nesoenas mayeri. Taxonomy (NCBI): domain Eukaryota; kingdom Metazoa; phylum Chordata; class Aves; order Columbiformes; family Columbidae; genus Nesoenas; species Nesoenas mayeri. The sequence continues at coordinate 10,887,429 of NC_137569.1, read as the reverse complement.
TTGTTATTTCAGGTTCCCACGGGCATCCCACATGTCTACAGAATGCATTTGATTTTTGAGGGAACAGGGAGCTTCATGCAAAACGGGCTCTGGAAAAAATAATTTAAATGGTTTTCAGTCATTAAATTTAAATATAAAACTAACGGAATATTCAGAGTAAATAAAGAGCATATCAAAATGTACCTTGCATCTGAAAATTCATTAAACAGAAAATATTAACTAAAGGTAGGAAATGGGGTTGTTTTACCTCAGGCCAGAAAGTCTTCACTCCCCAAACGTGGGGAAGGCTGAACCACCGTTTGCTGAACCACCAGGGTGGATTTCCAAAGAGCCTCTAGAGATCTGGGTACCCACAGGGGCTCTGAAACCCTCCCAAAGCACACACTGAACATGGACCTTGGCCTTCCATGTTTTTAGTGAAGAGAAAGACACTTCCAAAGCGCTCACCCCGGGGGGGTACCGGGCTCCCGCCTGCGCCCACCGGGGTTACGCGGGAGCAGAGCCCCCTCCTGAGCCCACACTGGACGCGTTTGTTCCAGTGTTTGAACTAGTCCCAGCAAGGTGAATATTTCCACCACACCGGCTTGATAAACCAAGCCAAAAGCAAGCAGAGCAAAAGCTCTTCGGAATAACAAGGACTGAAAGTACTGACGTTTGGAAGAACGTAAATAGCGGCTTTTGCTCTGCTGTGAGCTCAAAAATTGAAACTTACAGGAACATGGAAAACACTGTTGAGATGTCTGGGAACCTGCATCACTAGCAATGTTTCTGGGCTGGGGATGCCCTTGGGAGCTGCGACCCCAAAGCCCCTGTATCTTGCTGCTGCCGCGGAGCTGCCCGAGGCAGCGTGCTTCACTCGCTGCCGCTGTGAAACCAGGACACAGTGCTTTTCATGTAATGAATTTAGAACATGAAAACAGCTCTTCCTCGGTGCAGAAGCAGCTCAGGAGCCAAGCTGCCCCTGGGACCAGTTTGCTGGAGGCTGGTGGAGCTCGGGACAGCCACGGGGGGGCCGCACTCGTGCTCCCACTACGGGCTGCCCTGGGACCGGCCATGCCCCTGCGGCTCACACCAGCCTCCCTGCGCTGCTGGCGCCCAGAGCCCCATCAGTTGGCCCGGGATAAGACAAAGCTGCTCCTGGGAAAGCTCCAGGCCTGATGAGGCTCTTCTGGCTGGAGATGGCAACTGCAAAGCCAGAATAAGAACCCATAATCTTAATGCTCAGTTAGTCCTAATTTACAATAGGTTAACCCCGGGCTGGGGAGGAGCATCCGCTCCTCGTTCCTCCTTTTACTCACTGATTTCCTCACAATAAAGTCCATACAAACCCTCATTGCAGAAATACCTACCCAAGGACCATGCTTCAAGCACAAGGCATACCCAAATCAGCTCTCCAACTGATTTGCTCTCCAGTTCAACTCCCCCAGGCAAATGCAGGAAGGGAGGCGGGAGCAGGGCCGGGCTCTGGGGGAGCCCACACTGACCAAGCTGGAGTAGTGTGAGGGCTGTGGAGGCAGCAAGACGTGCTGTCCTGAGGACTGAAGAGCCCAAGGAAGCTGTGGTCCCACAGTTCAATGGGGCAAGAGCTCGGGTGACCAGGGACACAGCAAAGGCTAAGGTTTCCCCTTCTTCTTTTGCCTTGGTGATCACTGGTAAGGTCCGTCCTTGGCCTCTCGGTGCCCTCTGAGCATGAGTGGCACGGAACACCACTCATGGAGACAGATGTAGACTTTGGGTGTGCTTCAGTCAACTGGAAATATTCAGGTCCATGGAACCAGGCGGGATGCATCTGAGCATGCATCACACATAGATGAGGTTTTTAAGGACATGGATTAGTGCCATCCTCTGAAAGGATGATCTGGGGAATCCTCATGTTCCCCTCAGTCACTGGGGAAGGAAGGCATTGAGTAAATCCTCCCAAGACAAGAAGGTAACTGGAAACAGCCAACATGGATTTACTGAGAGAAAATTGTGCTGTGCCATCCTGATGGCCTTGTCCGATGAGATGAGTAGCTCTGCAGACAAAAGGAGAGCAGGGAATAGCACACCCAGATTTTAAGGCCTTTGACACAGACTCCCATTGTACATTTATAGCCTTTTTGATGGGACACAGCTTGGATAAGGCTGATGGAAAATTGTCTGGACTGCCAGGTTGTGATCAGCAGTACAAAGACCAACCAGTGGCCATTTCCAAATGGTAACCCCTCAGTGAGCAATGGTGGGTCTGAAAACACCATTAAACACCTTCACCAGTAACTGGACTGGAGTGTCCTTTCACCAGGTTTGCAGATGGAAACCCCATGAAGCTCAAAGGCAAATGCAGCATCCTGCGATGGAGTCAGGATGCACACTGCACGACAGGCTGGGGCCAGCTGGCCAGAAAGCACCTAGAGCTTCCTAAGTCCTCAAGGACACCAGGCTGGCCAGGGCTCAGCAGTGAAGGTAGAACTCACCACGGGCTGGGTGAGCAGGACAGCCAGCAGGGGGAGGACAGGGATTCTTCAGTTCCACCTAGACCACAACTACAGCTCTGTGTTCTGCTTAGAGCTACTCAGTGGGAGCGATGCCAGCTGAGGCCACCAAAGTGGCCTCAAGTAAGTGGCCACAAGTAAGGACAGGCTCAGAGGAACAGGGTTTGGTCAGCTGAAGGTGACAAAGCTCAGGGGGATCTTATTGATGTCTACAATGATCCAGTGGAAGAATGGAGAGAAGCTGGAGCCATACTCTTCTTGGAGGTGCACGGGCATAGGACAAGAGACAATAGACCAAGCTGAGACACACAGAATTCAAGTTAAATATTAAGGGAGAAAAAATCATCATAAAGGTGGTCAAACACTGGATCAGGACTCATGGACTGATGCCTACGGCACCTTCATCCTTCTAGACACAAAGAACGCAGCTGGACAAGGCCATGAGCAACCCAATGTGGCTGGCACTGCTCTGTGGCAGGGCTGGCACCTCCCGAGGTCTCTTCCCACCAGCATGCTGTGAACCCACAACAAGGAACAAACCTGGGTGCCAGAGTTCTAGTTGGGCTATTGCTTGTCCCTGGATGACCAAGAGTCCAAGGGGGACACCCATGTGACAAACAAGGCCAATGCCAGCTGCAATAGCTCCATGGAAACACAGTGTCCCTGCTGAGGCTCTGTCCCATGGCACCAAAAATACCAAATCACACCAGCCGTGCACGGGGAACCAGGGCAAGACCAATGCCGGCGACGGCCACAGATGCTGTCACACTAGTTGGTGTGTTCCAGCCAGAAAGCTGCGTTACCACCAACTCACCCCTCACTGTTCCCTGGGTGACAGCTCCAACAATCACATCAGTAACGCTCACCCACCAGGCACACACAGTCCGACAGCGCTGTCACCTCCTCTTACCCACCACGCGTGGTGACAAGCAAAGCCAGCAACGCAGCTCTGGGACAGTGCTCTGTGCCCAGCTCACCGTCCGCCCTGCACACACCAGTGTGTGAGCTTGGCACACACAGCTGAGCACACATAGCTGAGCACACACAGAATCCCAGAATGTCAGGGGTTGGAAGGGACCTGGAAAGCTCATCCAGTGCAGTCCCCCCATGGAGCAGGAACACCCAGATGAGGTTACACTGCTGGGGATACACTGCTGGGGACACACGTCTGGGGACACACGTCTGGGACACAGTGCTGGGCACACACAGCTGGGCACACAGTGCTGGGCACACACGGCTGGGGACACACTGCTGGGCACACACGGCTGGGCACACAGTGCTGGGCACACAGTGCTGGGCACACACTGCTGGGCACACAGTGCTGGGCACACACTGCTGGGGACACACGGCTGGGGACACACTGCTGGGCACACAGTGCTGGGCACACACGGCTGGGGACACACGGCTGGGGACACACGGCTGGGGACACACGGCTGGGGACACACGGCTGGGACACAGTGCTGTGCACACACGGCTGGGGACACACGGCTGGGACACAGTGCTGTGCACACACGACTGGGGACACACGGCTGGGCACACACTGCTGGGACACAGTGCTGTGCACACACGGCTGGGGACACACGGCTGGGGACACACGGCTGGGACACAGTGCTGTGCACACACGGCTGGGGACACACGGCTGGGCACACACTGCTGGGCACAGGGTCCCAGCGAGGGGTCAGCATTCCCGGGCACATGAACAGCTGCAGGAGTCTGAGAGCACCTTGGTGAGAAGCCAAAGCCCCACAGCGGAGCAGGGTGCTCCATGCCCACCTCAGCCTCCCAAGGCAACGGCTTCAGGCTGCAGCCCTGAGGAGCTCCTCTCCCCTGGGGACAGCACCTGCAGAAATGCTAAGAACTGTCCAAATTGCAAGAAAATCGCCCATTTCCTTGACTGAGTGTTCCATGGCTGACAGAGTTGGACTTTTGGAGGAGAGAAGGCTCCAGGGAGACTTTACCGCAGCTGTTCAATATATAAAGGCAGCTTATAGGAAAGAACAAGAGAGACTTTTGACCAGGCCCTGCAGTGACAGGACGAGAAGCGGTGGTTTCAAACTGAAAAAGAGTAGGTTTAGGCAGGACATAAGGAAGAAATGTTTTATGATGAGGGTGGTGACACAGCCTTCCAACCCAAACCACTCCATGACTCTGTGGTGGAGCAAAGCCCTGAATGCCGCTCTCCCATGTGCCAGGATGATGCAGGTGCAGGCAGAGTATGGCAGCTCCGGTCAGCGTGAAGTCTCGCACACGTGCTGGGGCCAAGGTGCCACCGTGTACCTGTGCCTGATCCAGATACATCTGCACCGCTGGTTGATCCAACAGAGGCAACTAGAGTCACGACCTTGATCTCTGCTGCCTCCGTCCCGACATGCTCTGCAATCCTGGGATGTCCAACACAATTACATAGCTCTGATTTCAGAAAATCAATAAGAGTATGTCCTATTTTCACAAAGTACACACTATTTAGAAATTCAAGTCCTGGTTTCAAAAGCACCTGGAGACCACGGTTATCCTTGTCTTATGAGACCTCAGGTCATCATATTCTTCTGAGTTAACCTGTGACAATGCTGCAGGCTGTACGAGGTATGCATGAAGCTCAGTCACCTCCTCTGTCCCCAGCTCCATGTCCTTTCCCTTAGCTCTCCCCAGGCCCTAGCGCTGCCCTCCCAGGTCCTGCCTGCTGCTTCCTCAAGGAAACCTTCTGGCACTTTCTGCCAAGTCACTGGCCTTGCCACGACCCCACTGACTGTGCTCTCTCTGCTGGTGTTCTCAGAGTCTTCCCACTGCACCCACTGTGGACATCAGAGCAATGGTTGTGACCAGCCCTTGCTTTCCAGACACCCAGGCCAGAACTTGAGTGGTGCTCAGCAGGGACATCTGCAGCAATCAGACCTTCTCACTGCAATCAGATGCTCCCGAGAGAGAAAAGCCTTTCTACAAGACACTTGAACATTTCTTCCATTGAATGTTTCTAAGCTATTTCTTGACTTTGCGGGGGTGGGAGGGGAGTTACTCAGAACTGTAGGATAATTCAGGCTGGAATGGACTTCAAGAGGTCATGCAACCCAACCTCCGGCTCAAAGCAGAGTTAGTGATTTCAGTTTTCAGTGTGCGCTGCTGGGCCTACGGACAAGCCCCATGTTCCTCAACACCCCACCACGTTCCACCCCACTGAAGCGAGAACAGCACGACTGTTCATCACAACTGAGCACAACCCAGCCTGGGGACCACCCGGGCAAAGGAGAGGGAGGTGGACCCTGAGCCTCCATCTACCCCTGGATAACACTGCTAAGAAGCCCATCAAAAGAAAGTGCCAGTTATTGGTGGTTTCACAGGAACAAGAGGAAGAGTCGTGTCAGCCCTTCCAAAGTCTAACGCTTCCTGAGCTGTGAAGCCACATTGACACCTGGTGGAGTGGCAATCACAGACCCAACAGGGAAGAACCTGTCCCGCAGCCTGCACAGTGCTCTTCCAAAGACCACTCGTCTGCTTAGATTAAGGGAAATTTTAGGTGAGCAAATGAGGTCTCATTTATGAGCTGCTCAATCATCCTTCCAGGCACTGCAGAAACACATGGAGACTTCAGGTCTCTGAACATGTTGCAGACAAATGTTCTCCCCTCAAAGCTGGCACTTCAGAGGGCATTTTTGCTCCAGATAAAATCACCTTTAATGAGATGGTTAACATAAATGTGCAGAAACCCACATGCCTGCCCAGACTTGGACACACAGACAAAGCCACTGCTTGCTGCCCTGCCCCCGCAGCCCCTTCGTCACGCACTGGTGTCACAGGTCTTTCAGGCTGGCTTTTTCGCTGGTCCATTTGGAAATGTGCTGTGCTACTTTCCCCAGGATTTGCACACCAGAATTTCTTGCTCTAAAGCAAAGTGCAGCCCTCTCTCCCATCACCTCCGGGGATCCCTCAGCTGCCTCCAGCCACTTCCCTCCCCTCGGTCCCAGTGCCACAGGGCAGACACTCACCTGAGTTTTCCTTATCCGCAGGTCAGCAGATGACCTGTTCAGTCCTTCCTCTTGTTCAATACTCTGCTCAATACCTGGTCAGGGTAGAAGGACACAGATTATTTCACACTGTTTAGAGAAGGAAAAGGGGTGATTTGGCAAAAGGGCTGTAAAAGGCTGAAGGCTGCAAATCGAGGAGCACCTGGCACTGAGCAGCTCCCAGCTCCCCCAGCCCGTGATTACGCCAGGACTGTCAGCAAAGCCCCGTTTCACCATGGCAAAGCACCCAGTGCCTGGCCATCAGCTGGGACTCGGTGCTGTCAAGGGCAGTCCCCATCACTCCCAGGCTGGTAAACGCAGGTTTCAATACAAAATAGATGTCACGCTCAGGTCTGATCTCTGCACTTTATGGTATTCAAACAAAATGGAGTGCTGTTCTCCCCCTGCTAGGTAAGAGGAGGAGAAAACCCAGAGCTAAAATGTCTGTAAAATACCAAAGCTCAAGACGTCTCCAGGGACCCTAAAAATAGTAGGTCTGCCAGCTGCCCAGCCCTGCCCGGGGAGGACTCGCCAGGCTGGCAAGAACATGCAGCATCTTGCTGAACACTCCACTGCAGCAAAGCAGAGATCTGCCCTTTTAATTATGCCCAGTAGTGCAGCTGAGATGAATTTCTCACTTGCCCGAAGTCCATAAATCACATCAGGGAGGAGAGCTGCCCTGCTCAGCATCCCATCACGGTTTGGGCAGGGAGGGAGCATGGGGCTGCAGGGCAGGAGGTTTGGCACAGAACAAGGCAGTGGAAATTTGTTCTTCAAGGCCAGCTCAAGATGTGCTAATTCAAAAGCTTAAATTCAGGGACTTAAAAAGCCTGGAAGAAAGCTCCCATCAGCAGGCTGGCCCAGGTTGCAGACACCTGTCTCCACGTAGACCACCAGGTGTGAGCTGGTGGCATCTCTCACGTTTGGCTGAAGATCCCATTCCCAAGTTGTCCCACAGTTCTCTGAGCTCGGCTGTCTCCAGCACCTTCCACACTGGAGCACGTCCCACGAGCCCAGCACAGGGCAGGTTCCTCCTGCAGCAGGAGCTCCCCATTCCCTGGAGCTGCCCCTCATCGCCATCCAGTGCAACAGGGCAGAGCGCAGGACACTGACACCGCCGTGGGCATCTGGGGTTTTGTTTCCCTTTCGCAGATCTGAGCCTGTATCTCCGTGCTTCCCAGCCCAACCCCTCCTTGCCAGGCTCTCGAATCCAGTGACTCCCTGTAGCACAGTTCACAGTGTTCATGACCCCAGGAAGGCATGGACGTGTTGGAGGGGCCAGAGGAGCCACAGGAATGACCTGAGGCTGCAACAGCTCTGCTGGAGGACAGGTGAGAGAGCTGGGCTGTTCAGCTGGAGAAGAGAAGCTCCAGAGAGACCTTAGCGTGGCCTTTCCGGACTTAAAAGGGGCTGATAAGAAAGGTGGGGACAGACTTTTGAGCAGGGCCTGTTGTGACAGGACAAGGGCTGATGGTTTAAACTAAAGGAGGGAGATTCAGGCTGGACATGAGGAAGGAATTGTTGCCCTGAGGGTGGTGAGAGCCTGGCCCAGGTTGGCCAGAGAGGTGGTGGCTGAACCATCCCTGGAGACATCCCAGGCCAGGCTGGACGGGGCTCTGAGCACCCTGAGCTGGTGCAGATGTCCCTGCTCGTGGCAGGGGGGCACTGGGGGAGCTGGGAAAGGCCCTTCAATACAAACTGTTCTGTGATTCTGCTGTGTGCTGGTTACATGGGTGGTCCCACGGTACCACCTTGCAGAGAGGAGCAGTGCTGTAAAGAAGACTGTGGGCCTGGAAAACCCTTCATGGTGACAGCAGAGGGTGCCTAACAGCAGAGGATGCTCTGGGGAAGTGCTGGAGAACATCAGCACAAATTCTGCACTCCCTCCTATTCTGTCCTGGAAGAAGCGTCTGTATCTAGAGCTTATCGGAAAGGTCCTGTCTCACACAGCCAGCCGGCCATGGCACTTTCGTGCCTTCCCCTGCCTGTGAGCGCACCAGCTGCTGCCTGCCCAGCACATTGCATCAGCAATTGGTCTTCCTCCACACTTGTCATAAACCCTTCCCTCTTCCCAAGGAACAGTATTGGCAAACATTGTGCATTTAGGATAATTAATAAAATCACATTTTCCCAAGAAGCTGGTAATTAGAATTAGCCTCTGCATGAGCAATGTCTGTTCTAAAGAAGTCAATTCGTTGTCAGCAGATGGTGTTTTTGATCAGTCCTGACTGTTTTCTTTCATAGATCATGCTGGCCACAAGGCGATTCAAGACAAAGCACGAGGACTAATTGTCTATCTTTCCAGGTAAATACAATACCAGTGAGTCTTTTCTGGATGAAGGAAACAGGAATCAGAGCCTGTTCTTCAGTCTTTCAGGCTCTCAAAGCCCCTTAAGAACTACATAACATAACAACTGTGGAGGAGGATTTTTGGTTTGCACAAGCTAAACCCTGTCCCCACCTGGACACCAGGGATCTCAGCGCGGTCCATGGGAAGGGAACCCCTGGTCTATGAAATGGGTAAGCTGGCCCCCCAGCTCTCCTTCCTGGGTCCAGCTGAGATCACGCGCCAGGAGGACAGATGGCAGCAAGGGGACAACAAGGAACGAGTCTCCTTCTGGCACACACATGGGACATGGCCATGTCAGTAGTGACAAACCCAACAAAGGCTCCAGCTGCCTCTAAGTCCTCCATGCCCATGAGGGTCCCATGGAACCCTGGTATTAGGGAGAACGCTGCTGCTGTGGGGAAGCACCAGCTCCTCTCTCCCCTTCAGACACAGACAAGGTCCTGCAACAATCTCACCCAGATCCAGTGCTAAAGTCCAAGAGTACTGCAGGGAAACTGAGCTGTGCCAAGGTGACCTGCCTCCTGCCTCAACATGCTGCCGTCCTCGCCGCCCCCTGAATCTCCTGGGTCCAATCTTGGGCTTTTGAGCTTCTCCAAGTGCTCCAGCACAACCCCAGCCATCAACAGGCTGACAGTCGCGTTGTTCTCACTCTCCGCTTGTCAAAGAGATTGATTGACTCTTCCAATGGTGGAAACTGATGGTCATGTTGGCCGCACCCTGTCCCTGCACTGCCCAAGGCGGAGGTGTGTCAGGACACTGGGACATGCTGATGAGATGGGATAACCTTACCCAAGCCCAATGGCCCCTTTCTTCCCCACCACCATGCCATCCTGGCTCCCTAGGGAAGAGCCAACTCTTCTTTGGGGCTTGCAAATCCCACACCAGCAACTCTTCAACCACTCAGCACTGGCAATCCAACCTTTGGCCATGGTGTGGGTCTGCTCAGAGCTGGGGCCCACTGGGAGAGCCCAACATCTGCCAGTGCTGGTGGCATGGGACCTGCTCACAGCCCACTGGGTGCTCATGGCCCGTCCCCTCAGCTGCATCCTGGGAATGGGGCTCAAGGGGGCAAATTCCCAAAGGGCAAATAAAAGCAGCTGGAGGGTGCCAGGGGGAGGGAAGGTGACACCCATCTCTGAGTGATCCCCGCAAACAGTGGCAGACGCCACTGCTGGCTGTCCCTTCCTCCAGCTCTGCGACCTCTCTCAGCACCAGCTCGGGCTGCCAGAGGACACACAGGCCCAAACTGTGTCTGTCACCTGCCCCTTCCCACCCAGAGCAAACCGCCTCCAACTGTCTTGACCTGAGTCAAACCCCAGCTGCTGACGGCACAGAGCTGAGGTGACAGCCAGGGTGTCACAGCATTTCTGGTCACGGGGAACGCGTGGGAGGTGCTGGGCAGTGGGGACAAGGAGCAAGACCCAGGGCAGCAATGCTCCCTACCCCAGGATGGGAGCTGCGCCACCCTCTGCCGGGGCTGCCGGGCAGGGGCCCCGAGGGCAGAGCCCCGCAGCAGCACTGCAGGCAGATACTCACTCTTTAGCTTGGAGCGCACTTTGTTCGCTGTCTTCTTTATGTCAGACATCAGCTCCTCCAGCTCCTCCTTTGTTTCTGGGGAGAAGGAAAAGAGCAAACACAATGTGCTGGATACATGGGTAAAATCTGCTGCCCAGCTCCATGGCACGTGGAGACCGGAGCTGTGAGCACTCCCACCTCCAGACTGGGAGCCCCACACACCCCACTGCGCTCTCCTCACAGTCCTGGGCCTGGAAATAACCCGGCTGCTGGTGGGGCAAGCAGGGAGCTGGGCACAGCCCCAGCCTGCCCCATGCCCTGCAGCAAGGGGAAGGGACATACAGTCCTGTAGTGCAGAGAAAACCGCTGCTGGATACTCACCAATGGCTGATCACTCCAAGCCCCTGCAACACCCGCCAGCCCCGCCCAGGGCATTACAACAGGTCGTGTCCTCCACTGGCAGCCAGTGTGTGTGTGTGTGTTCACTCCCCGGCCTGAATTTGCTGCTTGGGGCAGAAAAGGGCTGAAGCAGGCAGAATCTGTCCCCAGCCCCACAGCCCATTCTCTCAGGAACGACTCTGAGCCGCCCAGCAGTGGCAGGAGGGTGAAAAGCAATTCTCATGTTTGAACAAGCAGGGGCACAGGAGTCACAAATGAAAACAAGTACAGTGAGTCCCTTCTTCCCAGTCCTCACAGGCATCCCACACGTGCCTACACGATGCATGTGGCTCCCACCAGGAGAAGAGCCCTGCGAGCACGGAGGATGTCGCTGAGCCTCAGCCTGCCCAGGGCCACCGCTCCAGGACAAGAATGCTGTGACAAGAATCTCCTAGGCTGCCATGACTATGGACTTGTCTAGAGAGAGAAGGAAACTACGTACCACACCTGAGAGAGTCCATCAGCTGGGGAAATTCTGAGCCCTGTGTGACGGATGGGACCTGGCGCAGTGCTGTATCTGCCCTCACTCCCGAGTGCAAACGCCAGGAATGGGCTCTGAGCTGACCACTGACGGCACAACCACTGTGAGATCTCTGGGCACTTGTGTCCTGTTGGACATTTCTCAGCATTGCAGCAGCACCTCCAAGCCACAAGCTGTGCTCAGTAAACCTCTGGATCAGAGCAAAGCTCCTTGATCAGCCCTGCAGAGAAGAACTGGGGGATACTGGTGGGTGACAAATGGGACATGAGCCGGCAATGTGTGCTTGCAGTCCAGAAAGCCAAGTGTCTCCTGGGCTGCATCAGCACAGCGTGGGCAGCAGGCGCAGGGAGGGGATGCTCCCCCTCTGCTCTGCTCTCCTGGGACCCCCCAGAGCACCGAGTCCAGCTCTGGGTCCCCAGCACAAGACACACACGGACCTGGCAGAGCGGGGCCAGAGGAGCCGCTGAAACGGTCCAAGGGCTGGAACAGCTCTGCCCTGGAGAGAGGCTGAGAGAGCTGGGCTGTGCAGCCTGGAGAAGGCTCCAGGGAGACCTGCTGGTGGATGTGCAATCCTTAAAGGGGGCTATAGGAAAGATGGAGAGAGTTTTGACCAAGGCCTGCAGTGACAGGACAGGGGGCAAGAGTCTTAAACTTAACAAGGATAGGGTTAAGTTGGACACAGGGAAGAAATGCTGCACGATGAGGGTGGTGAGACACTGGCACAGGCTGCCCAGAGAAGCTGTGGGTGCCCCATCCCTGGAGTGTTCAGGGTCAGGCTGGACGGGGCTCTGAGCAACCTGCTCTGGTGGGAGATGTGCCTGCCCATGGCAGGGCTTGGCTGGATGATCTGTGAACGTCCCTTCCAACACAAACCACTCTGTAAGTCCATGATCCTAAGATTAAGGAAGATAAGGAAGAAATGTTGCTTGGACTGCCCAGAGAAGCTGTGAGTGCCCCATCCCTGGAAGTGTTCCAGGTCAGGCTGGACGGGACTCTGAGTGACCTCGTCTAGCGGGAGATGTCCCTGCCCATGGCAGGGGTGTTGGAACTAGATGATCTGTGAAGGTCTCTTGCATTTCAAATCATTCTGTGAGCCTGGGATCTCATCCAGGTTCCTCTCTCAGAAACCAGAGTGTCCTTGAAGGAGCTGGGATGTGCAGGTGTGCCCCTCGCCACCCTGTGCCTCAGCAACTGCCAGACCCCCCTGAGCACTTCAGCAGGGCTGGCGTGGGGGCACAGCCTTTGTGCTCAACACATGGGTTCCCAGCTCTGCTCTGCCTGGGCAGCCCTTCATGCTGCATAGCTGCAAAAAGGCTGGGTGGTACGAGATGCCACCCACAGGCTTGTGGTGGCCCAGCTGGCTTGCTAAGGATGTAAATGTGCCCCAAATGTGGGACTGGCCAACCCCAAAATGCAGCAGGGAGACCAGCATGTTGCCATATCTCAAGATCCAGATACTAAAGGAAGTAAAAAACACTTGCCATTCAAATATGATTTCTCAGAAATGCTGCCACCCTAATGCTCCCTCTTGATTTTGATGGGATCAAGACTTACTTAATTCAATAAAACTTTGTTTAATAGACTGTAGGCACATTAACTTAGTCATTTTAATGGCTGTGGTAGCTCTGATGCTGTATGCTCCCAGCTGGCAGTCACAGGCATAATTAGAAAATCATGATGATGGGAATGTGCTGGGGGAAGGTCACATCCTATCGATGGTTGTACACATTTCTGACTCAAAGCTTAGAGCTTCAGCACTATTGGGAAAAGGAGAAAATGAACATGTCTGCGTATACCTTCACCCCAGGCCACAGGTATTTCTGAGCAAGCCAACACAGCGGCCTCACCGGGGGAAGCGGTACAATTATGTATTTACTAGAGAGTAAGCACGAATAAAGGGAAAGGAAGAGGACATTTTCAGTTTGAGTTATCAGTTAAGTGACCAATTATTTGTCTTTTCCCCATTCTTGAAAGAACTTGTATTTAACTTGTATTCATACCCCGAATCCTGGGGGCAGTTTTGGGCCCCTCACACCAAGAAATCCCTTGATGTGCTGGAGCGAGTGGAGACAAGGGAACGGAGCTGGTGAGGGGCTGGAGCACAAGTGTGATGGAGCGGCTGAGGGACCTGGGGGGTTCAGCTGGAGAACAGGAGCTGAGGGGAGACCTTCTGATCTCTGACCTGCCTGAAAGGAGCTTGGAGCCAGGGGGGTCGGGCTCTGCTCCCCAGGAACAAGCGCCAGGAGCAGAGGAAACGGCCTCAAGTTGCGCCAGGGGAGGGTGAGGTTGGATGTGGGAACAATTTCTTCCCCAAAGGGCTGTGGGGCATTGGAACAGGCTGCCCAGGGCAGTGCTGGAGTCACCATCCCTGGAGGGCTGGACAGACGGACATGAGGTTCTCAGGGACACATGGCAGTGCCAGGGGTGGGTTATGGTTGGACTTGACAATCTTGAGGGGCTTTTCCAACCAAAATGATTCTGTGATTCTATGATTAACAAAGAAACAAACCATCCTGGGCTGAGGAACTCCCCAGCTGACGGGGACGCAAAGACTCAGCAGTACGGAGGGACAACAGGCTGCCATGAACACAGCACAGACTGAAAGCTGCGTTTGTTCATCTGGAAAGGGGAAAGCAAAGAGGGTTCCTACTGCTGCCTGGGACTACCCAGCAGGACAGTGGAGAGAAGCCGGAGCCAGACCGACTGCTGGTCCTTGGAGGTGACCTTCAGGTTCTTGCTGAAACTTGGAGATGCACAGAAACAGGACAAGCAGTGATAGACCAAGCTGGGACAAGCAAAATTCCAATTAGATATCAGGAAAAAAAAATCATCATCATGAAGGTGGTCAAATTCTGGACCCAGAGAGCCTGTGTGATGTCCAGTCCTTAAGGATATTCAACATGTGGCTGGGTGAATGCCTGAGCAACCTCACCTAATGGACCTGCTGGAGGGTACTGACCAGGGGCCTTGGAGGCCATATCCACCTTCAGTCCTATGGAACAATGTCATGTAACTCACTGCTACGTTCTTTCCCTTCTCCCTGTCAGTTTGGTCTGAGGGATATGCTGCAGAGATGTCACTGAGGATGCACAGGGCAAGTGGCAAGTGTGGGGGAGCATCCTGCTGTGCTGGCCGCTCAGGAAGGGGACAGGAGCACACGGACGGATGGAGGGGACACGAGACGGGGAGCAAGGCTGCCTTCCTGCAAAATATTTCCAACTGAGCAGCAGGCAGAAAACACTCCTCCCGGCTGGCTTTGAGTCACAGGACGTGTGAGGATTACTCGGCGACCTGGCAGGCACAGGCTTGCCAGACAATTATTTTCACATCCATGGCGTCTGTTTAAGTGACTCACTCAAATCTATTTAACTGTTCACGGTGAGTAACATCCAGCAACAGGAAGCTGAAGCACCACAACATCACTGCTGCTATGGCCGGGGTTACCTCGACGAGCAGAACAGCGCTAAGGGACAGCAGATTACGTTTAAGAGGACAGGTCAGGATCCCCCCCCTCCCACAGCCTGCCCGGGACATCTGCTCTGCTGCTGCTGGCACTGAGCACTGCCGGGGAGTGTGGATGTCCCCATGGCCACCAGCACCATAGGCTGTGATCCCAGTCCCCGCTGGGAGAGACCAGGAGGCTTTGGTTGGGTTGATCCTTACACCCCTGGGGAAGCCCCAGGGCCCCACGACCTTCCCTGGAGGGGAGGCCAAGCAGCACAGGGGAGGCAGGAGTGCAGGCAGGGATGCAGGCAGGAGTGCAGGCGGGGGTGCAGGCAGGGCTGCAGGCGGGGGTGCAGGCAGGAGTGCATGTGGGGCTGCAGGCAGGGGTACAGGCAGGGGTGCAGCCAGGGATGCAGGCAGGGGTGCAGACAGGGGTGCAGCCAGGGATGCAGGCAGGGGTGCAGGCGGGGGTGCAGACGGGGCTGCAGGCAGGGATGCAGGCAGGGATGCAGGCAGGGGTGCAGAGGGGGCTGCAGGCAGGGGTGCAGGCAGGGATGCAGGCGGGGGTGCAGGCGGGGGTGCAGGCAGGCGTGCAGACAGGGATGCAGGCAGGGGTGCAGACAGGGGTGCAGGCGGGGGTGCAGGCAGGGCTGCAGGCGGGGGTGCAGGCGGGGGTGCAGGCGGGGGTGCAGGCAGGAGGGCAGGCGGGGCTTCAGGCGGGGGTGCAGGCAGGGGTGCAGGTGGGGGTGCAGGCAGGAGGGCAGGCAGGGCTGCAGGCGGGGGTGCAGGCGGGGGTGCAGGTGGGGGTGCAGGCAGGAGGGCAGCCAGGGGTGCAGGCAGCAGTAGGAGCCCTTTCTCCTCCTGCCAACAGCAAGTGGGGCACCAGCCTGGCAGAAAGCAAAGGCCCAGCCCAGGCTGGTAACAGCACTGAGCTCCAGCCCAGCCTCAGCTGCTTGGAAAAGAGGAAAACGCAGTTCCTTCATGTTCCCCTTCCCCACAGCTCCCTGAGCTCCCCAAAGCATCCCCCACACCACAGGGAAGGGGATGAACAACACTAGGAACCCCCAGAGCTGCCAAGCAGGATGGTCCTTGGGGCGGGGGACACACTTCTGCCTGCGCCCAGCGCTTAACAGCAATGTTCACCACGGTCAGTGAAGGAGGAAAAGCCTCTGAAGCAGCAGCCCTGGGCACAAGGGCAGCGGCAGGAGGGAAACCTCCCCCCTTCACAGTTAAGGGGGGGTGAGGGACACCCGCCCGCCGCAGCACATCTGCGCAGGTGACTGCACACACGATACGCCACGCTTACCCACTCATTATTCAGACTAATAAACCTTCGCCTCTTCGTGACCTGCAGTTCTATACTGACAACAACCAACGTCATCAAGAAAAGTACCACTTCAAACTAATTTGTAACTGAGTTCCCTGACAAAGCTGGAAGAAAAGGATCTTTTGGGGAAAGACATAGCATTTCCAACAAAAAATTAAAGATCCTGACCACAGTTCCTCCAAGGAAATCTACAAAAATTAACCTTTCTTGCCTTAAAACTTTTCCTCCATCTCTCACAGCTTACCATTGATGTGCCTGTTTATTTTGGCACTTATATTTATGAAATGTAGGGTATTTTTTAAAGGCATATGAAAAGAGTAAGCGCAGGGCTGGCAGCCCCCACGAGCTACCCAGTCTGTGGGAGCAAACCATAAAGGATCCTTCCTGGGGATCTACGGAGTTGGTTGAAATATTTTCCACAGTGTCCTGTTTTAAAACACAACAGGGAGGACATTGGCTAGAAAGGGTTTGCCAGCCCCAGGCTGGGAACTATGGACCAGTCAATCCGTGCCCAGTAAATCATGGAGGAGATCCTCCTGGAAGACACGTTGAAACGCATGGATGACAGGGAAGTGATGAGGGACAGCCAGCATGGCTTTACCATGGGTAAATCACGCCTGACAAAGCTGGTGGTCTTCTATGATGGAGTGACTGCGTTAGTGGACAAAGGAAGAGCTACAGACATTGTCAATCTGGACTTCTGTAAGGCCTTTGACATGGTGCCCCACAAGTTTCTTGCCTCTTATTTGGAGAAATACGTGTTTGATGGATGGACTACAGGTGGATAAGGAATTGGCTGGATGGCCACATCCAGATCACTGCAGTCAGTGTCTCAATGTCCAAGTGGAAACCTATAATGAGCGGTGTCCCTCAAGGGTCCATACTGGGACCAATACTATTTAACATCTTCACCAATGACGCAGACAGTGGGATCAAGGGCACCCTCAGCAAGTTTGAGGGTGACACTGAGCTGAGCGGTGCCATTGACACACTGGAGGGAAGGGGTGACATTCAGCGGGACATGAACAGCCCTGGGGGAGTGACTCCATATGAACCTCATGAGGTTCAACCAGGCCAAGTGCAAGGTCCTGCACCTGGGTCAGGGCAACCCCAGTACCAGCACAGACTGGGGGAGGATGGATGGATGGATGGATGGATGGATGGATGGATGGATGGATGAATGGATGGATGGATGGATGGATGGATGGAGAGCAGCCCTGTGGAGAGGGACTTTCCAGCTAAGTCCCATTTGTCCTTCAGCTCCCATAGGTTGATGTTCCTTCTTGGAAACAGAGCTCACTCTGACATCACAACTTATTTATTCGAGCTAAGTAAAAGAAGAATTAAAAATCAGACATTCGGTTTGCAAGACACTGAGTTAACCCCTTCCTAATCTTCTAAAGCTTTTTTCCACTCTGATCAATATAATCCATTGAGGAAGGTATGACAGAAAGGGGGCGCGCACAGAGGAGCGGGCAGGAAAGAGCTGCGCAGAACTGAGCAGAGCCGGGATTGTCCCTTCCATGCAGAAGCAACACAAGGAGCTCCAGCTGCTTGCTGAGCTGCAGAAATAGGACACAGCAGAGCCGGCCATCTGCCTTTGCCAGGAGCGAGGGCACGGGAGACGTCCAGGACCGTCATGAGGGGCCAGCAGCGCTGGGAGGTTTAGCTTCCAGTGTGTCAGGAGGGATGAATCCTGCTCGTGATGCAGCAAGGAGAGATGCTGCTGGTATTCAGTATCAGTGCAAAACGTCACAAGGCTTTTACATGGGAGCAGAACAGAGAAGATGTATGGAAGGGTCTGAAAAGCTCTTATGGTTCCTCTGGGACTAAGGGCACTCCCTAAAACTCCTCATCTATACCACCTGGCTGTGTTTGGAGGTGTTCCGCAAAAGTAGCTTTTGACCTTTTAAGTGTCTAAAAAAGGAAGCAGGTGAGATGTTTAACTGATGTTTCTATTACACAGACTCATAGAATGTTCTGAGTTGGAGGGACCCACAAGGATCGAGTCCAACTCCTGTCCCTGCACAGGACACCCCACCGGTCACCCTGTGTGTCTGAGGACGTTGTCCAGTCTCTTCTTGAACACTGTCAGGTTGGGGCCGTGAGCTCTGCCCTCAGGCTGCTCTGCTCCAGCTGAGCAAACCCAGGGACTGCAGCCGCTGCTCATCCGGCTTCCCCTCCAAACCTTCACCAGCTTCGCAGCCTCCTCTGGACACTCTGCAGTAGCTTTGTCTCCTTTTCTCCTGTGTCTCAGTCCTGCACACAGTGAATGCTGCAGGTGAGGCCGCCCCAGCGCAGAGCAGAGCGGGACAATCCCCCCTGCCCGGCTGGCCGTGCTGTGCTGGGTGCACAGGACACGGGTGGCCCACTGGCTCCCAGGCTGTGCTGGCTCTTGTTCAAAGACATTCATCCCTGGCTGTTCCACAGCGTCACTTGCAAGGTCTCGGGGCACCCAGCTCTCTGGAAGCAATCAGCTGGCTGATGAGCAAACTGCTTGTTCCCTTTCCATGGCCTACTCCCACTCTCCTTCCAGCACCCCGTGCTCCCCATGGCTCTCCTCCAACACTCTCCATGCACCCCCCCACTTGCTCCAGGGTGGCACTACACACCATCATGATCTGTATGAGTGCCCGGTCCCCTTGCTGCCGCTGCCGCCCCCCGGCCACACGCCAGCCCCCGGCAGCCCCAGGCTGGGCGCGGGGCACAGCGGGACAGCGGTGCCGGGGCTGGCGGGAGCACGGCCAGCCCAGCCCTCCCACAGGCACACACACCAAGTAAAGCTGCTCAGGTCTATTTTTACAACACTGAACCACATTAATTGTCTTATTCTCCTTTAATTCTCTTGATCAAATTCCACTTCAAATACTCCACTATTTTGCCCAGAAGCAAGGTCGGGTTTATCAGTCAATAATTACCCAGCTCATTCCCTCTCTCTTCCTTTAAAAATTGACTCTGTGCTACGTGCTGAGCTCCTAGAGCCCATCAGGTATGTGGATACTTATTGGAAATCAACGCTAATGGCAGAGGCAGCCTCTTACTCAGCTCTCGGAAAACCTCCCCATCAATAACTTCAGGTGGACTGGACCCAGCAGTGTCTGTTTTTGGTACCAACTGTTCAGTAACAACCGGAATTACTGTTGGAATGTAAGAATTTAATAATCAAAAGATACCCCACATGTTTTCTCAGACACTCAAAGAAAGTGTTTCTCATATGCTTCTCTCCCTTCTATTATACATTATTCTCCCATTTTCCTTTATTAATTTACCAAAACAGCTGAAAGGTTCCTGCTCTTCTTCAAGTATGCCACAAAAACACTCAGCTCATCCTTCGGGCTGGCGCTTGCTGGACTTTCCAGCTCCCTGCGACTCCCAGGTCCAGCGTCTGTGAAATATCCTCCTCCTGCCCACCATGTATGGGCAAGCAGAGATCAATGTAAATCAATGGCAAGTAAAACTCCAAAAGTAGGAGTTACAGAAAACAGGTGAGAAATACAAAAGGATGCACTGAGAATATAGTGCTTTAAATTTGTTCTGTGCACACATGATACAAAGGAGCAAGTCATGATCATTTATACCAAAGCTGCTCACTTTTCACCTTGTCCTCAGTTCCCTTTATCTGCTGAGACAAAAAGGGGATGAGGCTCTTCAGCATGAGCACAGCAGGTCTGCACAACACAGAGCTTTGCCTCTCATTCTCCCAGGCTCAAGGCTGTGGTGCTGACACCGGTCACCCCAGCGCCGAGACCTGAACACGAACGGTGCTGCTGCACGGGAGGTCCCTCCCCAGGCTGTGACAAGGACATTCCACATTTCAGCAAAGCAAAACCTTCTTCTAGGTCTGAGTAACACAAACTAGGCTGAATTTGGGATCACAAACGAGCAACTGCAATTCTCTGGTTTATTAATTGCTCTTGTAACAGATGTCTGGGGCAACTAAATAATTTATTTTTGTTCCGTGCTTAATCTTAGGATCATGGACTTACAGAGTAGTTTGTGTTGGAAGGGACGTTCACAGATCATCCAGCCAAGCCCTGCCATGGGCAGGCACATCTCCCACCAGAGCAGGTTGCTCAGAGCCCCGTCCAGCCTGACCCTGAACACTCCAGGGATGGGGCACCCACAGCTTCTCTGGGCAGCCTGTGCCAGTGTCTCACCACCCTCATCGTGCAGCATTTCCTCCCCATGTCCAACTTAACCCCATCTTTGTTAAGTTTAAAACTCTTGTCCCCTGTCCTGTCACTGCAGGCCCTGGTCAAAACTCTCTCCATCTTTCCTATAGCCCCCTTTAAGTACTGAGGGTCCACCAGCAGGTCTCCCTGGAGCCTTCTCCAGGCTGCACAGCCCAGCTCTCTCAGCGTCTCTCCAGGGCAGAGCTGTTCCAGCCCTTGGACCGTTTCAGCGGCTCCTCTGGCCCCGCTCTGCCAGGTCCGTGTGTGTCTTGTGCTGGGGACCCAGAGCTGGACTCGGTGCTCTGGGGGGTCCCAGGAGAGCAGAGCAGAGGGGGAGCATCCCCTCCCTGCGCCTGCTGCCCACGCTGTGCTGATGCAGCCCAGGAGACACTTGGCTTTCTGGGCTGCAAGCACACACTGTCGGTTCATGTCTCATCTGTCATCTACCAGCCCTTCTCCACAGGGCTGCTGTCCATCTATCTATCCATCCATCCATCCATCCATCCATCCATCCATCCCCCAGTCTGTGCTGGTACTGGTGTTGCCCTGACCCAGGTGCAGGACCTTGTACTTTGCCTGGTTGAATTTTATGAGGTTCACATGCCTTGGTAACTTTATTCCTATCACCCCGGATGTACACTAAAGCATTTGATCTGTTTATCCTCCACTCCTTTGGGAGGCTGCCTCTGAGCCACCATCAGGAGAGCTTCTTCCTGCAATGAGCGGTGACCCGGCCATACTCTCCACCACCCTGAGCACCCCAGCCCACGCTGCTTTCTTGTTGGTCTAGGAATAGCACTTGTTTATCTGACCTTGTTCTAGAAAGCTGAATGTAATGCCAGCTCAATCCAACTGAGTTATAAAAACTAAAATAAAAAGTTTTGGACCTCTCCGAAGCCCAGAGCAGGAGGCAGAGCTCTGGAGGGCAACAGCCATCCCAGCCCCCACCAGACACTGCTCTGCAGGACAGCATGATCACACATGCCACAAGCCTGCCTCGGGACCTTCCTTGGACATGTCCCTGGCCTGTCCGGTTAGCCAGTCTCCTTCAGCAGGGGCAGGAACAGCTCTGCTGGGAGCAGAGGGCTCCGATGGGGAACGTCCCACACATCAACCAGCACAGCCCACTTCTGCATGACCCATCATGAGCCCAGCGCTTATTTGACCCAGGACACACCATGGCTCTTCCCAAAAGCAGATGTACCCCAAATGCCATGTTTAAATTGTTCAGGATGTGAAAGCAAGTCCAAGCCAGAGAGTCTATGCCAGCAAGGGGCCCTGGGCTCCGAGCAGACCGCAGGGCAGTGGAGAAGCAGGGCCTGACCAAGGGACTGGGAAATGTTCACCTCATGCACAAGGTGATGCAAATCACATATGGTGACCCCATTTGGACACAGACAAACAGGGCTTCGTGCGGAAAGGCAGCCAGCCAGGGAATTGTGGAAAAGTTCTTTTTAGAGTTGCACATTTCCATGGTAAAGAGCAAGTATCACCTCTTGCTGGAAAGAAAACCTTTTCTAGCACTGGTGGGAAAAAATGACCTGAAGACGTCCTACCACCCAGAGCTTCAGCGTGAGCCGGCATCCTTCAGGACACTGCTATTCAGTACACAAAGCCACACGTGAGGAATGAAGCCTCAGAAAGAACCCACTGAAGAGTACGGACACCTGTGCTGCCCAATCCAGCATTTTATTTTCCTTAAAAAAATGCTCTGATTTATGTTTTTAAACACAGACTGAAGTGCAGGGAACTGAGTGACTGTTCACTCAATTCCTGCTTGGATTTGGAGAGCAGCATCATTAGGTCCAAGCGAGTACAACACGTAGGCAAGACATGGTGGCCAGAAAGAGCTAGAGGTCGTTCTGCAGCCGCTCCACCTGCAGCCGGCATCCTTGCGTATTTGTCGTCTGGTGCTTTCTTCAGAATCCAGTAACTAATGGCAATGGTATAGACCCAGCTTCCAAGCTGGAAGGTATAACCACATGAACTTACCCAAAAGGAGTTTCTTAAGTGGCTCCAACATTTCTTAAGAGGCTCCAACATTTCTTAAGAGGCTCCAGCAGCAGCCTCTGCTGAGGCTTCTGTGCTTCCCAGTGTGACGCGGAGGACGCCCGCACTGTGACCCAGAGGAGGGACGAGCACGCCCACCCTCTGCTGCGCCACCGTTTTGCTCATAGATGCATGAGTTACAAGTTGCAAGTTATGAACTTGAGTAGTTTTGAGTTCGAAATTGCATTAATTGAAGAACTAATGAATTTGCATGTCAGGACTAGTCTGTGCAAAGCGTATTGAGCCCTTGTTTATCCTGTTTGTTTTCTTCCTAATGAGCTCACAAAATCAAGTTTAATTTACAGACTGTGTTGTCCTGTAAATCTGAGAGATCCAAACGGACCATGACAAGCTGCGTTGCTAGTGGCCCATTCCCAGGCAGGATGGCTGGTATTTCTGCTGTTGTGGTTCCCTGTCCCACTCACCCTGACTCCCCCAGTCTCCCTGCCCCGGGCGCTGAGCACGGCAGCAGCCGTCTGACAGCTCCCACCCCAGCTGGAGCTCCACAAGGTTTGCTAAGGGAACACCCTGTCCGAGTCAACCAGTCATTGCAACCTGTGGCTCTGCCGGGTGGCCGAGCAGACGCTTTGTGCACAGAAAGGCCGGGAAGGTCCCTACGAGCCACCCGCTGCTCGGCAGCCTGCTGCATCTCCATAAATAGCAACACACAAGCAATCATCATAATGCATTTAATCAGAAGAGAAAATGGGCTTGGGTCATCAGGAGGCTTTAGCAGCAGCCCAGGTCACAGAGTGTCACTAGTGAGGCAGCAGGGAAGAGATGGAAAATGGCAAAATGGGAAAATATCCAATTCACAGGGTTTGGCACTTGCTTCATTATCTTTTTCAGAGGATCACTGACTCAGAGTGGTTTGGGTTGAAAGGGAACTTCAAAGATGATCCAGCCCAAGCCCTGCCATGGGCAGGCACATCTCCCACCAGAGCAGGTTGCTCAGAGCCCCGTCCAGCCTGACCCTGAACACTCCAGGGATGGGGCACCCACAGCTTCTCTGGGCAGCCTGTGCCAGTGTCTCACCACCCTCATCGTGCAGCATTTCTTCCTTACATCAAACCTTAATCCTTTTGCTTGGCCACCTGTCAGGGATGGTGCTGGCACGGGCTGCAGAGCCCCCGGCCGCCTGCTCTGCCAGGCCCCTGCTGAAGGTGCTCGAGGGCAAAGCTGGCTCTCCCTCACCTCAGGAATCGGCTTCATTCACTGAGGCTGGGGTCACTCAGGCCCCAGGGCCATGGATCAGGGCAAGCAGGTGACTGCCGGGGGAAGGCAAGGTCTGCTCCTTCCACCTTCTCATGCACCCACCGCTCCAAACACAAAAGCAAGCCAGCTTCATGCCTCCGTAAGACACACGTGCTAGGGCTGTGCCCTCTTTCCACAATCTCCATCACAAGGCTGCCCCACTGCTGAGCTCTTCTGTTCCTTTATTAATTTACAGAAATCAGAAACAAATTGTTCCTGATCAGGAACTTCCCCCTGATCCAGCTCAGGAGCACAGGAGTGCACCTGCTGCTGCCTGGAGACCTCCCAGCCCAGGCAGGGCGAGCACATCGCTGGCTCCGGACCATCCTCCCCACCGCCACCGCCCAGCTCTGCCCAGCACATCCCCATCCACCGGCCCCGGCACTTTTCCTGCTGCTGCTGCTGGTGAGCCCCTCCCGCTCCCCCGTGCCCGTGCTGCCTGAGCAGGCAGGGCCTGCAGCCGCGGGCAGCGCCAGACGCTGCCTGCCATGGCCGCAGTGCCGACGTGCTCCGCAGCACGGTGCTCCCAGGCATGGCGCTCCGCGGCACGGTGCTCCCCAGCACGGCGCTCCGCGGCACGGTGCTGCCCAGCACGGTGCTCCCCAGCACGGCGCTCCCCGGCACGGTGCTCCCCGGCACGGCGCTGCCCAGCACGGCGCTCCCCGGCATGGCGCTCTGTGGCACGATGCTCCCTGGCACAGTGCTCCCTGACACAGTGCTGCCCGGCACGGCGCTGCCTGGCACGGTGCTCCCCGGCACATTGCTGCCCGGCACGGCGCTGCCCGGCATGGTGCTCCCCGGCACGGTGCTGCCCGGCACGGCGCTGCCCGGCACGGCGCTCCCCGGCATGGTGCTCCCCGGCATGGTGCTCCCCGGCATGGTGCTCCCCAGCACGCTCACTCCAGCCTCCTGCTCCTCCCCAGCGTGGCCTCAGTAGCCAGTGTCACCACACTGTCACCAGCCACCTTTTCCACAGTGCTCGTTAATTCATTGGAGGGGAACTCTCCCTTCTGATGGAGGAGGGAACAGGGGATCCCAAAAGCAAGGGGAGCACCCAGACCAGCAAACCCTGCTTGCTCCCCACTTTACAGCTCCAAACTTCCAGCACTGTCCTTGCTCAGCGCCCCTCAAAGAAGGGCAGGTTACCTCTGACTGCTCAAAATAAAAACACAGAAACTGGAATGGCAGTAGGAAGGGAGAAAAAACAACTTGCCTTTAACAAGAAAGATGAAACAACACAGCTGGAACAAACAGAAAATTGCAGAGACCCTACAAAATCACTGCAAAAGAATGCAAGGATGTGTTCAGGCTGCATGGAAAGGAAGGATGCAGGTCAGCAACTGCACAGACCAACTGCCAAGGACTCATCCGCCCTCCTCAGCTCTTGCATAGGAAATATTTTTGTGTATGGTCTCGTGTTGATCCCAACAGTCCCTCCTCGGCACCCACTCACCCTTTCCCTTCTGGCCCCACATCTCTGCAGCCTCTTCCAAAGCCCTGCACCCCCTCGCTACATTGGACTCCTCTTGCTCCTGCCATCTGTCTCCTTTAATTACAGCTTCCCCAGCCTGTTCCCTCTCCACACACTGGGATTCACCCTCCCCTGCCACTTCACTCTCTTTCTTCATCAGGATTTGCCTTCCCCATTCGCGGTGCTGCTCACTCTCAGCTAATGACCCGGTACAGCAGTGGGCTCTGCCCCGGCAGCCTTCACACTCTGCCCCAAGCCCCTGCTGCGGGCAGCTGGTTGGCCAGTCACTGCTACCTGTCTGATCATTTGCACACTTAAAAAAGTAGGTCTAAAATGTCACTGCTGTGCAAGCAAAGCCGTCTGCAGGCACCGTGGCCCCTGCTGCCATGTGGCTGGGCAGCCCCACATGTCCGGCAGAAGGTCCTCAGGCAAGAGCACTGCCCAAGGCTCACCCTCCTCAGGACCTGGGTGACCCACACACGGCCAGGGGAGCCCTTCTGCCCCCCAGCTCTCTCAGGGGGGACTTCCCTCTCCCTCCAGGGTGATCTTTCTACCTTTTAGACAGCAGGTTTTGCATTCCCCAAGGGGAAGACTTGGGGAAATCTCATGCCGGCATTTCTTCTAAACATCTGTGGACATCCTGGGTCACAAGATGTGGCTGTGTTCCCCACCTCATACACTATGGTCGTGGTGCATCCTCATCCTCCTTCACAAACCCTGACAAACAGAGGCTTTTCACCATCACCCGCCTTTTTCCAAGTTATCCCGCCTCACATTTCTGGCCGCTCGATGCAAACCCTCCCACTCACACCACGGGCGTGGGGCTGCTCCGTGCACAAGACACGTGGCCATCGCCCACGCTTCGCATCCAGACGCGCATGCGGTCCTGCAGCAGCTCTCGCAGGGGCAGCAACGCTCTCCTCGGAGGCTGCAGAGCCCGACGCTAACTCCCAGCGAACAACAGCTTCCATACACACCGGTGACGCTCAGGAATGACAACAGAAACCTCCAGCTGCTGCAGATGTGAAAAGGCACTGCTGCTAGAGTGGCGTGGATCTAACACCACTCAGAAGCAAAACCAGGCGCCGGACAGCTGAATGCTTTAATTGAAGTAAAACGTGAAAGGAAACAAGAGTGGCAAGGAGAGCGCACCTTTGGTTCTTCTGCAGTTTGCAGCAGCCCGGCGCTAGGCAGGGACGTACGGGTACACCACATCCATGATGTCAGGCTGGACACAGGGACCAGGTAATTAAAGATGTGGAGTCAGATTGGGGAAAAATGAGGAATGAGTCCCATGCAGGGGTCACTCAGAGGTCCAGTTCAATTCAGTACTTTCATTAAGAGCTTGCAGGCTGGTGGAAAATCCATTCCCCGTCTGGCAGAGGTGGCACAGAGGCGCTGTGCTTGCTTCACCTATCTGATTTAAAGACACTTGATTAATGACAAAACCAGGCTAAAAAACAATTAGAAAGATACTGAAAAAGGGCCAATCTCAGCTGGTTCCCATGGAGAGCAATAATCTAATGGCCAAATGCAACTCCAGGACCTTGTATCTGCTCGTACGCTGGCAGGAGGCTATGGAAGAGTCAGCAAGGAAGGCGGCAGCCGATGGCAGGACAGTAAGGACGTGGATTGAAGGCGTAGTTAATCCAGTTTTCTGGAAGTCATGCCCACTAATGCTTGGCTTGCCCGCTTCTCGCAGCCTGTGGAGAGTGAATCCCCTGTTCAGTTCTGTCCTTCTGGGGCCAAGGGATGGGCAGGATTTCCCACACCAGCCTCAGCGGGGCCACAGCACCTGGTGCTGGGACAGGGACTGCACCCAAACACTGTGTTGCAGAAGATCCAGTGCCTGTGTGCAATGGTCAGGGGGCGATATGCTCTTCTCGTTTCCATCTCAGGAGCTAATAATGTTCTTTGAACAACTTCTGAAGACAGACACTAGCTATCACCAACATGGTCCACTTGATAATGAAGATATATGCCCTCAAGAAGTCTTCTCTGATCCAAAGCTCATATGCTCTGGATCAAAATAAGCACCAAATTTGCACTTGGGTTGTCAGGAGCCTCCATCAACTGGGGCCCCATCTCTTTCATGGAGGACTTATCACCCAATCAACTCCTTTGGCACAGGAGGATTTCAGTCTTTCCTGCTTTTGACCTGCCAGAGTGTCCAGAGGTGGAGCGGAGGTCCCTGCCAACCTCAGCCAGCCTGTGGTTCTGTAAGGAGTTTTCTACTGCGATGGTGACTGATCACAGGTCACCTAGAGACACTGAGGAGCCTCCCTCCTTGGAGATATTCGAATCTGGCCATGGTCCTGGGCAACCTGCTCTAGGTGACACACCTTGAGTAGGGGTGTTGGACCAGGTGACCTCCAGAGGTCCCTTCCCACCTCACCAATCCATGATTCTACAAAAAGAGGAGCTGCAATGCTCTGTGACTGTAACGTACCAGATCAGACAGAGAAGCTCGTGTGCCGTGTTTCATTAAATGTATGGAAAATAGCTGTGCCACAGGAGGTTACACGGCTGCAGATGCTGGTGGTTACTGATGCTGGACCGCGGGCTGGGGGCAAGGGAGGGGAAGGAGGAGCCTGCACCTCGCTGGACACGTGCAGGGGAACGTCCTTGTCTGGGAACTGGCTGAAGATGGGAGGGGATCCAATAAAGCAAAGAGATGGCACCAGTGGAAGAAATTGTTCAAGAGGAGAGAAAACGCCTTACAGAAGGAGATTCCAGAGCCCAGGAGAAGACTGTCTTGTTACAGTCTGCTCCCACCTCACAAGGAGGAAATGTTGAAAACTGAAGGTGTGGTTAGTCTTTACCTGGTCCTTATATCAACACCTTGGTCTTGCAGACCACGTCCTTTGTCAAACTCAAGTTACCACGTTCAGAGGAGGGAGAACCAGGACCAACACCACAGCTCAAGGCACACGGACACCCAGGCAGCACCACAGTGCTGCCCAACCCTGCACCATTTGGCCAGACAGCACCAGCCAAACCCCCATCCACGGCTGCCTAAACCAACCAACTGCCTTTTTCTCTGCATGTTGCACCTGGCCACGTCCTGCAACACACGATGTTCTCAATCTCCTTCCCCACACCGCCCGGACACCGCAGGAACAAGGAACAACGGGGAATATGCAGCAGCATCACACTCGACAAGGATGTGACATCCGACAGCGGGAGCAGTGCTGCTGATCCCACAGTGCCTGTGCACAGCCAGCTCCAAAGAGGTAAACCTCCACAATGGTTTTTGGCAAAAAAGTCCATCAATTTCACACTGAAAACACTATCCAGAGCAGCAATAATTAAGGTTAGCACCGCCTTTCCGTACCGATTATATACACGAACACTGGCAAGGAGAGCAGTCACCCTCCTGGCACACTCAGTATCTCATCTGGCACAAGCCCATTTCCTCTTAACATTAATTATTACACATTAGGAGCCTGCAAAGTTTTAATAGTCAATTCCAAAGCTCTTCCTAGTTGTTTCAGCATTTTCCTTCTACCAAAGCATGGTGGGACCTTCTGCCCCCACGCTGTGGAAGACACCGTGTAGTAGAAGTCCCCAGCCCCCAGGCCAGAGCTCCTGCACCCTGACAGCATGGACAGGATGAGAGGAAACGGCCTCAAGTTGCACCAGGGGAGGTTGAGGTTGGATCTGGGAACAATTTCTTCCCCAAAGGGCTGTGGGGCATTGGAACAGGCTGCCCAGGGCAGTGCTGGAGTCACCAGCCCTGGAGGGTTGGACAGACGGACATGAGGTTCTCAGGACATGGGGCAGTGCCAGGGGTGGGTTATGGTTGGACTCCATGATCTTGAGGGGCTTTTCCAACCAAAATGATGCTGTGATTCTATGAGAGAGGGGAGCGAGGACCTTTTCCCACCGCTAATGCTTTCCTCGAACAGACACAAGCGTGATGCTTGGCGGCACAGCGGGGCAGGACACAGCTTGCAGCGTTGGCCCTTTCTCCACCAGCAACGGGGGATGTCTTCATAGCGCCTTTTCTCTAGTGCATTCTCAGTGCTTGCTCCAAGCCACATATCTAACAATGATTTAACAAGCCCTTAGCAGGTGCCACATCCCCTCAGAAAGCAGAGGACGTGCACCCTGGCATGTGGCAGCGTTTGTCACCACCGTGACCGCGGCAGTGCGCTTTGCCTGCTCTTCCTGACACCTGCACAGCTTCCACAGGAGCTATTTTTGTCCACCTGCCGTGTGGTCTTTGTCGAGGGCTGGGGAGGCAGGAAAGGGGAGGCGAGCGGGATGCAGGAGCCGAAGCCCTGGAGAGATGCTCCTGGCAGCAGTGGGTGGTGCAGATGAGCACCACTGCCAGCAGGCTCATCCCATGGCAAACCTGCACTGTGTCCCCAGCCACATGAGCTGCTTGAGAGCAGATCTGCCCCAGGCTGGGGTTTGGGAACCCCCAAAGGGCCATCCAGAAGGAAGACACGGAATCACCCCACCAAACCTGCCAACCCCCTTCCTACCCCCACCAGCAGCAGCACCTGCACGTCCCAGCGTGAGCCTGTGCCAGAGTGGGACCAGCTCAGCTGAAAGCCAAGGAGCCTGCACAGCATCAGCCTTGGGAGGATGAAGTGAGAGCGCAACTCACCACCAGGAACCAAGCCTTGGGAACAGCTGCGGCTGGCAGCCCGCGCCAGCTGCTGCACCCAGCCCTTCTGGGAACGTTTTTGCCTCTGCAAAGCAGGGTGGATTTTGCATTTGCATTCATTCAGCCATACGAGTTATGACCCCCCAGGCACATGTAACAAAGGAGAGGTTTCCAAGCTCCAGGTCTCACCAAGCCAGAATTTGCTGCCTAAAACTCCAGGTCACACTTTAAACAAACTTGGACAATTCAGAAGTTAGTGTCTTCACGTAACTTGACTTGGTGTTTTACAGAATTCAAAGTCTGGAAACAGGAAACAGTTACTGCCTGAACACCAATCCTGACGGGCAAGCACCACGGTCCGCTTGCTGGAAATGGAGCAAGGCGGGCTCCAGGCTCAGCGCCTGCTGCCCGAGGTGCCGATGCAGCCATCTGCAAGAGACACCGCTGGCAGCTCACAAAAGCCCCTTTCCATCGTGACATTCTGGATTTTTCACTTAACAAATTACTTCAATCAAAAAATAGGTGTTTATTTCCCTTCCCAGTGAGCGGATGGGATGCCATTCCCAGCCCCTTCATCCCGGGCAGTCACCCCCTTCCCACCAGAGGTGTGCTCAGTGTGGGCAGCGCCTGGTCCCCGTGGGAAGCCTTTCAGCAAACTACTGGCTTCTTCACTTCAGGCTGCTGAAAGAAACAGCTCAGAGCTTCTTCAGTGAGAGGTTCAGATGCTGTGAGCAACACCCTGTTCAGAGTTGGTACAGAGCTGAGTCCACCATGGAAATGGAGCTATGGTGGTGCAGGTTGATGACTCCTTTTAGACAGCATTTTTTCACATAAAACTGAACAACAGGACAATGAAATAAGCATATGATTGAGGGTTTAGATATGGCTTCATTTGATTTGCAATTAAGAGCACAAATTAGACAGCCTTCCAAAGCTAAATCTTGAGAGCAACTCCAGTTGACGTGGCTCCACCAGTGCAGAAGTGGAACTGCTGAGCAGGATCTTAAAACTCCGAGGAAAATAAGGTAGGTGGTGTTCTGCTTATGTTCTTCAAACTGCCTTCCCACTAGGCTGCTTTCCTGGAGCACCATAAGCTATTAAAAGCCCTCGCAGTACTCTCAAGGCACAGAATTATCTTCCAGACTGGGAGCTCCAGATTCCTTTTGGTCATGGTGAGATATATAATCCACACATGGTGCCATTACCCA
Organism: Nesoenas mayeri; assembly: GCF_963082525.1. Classification (NCBI taxonomy): domain Eukaryota; kingdom Metazoa; phylum Chordata; class Aves; order Columbiformes; family Columbidae; genus Nesoenas; species Nesoenas mayeri. Next base: position 10,856,636 of record NC_137569.1, on the reverse strand, counting down.
CTCGAAGCACCATCTCTGTAAGAACACAGATGGATGCCAAGAATAAGGCACTTCTTATAGCTGTAGCATTTTTAAGAGGCGTTAACATGCCTTGCATAAAAGTGTCCTAATTTCTGACTCGGTTGAACACACAGAAGGCTGCATCCTTCCCAAAGCCTACACCTGTACAGAAAAATCCCACCTTCTCTCTCACATACCCAACCGGCACAGAAAAATGGGCATTAGCATGGACACAGTGGCTTTTTCTTCGTGATTCAAACCCTTTAAGCTCTCAATGGAAAAGCTGTTACTATGCATATCATTTCCAAATGCTTTGCGAAAAGCACTCCTCAGCGGAGGATGCAACACACAGTGTCAGCTTCTGCCGTCACCACAGGCTGGTGCTTCCACGGGTGACCCTGTGCTCAGAAGAGCCTCTACCCCCAGATCCTGTGAGTCTGCATGAGGTCTGAATTCTCTTTCATCAAAGGTCAGGAAGTGGGGTGACACGAAGCAAAGCTGAGACTGCAGTGGCCTCCTGGGCTGAGGGGGCAGAGGGAAGACGTTCTCCAGCACACAAGGACACAGCTTTGCTGCCTGCGTTTGGAGAGTGGATTTAGCGCCTGGCTCTCTGCTGCTTCTCCTACAGAAAGGGGGGCCTTTCAACATCGGCACCTCTTCTCAAAACCTCCTCACTGTGCTCCAAAGAGCAAGAAAGGAAAGGACCAGTGGAGGTCACACCAGTTATGACTTGGGCCAGCGAAGAGAACTTTGTAACTTCAGCCTCATTTCTTCACTGGAAAAGCTTCAAAGAGAAGACCTGGCAATGTGTGCACAGCGGCGCCCTGCAGGGAGGCGCCATCACGGGTTTTTCCAACAAGCCCAGAAAAACCCTCCAGTGAGCCTGTCCTTGCTCTGCTTCCAACACAGAAACTTCTTAGGAGAAACCTGTGGTCTTCTATCCACTGATTAACTGAGGCGACCACAGAAACGCACTGCAATGTCGTCTCATCTGTGCATTTTGCTCTGGATCAGCACTAATGCACGCCGAGCTGCCCAGCTGCTCTAGCGCTCCAGAGACTCCCGGAGGCCTCAGCTCCTTCTGGAGCTCAGGCGCTCTGTATCTGAGGCTGAGGACCTCTTTCTTCTGAGCCTTTTATGATTACATCTTTTAAGGCAGCACTTCATTTAAGAGATTTAAGGCAAATAATCTTTTAAAGTGGAAATTAAGACCTGAAGGTAAAAAACGGTGAACTTGAAACCCTTCAGCACAACCTGGCCAGCTGGAATAGCCCAATTGTTTATTACAATTTTTGAAATATTAATGCAACTCTAACCCTTTCCATGTTGCAGTAAAAAGCCAAGCACTATTCAAAGCATCAACCACGGTCATGGAACAAGTGATGGTTCCATGGCTGGAACTGACACAGGCTCAAGTCTGCAGGTGGGCACAGCAGGATGTTATTATCTTCCACCAATACGTCCCCAGCACCTGTTCCCTTCCTGCCTGTGATTAGAGGGACAGAGGAAGACGTTTTAACACTCATATCCAACACTTTTGACCAGACCCAAGAGAGAGAGGCTTCCAGCAGGCTCAGCCTGGGGCCAACGAGGTGACAGCTACAAGAATGTCAACAAAGAAGCCTTCGGGTTGTAGGAAATGGCACACGTGCCCCTGCACACACACACGCACACTCACCAGCTGCTTCGGAGACAGTGTCCATCAAAGCAGACTAAAACAACATCGAGAGCATTTAAATGAACATCTCTGATCTGACTTGTCTCAGATGGGGTCAGTGAATGGGCCAGGTGCCCATGGGGGTCCTCCATGTGGGCACAGTGCCATATTGTTACAATAAACCCCCAAAACTCTGCTGCATGGGATCCACCATGGGACAGCTCCTAGCTCTGTAACTCACACGGGGTGACGGAAACGAGACAGCACAACTCAGACTAGATATTTGGAAGAAATGTTTTACGGTGAGGGTGGTGAGAGCCTGGCCCAGGTTGGCCAGAGAGGTGGTGGCTGAACCATCCCTGGAGACATCCCAGGCCAGGCTGGACGGGGCTCTGAGCACCCTGAGCTGGTGCAGATGTCCCTGTCATGGCAGGGGGGGCACTGGATGGTCCTTTCCAACCCAAACTGTTCTATGATTCTATGGCAAGTGTCAGGCCCAGCCAGCAACTGCTATAGGAAATTCTTGAGTCAATGCATCTCTTGATGGCCTTCAACCCTGAGTCAACAGGGAGACTGGAGGGCACATGGAGGAAGCAGAAAGGCTCTGGGGTCCACTGGGCACATACAAGGCCTTGCACAAACAGGCTACACACGCACCTGCCCAAAATAGGGAACAGCCATGTTTTTACCCCAGGGACAGAACACCACTGCTGTTCCCTAAGGCACAGAGTGAATCTAGCGCAGAGATACAGAACAATGCTAGTCAAGGAATAATCAGATTTCTCGCTCATCCTGCGCTCCTCCTTGCAGCTTTCACCACGTCCAGGATGAGGTTTCACTTTGTCCTGGATAAAAAGTCTTCTGATTCTTATTGACACAACATGGCTGGACTCAGTACCCCGAGTACTGGGCAACCCCCCTCAGCCGAGACTAACGGGAACACCACAGAGCTCAAAACACAAGGGCAGAAACGCTTCCCCCAGGTGCAGCGCAACGTCTCACACGGGGTCACATCTCACCTCTGTGCCACACAGCTTCTCTTCTCGCTGATGACCACGTTGTACAAGCACCAGCATCAGACATTTCCAGAGCCTGTCTGTGGGCACTGCCACCAGTGCAGAACACCAGGGCCACCGCCTCCCCTGCTCCTCAGTGCCACCCTTGCAAACGGGAGAGGAGCTCTACATCCCTTCCCAGGCACAGTTACCTTAGATTTACAGGTCAAAATGTCACTACCAGCACCACTACCAATCCCTGGCAGTTATCTGAGCAACAAATGATAGATCACTCTCCTATTAGAAGTGCACAAAGAAGTGGTTCGCAAAGGGCTGGAGGCTAGAAATAAATAATATCTGCAGCAGACAGCCCTCGGCTGTGTGCACATCAGTATTTACAGATCAGAAGCCAAGTTCTGATCTGTTGGATTCTACACCAGTTGATTAATTATTTACCTCAGAGCTAATTAATCATCCATTAACTCTTCGTGAGCTCTTCTACCAGTAGGGTACACTCAGGAAGTGACTCAATAAATGCTTCTAACATCTACAGCTTCAAACAATTAAGAAAAATCTTTCATGGGAGAGCCCCAGGCCAGCAACCAGAGCGGGCCCATCCCCCTGGCATTTTATCTCCTTTCCCTGGCAATTATTTGGCCTTGTCTGATCCTTCATTATCTGCTATGTGGTGTCACAACAGAATGCTTCTCCAGACACTGATTTTCCTCTTTTACTTGCAACCAAAGCAGCTCTTTCATTTGCATTTTTGCTAATAATCTGATAACTTGATTAGAAAAACACAGTTCTGCTCCGCCTCTGTGGGGCCTGGAAACTCATTAACGGCACTGGGAGATTGCAAGAACCTTAAACTTATTAAGCAGGCTCTGCTGGCATTAAAACCAAGCTCAAAATGTATGCTGCCTGTCTTCAGAAAACATTTGTCTCCAGTGGAACCACAGAAACTGAGTTGGGGTCAGCAGGCAGGTCTGCAGGGCCACGGGGAGAGAAATGCCACCCAGAGGGCAGCCTCAGGCCACACAAATCCATGTTCTCCTCTTGAGAGCCTTCAGAACCAGTGCTGCTCGGCCCGAGCCTCCGCAGCCAGCCTGCCGCAAACTGCAATCATCTTTGTAGTTTCTCAAAAAAAATGCAAACTAAAGGCCTCCCCAAGCCCCAAAGGTCTCAGGTTTATGCTGGTTCTGCTATGACACCATAGCTCATCACTACTTTGCTTCCCATGTGAAATCCCTGCATCAGCATCCACCAGCAATGCACAGGCTCCCCTCTGCTATTTGCCTCCATTGATAGTCGCAGTTGCTTTTGTCAGAGGAGCTTCCTTTTCTACGTAATTTGAGGCTGTAACTCAGCGGATTTCCTGGATGGTAGAAGTGCTGCGAGAAGAAAAGTCCCCCAGTAACTTTGCATCAAGATCCTCCATCTTCCAGCTCCTGTGACGCTCACGTTCTGCCACCTCTGTGCACGTGTCTCCAGACACACTCTGCTCCCATGTGCAGGGTGTTTCCCACACACCCTTCACTTCAATCCACTCATTGAACTGGGACCTCAGATTGGGATGTTTAAGGGGATTAAGTGTCCCGCACGTGGCTGACAGGTCCCTGACTGGAGGTCCTTGACTGCCTGCACTATGGTGTGACACAGCTGCCACATGGAGCTCAGCCCCAGTCCCCCAGTAACGTCACCTGCCTCTCTGGGGCCCAAAACACTCGTGTGAGGGTCCTTTGAGCAGCAGGATGCAGGAGCTGGTCACCTGCTATTTGCAGCTCTGCAGGCTCAGTGCTGGAGAAAGTCCATGTCCATGGCGTGGGGGAAGAAGCCAGGGGACACGCTGGTCCAGGCTTTGGAATGCACTTGAAGCCAAGCCTCCACAGAAACATAAAATCATAGAATAGTTTGAATGGGAAAGGACCTTCCCAGCTCCCCCAGTGCCCCCCTGCCATGAGCAGGGACATCTGCACCAGCTCAGGTTGCTCAGAGCTCCGTCCAGCCTGGCCTGGGATGTCTCAGGGATGTTTCCCCTCTAGGCACGTCTGGAGATGGCAAAGGAGGAGCTCCCAGTCATACCCAGAAACATCACAGAGATGTGTCCCTGGTGTGCGGGTGGCAGAGCTGGTGACCACCCATGGGGATGTCCATGCACACACCATGGGAGGGCTGACCAAGACGCCGCTGGTGTCTGCACAGGAGGGAGCAGGGCTGGAGAGCAGCAGCTCCCAAAGGCAGGAGGTACAGCCTGCACCTGCCTGCAGGTGCTCCCCCAGCAACACCCTTGCAAAGCATCAGGCTACCTCTACCAGCGGAGATGTCGAGCCCTCGCTGTGCAGGCAGCTCAGTGCAGGCAGCGCTGTGCAGGCAGCTCAGTGCAGGCAGCCCAGTGCAGGCAGCCCTGTGCAGGCAGCCCTGTGCAGGCAGCTCAGTGCAGGCAGCCCAGTGCAGGCAGCCCTGTGCAGGCAGCTCAGTGCAGGCAGCGCTGTGCAGGCAGCGCTGTGCAGGCAGCTCAGTGCAGGCAGCCCTGTGCAGGCAGCGCTGTGCAGGCAGCCCTGTGCAGGCAGCTCAGTGCAGGCAGCTCAGTGCAGGCAGCCCTGTGCAGGCAGCTCAGTGCAGGCAGCTCAGTGCAGGCAGCCCTGTGCAGGCAGCGCTGTGCAGGCAGCCCAGTGCAGGCAGCTGGGCTCTGCCTGCCCAGGCTGGAGCCGGCAGGTGCTGGAGCAGGACAGCTCCGAATCAGCAGCTTCCAGTCACTTACCAGGAGGCAGAGCCCCGTCACCCAGCTCTCTGCAGGGCTCCCAGTTAACAGCAAATGGGCAGCAGTAACTCCCGTGATGATTAATCGCCTTCCTGGCTTGCAGGGAAACGGTTATTTCCAACAAAACAGTTATTCCCAGCCACCCCCATGCAGCTGCAGATGCACCCACACACCCGGGCAGGACGCACAGCCCGGCAGCAACAGGGGTGAGGCAGGAGCCCCCCAGATCAGAGCCGCGGGTGCCGCAGGAGTGCGGCAGCAGAGACCCAGGAGAGAGGGGGCTGGCGTGCCGTGGCGGCAGCGTGGGCAGGAGCTCCATGCTGACGGTGGGCGGTATCATGAGGCACTCAAAGACGGGGATTTTTTAGGGATTTAGGGGGAAAGACAAGATATTTTCTGCGTGAATGTTTTCTCCTAAAACAAGCACTGAAAATATTTGGAATGACATTCAAACACTTGATTACTGCAGCAATTCCATAAAATACACAGCAGCATTGTGTTAACTACCTTTGAAAAACAAGAACAGGATTATATTCCAAACTTTCCCCTAAAAATACATATTTTTTTTGCCTTACTGCACTGTAAATTAGGCCACACTTCCGTATGCTCTATTTGAGCACTGAGTAAAATATTGGTTTGGGTTTCCAAGCCAAGAGCAGAGATTCTCTCTATTTTCAAACTTCTTTATTTCCCATTTTTCAAGCACAGCGGTTTCGGCACCTTTGGGTGCAGATCCTGGTGCCGCACAACCCTGCTGCTGTGCAACAAGCCAGCACAGCCGAGCCGACCGTCCCACCAGCCCATGCTGAGCATCTCTTCTTCTTAGGTCAGAGGCGTCTCATCAGCACTTCCAGCAGCACTGTCAGCGCTGCCTGAACAACTCCAGTCTCATTCTTGAAGGACCAAAGGAGGCTCAGCAGTGAGCACCCACTGCAGACCAGCTGGGAAGGGTGGCAGGTCCTGGCAATGCCGGGCAGATGTGCCCAGCAGCTGGGTTCACCATGGGCCAGGGCAGAGCAGCTCAGTTCACTGGTTCCTGCACCTGGGTCTGGGCAACCCCCAGTATCAGTCCAGGCTGGAGGATGAAGGGATGGGGAGCAGATCTGTGGAGAAGGACTTGGGGTGCTGGGAGGTGAAAGACTGGACATGAGCCAGCAACGTGCGCTTGCAGCCCTGAAGGCAAATGGTACCCTGGGCTGCACCCCCAGCCCCGTGGGCAGCAGGTCAGGGAGGGGATTGTCCCCTCTGCCCTGCTCTGTGAGACCCCCTGCAGTGCTGGTCCAGCTCTGGGTCCTCAGCACAGGACACACATGGACCTGCTGGAGAGGGGCCAGAGGAGCCACAGGAATGACCCAAGGCTGGAACAGCTCTGCTGGGGACAGGTGAGAGAGCTGGGGGGTTCAGCTGGAGAAGAGAAGCTCCAGGGAGACTTTAGTGTGGCCTTTTTGTACTTAAAAGGGGCTGATAAGAATGATGGGGACAGACTTTTGAGCGGGGCCTACTGTGATACGACAAGTGAGGGAGATTGAGGCTGGACATGAGGAAGGAATTGTTGCCCTGAGGGTGGTGAGAGCCTGGCCCAGGTTGGCCAGAGAGGTGGTGGCTGAACCATCCCTGGAGACATCCCAGGCCAGGCTGGACGGGGCTCTGAGCACCCTGAGCTGGTGCAGATGTCCCTGCTCATGGCAGGGGGGCACTGGGGGAGCTGGGAAGGGCCCTTCAACACAAACTGTCCTACGATTTCCCAGCCTGAACCACTCAGACACTGGCCACACTATTTCCTGAATTGTTTTTTTGAGGACATCTCTCCAGCAACGACTGTCAGGGTGGGACAGGCTCTCCTTCCCAGTGGCGAGCCGCCCACCCTGACAGCAAACCCATCCCCAGTTGGGCTTGTCCAGCCTGCTGCTCCCTGGCTGCCCGCAGGTTTCTCCCAGAACTGCTCCCATCACCACCCACCCTGCTCTCCCACCGGGCACCTCGGCTGTCAGCCCTTTGGCTGCTCCCCCAGTTTCTCCTCGACATCTTTATCATTTGATGCACATTGTTCTAACACCATGGACAGCCAAACTGGCTGCAGCACTTGTGTCCATTCAGACAACACACCAGACACAGTGACTCCCCATTTCCCACCTGGACATGACACAACCCAACGGGCAAGACGAGCCACTTCTGGCCACTTTAGCCCTCTCTAGCACAGTGTCCCATGTTGCAGCCATGGTCTCAACTTCTTGATGTGGTCATCTACCTACCCAGCCCAGGCCCTGTGCCAGGGACCTGTCCCACCTCCTCCTCGAGACTCAGCCCACATGTGCTCCTTGCTGGGCTCCTGTTTCTAAACACTGTAAAAGTTCTCAGGGTCCTTCAGTGCTGAGATTTCCTGCTCCATCTACCCGCTTCCTCCTACCACTTGCCTAAAATCTCCACTTTAATCACCTCCTCCTCTCTTGTGTTCCACCTGACACACAACCACGCACGCCCCCCGCAGCGTGCAGGCCAAGGTCACCCAAAGGCACACGCACTGCTGCTGTTTTCCCAGCTGCCCAAGACCCAATAGCTTTTTACCAGTTATTCCTCCCCCCTGCTATTTCCAGCAGTTTCCAACACACCATCTCTGACCTTTTCATCTCTCTGTAAATTAGCTAGAGCTTTGAAAAGCCAGTTCTTGGAATCCCCCTGCAGCAGGAGTCCCTTGCCTGCAAAGGTGATGCTGTGGACTCAGGAGATCACAGGACCACCGGCCACCCCCTGCCCTGCTCTGCCAGCCAGACTCCGGCTGCCCCCCTGCTCTCGGTGTGCCTAGAAAGCACAAAGTCACAGCATGCAGGGAAGTAATCCTGGGAAAGGACAGCAAAGGATTTATGGCTTGTTCATCTCAGCCCGCCTAAACTCATTTATCCAAATAAGGGATTATCCCCCAGTGTCAATACTGAGACAATGGAGATTCAGCGAGAGAAAGCTGCGCTCTAGCTGCAGAGCATATGCTGCGGGCTTTGGAAGAGGTCTGCTAGAGAGCATCCGACCCCACCCGGGGGTCTCTGTCCCTCTCCGCCTGTGCAGGCAGCCCCCCCAGCCCCCTGCGCTGTGGCAGCCCCGCCGCGGGCAGGCTGGCGCGCAGCGAGCCACGCTGCTGGCACACGCGGCCGCTGATACAGCGGGACACGGTTCCAAAGAGCACCGGTGCTGCAGAAGCCAGGCGCACAGGCGTGCAGGGCAGGGCTCGCCTGCTCGCTGCGCAGCCGCTGGGTTGCAAACCCTGATCTCACCATTTGCTTTTCCCAGCACCTCCCGAAGCAGCCCCGCATTGCTGTTCTTCCACTGTTTGGCCTTTCAGCCCCCCATCACCTGCCTCCCCCGCCAACACAAAGCCTGGGAGATAAAAGCATTAGAAATTGCAGTAATTTTCATGCCATGTGGAGCACAGAGGGGATGGGATCCTGCCTGCTGTAAGCAGATGAGAGAAACTCAGGTTGGAGCCAAAAGCAACGCCCAGGAGCAGTGCCGCTGCACGGTATGTCATCATGTCAACCAGCGCACTGCCCGCCGGGCCCGGTGCTGCACCCGACTGCTGCCCACTGCAGCAGGGCCAGGGCAGTGACCGTCCCTGTGCTGGGACCTGGGGAGCACAAACCGTGAATCCTGGGGGCAGTTTTGGGCCCCTCACGCCAGGAAAGGCCTTGAGGTGCTGGAGCGAGTGGAGAGAAGGGAACGGAGCTGGTGAGGGGCTGGAGCACAAGTGTGATGGAGCGGCTGAGGGACCTGGGGGGTTCAGCTGGAGAACAGGAGCTGAGGGGAGACCTTCTGATCTCTGAACTGCCTGAAAGGAGCTTGGAGCCAGGGGGGTCGGGCTCTGCTCCCCAGGAACAAGCGCCAGGAGCAGAGGAAACGGCCTCAAGTTGCGCCAGGGGAGGGTGAGGTTGGATGTGGGAACAATTTCTTCCCCAAAGGGCTGTGGGGCATTGGAACAGGCTGCCCAGGGCAGTGCTGGAGTCACCAGCCCTGGAGGGTTGGACATGGAGATGAGGTTCTCAGGACATGGGGCAGTGACAGTGCTGGGTTAACACTTGGACTCAATGACCATGAGAGTCTCTTCCAACCAAAATTATTCTATGATTCTATTTCTCTTCTCTGCTTGGAATCCAGGGACCAGCTGGCACCAACCACTACGAACCCGGCCAGGAGAGGCAGGAGAGCCCAAGGAGGCAGCAGCCCAGCCTGCCGAACCCATCGCTTGCTGGAAGACCTCTAGCCTGGCCAACCTACTGGGCAAGAAGGACTAAGCTCCTCCAGCCAGCGCTGCAAGGGGCAGAGCTGCCAGATCCCCTCTCATTTTTGCTCCTTTCCCTTCTCCTCCATCTTTCCAACCTCCCAGGCCAAACAACCCAGGCTGCAGGAGGCAGCAGGCGGCCTCGCCATGCAGCCAGCACCGCGGCGTGGCACAGCCAGCACTGCGGCGTGGCACAGCCAGCACCACAGTGTGGCACCGCCAGCACCGCAGCGTGGCACAGCCCTGGCGCGGGTCACCCCTGCCTGCCCCCCAGCCACAGCTCAAGGATCAGCCAAGGCTGGAGAGCCCAAGGAGAGGAGACGTAAGGTAGGGAGCTGAGCCAAATCAGCACACAGACAGGAGAAGCCAGTGGAGAAGACATGAGGGTGCAATGGGCAGCGGGGCTCATGTCTCTGTACCCCCAGGGCCACTCACCTCCTGCCAGCCACTTGATCCCAAAGCCCAAGAGAGGGGAAGCAAGCAAGAACAGGGGCTATGCTGCTGCGAGACGTGTGAGTCGAGGAGCCATGGGAGCTCTCCTGCACTACAACAGGAGCAGTAAAACCTCTGTCAGCAAGGACGCACTTCTGTTCCAAAATGTGCCTCCTCGGAGGGCACTGCCGTGCACCACGCAACAGGCACTGAGGTGCAATGGGGTACACAGCACAAAGGAGATAGAGTTTTTCATCAAAAGCTGCACCATGTGGCAGCAATAACATGTCTTCCAGGAGTGCCACTGTTTGGTCTAAATTAAGCCCCAAATAATTACAGAGCAGCTGATTTTCTTTTTTTTTTTTTTATGGCGCAATGAATCAGACTACGGTTAATTGATATTTACTCTGCATTCACTCGGTGTCGCGGATCACCCACCGCTGTTCTGGATGACAGAGCAGACAATAAGCACCAGTGATCACAAAGCTCGAGAATGCACGGGGCTTGCACGGGAAAATGGAATCTCACCTGGGCTGACACGTGGCACGTCAAGGGGACACAAAAGAAAAGCCACAGGGGCACAAGGGAGAGAGGACAGACCTGCAGCTCCCGCAGCCCTGGGAGCCGCTGCGGCTCGTCCTGCTCCCAGCGGGTACGACACGGCGGTGGGAGCCCGACACGGGGCCGTGCTCAGCGGTGGTTGTGGCCGGGGCAGGACCAGCGTCAGCAGCCCTGCACCCACACTGGCCCCGGCAGCCCTGCACCCACACCGGCCCCTGCGCCGCCTGGACCCCGCGACACCCGCTGAATCGGTGCCGGGAGATGCTGGGCTGGTTTGGTGCCGGAGGGAGGCGTTTTGCCAGCTTGACCCCAGTTCCCCCAGATCCTTTCAACAGTGCTCTACAGAAGCACGCATTCCTGAAATATCGAGTGTCAATTTTGATCCGCACACTATAAACCTTAACAAAATAGGAATTAAGAAATCAATTTTTCCATAAAGATGTTAAAAAATCAAAGTCTGTAAACAAATACAGAAAAGAGATTATATGATATCCTAAATAATTCAAGTTAGTACTTTGAATTTTAACTGTAGAATTTCATTGGAAAGGGACCTTTTACAAGGCATGTAGTGAAAGGACAAGGGGTTATGGCTTTAAACTGAAAGACAGTAGATTTAGTTTACATATAAGGAAGAAACTCTCCCCCATGAGGGTGGTGAGACACCGGCACAGGCTGCCCAGAGCAGCTGTGGGTGCCCCATCCCTGGAGTGTTCAAGGCCACGCTGGACGGGGCTCTGAGCAACCTGCTCTGGTGAAACGTGTCCCTTCCTATGGCAGAGAGGTTGGAATGATATGATCTTTAAGGTCCCTTCCAACCCAAACCGTTCTATGATACTATGAAGACACCACAGAGGGCTGCACTGCCGGCTCTCCACACACCCATCTCCACAATCCAACGCACAGCCAAACCTCTTGCTCACAGGCAGAGGTGCCACCACAAGCCACCAACCCTCGCTCTGCCCGTCTCCTTCAAACACTCATCGCGCGCAGGTGCCCAGGCCCAGCACCCACCACCTGGGCACGGCAAACCCTGGCCACCCCACACAGACACAACTTCCATGGGGGCAGCGACATGACGAGGTAAGATAAGGGCAACCCAGTCTTAAAAGCTCAAGAAATGATGACCAACATCCAGGGCACCCCAAAAACCCTTGAGACCTCATGCCTCAGGGTACCCCAGCCCTTTAAAACCAGAGCTGGGGTGGGTGACAGGGACAGGGAAGGCAGAGGCTGTGCAAAGCCCTTGCGAAATGACCGAGCTGCTGCATAAACCTGACAGGATGAAGCCAGAAGGGCAAACAGCTCTTTAAGCTAAATATATTTGTTCTTGGGATGACGTTGGTATGTAAATCGATCATAAACAGACTCAGGCTGGAAACGAGAAGATGTCTCCTGACCACTGGAGATTAAGACCTAGAGCGGCTCTTCAACAAGAATCACCAGGAGAAGAAACAAAATTTGTTCAAGATGGAGGTGGAGAAATGTGTGAAATGGTGACAAAAAGGATCCCTGTGTGACACAGGGAAAGGATGCAGCCACCTGAGGCAGTGCTGTGACCACGGGCATCATTAGCACAGCTCTGCTGGGGATGCCCAAGCCAAGACCTGGAGCTGCTCTGCACGAACTGCTGGACCTCCCTGGTAGGCAGAGGAACGCTCCCCTCCCCAAACCAGGCACCTTCCAGTTTCTCCATCTCACAGCAGGTTTGCTACGCCAGGCAGTGCCAGCAGAGCCATCCCTCGCCATGGCTGAATCAAGCACGGGATGCAAAGCCAGCCTGAGATCACCTTCCCCACAGGGACCTGCCCAGAGGAGGAAGAGAAGTGGGGCCACCAGGAGGCAGGACACTGACAGCCAGGGCAGCCAACGGCACCCCCTCCTCCCACCGCATCCCTATAAGTGCCCATGCGTGCCCCAAGGGGCTGAAGAACCATCTGTATTGGTGGGATCCTGCCACTTGAGGAACCTGAGCACACATACATCCATGGGACCCGACTAGATGCATCCCAGAGTCCTGAGGGAATTGGCTGATGTAGCTGCCAAGTCATTTTCCGTGATATTTGAGAAGCCCTGGCAGTCAGGTGAAGTCCCTGGTGACTGGAAAAAGAGAAACATGGCACCCATTTTTAAAAAGGGTAGAAAGGAGGACCCCGGGAACCGCCAGCCTGCCAGCCTCAGCTCTGTGCCTGCGCAGACCATGGGACAGACCCTCCTGGAAGCTGTGCTGAGGCACATGGAGGACACGGAGCTGATTCGGGACAGCCAGCACGGCTTCACCAAGGGCAAGTCCTGCCTGACCAACCCAGTGGCCTTCTATGATGGAGTAACTACCGCAGTGGACAAAGCAAGGGCTATGGATGTCGTCTGTCTGGACTTCTGTAAAGCCTTTGACATGGTCCTCCACAACATCCTTCTCTCTAAATTGGAGAGATGTGGATGTGATGGGTGGACCGTTCAGTGGATGAGGAACTGGCTGGATGGACACACCCAGAGATGGTGGCACAATGTCTGGATGGACACTGGTGACAAGTGGTGTCGCTCAGCGGTCCATACTGGGACCAGAACTGTTTAACATCTTCATCAGTGACACAGTGGGATCAAGGGCACCCTCAGCAAGTTTGCAGATGACACCAGGCTGAGTGGTGCAGGTGACACACCTGAGGGACGGGATCCATCCAGAGGGATCCGGACAAGCTGGAGAAGTGGGTCCACGCAAACCCCATGAGGTTCAACCAGGCCAAGTGCAAGGTCCTGCACCTGGGTCTGGGCAACCCCAGTACCAGCACAGACTGGGAGATGAATGGATGGATGGAGAGCAGTGCTACAGGAGACTGGGGGAAACTGCTGATGACAAATGTGATAAGAGCCGGCAGTGTGTGCTTGCAGCCCAGAAAGCCAAACAAATTCAGGCTTTTCAACAAAACCATTGCTTGACCTCCCAAAGGAGCATCACACGCACCCGAGCCTGAAGCCCCCAACGCAGCGTGACTGCAATTCCTGGTCTTCAAGTAAACCTCCTCTCTGCCCTTGTGTGACTGGGTACCAGGGCAAACGTGCCCCCAGAAAAGCCCTGCATAGCGGGAAATGGAGCTAAGAGGGCACAGAACACAGTGCCCAAGGGCAGGTCCAACAAGAACCAGCTGCAGCCTCCCTTCCCCCAGCAGCACCTGAACAGCATCTCAACTCCAAACTGCCTTTTGGCACTGGCCAGTGCTGCCTCAACACATTAGACAGAGACAAGCAGCTGCAGTCTGTGTCCTGGAGCACCTGGCACATCTCTGCCTGGAGATGGGCTGCTCAGAGTTACAGAGGCCACACTCCAAATAATTTAAAGCTCCTCCAGTGGACAGAGGCCCTGAACAAAGCCACCCAGGACCTGCACCCTGGTGTCCAAAGCCACCGCTTTGATTCTGCACAGCTTAAAATATAAAACTGGAGGTCAAGTGCATATGCAACTGAACTTCCATCCTGGTTCAGAGCCATGATCGACCTGCTTCCAGGTCTGAAATATTTATTGGGTCTTCCAAAGCCTGCAGAGATGGACTGAGCTGACAGGCTGAAAGACATGACTTCAGATTTGAAGATTTACGTTCCCAGGGGCAAATCATTCACTGAACAGCATCCGTTGCACAAGGCAGCGATGAGGAGCCACAGAGCATGGCCGCGGGGAGGGATGCCATGCGTGGAGAAGAAAAATGGCATAGAAGTCCTTCCCAACCACTCCTTCCCAACCACTCCATCATTTAATTCCTCTCCAGCTAGTGACTTCTCATTGAAAGCCACCTCCTCGGGGAAGCGGCACGGACTGGGGACAAACACCAGGAACGACAAACACCAGGAATGACAAAAGATCCAGCAGCTCACTGGGAAGGGTTCTAGGAACAGGTTTATCAGGAGCTGTGACTCAAACCAGGAGCAGGAGCAGCAATGGCTCCATCCCAAGGAGGAACGCAGACCCTGGGCTGCTCCAGGCCCCCCGAGTCCTGACATGATGCTCCATGGTGCGGAACCGCTCAGTGGGGACACCCTCCTGCCCCCAGCCGGGCGTGAGCCCATCGCAGCGCAGGGGGCTGCCACCTCGCCGGTGCGACGGCAAAGCCACCAGCTGCCCACACACCAGGTGCCAAAGTAAGCCCGGCCAGCAGCCGCAGTGCAGATCCACCTGCCAGAGAGGGGACGGGAGGGACAAGCACTGTGCGACACAGACCCAGCCCAGCACCTGGGCCCCGCGCCAGGCCAGTGGGTAAATCCAGGACTTGCAGGGGGTCCTGGACCTCACCTTTTTCTGCAAGAGGAGAGCACCACAGGCCTGACTCCACCTAAGTACACAGTCATTGAAGACACAAGTTCTGGTAGGACTGTATCTGTGGAGTCTATTAGAGACCCTGAAAAAACAGCAAGTGATTCAGCCAGCAGACTTGTACGACCATCCACCCATCCTTTCACTCAGCGCCCCAATGCCAACCCTAACCACTGTTCATCTGCTCCCCAAATTACCAGCTCAGCTCTGCCCTGATCTTCTGAAGCCCCACACCAATGTCCTCCAGCTCCAGAGAGCCTTGCTGGGGGTGTTTAAGGTGTTTCTATCTCTTGACAGAGAAACTGCACCACACACCGAATCAGGCTGCACCCTGCACTGCACATTTGCCTCCAGACAAGAATGAGCAGCCTGTGTCTTTCCTCTGACACCCAGGAGGACGGATGGTTTCCTACCACCCTGTAGTGAAGGTTTCACATGATGCTAAAGTGCTAAAGACACTGGCCCAGGCTGCCCAGAGAAGCTGTGGGTGCCCCATCCCTGGAGTGTTCAGGGTCAGGCTGGACGGGGCTCTGAGCAACCTGCTCTGGTGGGAGATGTGCCTGCCCATGGCAGGGCTTGGCTGGATGATCTGTGAACGTCCCTCCCAACCCAAACCATTCTGTGATTCTGTGAGCCCAGCTACCACTGAGCACCAGATGCCCCCGCTGCACCTCCTGGACACACCACAATATTACAAAAGACTAATTTCTAAACAAGGTGTAGGCTCTTCTTTCACTGCCCAAAGAGTCTTTGGCACTATAAACTAAATTTTCTACAATACCAAGGCAAGGTGACACTAAAACAAAACCAGCAGCACTCCAAACATCCTGGATGCTTCTGGAAGTCACATCAATGTCACCATACCTTGCTCACTGCAGATCTCAGACTTTCAAACAGATTATTATCTTTTAGGCCATGAGTGCCCTTTGCAGCCCCAGCTCCGGCTCAGCCCCTGCAGCCACCGTGCCAGCGGACGCTGCACAAGCCCAGCAGCCGGGAGCAAAGCAGTGACAGCTCCTCCCGAAAACACCCAAACACTGCAAAATCTTACAGTGCGAGCCCAGACCAAAAGAGCCTGGAGGACAATTAAGCACCAGTCTGAGACGTGAATTCTCTTGAGAAAAGCCTTGGCTTCCAGGCTTGGCCAAGTAAATTTTAGCTGAGAAGCAGCTGCCAGGTGAGGGGAGCGTGAGACAATTCAGGAAGAGCCAGGTTCTTCCAAGCAATTAGCAATATCTGCTGATTTGAAGTACGGCCGGACACAGTAAAACGTGTGTACGGACAACCTCCTGGGACCTCTAGAAACAATTCACAGTTGGATACAAGCAGACGTGGAATGGCACTGGGCCAGTGAAAAGCAGTGGATGGGAGGAGTGTAGATGGCAAGACAGAGACCTGGTCTCAGCTCTGCAGCCCCCTCAGCACACCTTTGTGCCAGGGTCACTGCAACCTGGAGGGCACAAGAAGCCTTTGGTTCCTCAGCAGTCGCCCACTGGCCTGTGGAAGTGACACCTGTGCCAAGGTCAAAGGCCCAGCAGCTCAGAGCCAACCTGCACAGCTGGCACTGCGGGAACCACGAGCCCCGCAACCAGCAGCACCACGAAGGAGGTGGGCAAAGGAGAGCCCACGTGGGCTCATGGCAAGACTGACAGACAAGCTTGGGGCAGCAGAGATGTTCAGATGATGTCCCTTGGCAGGTGAGTCTGGCCAAGGTCCAGCCCCAGCCCCTCAGTCCAGCCGCTGCGATGAACAGCTCTGCTCAGCCCGCCCTCCCTGGCACAGCTCAGCACCTCGGTCCCGCCTGCGCCCAGCGCGGGGCTGCAGACACCAGAGCTCAAAGCCTCTGCTCTACGGAAGCCCAGCTGACCCCAGCAGCCCCAGGTGCTCTGCCAGAGCCAGCTCCTGCAGCCCCCCAGGAGATGCACGGCTTGCACCTGGGGACAAGGGAGCTCATCACCCACAGCTCTAACTCTGCCAGATCCTGCAGACTCCCAAATGTTGCCACCTCTTGGGTGCTGCTATTCTTAACTTCTGTTCTGGGCAACAAACCTCTTCTCAGGAACATAAGACTGGGGAAGAAAACAGCAATGCATCAGTAAAAGCCAGAAGGAACAGACTCTTTGGCCAGCCAGCAACAAAAGGTTCTTCAGGACAGAGAGGACAGCATCCCAAGTGCACACCGCGGGCTCAAAGAAGAGCTGTACCATTTCTGGACCAAGTGCTGTCTCATTCACGTACCCTCCTCAGGCAGTCTGGGGCAAGATAATGGCCAACCAGCATAAAAGCAGCCATTTGCTCTTTTCAACCTCCGCATTTGCCCATCCTGCTTGAATTCCAGTCCCGCAGCCCTGTTTGACCCTCACCGCTTCTCAAGGTCAGAAAGCCACCGCCCGTCCCTCCATCTGCTGGCCATGCAGGTCCCAGCCCTGCCTCGCCCCGGCCACCAGCCCCTTCGGCAGCTTGTGGCTTTCCAGCCACGGCCACCTAAAGACAAGAGGACTTGGCTGTGACTCCATCCGCCCCACAAGCAGCCCAGCCCAGCCCAGCGCAGCCGCTCGCCCACAGGGACGCGAGCAGATCACGGCTCACTCACTCTCATCGGGGTTGGGCGAAGCGAGGATGGCGCTGTGCTTCCTCTTCACTTCCTCCACATTCTCTGAAATTTTATCAATGAATCCTCGAATTTCTTCCACCTGTAGAGACGGACAACAAGACAGGTCTCCTGTGAAAAGCCTGGACTTTTGGAAAGGAGAGGGATTATTAAATCCTACCCCAAAGCAACTATGATGTGCCCGCATGACAGCAAACATCTCCCCGGACAAATATTTTCCAGCTGGATCCTCATGAAGTCAAGACCTTCCACACCCCAGCAGGCCAGCTTTGCAATCACAGCAACGTAACACAGACTCTACGTCCGCTACCCGTTGCGATGCACTGAGAAACATTTGGGGTTTATTTAAATTAACGTCAGATCTACAGATTCCCAGCGTCTGTGCCTCCAGCCCAGAGAACATTGCCGATGCTGCGTAAGCCAGGCTCGGTCTCAGCTCAGTCCCCCATGGCTCTTCGCTCCAGGGGCTGAGAAACCCAGTTTGACCATCACCAACAGACCAGGGCGGCCACATTTGCCAGTAAATCCAGGCTGGCATCTTTCCCACACTCCTGTACTACAGGAGACACGCCGGCATCGCCGGGAGGTGAACCTGCGCTTGCGCCCTGTGCCTGCGGGGCTGCCCACCCTCCAGCTCCCCTCCTCCTTCAGCTCACACCGCCACTTGTTCATCTTCCTCCATCTGCACATCAGACTTTTTTTTCCTTCCCCACTCCAATGCCTGCACAGATACATTTTAACACCCCCTACACACACGCCATGTGAAGGGTGTGCTAAAAATCCGCATGCAGATCTTACAGCCACCCACATGCCAAAGACAACCTCTTGTTTGGTAAGGAGAGGCACAAAATTAAAAGCTCGATCCCATGCAGAACACGCTGCTCCACAGAGGTGCTTTCAGGAGAGGTGTGAGCGGGTCCGCGGGGCAGGCTGGGAGCTGCAGGGCTCACCCGCTCCGGCCAACTGGGCACCAGCCCAGCTGCACCACTGGTTTCTGGGGGAGGAACTGGAGCAGCAAAGCATCCATAGGGCCAGGTGGGACCACGACCGCCCCGGGTCTGCGTGGAAGCCTGGTTCCTGCTCATCAGTACGCTGAGCATAACCCCTGGGCACCAAGCACCAGCTGAGCAGCGTCAGCTGGGGCAGGACCACCATCCCCACCTCAACCACTGCTCCCTTCCTGCGGTGGGAACTTGTGCCACATCCCCCCAGCCTGCTCCAGTGCCAACAGAAAGGTCTGAACTGGCTTTAAAGCTGCACTGGAGAAACAAACTTCTCACCTGCTCAAAGAACTCATCCATGAAGCGGTCCCGGTCCACACTCACGGTGACTTCATCATCATCATCACTGTCCTTAGCCTGCAACGATACAAAGAGAGGCATCAGCAAGTGCTTCCTGCAGCGTTTGCACCTCCAGTTCAGAGCTCCTCAGAGGCATCTTCCCCTTCTCCTTTGATCACTTGCTCCCAGGAGCCGGGGACAATGCCAGTCAAAGTGTGGGACACCCCGAGCCCTGCCCCGCCAGAGTGCTCTGGGGACACCAGAGAGGCAGTAGATGGGCCATCCCTAGAGACACTCAAGACCAAGAGAGCAGAGGACAGCCAACTCCAGCAATAAAGGCACAAGACAAGACACCGCTGCAGCAGCTACCCCACCATATGGCCTCCTGTGCCAAGTGCAGAACAGGACTAAGGGTATCTGTGCACTCACAGAGAGCTGGAGGGGGGAACTTTACGAGCCACACTCAGCTGTGCACAACGGCTCTGCAAACAGCAGCGATGGGAAACACGAGGGATGCTGCAACGGGGAAGTGTGAAGGACGCAGTGCTGAGAAAACACAAGGGACGCTGTGAGGGGAGACCACGAGGGATGCTGCGGGGTGCAGGAAATACAGGAGAGAACACAAAATACAACAGAAGTAGTAAAGCCACAGCAGGCAAATGAGGGGTTGTCCTTGTCTGCAGCAGCATGTGTGTCATTGTCACCAGAGATGAAAACACCGCCCATCCCAGCGAGGCAGAGGATGCAAGCTCACAGGTGAAAGAAAAATTACAGTCCTCTGGATAAGGAGACATTTAAGAGATTATTATCCAAAGCAGATACATGATGGAGGGAAATGGAAAATTAATGAGGTAGAAAAGTTTCTTCTTATTCCATCTTCACCACAGAGAAGGAGCCAGGGGAATGGAGAAGATTTAAGAGCATGGACTGTCTCTGCGCATCTCATAATTGCCCCACATTGTGCAGATGTTTGCAGGTCAAAGCATGTCCCCTTCACACTTAGCAGAGCTGGCCAACAGCCTCCAGAGAGATGCCTCTTATCCTTATACAAGTCAGATGAAATACCCAGCCTTCCCCCTAACACTGTGCACTTCACTTTGGTAACCACCTCTCAAGAGGCTGATCCAGAGACCTGGAGACCCGAGTGCTACCACGACCCCAGTGAAAGCCTCACCTTGAGAAGGAAAAGCGGATGTGCCGCTGCCCTGTTCCACCACTCTGGGGGCACAAAGAAGCCAGGAATTCAGGAATTGTCCATTTTGGTTACAGCAGGGCCCGCACGGCCTGGGCTCAGCAGGCAGGAGCTGTCTGCACAGCCAGGCTGGGGCACCAGCCTGGATGGGTCAGTGTACTGAGATTTTGATGGGGCTGGGCAAGATGAACATGAGGATGGGCACCTAGAGCTTTCTTTTGCTTTCAGAGGGGCAGGATTTGGCCATGAGCTCTATTACAGCCCTCCTGCACTCCGACGCTGCCAGGCTGCAGGGACCTATGTCCTCTCCTCCCCCGTGTCCCCATGTCCACTGCCATCGCTGCTCCAGCCCTGCTCAAACCCACCTTCGCAAAACAAAGGTTGGCACCCTCGAGTCCCAGCTCTGCGGACTGCATTGTCCACTCAGCTGGCAATCAAGCCCTGCTTTGCTGGCACAGTCACCGCTGCCTGTAAGCATAGGTGCGTTTGGGCTCCACAAATGGACCCAGAGCGATGCTGACACCCACTCCATTGCTCCTGGAGCAGCGCAGGCGCTTCCCCCGCATACACAACATGTGAGTAGGAGGCCTCACGATCAAGGAGGTTAAAAACATCATCTCCTAAAGCTAGGAAGGACGTCTGCATCAGATGGGTCTGTGCTACATAGGTGTAGCTAACATCCATGTTTGCATTTCAGTTTACACACCACTAGAAATCCCGTTTGGTTTGTGCCATGCTTGATTTGAAGCAACAACTGTCTTTGACTGAGGTAGGTGGTACCCAGGGCCCATCAGATGGTCAGTTGTAGAACCACAGAATAGTTTGAGTTGAATAGCTTTGGGACGTTCAGAGCTCATCCAGTGCCCCCCCTGCCATGAGCAGGGACATCTGCACCAGCTCAGGGTGCTCAGAGCCCCGTCCAGCCTGGGCTGGGATGTCTCCAGGGATGGTTCAGCCACCACCTCTCTGGCCAACCTGGGCCAGGCTCTCACCACCCTCAGGGCAACAATTTCTTCCTCATGTCCAGCCTGAATCTCCCTCCTTTAGTTTAAAACCATCGCCCCTTGTCCTGCCACAACAAGCCCTGCTCAAAAGTCTGTCCCCATCTTTCTCATGGGCCCATTTTAAGTCCAGAAAGGCCACACTAAGGTCTCCCTGGAGCTTCTCTTCTCCAACTGAACACCCCAGCTCTCTCACCTGTCCCCCAGCAGAGCTGTTCCAGCCTCGGGTCATTCCTGTGGCTCCTCTGGCCCCTCTCCAGCAGGTCCATGTGTGTCCTGTGCTGAGGACCCAGAGCTGGATCAGCACTGCATGGGGTCTCACAGGGGGGGCAGAGGGGACAATCCCCCCTCTCCACCTGCTGGCTGCACTGCTTTTGATGTAGCCCAGGGTACGATTTGCCTTATCCAGCAGGGACTGAGGGACATTTTGCCAGCACACGCACAGGGGTATGGTTTCTGCCCACCTTGTGCCGGCGTTATCCCAAACAGCATGAGCCGTCACAAACTCTCAGCTATACCCCTGCCAGGACCTTATAAATACATAAAGCCTGGGGGGACACGTCCTAAGTGACAGAAGATGCAGCTGCCAACACAAATGGACACACGTACCCCCAGGTCACAGCATCCTCCTTCCCACTGCCCTGCCAGCCTCTCCGTGTCAATGACAAGGATGTCCCCGATGGCCCCACAGCCAGTGGACTCCACATGTGGGATTTCAGCTGTGGGGTGTCTCCTTCATCAGCTCAGTGCCGCTGAGAGGCTGCTGGGTGGTAGGCTGTGTTTCAAGGAGATTTCAGAGGAAAACAGGGCTGTTACTCCAGTTGACCTCTGGAATCTGTTGCACCACTCCTCTCCTGTGCTCCTTCCAGCCCTGCTGACTCCAGCTCTGTGCCACGATGCTTTCCCCTGGGCCAGAACCCAAGTGTCTCCTGGGCTGCATCAGCACAGCGTGGGCAGCAGGCGCAGGGAGGGGATGCTCCCCCTCTGCTCTGCTCTCCTGGGACCCCCCAGAGCACCGAGTCCAGCTCTGGGTCCCCAGCACAAGACACACACGGACCTGGCAGAGCGGGGCCAGAGGAGCCGCTGAAACGGTCCAAGGGCTGGAACAGCTCTGCCCTGGAGAGACGCTGAGAGAGCTGGGCTGTGCAGCCTGGAGAAGGCTCCAGGGAGACCTGCTGGTGGACCCTCAGTACTTAAAGGGGGCTATAGGAAAGATGGAGAGAGTTTTGACCAGGGCCTGCAGTGACAGGACAGGAGGCAACAAGTCTTAAGCTGAAAACCTCAGTTTTAAACTGAGGGTAGGTTTAGGTTGGACATGGGGAGGAAATGCTGCACGATGAGGGTGGTGAGACACTGGCCCAGGCTGCCCAGAGCAGCTGTGGGTGCCCCATCCCTGGAGTGTTCAGGGTCAGGCTGGACGGGGCTCTGAGCAACCTGCTCTGGTGGGAGATGTGCCTGCCCATGGCAGGGCTTGGGCTGGATGATCTGTGAACGTCCCTTCCAACACAAACCACCTGTGATCCTACGAAAGCCCCTCCCAGGGCCAGCAGGATGGGAAACACCCGCCAGTCTCTGCAGTCCTGCACAGGAAAATGCATCTCCATCTCAGCTTCCTCTGAGACTATCCAGCTTTTCTCACCTTCATTCTGGCAAGATCTTAATTTGCAGGAATTTCTGAAGCTTGTGAGGAAAGCATTCCCCATCACTAATTTTAAACACAGACTTTCACTGTAACCACAAAGGCCAGAGACTACCGGCTGCAGAGGAAAGGTAGCAGGTCAGCATGCCACCAGCCAAGATGCCCATCTCCTTGTCACCTCTTGTCCACCCTTTCCACACCCCAAACAGTCCTGGTTCATTGCACTCAGGATGCCACATTGCTGCTTAGTTCCATTCCTGCTGCCCACTGGATCGTGCCGTCTATTAGACCCAGAAATCCCAGAGGAAGGCAACCCACCGGCAGGGAGAGGGTTTCTGCCCAACCCATGTGCAGCGCTGTTGGAGGCACTTCTATTTTTGAGGCAGGTCACCCCCCGGGTGCAGCAGAGCACTGATGCACAGGCCGGGTGATGGTTATTTAGGGCAGGCACTGAATGCGGCGCTGCCCTGCTGCGTGCAGGGAGGGCGGCACAAGAGCCTGCCCAGAAACCCTGAGAAAAGGAAATTGCAAGGATGGAGCCTGCTGGTCAGGAGGGCACGTGTCACTCCGGGCTGGAGAAGGGCACCATCTGTCCAGCCCATCACTGGAACTACTCTCCGTGCCGCATCGCGTCTGACACACGGTGTCAGGCTGATCCCCGGCCCCACCGCTCCCCACCTGACACCCCGCGTGGGGGCGGCGGCAGCGGCTGCGGGGCCATCTGGGACCCAAAGGGCAGGAGATGTCACTGGGCAGGCACAGCTCGCCAGGATGCAGAGCACCGAAGGATCATCTGCTCACAGCATGTCCCACCATCCCAGGGCTCGGTCCAGGCACAACGCCAGCCCCCGCAGGCACGCTCACCCCAGGCTTCAAGTGTCTTCCCATACGCTGCTGCCAAAGCAGAAACAGAACAAAAGCACCTTTCCTAAGGAAACCTAATGTGTCCACCAAGCTGACAGCATTTTGGCTCCACACATCCCAGCTGTCAGCATCCCAGGTTTCCAAAGCCACACGGAAGGCTCTAGTCTAGGTCAAAGCTACCAGCTGGCACTGCTTGACACAAACAGCAAACAATCCACAGCTTTCAAAAGCCCAGGCATGCTTGCCAGCGACAGGCAAGGGGCACACACCCCCAGTGCCATGCAAGGACACTGGGCATGCCATCCTCCCCGTGCTTCTTGGCTGCATCCCCTGGGCACACCTGACACATTGCAACCTTGGGCAGCACAGCCTGCCCCGAGTCTCCTTACAGGGAGAAAGGAAATAGAGCCAAAGCAAAGCGCTGCAAGTCTAAGTGCCTTAAGTGAGATTAGCTTTAAAACCAGCTTACAGCAGGCGATGAGCACAAGTTAATTAACACAACCAGTCGGCAAGCAGCTCTGCTGCCCTGCAGCTTTGGTGGCTCACTGCTGCTGCTCACATAGGGACCACACGACCACGGCTGCGTCACAGGGAGCGGCTGCTCTGCCACAGGCACGTCTGGAGCAGAAGAACAGGAGGGGTTTGATCAACCTCTCTTGACACCTGCTCCTGCCTTGGGGACATTCAGGCAGCACCATGGACCCGGGTTCAACAGGCTTTGGGCCCCGCACAGGGCAGGTGAAGATAAGCTGTCTCTCAGAGGGTTAACTCTCCAGCGCGCTGGGGCCGAGCAGCAGGCACTGGAGATGGCTCTGGGAGCTGCTGAGTGCGGGGAGCGGGATGGGGAGGGCAGGTCAGCCCGACCTCCTCCAGCATCTTTCGGGGCCTCACAGGGTTAAACGTGGCCCTGCACAAGGGCTGAAATCCCAAGAGGAGGCAGAGCAGAGCGGGGACACTCTCCCCAGCAAAGCCGAGCAGCAGACAAGAAGATGGGTCTGGAGCCCCAGAGCATCCCAGCAATGTGGGGTTTGCAACCAGCACATCACTAATACACTCATTGAGCACATTACATCCTTCTGTTTCAAAATAGCTCTGTTCCCTCTGCAGGTGCTTTCTGGAAGATGGCAGAGGAGCACAAACCAAGGGAAAAGACTCGAAGGCTGCTCTCCTCCAGAAAGCAAGAGGCAGGAGGCAGGGCAAGCTAAGGCAGGGAGTAAAGACATCTCTATTATCTCAGCAGCGGCTACGCTCAGGCTTTAGCTCCTGCCCTCTTCTGTTAGCATTGCAGATGCATTTGACCATGTCTGGATGCATCTGCAGAGCTGGTACAGGCAGCAGAGCCATGCCAGGGAAGAGGAGTGACAGGCCAGCTGCCGCCGGGCACCTCTGCACCCCAGGGGACCGCACCAACCCCTCGGCTCGTTCCTCCACCAAGCCGAGCCGGTAGCACCCACAACGGTGCTAGCTGGGAAACACAGCGAGCCCCAGCCCCGCCTGCAGCCCCCGCGCGCTGCCTCCCATCCCCACTAGAGACAAGGCAGAGCTTCACAAGAGCAGAAGGAAAGCAAAAGGCCGTAACAGCTGCTACCCGCCTTGTAGGGACAATTAAGTTAAGGAAAAAAAGGCCTCATCCCTAAAAGATGCAGGATGCTGCTCACCAGTTTCACTTCCAGGCTGAATCTGTGGGTTTTTTTAATTTACCGGACACCTCCATACCGATCTGCCCAGCCATCTGGCCTTGACTTTCTCTGCAAAATGACGGTCCTTTCTGTACAGAAATCAAAGCAGCCTGTGGGATGTACAACACGAGGCTGCTCAGCGGGGGGATGCTCATGGCCAGGACCGCAGACCCACACGGACACGTGGGGCCAGCACCGGTTGCCTTGTTCCCTGTGTCCGAGCCCACGGCGCAGGGCTGGGGGCTGGGGGCTGGGGGCAGGGAGAGCCCCAGCGGCTGCTCCCTCCCGCGGCCCCGCACGCAGCTGCGCGTCAGCGAGGAGGACGAGGTCAGAATAACTCAGCAGCGAGCTGCACCGACATCTCTTCTCAGCCATCTTAAAAAGCCTACAGGACACGTAGCAAAGTGTCTGGTCTGGCTGCCCGGATTCCTGGGAGCAGCCCAGCCCAGCTCTGCGATGCTTGCAGCAGAAAAGCAGCTCGCTGTCGCTGAAGCTTCATGTGAACAAGGCCCAAAGCACCCGCAGAGTCCCTGACCCACCAAACTCCCACCACGCTCACCCAGGAGGCTGTGCTAACCCTTCACACCCCAGGGTGTCCTCGAGTGTTCCAGGGCAGCCATACCAAGGCTCTCCTCAGGAGCGCAGAGGCAGGAGTCCCACTCGGGAGTGTTTCCAGGGCGGTGGTGTCGGGGCTGGGGACGAGGACAGCCAGGGCGTCTGCTCCCGGAGAGAGCCCTGGGGAACTCAGCCACCCGAGAACACTCATTACCTACAGCCTCAGTCTAGGCATTTTTCACAGACTAGATATATAGTACAGCTATGCAGCACAATAAACTGGGTATGTTATAGCACATAGGCCTCAGTTCAGCTACGACCAATCCCAATATTCACTAAAGTAGGCCATGCTTCCCACTAACTATTTGATGAAGGTAAGTTCAAAGCGTAAATGACTTTAGCATTTGGCAACATCTGTGTGAGTCAGAAGGCATGTCCAATTTCCGACACCAGCAGTGCAAGGGACAACAAGATCTCCAAGAGTTCTGTCCTTAGGTGTTGGCTTTCATCACTGCAGAATTACGTTACCGACCACTGGCATGAAGCCCAAGCCTTTTATCAGAGCTGTGGTCAACTCTTAAACTCAGTTTTAGAAGCAGGCAGGTAAAATTCCACTTAGCTATTAAGAACAAATGTCAGAGGTGACAGCAGTGCCACCAGTCCTGAGAGGGCAAGGAGCTGAGCTCACTGACCTCTAGGACATGGACAGCACTGTGATCTCCTGGAAAGTCATCAGCACTTTACAGTCAATCCTCTACAAATTTGCAATCATGGCTAAAGAATAATTTGGGTGAAAAATGGCAGACAAACTTAATTCATCTGAAATCAATTTCTTAACGTCCTCTGATGATGGCAGCACAGTGACCATGGGGTCTGTCCTGGGAAGCTGCTGGTGAAAGAGAAGGAAAGCCTCAGGGAGAGGAGGTGACACAGGCAATTCCCATGGCCCCAGAAGAGGATCACCATGTGAAAACCAAGGCAGTCCAAAAAATGCTTATTCTTCAAATCAGATCGCGCTACCCACAAACAGATACTTATGGAATGTGTTGAGTTGGAAGCGACCTTCAAAGACTCTCCAGCCCAATCCCGCTGCCGTGGGCAGGGACATCTTCTGCTAGACCGGGTTGTTCAAACGGTCACGAATGCTCAAACATGGGAATGACTTTTTTTGGTGCTCTTGCCCACACCATGTAAAGGAAAGTCGGCACCACCCAAGTGAGACACCAACCCTCCCAGAAGACAAATACAAAATGTCTTCTGGAAATCAAAACAAACAGTCGTTTCATGCACCACAAACACAAAGTCTGACAGGACAGAAGATCTGAAAGCAATAGCAGATAACAAGGAAGACTTAAAACTAGCAAATCCACAGCAGACATCACAGAAGAAGTACTGCATGGCGGGACGTGGTCACGGCCAGCAGCGAGCTTCCAAAAATTCACTGGACAATGGGAGCAGAAGACTTTTTTTAAATCATGTTTTTAGTTACTTCCCATGAAAAGAAACCCAGGTCTCTAAGTATCCACTAGAAACGGAAACACTGCACTATTAACGCAAAGCTCGGTCTCATCTAACGGCAGATTTTGACACCAGGCAGCCCAGGTTTGCCGCACGCCTGGCAGTGAATGTTGAGGTGCTGGTGGGTGCCAGAGGAGCAGGCAGCAGGGAAGATGAACCTTCTGCAACGGCAGGAGAACAACGGCCTAAGAACAAACGAACATAAATAATGTGGGCACAGGACTAAGAATTTTACAACGCAGTCAGGATCCAATCTAGTGGAAGATGTCTCTGCTTGTGGCAAGGGGCTTGGATCTTTGAAGGTCTTTTCCAACGCAAATCATTCAACAATTCAATAACCATCATCCTGCAACAACTGTCCAATGGCAGCAGGGACAAGCAACTTCTCTGCAAGTCTTGACAAGATTGTGAAACAGGCCGAGGAGGTGACAAGGTCTCGAACGCAGCCGCCCACAGACAGCACCAGTCTCAGCCTCCCGGGGACCCGGAGCAGCCCTCCTGACGGGCAGCACCAGCACCCCTGGCAACCGAGGTGAAGTTTTCCCTCCGCCTGACCTCTCCGTGGCTGCTGTAGCAGAAGGATTTCCCGTTCTCCTCTGGATGCCCCCAAGGACAGCTCTTGGCCAGCAATCAACCTGTGCTGCACTCACTGCTTCCACGGCTCCAGCAAAAGGTGATGGAGGAAGAGAACCTCCTGCCAGAGAGGGGCTGTACAGGGGTACCTCCTGCACCTCCACTGGAAATGCTGAGTACCACCCTGAAGAAGGTTGAAAGTTGCTTCAGGACACTTCTCATGTGGGACCTGAGCACTTAGTATCTGCTTGTATTCAAGGCAGCTTAAAGAAAAACAAATAAAACATCTATGTATAAAACTCACTCAATCAAACTAAATGAAATGAGTTTGCAGCTCAAGAAAAGATGACCACCAAAATTAAAGTTCATTCACAGTGGTTTTCTTATCACAGCCCACATCCAAGGACACTTGGTTCGGCCAGTCACCTGCAGCTGCTCACACAGGGTCAGCAACAGTCCTACAGACGTGAGGTCTTCAAGAGACTTTCTTCCTGACGTGACCTGCTGGCTTTCAGACAGAGCAGTGTAGAAAAGGGACTGGAGAAGTGCAGACTGGAGGGGCATGGCCTACAGCCTTCTGAAGGAATGGCAGCAGGGTGCCTCGATGTTCACAAAATCACCTCCCAAATACCACCACATCAAAAGGTTGCATCACAAGGGTGACCAGCAGGTGGAGGGAGGGGATGCTCCCCCTCTGCTCTGCTCTCCTGGGACCCCCCAGAGCACCGAGTCCAGCTCTGGGTCCCCAGCACAAGACACACACGGACCTGGCAGAGCGGGGCCAGAGGAGCCGCTGAAACGGTCCAAGGGCTGGAACAGCTCTGCCCTGGAGAGACGCTGAGAGAGCTGGGCTGTGCAGCCTGGAGAAGGCTCCAGGGAGACCTGCTGGTGGACCCTCAGTACTTAAAGGGGGCTATAGGAAAGATGGAGAGAGTTTTGACCAGGGCCTGCAGTGACAGGACAGGGGACAAGAGTTTTAAATTGAACAAGGATGGGGTTAAGTTGGACATGGGGAAGAAATGCTGCACGATGAGGGTGGTGAGACACTGGCACAGGCTGCCCAGAGAAGCTGTGGGTGCCCCATCCCTGGAGTGTTCAGGGTCAGGCTGGACGGGGCTCTGAGCAACCTGCTCTGGTGGGAGATGTGCCTGCCCGTGGCAGCGGGGTTGGACCAGATATCTCTGAAGGTCCCTTCCAAACCACTCTGTGAGCCCATGCCACACCACATGCCACAGCCTGTCTGTTCACAGCCCTCAGTCTGCTCCCTCATTCAGGGGACAAGGCAGTGCCCACATTCCAGACACCAGCCCTGCTGCCACAGGCAGAGGCGCAGGCAGAGGCACAGGCAGCCTGGGCACATCGCCCCTGCCCTCTCCCACTGCCCTCCAGCTCAGCAAAACTTTCTGCTCCTTGTGCTTGCAGCGTTGCCTTGTTTTGTATTTTTCTAAGACAATCCTGTTGGCTTTATGCCTGGTCTGGTTCAGACACAGCATCGCTCTGTTTCTGTCCTTCTCCACTCACCTTCCCCACCCCACGTGTCTCCTCTAAGGATCATCCCGCTGGCACCGCGGTCCAAGGACATTCAGCCATCCCTCGCCACAGGTTTGCTCAGGTCACCGCCGCCTGCCCAGAGCCAGGGCGTTACTGCACACCGCCCTCCCGGCTCTTCCACTTGGGCTCACTCTCCTCCTTTTTGCTAATATACGTAATTTTCTGGAAGTAGCAATTTATCACAGTACTTAGCTTAATGAGCCTTACTGTACATGTTCTGCCTGTAGTGATAATTTTGCATATTTCCTGAGAAATCTTGTTAACAGGGAGATACATAGCAAAACAAACATTTGTATAGCTTCCGAGCAGCTCACACAAAGACAAAGACACTTGCAATTAAAACAACGGGAACTAGTCTAAACCCCTTTGGCTCGAGCCCTTTTAGACACCCAGTGCGCAGCCAACATACGCAGCTTGCGAACGCAACGTCTCATTACTCGTCGGTTCTGACAGCGTGGCACTGGGTTCCAGGAGGCAAAGAGTGTTTCTGCATTCAGGTCGACTCCAGTGGGACCACTAAGCCCTGACCACACAGCCCCTGAGCTCCCCAGCAGACACCAGGGGGCTCGGTGTCCCCCCGAGGCTGGTGCCTGTCCCCCAAGCCCCGTCCATCACCCGGCTCCCCTGCGGGACGTCGATCCGCACTGCTGACCCCAGTCTTCTCCCAGGGTGGGGACACTAAACATTGACCGGAGACAACCTAGAGAGTGGGCTTTGTATGCTGCTGTGTTTAAAGCACATCAAGGGGTCTTCCCCATTTGAAGTTTTCTTTGGCTTGCTCTGCACGCCCACTGCTGCTAACAACACCCCTGCAGCATGGGGACGCCTGGGACCCCGCAACTGCTGGGGAGCAGAAGAACGTCTCAGATGGAGACCAAGTTGTGGGCTTGTTCATGTCACCTCTGTCATCTTCTGCCGTTCCAGCTGACAGGCCTGGCAGACCCCAGGGAGGAAGGACTCACCTGAGTCTCGCCCTGTCCCACCCTCCAGGATGACAAGGGAACAGGCGAAGCAGCGTCCCTGCCCAGAGACGCACCCTCGTGTGGGGAGATGCTCCGGCCAGGCCTTCCCCATGGTGCTCGGCCTTCCCCAGCAGCTTGGCTCCTTCCAGCCCCCAGAAAATCAGCTTTTCAGCATCGCTACCCACCCCACCAACTACAGCCAGACAGGGCGGCTGTGCACACACAACATGGACCCGCCGGCTGCCGCCCGGCACGTGACAGCCCCAGCCCCCTGACGGGCGAGGGAAGACGTGAAGCTGAATTATTTACGTGACCCTTTTGGTTGAATAGAAGAGCTTGAAACCATGCCGGGTAACCAAGGGGCTTAAAAAGAAGGAAAGGAAGATAACATTTAAATAAGGAAATATGTCCATATCCAGGGTGACCAGGGACTTTGGCACCTGGGGTGGGGGGACTTCATCCACAAAAGCCCCACTGCCCAAAAAGAGATCAACAAGACTTAACTCCTGCTGCAAATAGCAACTTTGGTTGACTTTACAGTTGTGCACCCAAGAGAGAAATCATCAGCGGGAGCAGCATGGGACTATTAACGAGCGGGGCTGGAGCGAGGTCTGGCTGAGAGCTCCTGCAGGGCCGCGCTGCAGACTGCAGCTGCCGCAGGCGGGAAGAGGGTGGATCCGCGGAGCCAGACCCACAGCCGACCTCGCGCTCTCGCTCCTGTTATTTTTAACGCACACCTCCCCGCAACTCCCACGGGCAGGAGGCAGCAGAGCAGGGCGCGGGCAGGTGGCGGCAGGCAGGAGCGGGGGTTTCGGCGGGCTGGGGGGGACGGCAGCGCGGTACACAGGGACCTGAAAGCCGCTGCCAGAGAGGATCGACGGGTGCAGGAGGAAAGGACCCCGCAAAACCGTTTCCACCATTTCTGCAAGCTGGAGATGTGCAAAAGCAGATCCGGTTTTGCACCCATGGCGTGGTTTGGGAAATGGCTCCTTACTCAAAAATGAGGTATGATGAGAAACTAAAGCTCGACATAAAATAAAGAGCAACTCTTCAAACCCTGGAGAGATTATTCTCAATTAACACTCATTTGAGCAAGACAAGCTTTTAGACTCAATGGGAAGGTCACCAGAAACATGGCCATCACTTTATACACTTGCTTTGTTGCAAGCAACCACTGAGACTTTGGTCCTACAAACACCTCCTGCCCACACAGTCTTAGACGGACAAGCAGTCCCATCCCCGAAGGTCTGTGCTGCGGGGCAAAGGGCAGTCTCCAGGTCCAGACTGTCCTTGTCACCACCTGGAGAAGGTCCTTCTCACGCTGGGGAAGCTTCTGCCAGCACTGAAACCTGCCAGGCCTGGACGCTGTCCCACAAGCACGGTGGTCTTGCCAAACCTATCCCCACAGCACTCGATCTCAGGATTTGGGCAGTGTCCACCCCAGCATCTCAAGGAACACTTCCATCGTGTAATGCAAAATAAAACATCAGGCGAGCACTGCCTGGTAGGGAGCGGGGAGAGGATCTGTCCACAGATAAATGTCTCTCCTGGTCCAATTAGAGCCCAGCAACTGCTACAGTCACCAAAAATCAATAACTATTGGAAATTCTTCTAATGTGCTGTACGAAATGTTGACAGCAGAGTCCCATCCTCCCAAAATCACCCAGCCACTTGTTTGTTAATGGTCGGTAATGCCAAGTGCACGGGCTTCGTCCACCAACCCTGACCTGAACCACCTGGGTCCACCCAGCCACTGACCCCTCACATCCCCCCAGAACCCCTGTCCTGGCCCGGGCAGGTTTCACAGCTCCTGAGCATCATCTCACCACTTCAGCAATGGGGAACCAGTGCAGGGAATTGAGCCCTGCAGGAAACAGGACAGAGTGGTACCAGGAGCTGCAAAATGCCTCTTCCACGGCACGCTTGACATCTTCATCAATGACAGACAGTGGGATCAAAGGCACCCTCAGCAAGTTTGCAAGTGACACCAAGCTGAGTGGGGTAGTCAATACGCTGGAGGGAAGGGGTGACATCGAGAGGGACCTGGACGGGATGGCTGGCTGGCTGGCTGGCTGGAGAGAAGCCCTGTGGAGAAGGGCTGGTAGATGACAGATGAGACATGAACCGACAGTGTGTGCTTGCAGCCCAGAAAGCCAAGTGTCTCCTGGGCTGCATCAGCACAGCGTGGGCAGCAGGCGCAGGGAGGGGATGCTCCCCCTCTGCTCTGCTCTCCTGGGACCCCCCAGAGCACCGAGTCCAGCTCTGGGTCCCCAGCACAAGACACACACGGACCTGGCAGAGCGGGGCCAGAGGAGCCGCTGAAACGGTCCAAGGGCTGGAACAGCTCTGCCCTGGAGAGAGGCTGAGAGAGCTGGGCTGTGCAGCCTGGAGAAGGCTCCAGGGAGACCTGCTGGTGGACCCTCAGTACTTAAAGGGGGCTATAGGAAAGATGGAGAGAGTTTTGACCAGGGCCTGCAGTGACAGGACAAGGGACAAGAGTCTTAAACTTAACAAAGATGGGGTTAAGTTGGACATGGGGAGGAAATGCTGCACGATGAGGGTGGTGAGACACTGGCACAGGCTGCCCAGAGAAGCTGTGGGTGCCCCATCCCTGGAGTGTTCAGGGTCAGGCTGGACTAGATGATCTTTGAAGGTTCCTTGCAACTCAAACCACTGTGATCCTATGACACTTGCACATCCCTCTCACCTCCTCATGCTCTCTCAGAAAACACCATTCATCATATTTAACCATTTGGACTTGTCTCATGCCCTGGAACTCCCCATGTTTCACCCAAATGGAGCTGCCACCTCCCAGACACAACAGAGCAGCGTGGGACCCTCGCAGAGCCTAAAGACATTTCAGATGCATGGAGTACAAGGAGAAGCAGCTTAGAGACTGTCTCAAGAGCAAAATAAATTATTTTTCAGCTGATTTTTGCCCCATCCCTGCTCTGTCACTAACACTGCACAGACACAACCGCAGCAGGAGGGGCAGCTTCTGGGGGTTTCCGGGATCGGGCTCCAGCACCACTACAGATGGGGAAGAACCACCCGTGGCCAGAGCCACAGCACCTACCCAGGAGCAGCGGAGAGCAGAGCTCTGCTGGTCTGCTCCAGGCGGCCTTCGTGGCCAGTCCCCGGCTGCTCCTCCTCCACAACATGAGGACATTCTTCAGCCATAAGCTGAATTTCCTGTCCCTGGTTCAGAGCAGGTCTGGGGGCATCACCGCCCCCAGGGCACTACGGAAGCTCCAGTGAGTTTGAACACAAGTGGAGGGCTAAGGTTCAGAAAAGACACGGGATTAGCATTTTGAATTTCAAGTACTGTTTTAAAAATCCCATTAAGACATGAAGCTCTTGTTCTGCACAGCAGCAAAGCCCTGCATCCCCTCCTCAGCTCCCATAAAGCCATTTTTTTTTCTTTTTAAATTCTTCTTTTATATCATCCCCAGCAGAATTTAGACAATATATCAAAACAGGAAGAAACTGGCCCAGGCTATTAACGAGGCTGGCTACTTGCAGCACAGAAAAAACAAGCCCAAACGCTCCTGACACTCCATCCACTGCAGCATCTCGCTCCTCCCAGGTGACCGCCACCACCGGGGCTGTAAATCCACGTTCCCCACGCGCTGCCCCGCTCCCCGCAGCCCTGCCAGGCTCTGCCCCAGCACGGACACCCGCTCAGCTCCGGGGCACCCGCATGCTCCAAACCAAACCTCCGTCCCCAGGAGCCCCCGATGCAGCAGGGAGGCCTGAGGAGGATGCTGAGCCCGGGGGCTGCGCAGCCCTTCAGCACTTGGCTGATGAATAAGGAACAGCAGCAGCAACGAAGCAAAAAATGCACTTAATTTTTCTTGAGACATATTTAAAGGAATGGAGAGATTTTAAAATACTCTACAGCATCACTTCTCAGCCAGCATCGGCTGCCAAGAGGACATTCACAGGGCTGGTTTTTACTATTATTATTAAAAAGCCTGTTTTCCAATCCTATTTCACAGCCTGCGCTGTCAGTGGAGAAAGAGCCCCCTGTTTGGGTGCTTTCCAGGCGCGATGGCTGGGGGGGGTGCAGTTCTTTATATAGTCCCTTCCTCCTCCAGCACTGACAGCCACCCCCTCGGCCCCTTGCTGGCGTCACCCCAGCTCTGTCCTCCTGACGTTTTCCAGACCGAGCCAAACTCTCAGCTGAAGCAATTTAAACAGGGTTTCTGCAGGGACTGGCCAGCGTGGGCACCCACGGTCACCCCCGCTACCCCTCGCTCCACATCTGGGTCACCCCCTCCCCTCCCGCAGGTCAGCCTCCTGGGAGGGAGCACTGATGGACACAGCTGAGCCCCCACTCGCCTCCCTCTCCACGCAGCCCCCAGTTCACCCCCCAGGCGGCTTGGCAGACCCAGTCGTGAAGAAATTGGAAAAACAAAAAACAAGAAAAAGCAGCAAAGCAAGTGGCAACGTGATGGCACGAGGCAGGAGGCTGGATGCTGGAGCAGCACCCTGGGATTCCAGGCTCTCACACCCCTGGGCATCCCTGCTGTCCCCCACATGCTGCAGAGCACCTCCCAGCACCAGGTGAGCCGGGGTACCCCAGGTCCCGGTGGCCACCCGGGCAGTGCCACCACCACAGACCCCGGCAGGCAAAGGCACAGGCAGCAAAGGGGCAGCGAGGGGCTCTGCCATGGCACCCACTGAAGCTGCGGGCTGTGCTCCACCACCCCGAGTCCCCGTGACCCACTGGGGGGTCTCCGAGGCCCCTACCAGCGGGACAGAGCGCGGGTGCCCCTGGCCCCGGGCGCTCCTCTGGGACAGGCTCCAGCGGCAGGCGGTACCCGATGCCCCCGCCACCCCCACGGTCACCCCCGCGGCCTCAGCAGGACCCCCGGGTCACGGCATCGGGCGCCAAGCGGCCGTTTGCAGCGGAGGCGCTGGGCCCGGGGGCAGCGGGGACAGCAGGGGCAGCGGCAGCACGGGGCGGGGACCCGCAGGCTCCGGCCGGTGTCCCCCGGCGGGGCAGCACCCAAGGGCTGCGCGGCGCCGGGCGCTCCCCAGGCCGGATGACATCCGATGAAAAAGCAAAACGGGTGCGGAGCGGGGCGGCCGGGGGCAGAAACGGCCTCGGGGGGGCAGCGGACCGGGCAGGGCCCGGCTGTCCGCGGGCACCCCTGCCCGCAGCATCCCCGCCGGGCGCTGCCTCCCCGCTCCGCCTAAGAATTAACATTGTATTTTCTCTTTCTGCAGCCGGCACGGCCCCCGGGCCGCCGGTCACCCGGTGCCGGGCCGATGTGGTTGCCAGGGGCAGCGCCCGCGGCTCACACTGGCCGCCCGGGAGCCGGGGGGAACCGGAGCGGCCCGCGGGGAGGGTTGGGGGCAGCCCGGAGAACCCCGCTCCGACACCCCCGCGGGGCGTCTCACTTCAGCCCCGCTCCCCCCACCCGGCCCCCCCGGCGCCGCCGCTCGGGGCACGCTGGTCCCAGCTCGGGCGGGGCGCGGCGGCGCCGGGCGGTCCCCGGGCAGGGGCAGCGGCGATGCCCGCACCCCGCGCCGCGCGCCCCCGCCCCCACTCACGGCGCGCAGCTCCCCGGTCCGGTCCTTCATCCTGCCCGGCCGCCGCTGGCTCCGGCCGCCGCGCGGGGGAGGGGCGGGCGCGGCACATGCGCGGCGCCGAGCGGAGCGGGGGGGACGCGGAGGGCGCTGCCGGGGGTGGGGGGCGGGACACGTCGGGGTTCTTGGGGCCTCACACCGCGGCAGGACGGGAATGGGGAGCAGGGATAACACCGATGAGGGGGCACCGCTGGGGAGGACACACCTGCGGGGGGGCGGAGTGGGGGCAGTCACCGCGGGGGGTCACGCAGGGTCTCACACCGGGGAGGATCGACACTGGGAGGAGTTAGTGGAGGATGACACCTGGGAGGTCACGCCAGAGCAGTCACCGCAGCGGGGGCTCCAGCGGGGGAGCACATGGGGTCTTATAGCCGAGGGGGGCAGACCTGGGGAGTCAGAGGGGTGGGGTCACACTGGGAGAGGCACATCTGGGGGAGCTACAGGCGGGGGGTTCGCACTTGGGAATAACATCTGGGGGAGATCACATCTGGGGGTCACACTCGGGACTCAGCTGGGGGGGTGACACCTCGGGGACATCGCGTCAGGACACACAGCGGGGCAGCCCGAGTGCAGGGTCACGCCTGGGGGTCCCCAGGGCAGCCAGCAGCGCAGGGGCTGGGGGGCTGGCAGACACCACAGTTCGGGGCCAGCAGCAGGAGGGGGTCACACTGACACCCAGCCCAGAGGCGGGGGTGGGGGACATGTCCACCCTGGGGGACCTCAGCCCTGGGCTCACAGGTGCAGTGAGGTGCCAACAGGGCTCAAGGCAGTGGTGCCACTTTGCTGCTTTGAGGGGACCTGACGGTGTCAGGGAGACACACCTGTGTCTCTTTTCCCAGGGACCTCCCCAGCCTGTGCCTGTGGGTTCCTGCATGTCCTGCGGCTGCCCTGGGGCCAGCAGGTCCAGGTTCGGGGCCATTGGCTGCAGCTCCAGCAGCCCTGGACATGTCCAGCATCCCCAGGGTGCCCAGTGCTGCGGAGCAGCTGGTGCAGAGGCTCGGGTCTTCTCCTCCCAGCGCTCCTGTGCCAGGGAGAAGCTTCAGAACCACCAGTGCTCTGCACAGACAGCCTTCACTGTCCTAAACCAGGCAGGTTAGGGTCAACAGAAATGTTCCAGCAAAAGCCTGCTCCTGTTCCCAGGGAAACATCCAGCCATCAAAACTCAGTGTCTTGACAAAGACCTCTTCCCCATGGTCCTCCAGGTTCACACACTGAGCAGATCATCCCTGGAACTGGATCTACATCTTGATGAGAAATAGCCTGAGCAAACCCTGCCCAGGTTTAAATGTTTCCATAGAAAAATTAAGATGCCCAGATTGAAGATTCATGGGACCCCAACTGATTTTAGAGAATGAAAAATGCCAAGACGCCGTTTGCCAAGCAAACCGTTGTGGGATGTAACATGAAGGAGCATCAGCTGGCTGGGAGGTGCCACGTGCTCATGTCACAGGAGATGTTCAGAGATTTCTTGGGACCTGTCAGACATGGGCTTAGCCCAGGGCTCCCAATGTGCCTGGCAGCGACATGGCTGCAGGACGAGAGCCTGGGGTTTGGGGGCACAGCGGGGCTCCCCTCATGCTGCTGCACCACCTCTGCTGCAGATGAATTTGGTGTCAGTCATTTTTAGCAGTTCTTCCTTGTGGCCCTGCCAGCATTTCGCTCCCCGCTGCCCTCAGCTCTGGGACAGGGATGTGATTTCTCCTCTGGCTCCAAAAGCTCTGACCCCGCCTGCTCCATCCCAACATGCTGGTGCTGGGGTGTGAAAGTCTCCCTGTGTCACAGGAGCAGCCCAGAACTATGGCAGGAAGGACTCACAGAATCACAGAACAGTTTGTGTTGAAGGGCCCTTCCCAGCTCCCCCAGTGCCCCCGCTGCCATGAGCAGGGACATCTGCACCAGCTCAGGGTGCTCAGAGCCCCGTCCAGCCTGGCCTGGGATGTCTCCAGGGATGGTTCAGCCACCACCTCTCTGGCCAACCTGGGCCAGGCTCTCACCACCCTCAGGGCAACAATTCCTTCCTCATGTCCAGCCTGAATCTCCCTCCTTTAGTTTAAAACCATCACCGCTTGTCCTGTCCTATCACAAGAGGTCCTGCTAAAAAGTCTGTCCCCATCTTTTTATAGGCCCTTTTTAAGTCCTGAGGATGCCCAGGCTGGGAGACACTGCTCTCAAGCTGCATCCTCCATCCCCCCTCAGCAGGTGACTTGTCCTGACCCCCAGGGCAGCAGGTGCCCTGCCTGTGGCTGGCAGCACTTCAGGGAAGGACACGCTGCTTGTTCCTCCCGCTGCCCGCAGCTCTGCCAGCAAAATGCTGCCCAGCACTTGATTCTGCTGTGCACATCACCAAAGATGTTTTGCTCATGACACCCCACTTCAGCAAGGTGCTGGGGTGTCAGACCCACCTGCACCAGGCAGGTGCGGGCACCTTTCCCATTCCTCCAGCAGACCAACCACCATGGCCGAGCTCAGGTCCCCCAGGGCCCCCCACCCTGGGGTAATGCCAAGGTCGCCCTCACCCTGTGGCTCCTGGGAGCCACATATGTTCCTATATTTTCCCATCCTTGTTCTTCCCTGAATCCCCCAGATCCATAAATTTTTCCACATTCACTTCCTCTCTTAAACATCCTGTCAGCTCTGTGCAATCCCTCCTGCATTCCAAAACACACCCCATGCTCCCCGGCAGAAATACCACCCCCCTCTCTCTGGCAGGTGTCCTCACGTGGGGTCCATGGGACTGAGGCTCTGCCGGGAGGGGACCAGACAGGGTGTCGCTTCCTCCAAGTCCCCAGTTTGGGTCCCCACCCACCCTTGTGCCTCTGTGCTCCCCAGCTCATGCCAGCGGGACCCACACAGGCTGGTGGCTCCTGGGAGCAGATATGACACCGAGCAGGGGGGACAGGGACCCCCGGGGCGCGGCGGGAGCCTGGGCAGCCTCCCCGGCAGTGAGGGTGAAGGGGGATTTCACATGCACGAGACCTTGGCTGTATTTCGATGGGTGGTCTGAGTCCCACGCAGGAGTGTAGGCAGGGGGGCTTTGCCCAGCCTGGAGCTGTGTTGCCTGTTTGGCAGCTCAGCAGGGGCACAACATCAGTAACACGGTCAGGAGAGAGCCAGCCCGTGCTGGGCAGGACCTGGTGCCAGGGAACATCAATTACTGCTTTAGGAAGTTGGCATCTACGAGCAGAAATGGAACATGGCAGGCTGTCATCGCACCAGCGTCGCTCTGTGTCCGGTCAGTCTGTGCGGCCGAGCTCCCGGTCCCACGCACGGCTCCATCCCCTGGACCGAGGCACATCGGGCTGTCACAGGACCTGCCCTTTGGTCTGACCTGTGAGCCGGCCAAAGCCCTGACCATGGCAGAGGCACCGGCAAAGGCCTCAGCAAACCAGGAGGAGAAGGCAGGTGTCAGGGAACAGGGCCGGATCCAGCAGCCGGTGGAGGGTCCATCCCCCAGTCCAACCAGCAGCAAGGCTGAGCATGCACTGCTGCCAGGTACACACACGTATGCAAACACCCACGGACACGCATGGCCACACAGACAACACCAACGGCCTCGTCCCGTTCCCCTTCCTGAGGAACACATCTGTACATCCGTATGTATAGACACAGTGGAGATCTACATATAGTGTGTGGATCTCTCCAGCAGCGGGGCGACCTGCACCCCTCCAAGCCCTGGTCGGACCCCGTTGCTGCACTCGCTCCCCCGCACACACAGGACACGGAGCCGTCCTCCCAGGCAGAGTTAGAGACGGAGTTTAATAAAAGTTAAGCCAGCCTGTGGTGCTGTCCAGGCACAGTGCGTGGCCAGGGGAGCATGGCGAGCAGCCACTGTTCACATGCAACCTGCCCTTTCCGTCCCCTTATCCCTCTGTCTTCCTATGCTTGTTCTGTCCTAAATCACTCAGATCCATCCCTTTTCCTCACCTTCACTGTTCTCTTAAACATCCCATAACAAGACCTGCGCAAACCCCAAATGCTCTTCCCCTGCATCCCCAAACGCCTCCCATGCCCACAGGCAGACACAAACCCCCTCTCTCCTGCATGTGCCCTCACACCTGGGCTCTGGGGCTGAGGATCTGCCAGGAGGGGCCTGGACAGGGTGTCCCTTCTTCTGAGCCCCTCATGCGGGCTCCCACCTGTCCTCCGCCTCCCCCAGACTCCTGTAGATAGGATGCACATGGCTTGGTGGCTCCTGGGAGAGACCCAACAGGGTGTTATTTGGGCTCCCCCTCCCACCAGTGTCTCCCCGTGCTCCTTTGCAGGCGGGCAGAGGAGCTTTATTGCACATCCCGTCAGTGGGGAGAGTTCCTGTCACCAGGAACAGGGTTTAGTTAAGTCACAAGAGCACTGTGCATCTCCAAAAGAGACGTCGCCTCCTCTGCCGTCACACCCCGGCGCGGTGGGGCAGCCACCTTCCCCTGCTCTCGGCTTCTCCTCCTGGGGAGGAGGGCAGGCATGTCAAAGTGTCTGCTCCCACCAGCTCCCCCTGAAGAGCAGTGTTAATTGCTAACACAAACCACCCTCCTGTCCAGGAGGAGCCACAGCAGTGGGTGCTGACTGCCCAAAATCACACCAGGTGCCGGCACCTCAGTGCTCCAGCCTCAGCCCCTTCTCCAGCCGCCCTCGTGATCCCCACAGGCGGCTCTTGGCACAGCACGTGCCACCGTGCCCCTGCCACACACTGCTGATCATAGAACCCCAGGCTGGCTGGGCTGCAGCAGCTCTGCAGATCCCCAGCCCAGCCCTGCTCACGCAGGGTCACAGAGCAGATCACACAGGTGGGTCCAGGCGGTTTGAATGGCTCAGAGCAGGAGACTCCACACTCGCTCTGGGCAGCCTGGGCCAGGCTCTGGCACCTCCCAGCAAACAAGTTTCTGCTCATGTTCACATGGAGCCTCCTGTGTTTCAGTCTGTGCCCGTTGCCCCTCACCCTGGCGTTGGGCACCATGAACAGAGTCTGGTCCATCCTCTGACACCCACCCTGAGCTATTGATCAGCATAAATAAGGTCCCTGTCAGCTTCTCTTCTCCAGGTTGAACAGACTCAGCTCAGCCTTTCCTCGTAAGAAAGATGCTCCAGACCCCGCAGCATCATTGTAGCTCTAATAGCTTCTCACACTGACCCTCCTGGAGCCCAATGCCCCAAGGAACAACCTCGTCCTCACCTCGAGCAGCTCTGCTCATCTGCCCCACACAGACGGCATCCAGACACCCTGAGCCAGGACTGGTGTCCATCACGCTGCTGCCCATTGGCTTCAGTGGAGAGCTGGGACCACCCGCGTTCCTGCAGGGGAAGGGACACACTTTCCTCTCAGAGGATTTGAAGCTCCTGCTCCCATCACATACACAGATCTGCTCAAAACATGCGCTAACATGTGGAATAGGCATCTGGGTCTGTGTTTGGGTCACCACCATCCAGATGACTTTCAAGAGCTCTGATATCAATAGACTCTTGCGGACACTTTGGCCAAGAGGGCAGGAGCAGGGTCTCATGGGCACAGAGAGGTCTCAGTGTGCATGAAGCGTTGGGCACAGCTGGACGGGTTCCTGGACCCAGCCAGCTCTTGCAGCATTTCGCAAGTGATTGCACTGAACTTATTTACTGTAGTTTGTCAGGGCAGGAGTCCACTTCACCCCCATCCCCATGTGGGGGGCACAGAAGGCCTCACTACTGGAAATTGCTCTTAACACCATGAATGGTCTCACCTATGGAGGGACACACAAATCCACTATATTACAGCAAGGAAAAGCCCATGTCTGGTGTCCTCCCACATTGCAGCACAGAATCAGAGAATCACAGAACAGTTTGTGTTGAAGGGCCCTTCCCAGCTCCCCAGTGCCCCCCTGCCATGACAGGGACATCTGCACCAGCTCAGGCTGCTCAGAGCCCCGTCCAGCCTGGCCTGGGATGTCTCCAGGGATGGTTCAGCCACCACCTCTCTGGCCAACCTGGGCCAGGCTCTCACCACCCTCAGGGCAACAATTCCTTCCTCATGTCCAGCCTGAATCTTCCTCCTTTAGTTTAAAACCATCACCCCTTGTCCTGTCACAACAGGCCCTGCTAAAAAGTCTGTCCCCATCTTTCTTATGGCACCCACAATAAGGTCTTCCAGGAGCATCCTTTCCCCTGCTAAAGCTGAACAGCTCAACTTGCCTGTCCCCTCACAGCACCACTGTGGCCCCACAGCTCTGCTCTCCCCGCATTTCCGCTGCTCAGCACACTGGGCACAATCCAGGACTAACATCAGGCTGCCAGAGCAGAGACCCCCCTAGTGAGACAGGTCAGCACC
Source organism: Nesoenas mayeri (assembly GCF_963082525.1). Taxonomy (NCBI): domain Eukaryota; kingdom Metazoa; phylum Chordata; class Aves; order Columbiformes; family Columbidae; genus Nesoenas; species Nesoenas mayeri. Next base: position 10,814,354 of record NC_137569.1, on the reverse strand, counting down.
TTCCTCCACACCAGACATTGAGCAGGACCCCCCGCCTCCATCTGAAGTGACCTGTTAGCAAGGTCACTTCAACAGGCTCCCAAATAAACATTTTCCTCCCCTCCTAAGCTCCACAGAGTAACATGGACACAGCATTCCCACTGTGCAAACTCCCCTGTCTGCTGCACAACAGCCTTTCCCCTTCCCTGGCCCAACAGCCGCTCAGCTCCAGTGAGGGCTACAGGTCCCCTCTCCCAGCCCCGTCCTCGCGCCCTCCCCCAGTGCTGGTGTCACCACCATCTCATACGGGGCACTAGAGAAGCTGCAGGAGCCTCATTGTGTGGCAAAAGCTGGGACAACGGATAGAGCAAAACGCTCTCAAGCACCCTCTGACCTCAGGAATGGAGACATGTCTGTAGGGGGACCAGCTCCCCAAGAGCCCTGCGGTTGCTGGGACCGAGCGGAGGAGGCTCTAGACAGCTCTTCGTGTGTGCCGCAAGCAACGGCAACTGCAAAAAAAAAGCAGTCAGAGACACACTTGACTTTACCAGCATCTGCGTCTGCAGCACTTGCTGTATTTACGAGCTCTCAGGTGAGTCAGGCAGCTGACGGCAAATGGAAATGCAGCGCAGAAACCCGAGGAGTCACACGTGCTCCACATACACATGAAAAATTACCAAGGTATTTTGAGCGGAGGCTGCATGAGGATGGCTGGGGAAGCCTGCGGCTCATCCCAGGTCTGTCCTGAAGCACAACCTGCCTCCACCGGGAGAGACTGGGCTGCAACCGCCAGCGGAAGGAAGAGCTCAAACGCACAACAAGGCGGTGCAGAACGAGTTCTCGCCAGAAATACAGAGATAAACGAGCCCTCGGCCCCCAGTGAGGCTGACAGCACAGACACAGCAAACGCGGAGCTCAGCCAGCTCCACGTGACACGGGAGCGGGGGCTGCGAGGCTTGCAGCTTGGCTGCTGCTCAGAGACTGCCTGCAGCCATTCATTCATTTTGCAGCCACTGCTGTCACTTCAGGGACAATATTCCCAGTTGAAGGCACAGGACAGAGATCCTGGAGCAGCTGCCAGAAGTAATATGTTGAGGAACAGACTGGAAAGCTGTGCAGGGCGGGCAAAGACTGGAGCCGCTGAGCACAGCAGTGCTGAGGGAACCAGTGCTGAGGGAGTCTCATTTGGGGCCAAGAACAGAGGCCAAGTCTTGTGGCACAGCACAGGCGGGACCTCAGAGGCACGGTGGGGATGAGCTAATTGAGAGGGGCCACTTCACAGCACCTGCCTGCACAGGGACCCCCAGCACCAGAGGGTGTCATCCCAGCCTGTCATCCCAGCTCGGAGATGCGGGCGAGGAGCGGAGCAGGGAAAGGCGCATCTGAGCGCAGTCACGAGTGGATCCACTGACTCGCTGCAGGTTCCCTCTGCCCGTGCCAGGGGAGCAGAGATGATGCCAGCGGCAATTCCTCCAAACCCTTGTCTCTGTGCCAGCAGTCATTCAAAAGCAGCTTTTGACAAGCTAATATTGCCACACTCTCATATACCCAAGTGACAGGAGGATGCTTTGCCATTGCTTTTCTATTTCCACACTGCCTGTGAGGCAAGAATCCAGCCCCACAGGAGAGAACAAGGGAAATGACGCTAGGAGGGGAAGGAACGTGTGCTGTGACCTGCAGAGGTTGAGCTCGGGCATACAGAAAGACATCAGACTCTGGTGGAAAAGGGACAAGCTGTGCCCTGCGCACGAGGGGTCTCTCCCCAGGCTGCAGTTTTGGCCAGCCCAGGTCAGTTGGGCGCATTGAGCGGGCAACGTGCGCTTGCAGCCCAGAAGCCAATTGTATCTTGGGCTGCACCCCCAGCCCCGTGGGCAGCAGGTCAGGGAGGGGATTGTCCCCTCTGCCCCGCTCTGTGAGACCCCCTGCAGTGCTGGTCCAGCTCTGGGTCCTCAGCACAGGACACACATGGAGCTGCTGGAGAGGGGCCAGAGGAGCCACAGGAATGACCCGAGGCTGGAACAGCTCTGCTGGGGGACAGGTGAGAGAGCTGGGGTGTTCAGTTGGAGAAGAGAAGCTTCGGGGAGACCTTGATGCAGCCTTTCTGGACTGAAAAGGTATAAGAAGGATAAGACTGATGGGGACAGACTTTTGAGCAGGGCCTATTTCAGTAGGACAGGGGGTGATGGTTTAAACTAAAGCAGGGAGATTCAGGCTGGACATGAGGAAGGAATTGTTGCCCTGAGGGTGGTGAGAGCCTGGCCCAGGTTGGCCAGAGAGGTGGTGGCTGAACCATCCCTGGAGACACCCCAGGCCAGGCTGGACGGGGCTCTGAGCACCCTGAGCTGGTGCAGATGTCCCTGCTCATGGCAGGGGGGGCTGGGGGAGCTGGGAAGGGCCCTTCAACACAAACTGTTCTATGATTCCATGATTCACACCATTCTCAGGGGTTTGTGTGAGGCCAGGAGCCCTGAGCAGGTGGGGATGGCCCAGGCTGGTGTCACAGTGTCCCAGTGTCCCAGTGTCCCAGTGTCCCAGCTCAGCTCTGCTCTCAGTGGGAAGGGCTGCACGGGGGAGCAGAGCAGCTTCTGTGCTAATAGTGAGGGGCAAGGGGCACAGGTGAGTGCAGATAGAAAGCAGGGCCAAAACTACACCCAGGATTAAAAAGCTTGGCGTGTGACATGCACACATGAAGAAAAAGTCAAAATAGGACGTGGAGGGGGAAAGGATGGAGGAGGAGAGGAGGGCGAGGGGAAGAGGGAGGAAATCCAGTCCTTGCAACCACAGCTGCCATGGAAAACGTTGGGACATGGCAAACAAAGCACTGAGAAGCCAGCTGGGCTCGGTGCTCCCGGCAGCAGCAGAAATACCCCATCACTTGGGTCCGATGCCCCTCTGGACTCTCAGGCTCCCGGTGCCATCTCCAGAGCTCTTAGAGCATCGTGGCACTGCCAGGGAGCCCAGCGGCACAGATCTCACAGGCCCCGGCACTGTGGGACGGGAACCCCTGAGGAACAACAACCACCTGGCGGGAATCACACGCTCCCTCCTCCTCCTCACGCAGCCTGGCAGCCGGCTTTGCTCAGCCCAGGCACGAGCTGCCACCAGCAACAGCTCCGAGCGAGAAAATCTGCTGCAGAGATAAAGGAAAACATCCGCAAAGGATGGTCTGTAGTCTCCATCTTCATGTAAAGAATGGGTTGAGCACACACCTCCTGGGCTTTAAGTCAAGGTGAAGATGCCTGAAGGAAAGCAGCAGACATCTTGACACAGAGGCCGATGCTCTGGCTTTCTAAGGCCAGAGTAAGTCACGGGAAATCCACCTTTCCCACCTGGCAAAGGGACAACGCTCTCAGCGCAGGGAAGCTTGAAACAGCCTGGAATCCCACATCTCCGAGACAAGTTTATCTTCCTCACATTGCAGAAATCCTCCCAATTGTTGGTAATAACTTGTGAATAAATTATAGAGAAGTCTGAATCTATCAATCCTTTCTGATCTCGATGGGTGAGAAAGGGAAGTACCTCCAGTCTACAGAGCACTTGGGTTCACTTCAAAAACCTGCTTGAACCAAAGCAACGAGAAAAATCAGATTGAATCAAAGCAATGATTTCAGTGCAGAAAAAGGGGGACACGGACACTTATTTTCTGACTGATCCAATGAAGTGTGATTTTGCTCTGGTCAGCTGTGCTTTGCCTTGCATTGAAATAGCAACATTAACTTCAGAGAACATAAGCTGCACCTTGAGAAGACAATAAGGATAATAAAAGGTAAAGCTCCTCCACTCCACTGCCAGGATGGAGCCTGCAGGGAGCTTCCCCGCCATATGCCAACCCAGTGGCCAAACTGCCACAACCTGAGGCCGTTTCCTCTGCTCCTGGCGCTTGTTCCTGGGGAGCAGAGCCCGACCCCCCTGGCTCCAAGCTCCTTTCAGGCAGTTCAGAGATCAGAAGGTCTCCCCTCAGCTCCTGTTCTCCAGCTGAACCCCCAGGTCCCTCAGCCCTCCTCACGGCTCCAGCCAACAAGGAGCTTCTGGTGGTCACTCAATGACAAGGGCAGCGCGGACAGAGCGCGGCTCTCGGTCCCCACGCACCGCGCAGCCACACGCCGCCTGTGGCACTCGCGGCTGCTCCCGGGATGGAGGGGGTGGCACAGCCCCCGCCCCGCGCAGCGTGTCCCCAGCTCATCGCAGCCCCACGGGGACCAGCCCAAAGAGGCAGGTGATGTTTGCTGGCAAGTCTGACGTTATCACAGCACAGAACTTCTGCAGCTGAGAGCAAAACCCATTCCTGGGGTCTGACTTCTCTGAGTCTGTTCTCCCAGTCACGTGAATGACTCATTTCTAAGTTTTCTTTTCCTGTTACATTTACACTGGAATTTCTAATGGCTGATTTGCAGTCCTGCCAATTGCCCGCAGCCCTTTTGTCCACCAAGCCAACACTTCTGCAATTATGCTTTGTTTGTATATTTAATGAGACACCCAGAAGGCGCAGAGGGACTTTCAGCTGGCTCCTGCCCCCCCCAGCCCGCCGCGCTGGGGCTGCAGGGCTCGGCCTCAGACACGTGCCCGTTCAGCTGGAAGTTCAGCTGGCGCTCAAAACCCCCCGCTGCAGCCTGTCCTGAGGGAAGCAGCACACGGAGCTCAAGAGAAACCGGCCATGTCGCTGCAGCTGATGGAGCCAGAGCCGGGGACAGCGCAGAGCCCCCGTCCCACCACCAGACCCGTCTGGGCACCAGGAGCCTGCGGCACCTCCAGCCTGTGCCTGCGCCCAGCTCCTCCCGCCCCTCAGCCCCCTGGATCCCCCGGCCCATCAGCGGGTGTCCTCCTGGCCCAGGCTCTGGGGCACTCATAACCGTCCCTTCCTCTCCCTTTGGCTCGAGTTCCTCTGCAAAGGCACCTTCCAGTGCAGCCTGCAGGGACGCTTCTGTACAGGGGAAATCACAGAATCATTTCGGTTGGAAAAGACCCTCAAGCTCAAGTACAACCACAACCCCCCCCTGGCACTGCCCCATGTCCTGAGAACCTCATGTCCGTCTGTCCAGCCCTCCAGGGATGGTGACTCCAGCACTGCCCTGGGCAGCCTGTTCCAATGCCCCACAGCCCTTTGGGGAAGAAATTGTTCCCCACATCCAACCTCACCCTCCCCTGGCGCAACTTGAGGCCGTTTCCTCTGCTCCTGGCGCTTGTTCCTGGGGAGCAGAGCCCGACCCCCCTGGCTCCAAGCTCCTTTCAGGCAGTTCAGAGATCAGAAGGTCTCCCCTCAGCTCCTGTTCTCCAGCTGAACCCCCAGGTCCCTCAGCCGCTCCTCACAGCTCCAGGGAGGTCACTGGCCTCCCCTTCTGTCTGTGCCCATGAGCTGCCTCCAAAGTCATCCACACATACCTGCTGTATGCGCAACCCCCGTTCCAGCTGTCCAGGCTCCTTGGCAAGCTCAGAGCACAAACCCTGCACCAAATGCCAGTTTGGATTTAAAGATCAGTGACATTTTCATACATGCACATGTATATGGAAATTTGCTAGTTTTATTTATAAAAGGGCATATTCAAAGAACATTTGCTGAAGGCGTTCACCGAAACATCTTTTATGAGGACCATTTTGTTCTGTCAGGCCAAGGAGGCTGCAAGCATGAGGGTGAAACACTGCTAACATTGTCTTCCTTTGGAAGAATTGTTTCTTTGGTTATAATAATTTTTTATTTATAAATTTTACACTTTTCAGTTTTAAGTAGCAAAACTAGTATCATTATGCAAACCTCACTGCATCTCCGTGCAACCTTAACACACTCAACACACCAAATCCTGCCGTGTAAATGTGCTGAGCAACGACCACGAGTCAGGAACCTGATCTTCTAATCAGAACAGTCCACTCGCTAACAGATCTGCCCTTGGCATCATCTCAATCTGAAAGGTGTTTTGTTACTTCACTGAAAAAAAGAACATTCCCTTCACCTTGTAACTCAATCCTGAAAAGGGCTTTAGAGACCGGCAATTCAGCTCTTGGTGATAAGCACAACAGCAACACCCAGAAGGGAATTCAGTATTGCTGATAGGAGGCAATAAGCATATACGGCCATGACGTGAATTACTATTAAAGAAAAAAATCGATAGTGAGCACTAGGTGTTCACCCTGGGCACTGCGCGGGCCAGTCTCTGTGAAACGCGACTGTACCCATAGTGCACACACCTCAGAACTGCGCGTTTGCCAAAGCCCGAGGGGAGACCTGGCTGGTGCACGAGACGCCATCGAGCTCCAGGCCATGCTCTCATACACACCGGCAGCCTCTTCCGTCAGAACACAGGGATTGCAGGCACGGAAGGTGAGCAAAACTCCTCGTTCGTCATTGAAATTGCCAGACACATGCAAGCTGCCATGCAGACTGAGGAACTACAACACAGGTCAAGGAGGAACTAACCCAAGAGTTTGGTTTCCCCAGTGAAAGCTGGGACAAGATGAAAATGGCAAGAAGGGAGTGAGGAAGACAACAGAGCACCAGGGGAGAGAGGGATGTTCGAACAGTCACACACGGCCGCGAGCAAGAGTCTCACATTCCCTGCAAAGGAGGAACGTGCAGAGCAAGACAAAGACCCATTCCTGCTTCATATTCTGCCTGTGAGTTCTAACTTCACAGACACACTCACACCTGCCTGATCTCAGCCTGAGATTTCCCTTCCTATCCGTTGTGCGAGGAGCAGAGAACACATGGAAACGTGACTCATGCACGGATCACCGCAGCGCTGACAGCCTGCAGTAGCCTTGCTCCTGAGAACCTGAGAGAGGAACAAGAACATGGAAAAAAGAAAAGAACAGAAGAAACTGGCTAAAAACAGAGTGCACACGTGCTTCCCCGGGAAGCGATGCCATGTACCGCAGAGGTGGAACAACGAACCATCGCGCAAATGAACAGCTTGAGCCGTTCAAAGTTCAGCTGCTGTGCAAATGCTGTAAGCTGCTCTCGTTGTCTGCACACCGCCCAGCCCCAGCCAAAGCTCTGCTGCGAACTATGGGGAAAGGAGTTTTCAGTTGTATTCTTGAACAAGGAATCCGCCTGCTCATCACTGCAGAGCCAGAAATGTTATGGGCACATGCACGGGAACAGAGAACGTGACCCTTTTCTCCAGTTCCCAATCTGTCAAGCATCATTCCTTTGCTTTGATTTCATACAGTACAGGTGGCAGGGAGCTCGCTCTCTAAGAATGAATCAATCTTAAGGCACAGGTGGACAGATTTATTTTGCTATTGACTGACCTATGCTGACAATTATCAGCACTTCTCAAGTTACCTACTTATTTTGTTAAATTAGTACTCATGCTTCAACCTTCAACATCACCCTCTTCTTTGAGAAGAAAACTAAATTTAACAAGTCATGTAGACTTGAAATTTTTCTAATCCTTCACTATTCAATTCTTGAAAATGTGTTAAAAGGTTCACAGGTCCCATGTCTGTATTTTCATCTGCTCAGCAGAAACGTGAACAATTGGCTATATTGTTAGGGACTGGTAACAGAACACGTTGCAAAAAAGGGGCTGCTTCCACAGGTACCGGTGGAAATGCAAAGATTCTGGGTCTGGATGTGTTACAGGCTCCTTCCCCCATCCGGGGAAAATGACAAAGGAAGGTCCAACAGGTTCCAGGCACCAGCACCGTGGCTCCTGCTGGACTCCAGGAGCTCGTGTTGGAGGGAGGACGCTGGCAGCCGAGGGGTCGGTCACGGTTCCTGCGGGTGGTGCCCAGCGGGGGCAGAGGTGCTGATGAGGTCCTGGGGATGGCTCTGGCGCGCTTCCTGCATCCGGCGCCGGGCCCTCTGGAAAGCCTCTACAAGGCAGCAGAACGTATCAGCCAGCGTCGGGAAGAGAGGGGTGAGTCTGGCCAGCAAATATCATCCCTCCTGGAGCAGAACGCTCACTTCTTAACCACAGAATCAGAACCACTTTGGTTGGAAAAGCCCCTCAAGATCATGGAGCGCAACCATAACCCACCCCTGGCACTGCCCCATGTCCTGAGAACCTCATGTCCGTCTGTCCAGCCCTCCAGGGATGGTGACTCCAGCACTGCCCTGGGCAGCCTGTTCCAATGCCCCACAGCCCTTTGGGGAAGAAATTGTTCCCCACATCCAACCTCACCCTCCCCTGGTGCAACCTGAAGCCATTTCCTCTCATCCTTTGACTTTTTACTTGGGAGAAGTTACTGAGTTCCAGCAACAAAGCACCCAGTCCCTGCTGCTCTTTTCACTTATTTCTATCACTGTCTTTGCTCTGCACCCAATGGAACTGGATACAGAGCCCGTGTACCGGTGCCAGAACCTACGCTCAGCGCCACGCAACACCGGGCAGGCTGGCTTGGGCTTTGCCCTCACAGAGCGGTTATCCCTCCTCCCTGAGCTGATGCCTCCTGAAGTTTCCAGCTGAGATCAGAACATTTAACCTCTGCTATGGACTCAGAGAGCTCATGGGGGGCAATTATCCCCACAGTAATAGATCCTTCTGAAATATCCAGCCCACTCTGCAAAAAGGGGAGCAAAAGCGAGCCAGAGGCTTGTCAGGGAGAACGATACCGAAAGCCCTACCCAAAACGTTGTAGACAGAGCACTGCTGGCTGAAGCCTCCAAACCGGTCCAGCACGCTCTGCATGCGCTGCCTCAGGGCACTGGTTTCCAGAAATGCTCTGCGGAGAACCACAGCAGGTCAGGATCGCAAAACGTAGCACACAACACGGAGCTCACACTCACTTTGCTGCACTTACTTAGACTGCTGCAGGCAGTAAAGGCGGAATGTGACGCTGCCTGTTGTCTCTGTGCGAAAACCAAGGCGGCTCAGACGTGATCCCTGCAAAGACGACACAAGTTAGAGTCACCACATCCAGCAACCCGCTGCACTGGGCTGATCCAAGTGAAAACGAGCATGTCCCGCCAGTACCATCCCCTCAGCTCAGGAAAGAGATTGAAGTGCTGGAGGGTCCAGAGAAGAGCAACAAGACTGGGGAAGGGACTTGAGCACAAGCCCTATGGGGAGAGGCTGAGGGAGCTGGGCTTGTTTAGTCTGGAGAAGAGGAGGCTCAGAGCTGAGCTCAGCACTCTCTAGAGCTACCTGAAGGGCAGTTCTAGCCAGGGGGGGATTGGGCTCTTCTCCCAGGCATCAGCAATAGGACAAGGCGCCATGGGCTTCAACTCTGCCAGGGGAAATTGAGGCTGGAGATTAGAAAGCAATTCTGTGCAGAGAGAGTGGTCAGGCATTGGAATGGCTGCCCAGGGAGGTGCTGGACTCACCGGCCCTGGAGGTTTGTAAACTGAGATTGGACATGGCACTTAGTGCCATGATCTAGTCAATGGACTGGAGTTGGACCAAGGGTTGGACTGGATGACCTCTGAGAGCTTTTCCAACCCAGTTGATTCTGTGGTTCCGTGATTCATGTGGGCAGAGTCTCTTCCTCCCCTGCCGCACAGGGAAAGCGAGGTCAGGAAGAAGGGCACATGGTCCAGGCTGCGCTGAGGGCAGGATGCAGACACCAGTAAGCTGCTAGGGCAGTGCTGGGGGAAGGTTTCAACAACTGGACAGGGCTCATTCCCACACAAAGCTGCTACTAAGATCAACTTGCTCATTATACCAGTGAGCACCTCTGCAGCTTCCTTAAGATCATGACATTTATGCCTGTCTCCCAACTGTCAGCTGCTTGCTTTGGGAAACTGTTCCAGGCGCACTTCAGCCCAGATTCCTTACAAAAGCACAGGAAGAAGTCTATAGCTGGTAAAAAATGCTGACCTGACAGACACTTGGTGGGCAGGGTCAGCACAAGCAGGGGTACGTCAAGGCTTTGATCCACATTCACCCACTTCTCTAAGCTGCACACACCTCAGAAGGCAGAGCTTTGCCTCTGTCTGCCCAGTTCTCTGTCCATGCTCATCTCACAGAGGAGACATTTCTTTGGTTAGAGGAACAGGACTATCCTTTTCCAAATCTGGTCCAGGCTGTCCAGACATCCAAAGCTGAGAGCACCTCTCCCATCTCCCAGAAAGATCAATGTCCCGCAGCTGAGCCCACCTTGAAGGTCGATGGCGTCCTGACGTAGGTGATGTCCTCCAGCTCAGGAGATCCACCGATGAAAAACCTCCTCAGCTCAGCAACTGTGCCCAGCTCCACGGGGCGCCAGGTCGGGATGGTGAGCGTGTGGAGACCTGGTGCAGAATAACAGGACAGCTCAGCAGCCATGAGCAAAGACCCACTCAGAGTCACAGAGGACAGCGTGGGAGACGGACGCCTGCTGACCCACACCCCAGCAGCTGGGCATGGAAACACTACATGGTATCTCTCATTTTCCCAAGCAGTTGCCCCACGCAGTCAGGCGGCCAGCGCCGAAGGCGTGCCCTGTCCATGAGGAACGCCTCCTTACTCCACACGGGTGTCAGAACAGTTGTGACCCTCAGATTCCACATGGGACAGAGAAGGTTGCTGCCAGTGTAAAGACAGACACGCAGCACCACCCCAGAGCTTTAGCACACAAGATTTTGTGACGGAACAACTGAAGGAGCAAGAACAGCAACACATGATGCTTCTCTACAAGGCAGAACGGTGCAGGATGCATCAAATCCTTTGCTGCCGCACAGACAGGTAACTATCCGCTTCAGTACACAAGGAAAAGCGTTCCCAGGACCAGCTAAACCTATTCCCAAGAGAACCACCCAACCCATCCTCCCAAATAAAGCCCCCAGTATGTTTTACCTGGAGATGCTGGCAGCACCAGGGAACCGTATCCTTCAACACGATACCTCTGCCAGAAATCCAGGGACAGGACCTCAAAGTAGAGAACAGGCCACTGGGGGAGACTGTCTGCAAGGCAGGGAGCAGATCACAGCTCTGTGAGGGACACGATCACAGACAACAAAATCCTAAATCCCCAACTCCACTAGTAGGAAATCCTTTCTGTGCTTCTCCTACAATGACACATCTAGATGTACGGGTGATTATTTTCCTCTGTAAAAGCTGAACCCTCAGATTTGAGGATGAAAACAGAACTATTGATGTTAAATACTTTGGAAAATTCTTTGTTTTGAGAACAAGTCCAAACTGGTTCAATTATTTTGGGGCAGAACAGCCTTTTGTGAATGACCTGATGCCAAGCACAGGAATCTTTTTATTTCTGACCTTTCCCACCATTATTGGGGGATTATTAACTTGGATTCTCCTACAGGTCTCCAAGTGCTGGTTTTTTTTTCCATAGTGAAACAAACTCATCGTGTTTATTCTACGCTGAAAATTCATTAGTCTTGGTTGAATACTCAAATTCAAGTGCCAAGGCATGCCACAAAATTGTCCCCAGCAATTGCCATCTGAAGAGCGATGGGGTTGGTGTAGTGAAGCAGCAGGAACAGGCAGCAGAGAACCCCAGCTTAAAATAGAGCTGGGATTTTCAAAGTGACATAAACTATACAAAGATTATACAGGTCACTGAGTGTGTCTACAAACGTAAGACTCAGCATGGAGTTTTAGTTGTGTACAAAAGCGCTGCCTGTGTCTGCAGTGTCCCGGGGCTCTGCGCAGTGCACAGGCCACGGCAACACAGACCAGCATGGCGGGAATTCTGAGACAGATAAGCCAAGATCCAAGGGGTTTTGCAACTGGATGAAGCTGACTGTCACCGGCAAGCTGCGTCCTGCACTTGGTTCACAACAACCCTGTGCAACACCACAGGCTCAGGAAAGAGCGGATGGAAAACTGCCCAGCAGAAAAGGACCTGGGGGTGCTGGTCAACAGCAGATGACCACAAGCCAGCATGTGCCCAGGTGGCCAAAAAGGCCACCAGCATCCTGGCTGGTACAGCACTGGTGTGGCCAGCAGGCCCAGGGCAGTGACCGTCCCTGTGCTGGGACCTGGGGAGGCCAAACCTCGAATCCTGGGGGCAGTTCTGAGTCCCTCACACCAAGAAAGGCCTTGAGGTGCTGGAGTGAGTGGAGAGAAGGGAACGGAGCTGGTGAGGGGCTGGAGCACAAGTGTGATGGAGCGGCTGAGGGACCTGGGGGGTTCAGCTGGAGAACAGGAGCTGAGGGGAGACCTTCTGATCTCGGAACTGCCTGAAAGGAGCTTGGAGCCAGGGGGGTCGGGCTCTGCTCCCCAGGAACAAGCGCCAGGAGCAGAGGAAACGGCCTCAAGTTGCACCAGGGGAGGTTGAGGTTGGATCTGGGAACAATTTCTTCCCCAAAGGGCTGTGGGGCATTGGAACAGGCTGCCCAGGGCAGTGCTGGAGTCACCATCCCTGGAGGGCTGGACAGACGGACATGAGGTTCTCAGGACATGGGGCAGTGCCAGGGGTGGGTTATGGTTGGACTCGATGTTCTTGAGGGTCTTTTCCAACCAAAATGATCCTGTGATTCTATAATCAATGAATCCATACAATTGCTGTGTGGTGCAAACACAGTATGTGTCCAGAGGTCGTGTGGTGACAGGGCAAACATTTGCTGAACGAGCAACATTTCCCTTTGTTTCAATCTGTCCTTTCATCTTGTTGAGGGGCCAACAACACATCTGACAGCACAACACCTGCACTGCCATCAAAAGATATCAGAGTTTCACATTTCAGAGCAACAAGGAAACGCACCTTCCGCTTCATCTCCTTGAGTGAAAAACATCTCCAAAGTGAAGGGGTAGCAGAAGTGTGCCACATTATCCTAGAAAAGGAACAGGACAGAAATATCAGATTCCTGGACAAGAAAATTCACACTAGCATTGGAGGGGCCACAGAGAGTGGGGAGAAAACAACTAACGGTGGAGAAAAGGTAATGATGCCCAGACAAGATGAATCACATCACAATAACAACCACATGACTGCGTGATGGACCCACACGCTCTCAAGTGCCACACGGATGGAACAGGCTGTTAAAAATAATGAAAGAGGGAAAAGAGTAACACTCCACAAACAACAACTGAGCATGTTGCAAAGTTATTGCACCATGACGATCTTTACAGAAGCCAAGTAAAATACCTCAAACAATGTTACTACTGAAATGCTGTGCAATGATGATTTCTGCTGTATACAAATTAGCTCACAGAAGTGATATCCAAAAGTTGGTAAAATTCATATTTTCAAAGAGAGAAGCTGGAGACAGCAATGGAACCAACGTCCCAGATGGGGAGAGGGGTTCATTGTGAGAAAACCATTTAGAGACTGGGTGCATTCCTGCCCCAGGTAAGACAGAACAACTCTTTGTAAACTCTGAGCAGTTGGAAACGCAAAAATTAAAGCTCCAAAGGCAATCAGTCAGAAGGAAGAAAAATGTGAGATTCCAGAAACTGCTTTGAAGCAGTTTTATTTGCTCTGGTTTTATACGGTCACAGTGGCACGCTGTAAAAAGGCTCTAAAAAGTATAAACAGAATGAGAAGAATCCCAAACACGCTCTGCCCTTGAAAGGAGCTCTCTAGTCACAGTCTTAGCTGAATATATCTGCAGCTTCTCATACACTTTCCACCCCAGAGAATGCCTGTTCAAATCCTGCTCCGCAAGCTGAAGGGAGTCCTTACCCAGCCCACTGCCTTGGTGGCACAGGTCTGCGTCACTCCCGAGAGCTGCTGCAGCGCGGGGCTCGACCACCCTGCAGGGAGAACACAAGCGGTGACGGCTCTGGGTGCGGGGCAGGACTCACAAACCAGGGCAGCTCAGAGGAGAACGTCAGTGCCAGATGAGCGGGGTAACAGACATCACCCACACTGACTGTCCCCAGATGTGTCCCACCCCTTCTGGTTCCAGGAAATGGCTGCTCCCCAGAATGCCCTGAACTGTCGATGAAAAGCAACAACTCCATCTTAAAAGAAAAGTAGAACCTTATCTAAATGCAGCAAGTAGCAGAGGTGGTCTCTCTTCAGACAGACATCAGGGCATAACCAGAGAGGGGAGCCAGAGCCATAGCTTCAGGGGGATTACACATGCAGCAGGATGAGCGCGTTAGTGCTGGGAACCTTATTTATCAGTCAACATTTAATATGTCAGTGTCAGCACAAAGCATGAGACATCATGGTGAGCACTGACATCAGACAAGGTCACTGCTGAGATGGAGAGGACAGAATGGTTATTCTCTGCAGTATAAGGGATGAACTTTGGGTAGGCTGCTGCATATGAGCACCACTGGTTGAGAAGCCAATGGATCCGTGTGTCCCAGCCTGATTTGGAAGATATAGAAGGAAAGATGCTATTTTCTCCCAGGCATGAGTTTAATTCAAACCACTGAGTTCTTCAATTTTAGCTCTGAAGACCTCTGACTAGATCCCAGCCCCTCCATTAACTTTTACTGACTTCCAGCAGAGCTGATCCAACAGAACAGCCAAAGCATTCATTCCTTAAAGTGCTGTGATACGGCTGGAAACGTGAATACTCACGGTCAGGCAGCTCCAGGAAAAAGTGCACATAGAGATTGTCATACTCATAGCCTTGAGCTGAAACTGAGAACAACGCAAGAATGAACCTCAGCTGCTCGCTTCCACACCAACTCCTCCCGTACTCATGTCGGCTTTTGGGAGAGACAGCACCAGTAACCTCAGGGACAACAAGTCAGTGCTGGAAGCTGGGAAAACCAGAGGCTTCAAAGCAACAGAATACGACCCTCAGAATAGACTCCTTCTCCAGACTGGCCCTGTTCCCATATCACTAACCAGATTAGGGAGGTCACACATTTAATTGCTTTCTTTGCCATAATCTCTATTAACATCCCAGTCTGCTCTCCTTTTTTCAGATCTGCATGTCTTCCTAGAACAAGTGCAGTATTTGTAACCTCCAATCTGCAAGTGCCACTCAAAGGGTTACTCCTAAAAAGTGGGGAGGAGGAGGAAGCAAAGGATTCTAGGGAGACAATCACCTACTCTGGACCAGCCTGTGATTCAAGAATCCTTTAACACTTTGTAGCCTCAGTCATCCCAGCAGACCCAGATTTGCCTCTATAGTTACTGTTTACAGGAAGAACTCACCTATTTCCCCATTCACAAACAGCCGCAGTGTACCAGGAAGAGTCTGTAAGACCAAGCAGAGAAAAGGCTCAGTGACTGCTGGTGGAACCTCATACAATCCCCTCCCAACGGGATCCCACACAGATGTTTCACAGCTATTTGTCCAGGAACAGTTCACCCTGCTGGCCAGGTAGGGATGATGACTTGTCATATCATCCTTTCTAGAACCGAATGGTCGCTCTGGAGAGACGCTCCCTAGAGAGATCAAATTCCTACACTGCAGGAGTTCGCTACTCTGTAAATCAGGTCCTTTTCAGACTTCAAGCTGGATACAGAATGTAGTGAGAAGTCACTTGCAGAAATCACAGTCCTGCAGTGTTCCTGTACTTGCCCAAGGGGGGCTGGAGGAAGCATGACAAGCTGAGACACTCTACGGAAGTACAAGAAAGTGCAACTTTCACACTCTGGCAAACACGATTTGAGCAAAACAGATTGCAGTCTGGGTAATTCAGTGAGAAGGGAAACTGTGCATGAATTTGGGGGTGGGAGGGGCTGTTCCTGTGAATAAAATGTCAAACAGATGTGTTTGACATTCAAGAAGTTAACAGCAATCACTATCCTAAAAGATATAAACCCTCCTTTCTTCCTCAAAGTCCTGGAGTCAAAGGCCTTCAGACAACACGCACACGCAGACCGCAGCGCTCAGCACACTCCGCTGCTGGGCCCACAGACCTGCAGGCCACATTGAAACTTGGCCCTTGTCACCCAGCTCTCTGTTGGAAGCCACGAGGTAAAAGCTGCCATCACATCCAGAGAATGAGACACTCTTTGGAGGCTGCGGTACAAACGGCATCCGTGGTAACCAGCCCAACCGCCTCCACAGGCAGCAGGGCCCCAGGTCTCTGCCCAGCGCCACCGCTGCTCACCGTTTCAAATTCCGAGCCCACGAGACCACTGAGGTATTCCTTGTGCCGGCCGTACAGCTGGAAACACACAACAAGAGCATGAGAAAAGTGTATTTTTGATTATGTATGGTTTTACTTTTTGCAAAAACTGTAGTGGATAGAACTTAAAACCAATTTAAATTGCTGACAGGCTTAGCACACAGGTTTTTATAATTCTTATAGCAGATGCAGAAAATTTAAGTATCTCATGGAAAAAAGATGCACAACTGGTAATGCTGCATGGAACTTCAGCTTCAGAGAAGACAAAGGCCAATGTAAAGAAAAAGAAGCTCTGAAGAATCAGCAGATCTTAAATGACACGTTAAAAACACGGGCATGAACTGGTGCAGTGAAAACAAGTGCAGCAAAGTTGTTATTTCCTTATTGACCACAAAAACAATGAGGAAACGCACAAATGAAAAACTAAAATATTAAGTACTTTCATAAACTGTTGCAGCCAAAAAGGAAATTCAGAGGATCAAGACATAAACTGAGATACATATATCCTGGGACACTATGGGTAACAAGAAATCATGCAATAAGCACAGAGGCAGCAAGAGGAAGACCAAAAGGAAGAAAAAGGGTTTGCCCGCTGCTCAAAAGGGAAGGTAAACCAACAGCAGGTGACACTAGAAAGGCACAGTTTAGGTAGTTCTTGCACCAGTTCTCCCCACACAGATCACTGCAGTCAGAGGCAAACACGAGTAACACTGATAAGGCTCCTCCCTCAAGTACGGAATGAAGCCGTCAGGGAATTATTTGTCTGAGTTTTCAAACTGCTGGGCATGAGACTCACAGGCAGGGACATTCATTTTGTCAGCGTTAGGTGTCTGCAGCACTAACAACTACATCTACACAGGGGTCTGAGCCTCTGTCAAATCAGGACTAGTCCATAAGATCAGTGGAGGCCGGTGCTTACATCTCTGAACACGCGCTGCTCGCGTTCCTCCTCCTCTGGCTGCACCTGGACAGACGCGTTCTCAATGGTGTATTTCCACACCTCTCGCTTCTCTCCATCCAGCTCAATCCTGTAGAGCCCCAAAACGTATGAGCAAAACTCCCCCATTACACAGGGAACAGGCGCAGGCAGCAACGGCATCAGCTGTGCCACCCTGACCCACATCCCCTCTCCAGCTGGGCTGTGTGACACCATGGGGGCACAAACGGTCTCTCGGCACTCCCACGTGCCCCACAGCAGCAGTGACGCCCAAAGGAGACTCATTGGTGTTCAGCACCTGCATCACCGGCATCCCCAGGGACTGGCACCAACACCCCACACAGTGACACCAATACAAGTACACAATCATCTTGTCTTAGAAATCTCTGGAATAAAACTAAAACTTGTCCCTCAGTTGAAGCCCTGATCCACTGCCCTGATCCACTGCCTGATCCACTGCCTGAAGGGGGACAGGGAGATGCCCAGTTCAGCCCCATCATGAGGCACCAGCCCTGTCCCACTCACCGGTAGGGTCCTTTGGTGCCAGTAAAGTCGGGCTTCACCGTGATCACCCCGTTGCCGTCCACCTTGATTGTGCAAAGAACATGTTCATACTCCCTGTGACCAAGCCTAACGGAAGACATCAACAAACAATCTGAATAGAGAATACGGACACTGTCTTGCTCTGGAACAGCAGAGCTGGTAAAGGCACATGGGGGTACAGAAGGAGACAAACACGCTCGTGCTTTCCTATGTTAGTTTAAGAAGCCTTTTGGAGGGATATTCACAGTTACCTCTCAACTGAGGAAAGGGGCAGAAAGAAACAGAAGCCCGAGCTACTGAGCTCTTGGAAGCCTCTTCCCTTAACTAACAAAAAAACCAGGAGATTCAAGGAAGGAGGGAAGATGGGTTTCCTTCTGGGAAATTAAGATCACTTCAAGGTTTTACTTACTTCCCATAAGGTCCCAAGTCCCCCATGATGTACATGGTCTGTACAGGAGTGTTAATCACATGATTGTTCTTTATAAATTCTTCTGAGGGTTCCCAGGTGATGATTTTCGACTTCAGAGAACTCGCTTCTCTGTCAACAAGACAAGCCACAAGTCACAGCTCACCGCAGCAGCCCCGCACAGGCAGCACCGAACCCCTCACAACAAAGAGTCAAACCACCAGACTCCAAGTGTGACACTGCTCGAGTCACCCCAGCACCAGGAAATCTGCATTAGCAAGCTCCGAGTCCCAGTCTGCACTCACATTGGCCTACGGTCTTGTCTTCTCCTCCTCACATTGGCCATCCTCTCTGCCAGATACGATGGCACCTCATGATCTGAGTCAGTGACCTTCTGGCAGTGCTGGAAAGGAAAAACAGACAGGAACTGGCTTAATTATAACAAGACATCTTTCCCAATCACAGTTCCACATTTTGGAGAACAGGTGTGCACATACACACACATGCAAGGACAAACTGCTAAAAGATTGTAGATTTCATTCACTCTTCTTGTGGCCAAATACAGCTAAGCTACAGCCAGCAGGTTACCTACAGAGCAATGCTACAGGTCCCTCCAAGTTGTCCCTGACCATAGTTCTGAAAGAAGGGAAATCTCATCCCAGGTCTGGGGAACCTGGTGAAGCTGCTTTGCAGAATCTGTATGTTCTGCACACAGGATATCTGGCTTGCGTCTGCATGGCCAAGAACTGATTCCCTCTGCAGAGCTTTCCCTCTGCAGAAGCCTGGTGGTTCACACAGACACTGCTCTATAGCTTATGTGTAACTGAGAGCTGGTACCTCCTCTAGGTTGGTGAATCGGTCATGGTCAGTGTAGGTGAAGATGCGACAGTTCTTGCGACCTCCAGCCTTCTCCAGTTTCAGGATCTCCGCGTGGTACTGCCGGTCCAGGGGAGTCTGGCAGGCTGACTCATTTTGGTACAAATCCACCTCGAACTGAGAGCACCGCAGGTAAAGCAGAAAAGCTTCCCTCACCAGCACGGTCAGAGCCACAAACCACTTTTCAGCTGACACTTCCAAAGCCACCACAGAAACAAGATCCTTTGGGAACCCGGCAAAGAACCCGAGCGGCTCCGGCGCTGCTCAGACGGCGGCCGACAGCACCCACCGCTGCGCACCCGCGGGAGAGAGCCAGGAGACCCCGAAGGGAGCGGGGCAGGGGGCCCCCGGGCGGCACAATGACAAGCGCCCCGCTCCGCGCACCCACCTGGCTGAAGAGCTTCTCCTGCCACCCCACCTCGGCCTCCTCCTGCTCCTGCTCCGGGGGCCGCCGGGCACCTGCGGGAGTCGGTCGGGTCACCTCCGGCGGCGGTGCCGCGCCCGCCCCCCGCGCCCCCCGTCCCGCCCCCCCCGTTCCGCCCCCCGAGACCCCCGTACGCCCCCCGCGCCCCCCGCGCCCCCCGTTCCGCCCCCCGTACCGCGGGCGGCGCGCTCGGCCAGGCCCAGGAGCTCGGGGCCGCGCGGGCTGGCGAGCGGCGGCGGCGCCTGCGGCAGGAGGGGCCCGGCCGACGTGAGCCGCTGGATGCGGACCCTGCGGGGAAGGAGAGGGGCAGCGTCACGGCGGGGCGGGGCGGGGGCCGGGACGGGGCCGCGGGCGGGGGCGGCCGCTCACCGGAGCCGCAGGTTGCGCACGGGGTCGCGGGAGCGGTAAACGGCGCCGCCCGCGCCGCACGGCGGCTCCGCCATGGCCGCGGCGCCGCGCGCTCACCATGGAGACGGGCGGCGCGCCGGGCACAGCGCCCCGGGCACAGCGCGCCGGGCACAGCGCCCCCTGCGGCCGGAGGGCGCGCGGCGGCCGCGCCCCTGTCCCCGGGCACCGCGGGGCTGGCGGGTCCCGGCGCGGCCCCGGGCGGCGCTTTGCGGCCGCTCCCGCCCAACGCCTGCGCCTGGGCGGTTCCGCAGCGCAGAGCCCCCCGCCCCGCCTGGGGGGTCACCCCACCCCTCCCCGTCCCAAGCGCCTCGTGGCGATGCCGCGCGAGGGCGCGCGCAGCGGTTCCCCCCGCGCCCCGCACGCGGAGCTCCGCGCCAAACCTGCCGCTTCCTCTGGCTTATCCCTCCCCCTCCCCCAACCTCTCCTGACGTTTGACCCTGCACCTCTTCACGGGGAGCAGCGCCCGCTCTGCCGGGGCCTCGCTCCCAGGTGGCGGGCGGGCTGGCCCTCGGAGGGTCGGCCAGGGGGCGGCCCCGGTCCCCCCCTACGGCACCTCGGTGCCATTTTGCTGCCGCTGGTGCCGCTGGCGCCGCTGCGTTCCCCAGCCCTTCCCTGCCGCGAAAGCAGTCTGGGCATCCCCATACACCATATGACACAACCTCTGTGCTTGCAGAGCTGTTCCTAGTGTTGCAGGGGAGTAACTTAGGGTTCTGCTCCTTGCAGAGCGATGTTTAGATTTCTCAAAGAGAAATGCAACTTAAAAGAGTTCAGTGGCAGGTTCACTCTATCATTTACTGCGCGGGGAAACAAGCCAAGCCGAACGCTGCTGGCCGCCTCTCCAGGAGCCTGGACCTGTGCACAAAGCAAACGTTCAGGCGTCTTCCCTCCTGATAACCGTTCACTCCAGAGTCTGTATTTAGAGCTCCAGAGGCAAACTTTGAGGCGAAGCCTGATAACCATATGCAAAGTAGACTTTCAGGAAATAAAATTCTCAGAAAAAGAAGATTTAATGGAGTAGAACAGCAGGAGGGCTGGCTCAAGCTGGGTACCTGCGCAGGGGTCCAACTTGAGCGTAGGAAACCATCCTTTCCAATCTCTAACATTCTGTGATTCTGTGATTTTTATCTCTTTACAGACCATTCACACCCAGGTTCCAGTATAAGTTGGGGAATGACCTGTTAGAGAGCAGTGTAGGGGAAAGGGACCTGGGGGTCCTGGGGACAGCAGGGTGACCATGAGCCAGCACTGGGCCCTTGTGGCCAGGAAGCCAATGGTACCTGGGGTGGGTTAGAAGGGGGTGGTCAGTAGGTCAGAGAGGTTCTCCTGCCCCTCTGCTCTGCCCTGGGGAGACCACACCTGGAATCTTGTGTCCAGCTGTGGCCCCTCAGTTCCAGCAGGACAGGGAACTGCTGGAGAGAGTCCAGCGCAGCCACCAAGATGCTGCAGGGAGTGGAGCATCTCCCGTGTGAGGAAAGGCTGAGGGAGCTGGGGCTCTGGAGCTGGACAAGAGGACACTGAGGGGGGACCTTATTAATTTTATAAATATACAAAAGGTGAGTGTCAAGAGGATGGAGCCAGGCTCTTCTCGGTGACAAACAATGGTAGGACAAGGGGTAATGGGTTCAAACTGGAACATAAGAGGTTCCACTTAAACTTGAGAAGCAACTTGTTGGGGTGAGGGTGTCAGAGCCTGGCCCAGGCTGCCCAGGGGGTTGTGGAGTCTCCTTCTGTGCAGACATTCCAACCCGCCTGGACACCTTCCTGTGTAACCTCATCTGGGTGTTCCTGCCCCATGGGGGATTGCACTGGATGAGCTTTCCAGGGCCCTTCAACCCCTGACATTCTGGGATTCTGTGGAATAATTTAGTGTGAGTAAAAAATTCCAAGTTCCCATGATACCTGGTGGTAAATCTGTAAGGTTTTTTTTCTGGAGTAAAAGAGCTATAAACTCGTGCTCCAGGCATGGCTGACTTCTACATGGAATAAGAAAAAGTGCCTTTGGAGAGATCTGTGTCCTTTCTATCTGCCTTTCCACTATTCAGGTGTTCCCCTGACAGACATGTCGCTGCTGCTGAAGCAGGAGGAACAGCCCACGTGCAGCATCTCCTGCACTCCTGACTGCTGAAACACAATGAGAGCAGCAAGGGAAAAGGCACCATCATCAGTCTTTGATGTACAGATACACATTCCTGTTAAATACAGGGCAATACATGCAGATACCTCTCACATCCCAATGCTAAACATGCTGCTCCTCGAAAATAACCCATGACAGTAATTTTAAAAAATATTAACACAAATCCTGTCTTAAGTTCAGAGGTTAAAATTAGAGCTTTACCCAGTCACAGCACACAGACAAATCTCAAACGCAAGCACATGCTCATCAAGAAACAGCAACCGCTGTACCGAAACAGTATTAACCGATCAGTACATCAATCATCTGAGAGCAGTGCTAAAAGCAGGTGCAGAAATACAGCAAAATTACAAAAATAATTAGAAAAAATAGCAATTAGTACATACATCCATAGGTTGAAATCTGGGAAAAAAATCCATGGACTATGTTTAATGAGCAAATAGCTGTTTGCTGCTGATGAGAGTGATTCTGACACTGGGAAAGGACCTGGAATGCTGTGTCTCTCCCATGTGTCTCAGAGCTTGACCCGAAGCCGCAGCCCCGCTCTGCAGGAGCCCAGGAGGATTTACACTGCCCTTGGCTACTTCTGCTCTCTTGTCTTCCAGGGCTGGTATATGGGAGCATCTGTTGCTCAGCAACCACCGCAGCTCTTATAGCTGAACAGATTCTGAAATAATCTAAGTCTTCACCTGGAAGATAAAGCCCAGGCCGGGTTCTCCACCCCAGCAGGGCTGAGCTTCGCTGTCCCATGTGTGCCCCAGCCTGACGAGCAGGGTGCACAATTAACTCCCGGTTGAGATAAATGTCTGAGACAATCAGACGCCCGAACACTCGCTGCTCAGCCTGGAGACCAGCGGAACAGCATCGCTTGTACCGAGCTGTGGGGACTGTACCGAGTGTGCAAGGCCTCGAATCAGAGGTTGGTCTGGTTACTTTGTTTGGATTTGTTGGCCTGTTTGGAGGGTTTTTTTCAGCTAGTTTGCCTGGAATAGCGTTTTTTCAATTAACCAGATGGGTGCGGATAACAACCATCAATGTACACAGACAGCAGCAACAAGCAGGGCTTCTGCAAAGGATGATGACGCAAAATACAGATCTGGCAGGACAGCAGAGGCCTTGAGATGTTGTGAGAGTCGGTCTGAAGATGGAGCAGCATTTGCCTGAACATCACCATCAAGAACTTAGAGAACTGAGGCCCTGACCAAAAGAACGGATGGACAGTGACTTGGAGAGAGGCCCGGGGAGCAGCATGGTGCTGCACTGTTTCTCCGATACGGGGGGCTCCTGATAACAATGGCTGCTGTGTGGGCTTCACCTGCTGCTTCAGCCAAACCAGCCCCCGCCTCCTGAAAGCTGTTGTCATGAGGGCCTCTTCAACCCAGGGACAAGAGCTGCCGTCCAGAAGATGTGTTCCCACCTGCAGCCTCAGTCACACATGTCCCCACCTGCTCCCCCAAACAATGGCCAATGACAAGGAGCACGGCCAGAAGCTCAACAAGGGTCCTGAGGTCACCCAATGGACCAAAGACCCCTTAATGCTGGACATGTAAGCGTTGGCAAGAGAAAGAGTGGATCTTTCGAGCCTGCGCAGTACGAGCCTGGGTTGCAAAATCAAGGTGGAGACTGGCCTGAAACAATGGGAGCGAGGGGGGATGAAGAAGCATAAGAGATGAGACCAGAATGGACACCGTTGAAGATCTTCCCACCAGAGGATCCCGAACCACGATGGAGGACCGGCCGGACTCCACGGGACCAGAGACCAGAGGGACCTTCTAGAACTGGACTGGTGAGAAACGCAACCTTGTTTCTCATCTTTACCTTTAGTTTTCCCTGTTTCTTTCCCCTTTCTTTCCTTTCTCTCCCTCTCTATCGCGTGCCACTTTATGGGCATATTAATAAAGTAACACTGCTTGACTGATCCCTCGGCATTTTGGTCGCCTTAATTTTATGCTCTGAGATCAAGGTAAAAGAACCATCACGAGTCCATCACCAAATGGACCGTGACAGATGTGGGACACAGGGCTGAATTCAGGTGTGGGAGGGTGACAGACAGAGCACAGGAGATCCAAGGCCAGATCAGCGCTTGGATGGCCAGATAAAGAAATGTGGCCCCAGAGCGCGACAAAACAGCTGTAAGGGTAACACAGAACAGGCGCCCAGCTCCTGTGGGACACGGTGCTTTACTGAACTCCATGGAGCTGTGAGCTTGCAGCTCAGCAACTGAAAACAAGGTGTAAAAGTGCATTGCAAACCTACAGCAAGTGACCCCAAACAGATCCTGGAGCAGGAAAAAGGAACAATCACCATCAACTACACACTCTTGACGAAAGACCTGGGGGTGCTGACGACTCACCCCAACAACCGCCAGCAGACTGGAGCCATCGACAGCAGGACCCTGAGCCTAACGCCAGGAACGGGGATGGGTATAGGAAACGTACAGGTAACTATTATTATTATTACTTTTTTCACATAGGTATTAATTTGTCTTTATCTATAAGAGCTAGATCTTGATTAGTAACTCTTTGATCAGACTACTTAGATTTCAGTTATGCTAGAAATAAATTATTCTCTCTTTCTCTCTTTTGTCCGTAGAAATATTTTTGAGCGTAAGGGGCAGACAGTGCCCTGTGTGTGTTCTCAGCAATTGTGTGCATCAAGTATCGTACTTAGTGGCAAAAATGGGAGAAAAGACCAAAACACCTGAAAAATCAGGGAAATCAACATTCTTGGAGCAGTTGCATCTTCTAAATACCCTAACAGTTGTGTGCCTAAAATCTTATCTTTGTATCGCATTATCTTCCTAGAAGTTCTGTCAAATACAATCTTTAATTAAACAAACAAACACACACACACACAAACAAAAACCCCCCAAACAACAGAATAACCAGCTTACCTGGGTAGAGAGATTCTTGGAGTTTGGAACTCCAGTTCAGAACTTAGAAAACCCAGCACTAAAGAGTAACTAAAATGATTAATTAGAAACTTCCCCTCTCAATTTTACTCAAGAAAATCCTGTGTAGATAGTGAAGAATGACAGTGTTGTGTCAAACCAACGGGACCCTGAGTTGCTCGGAGCATCGATGATTCACTGTTCAAAGGCAAGACGTGGCGCCCACGGGGGATGAGTTTGATGAGACCCCAGCGCACGGGGGCAGTGAACCCCCCAGCGCACAGGAACCACCTACATGGACCAGCAGCCTCTTGCGGAGACGTTCCGGAGTGAAAGACCTATGGGACAAACTAGCGCTCGAGTGGCTGCACTTCTGCTCCGGGACTACACCGCTCCATGGCTTGAGGAAAAGCAGCGACCCGGCTGCGGTGTCCACTGAAGTATTTGCTGGTTTCAGCGCAGTATTTGCTGGTTTCAGTGCAGTATTTGCTGGTTTCAGCGCAGCCGCGGGGACTCCGCTCCACGCCCAGAGCCGCGCTGGCTCCCGACAGCAGCAATTCGTGTCTCCACTCTCCGTCCTCCCTCCTCCTCCTGAACTCGGCATCCCACACGCTGCCAAAGCTCCTTTCATCGCCTCCTCTGATGGCAAGAGAGATTCTTTTTGGATCTCCCTCCTAAAACTGTTTTCCAAATATCTACAAAACGGGACGGCTGGTTTTGAACTCAACCAGCAGGCGTCCTTCTCATCTGGCCACCCTGATCCTGGAAGGATAAATTATTAAAAACACTTGGCGATTGTACCGGCAGCATGACAAAGGAAACCAAATGCCTTCGGCTTCGGCTTCCGCGATGTTTTGGGTAAACTGGAAAAGAAAGATCATCCTTTGCAACGCACGAGCGAACCGAAGGCAGAGTAGCGGCGGCGCGCCGCCGTTAACCCAGCTCCTGTGTCGGGCTTTTGGCACGCTGAGTTCTGCGCGTTCTCTTGCGGCTGCGCGCAGAACAGACCGCGGCTGTCGCGACAGGAGCGGCTCCCACCGCCCCGTCCCCGCGCTGGGACAGACCCCGGGGCGGCGGGACCGGGGGGTCCGGCGGGAGCGGAGCGGAGCGACCCCGCGCGGGCCCGGTGCGGCAGTGCCGGGGATGCCCCGCGGGCCGGGGCCGCCGCAGGGTGGGGGGGGTGGGCTCCCGGTCCCGCCGCCGGCTCGGGGGGGTTGGGGGCCGCGCTCCAACCCGGACAGCGCTGCCCACCCCCGCACACACAGGGCGCTGTATTTCAAATAGTTTAATTTTAAAAATATTCTATTCAGTGCTAAAATAACTTTCCACTTCCACGCGCGGCCGCGCCTTCGGCTTCGCCAGGCTCGATCACAGACTCGGCGGGACATGCAGTGGCGGCGGGGGGGGCCGGGGCGGCGGGGCCAGGGGGGCAGCGGGAGCTCGGGGGCGGGGGGCAGAGCCCCGGGGCGGGGGCGCTTCCTGGGGGGGGCCGGCGCCCCGCGCATCCTTCCCGGGAACGGGGCGGGGGTCCCCGGGGCGCAGGAGGGGCTGTGGGCCCAGCCGGTCCCTGCCCCCGCGGGGGGCGCTCCCGTCCCTCCCGACACTAATGGCTTTAACTAGCACCTTATTGCACGGCGTCCCAGCGCGTCCAGCCGCTGCAGGGCAGGACTTGGGCTTCCTCCCGCCACCCCCATCCCACCTCCCGCCTCTGCTCCGAAGGGAGCAGACAAATCACACCGTGGAGGGGGGGGCTCTCCCGCTCCCAGCACCTCGGGGAAGGCGGGCAGGGGAGGCAAACAGCATCTGCCAGGGGCCGGGGGGCCACGGAGGCCCCCCAGACAACCTCTCCTGCGTGAGAGACCCCCCTGCTCCGGGACAGGTCAGCAGGGAGAGAAGGAGCCAATAAATAGAAGCAAATTTGCAGGTACTGGTGGCAGCCCCCTCCGGCAGGGAACGCGGCTCCTGCCCCCGAGAGCAGGCAGGGCAGGGCAGGCTGGGGGGCAAGCAGGGGAGCGCCCGTCCCCCGGGAAGGGGCGGGCTGGGGGGAGCACCCCGGGCCCCCGGGGAAGGCAGCGGCTCTGCGAGGGGCTGGCGAAGCGCTGTCCGGGCCGGCAGGCTAGCTCTCCGAGGCCGTGTGGCACGCAGAGTTCTGATCGGCACAAAATCTCTTCAGGGGCGGCGCACCCGAGTCCTCCTCCTCTTCAGTCACCTGCAGGAGCCAGAGGTCAGGGACAGGAGCTCAGTGTGTCACCGAGCCACGTGGACTCAGGGACACCCTGGGCTGAACCTGTGAGGAAGCTCCAGGGCAACAGGAGTCAGCCAGAATCACGGAACCGTTTCGGTTGGAAAAACCCCTCAAGATCATGGAGTCCAACCATAACCCACCCCTGGCACTGCCCCATGTCCTGAGAACCTCATGTCCGTCTGTCCAACCCTCCAGGGCTGGTGACTCCAGCACTGCCCTGGGCAGCCTGTTCCAATGCCCCACAGCCCTTTGGGGAAGAAATTGTTCCCCACATCCAACCTCAGCCTTCCCTGGCGCAACTTGAGGCCGTTTCCTCTGCTCCTGGCGCTTGTTCCTGGGGAGCAGAGCCCGACCCCCCTGGCTCCAAGCTCCTTTCAGGCAGTTCAGAGATCAGAAGGTCTCCCCTCAGCTCCTGTTCTCCAGCTGAACCCCCCAGGTCCCTCAGCCGCTCCATCACACTTGTGCTCCAGCCCCCCACCAGAACCACTGTTTTACTGCACCTCCATGTCCTTCCTCACACCTTGGCACCTGAGCTGAAGCAGGGACAGCTCGGGAAGCCGGGAGGTTTGGGACTGTGGAACGCGCCCATCACGGTGCTTCTGCCGCCACGAGCAGCAGCAAGGGGAAAGGGCCCAGCTGGGTCTGTGCGCATTCATAGAATCGTTTTGGTTGGAAAAACCTTTGAGATTATCAAGTCCAACCATTAACCTGCCAAGTCTGCTTCTAAGCCACTTATCACTAAACAAATTACACAGAATTTAGAAGGACCTTATTTTGACTCCGAATCTTATTTTCCTTGAGCTAGGAGAGTATCTTTTCAAATAACACAAGGGAGAACAGCCACTCTGTTCTTACTCTATAGAGTAGCCAAAGGCAATATGCCACATTCAGATACAAAAAGACAACATCCAAAAATGTGCTTTTCTTGATTAGGATATTAACAAACCTTAAAAAGCCAATCAGAGACAGGAATGCAAAAACTCATTAATACTGTTTCCCATATTTACAAGAGTAGAACTATCCTGTCAGCAGAAGACCCTGATGTGCTCACAGGGGTCATTGCAGGCTGACATTTACAGGGTTTTTTCTATATTCAGACATGGTTTCAACCCCCCTTCCCTTACCTGAGTCTCAAGGGGGACCGGCTCTTCCTTTGTGAGAGTGGGAGGCTCATCTGCAACTTCTGAGGAAGGCAGGGAGGGCTCTGGGGAGAACAGACAGGTTATGGACCTGCCGAGCCGGGGGCTCAGAGCTGAGCCAGTGCAGGAGACGAGTCTCTGCTGCCCTGTCCCCTTCCGGCAGCACCCCAGTCACCTGCCGGCACGGGAACGGCTCTGGCAGGGCCTCCCCCCGCCCAGCGCCCACCCCTGGCCCTCCCAGCCCAGTGTCACCTTCCAGCGTCTCCTGCCCCAGGGTGGGAGGCTGCGAGTCGTCCGTGCGGAAGTCGGAGGTGTGTGCAGGACTCATGGACTCGCTCTGCTGGGGGCTGGGGCTGGAGTTGGGGCTGCTGTCCACCTTCAGCTGGTAGACGTCCGACAGGGAACTCTGGTTGCTGTTCTCATCTGCAGAAACAGCACCTAGTGAAGAAGAGCACCTTGACCCAGGGGCACCACAGCCGAGGGCGGCACCGCGAGCCAGAGCTGGGGTCTTTGGGAGAAGGACAAGCAGAGCCAGAGTCAGTCTGCGTATCGGTGATTCACCGTCACTGGTCGACAGAAGCGCTGCCGGGCAGGAGACACCTCACTGGGAGGCACCAGCTACGCAACTGGCTCATGGGAGAGGGTGGTTCTGCCCAGGGACCAAATCTGAGCAGCCACAGCCATTCAGAACAAATCAGTAGAAAGCACAGGGGTGACACAAAGTGCTGCGCTGCCAAACCTCACACCCCCAGCTGGGGAGGGCCACAGCGGCCAGGCATTTGAGGGCAGGAAAACTCTTGCTGGTGCCCCAGGGTTTTGTAGCTCCACTGTTCGCGGGGCTGCAATGTGACACCAGGAGCAGTGCTCAGCACCTGCCTCCAAAGGGGAAGCAATCCTGGCACACGCCTTTCTAGGTACAGCGGTCCCGGACCACAGACCTACAGCGTTAACCCTTCCCACCGCAGCTCTAAAGTGCCAGCACGTCCCCTGATTGCCTTCAGACGCACTAAGAGCTGAGCTGAGACACTGTGAACAGGCAGCAAGTCCATGTGCTGCCCAAGCCTCACATGGCTCCACCGCAGCCTGCTGGAGGCTGCTCGCAGGGCTCCGGGATCAAGGGCAAGGTCAAGGAGATCCTCTGCCCTTCCATCCCATGCAGGTCACCGCTGGGGCTCTGCTGCAGGCAGCTCCCGGCCTCCCCTCGCCAGGACTGCAGGGCAGGCGCAGGAATCCCCACTGCTCCGGTGCCCTATGAAGTTTCCCACAGGGACATCCCAGAAGCTGGATGAAGATTCTTGCTGACAGCACAAACAGCTTCAGGAGGGACAGTCCAGAGGCGGATCAGCCCAGCCCTGCACTGCAGGCACACACTGCTGTCCCAATACACGAAGCACACAACATCCCAACCTCTGCTCAGCCTGAGCGTATCTCCCCAGCTTGAAGGGCTCAGCCAGACTCACCTTGGAACTCCAGCAGGAGAGAGGAGTTTGCAGAGGTGTCGGCTGGGAAGCCATTGGGCTCTCGGGCGGTGCTGCTACTCGACTTGGATTTCTCTTTCTTTAGGAGAGAAAAACAAGCAGGAGGTCAGAGGAGCCCCCACTGGCAAGAGGAAGCAGACGTGCCCGCTCCTCCCGCAGCCCAGGGGGACGCGCTGGTGCAGCCCCTTCCCTTAGAGGCAAAACTCCAGCTGTGGAGGGTTCAGAATCAGGACACAAGACAGAACTGACACCTGTTTAGAAGCATCACCAGACACAAGGAAATGCCCCGGGGACGGAGGCAGAACGCGCTGCAGGCAGCGGGAGGAAAACAGCCCGGCCCAGCCCAGTTCGAACAGCAGCCCCAGCGCCGGGGCCGCCGCGGGGCCAGCGCAGGAGGCGCCGCGCCAGCCGGGCCGGATCGGCAGTGCCGGGGCCTGTGCCGGGGCCTGTGCCGGGGCCTGTGCCGGGGCCTGTGCCGAGGCGCCGCCTCACGCAGTCCCGGCCGGGCCGGGGAGGCGGCGGCGAGCAGCGCAGCCCCGGGAGCGCCGGGCCCGTCCCGGAGCGGTACCCACCTCCTTGCTGTCCGCCACCGGCACCCACTTGAATATCCGCAGCGAGGTGTCGCCTACCGTCACCCACTTCTTCTCCCTGCGCGGACACACACGGACACGGACACGGTCACGGTGACGCCGCCGCCCCCGCCGGAACGGGGCCGGGGAAGCCGGGCCGCGGGTATCCTGGCAACAAGCCCCGCCCTCCCGCCGATGAGGCTCCGAGTGGCCCAGACGAACGCCAATCGAGAGCACGCCAGCATCCCCGCCCCCTCAACCTGCAGGTCTCGTTGTGATTGGATGGGACGCCCGCCGAGCACCGGCACTTCCGGTCCCCCCCGCATTCCCGAGCCGACAGGGCGAGCTAATTGGCTGCTGCCTCACGCAGCACGCTGATTGGACAGTCGCTACCGGAGCACTTCCACCGGCACCCGTGTGGTGCGGTGATTGGCTGCACGCCGGGCAGGCCCCACCCCCCCCCGCGGCCCCGCCTCTCACCATCTGCGGACGCGCTCGATGGCCGCCATCACTTTTTTGATGTCATCCTTGGCGCGGCTGCGGGTCTCGGCGCGCACCGAGCGGCCCGACATGGCGCCCGCAGCCCCGGCAGCCCCGGCTCCGCTGCGCCCGCCGCCTCCCGCCGCGCATGCGCGCGCCCCGCCCCGCCCACGCCCTGCGCGTGTGCGTCACCGCGCTCGCCACGCCCAGCAGAGAGGGGCGGGAGGAACAGGGAGTACGTATGCGCAAGATCGCCCCGCCCTCCTGCGGGCAAGGAGGCGGTGCAAAGGCGGGGCGACGCCGTCACCGCCATCTTGCTTTAGGGCAGGTCCCGCCCAGCGCCGGGCACGAACACGGTGGGGTCCTCCAGGCCCGGTTCAGCGCCGAACGGCGCCGCCCCAGGCCCGGGACCGCGCCCAGCTTGGCCTCAGCTCCGTGAGCCGGGCTGTTTTAGCAACAACAACTCCCCGTTTTTGCAGCAACAACTGAGCACGGGCATCTCCTCTGAAAAAGAAAAAAAACAAAACCAAAACACAACAGAAACCCCCAACCAACCAAAAAAACCCCAAAACATACCCCCTAACATCCTTTTTTTAACCCCAGAAAAGCTCCCCGGCCTTGTCTGCGCCCTCCCGTGGGACACAGGGTGGGGACAAGCCCGTGGAAGGAAACAACACAAGCCCCGGGGAAGGCCCCTTGGGTTCCCCCCGCAGCGTCCAGCTCTCCATCCCGACAGCACAAGGAGGTCCCGGCGCTTTCCACACTCTTTTATTACAAGTTATTCAGTGTTATGAAAAAAACAGTCCCCAACGGCAGCAGGTGCTGCCCGTGCCCGCAGGGACCCGGAGGTGTCCCTGCAGATGGAGGTTTAGTGCTTCTTGCCGTAGATGGCGGCCAGCGCTTTGCGGGCGCTGCAGATCTGCTGCTCCAGCCGCTCGCACGTGGCTTTGTTCGCAGTCTTTCTCAGCATGGACTCCAACTCCTCCACCACTGCCCGGTGACCGGCCGTGTTGTGGAAGACGCAGATCGCCCGGTCCCCACACGACACCAGGTAGCGGCTGGTGGTGTCAAAAGCCAAGTCAGCGATGGGCTGTCCGTGCACGGCGAGGAAGCGCTCCTCCTCCTCGCCTCTCCTCGTGTTGTACACGACAATGTCTGCGCCGCTGGAGATGGCGACGACACGAGCATCAGGGGACAGGGCGATGCGACAAGGCTCCGTCACCTCGCACTTCCCCGTCAGAAGCAGGTAGGGATCCTGCTGCTTCTTGTATTCCACATCTGTGTCCCAGAACTTCCACGTCCCGTCTTTGGAAACAGTCGCCATCCTGCAGCCAGGAGACAGAGCACAAGTGAGGGTGAGGAAACCGGGCAGCACCTCGACCCTGCCACACCAGCATACTGGGAATCCTTTGTGGACAGAGAGATCATAGAATCACAGAGCAGTTTGGGTTGGAGGGCCCTTCCCAGCTCCCCCAGTGCCCCCCCTGCCATGACAGGGACATCTTCACCAGCTCAGGCTGCTCAGAGCTGCGTCCAGCCTGGCCTGGGATGTCTCCAGGGATGGTTCAGCCACCACCTCTCTGGCCAACCTGGGCCAGGCTCTCACCACCCCCAGGGCAACAATTCCTTCCTCATGTCCGGCCTGAATCTCCCTCCTTTAGTTTAAAACCATCAGCCCTTGTCCTGTCACAACAGGCCCTGCTCAAACATCTGTCCCCATCTTTCTCAGGAGCCCCTTTTAAGTCCAGAAAGGCCGCGATAAGTTCTCCAAGATATTTTGGGAAGTGTGAGTCTGTACACACACGCTGTCCCCGTCCTCCTCCCAGAGCACAGAGAAGAGGAGGAAACCCCCGGGGAACGCACGGTGGCACGAGGCAGGGAGGGCTCTGCCACCCTGGTCTCCCAGGAGAGCACGCAGGGGAGCAGCCCCTGGCACAGGGAGGGGTGAGAGGCTGAGCCAGAGCCACTGTGTTGGGCAGCAGATGGGACACACGTACCTCCTGGAGTCATTGGAGAAGGAGAAGGAAAGGACGCCAGCAGTGTGGCCTTTCAACTCAAAAGCCCTGGTCACCTCCCGGAAATCCCCATTCTTGGCAAAACACACCTCCCACACCTTCACATCGGGGGTGAAGCCACAGGATGCCACAAACCTGGGTAAGAGAACAAGTGGAGACAGAGGGGATCTGTCAGAGAGTGCGGGCTGTGGGGCAGCCCCACAGAGCGGGGCGGGGGCTGAGGCAGCACCCCTGCACAGAGGGGCGCACGTGACAGGGCTCTGTGAGGGAAAAGCTATCCAGACTCCCACATTCCAATCTTCGCTTCAGTCAGCTGAAAAAAATAGTTTTCCCTTTTCCCTGAAAGCAAGTTGGTAAGAGGAATGGTAAGGACGACCCCGGGGAGCAGAGCAGCACCTGCACAGTCTGGGCATGAGAAACTCCACATCTGAAATAAAAAAGCCAAGGGTTTTAGATCCCCAAACTGACTGAACCTTGAGCGTGGCAAGTCTTCCTGCAACAACAAGCGACAGACAGAGCAGAGAACACGATCTTCCTGATAAGCAAACTCTTGGTAAGAAAGATTTTAATTCTGTAATGAACTTTGAGAAGGTTACAGACAAGCTAGAGGTGGTGTTTCATGGGCCCACCTCCATCATCTGAGGCCGATGCTGTTCTCAGCTCTTCAGGAGATGGTTCCCAGGAACAGCAGTGCTGAGGGACAACCGCAAATCACCGCATGTCTGAGACGGCGCAGATGAGAGTCAGCGCTCCTGGAGGGGCCACAATCGCTTTTTAAATTATGGAACCCTCAGAAAATGGCATTACAATAACAGCTAACTGCTGAGGGTCTGAACTGATAGAATCGTAGAATTGTTTAGGTTGGAAAAGACCCCTAAGCATGTCGAGTCCAAGTGCAACCAGGATGAGGTCCCCTGGGAAGGAGCAACACTCCTGCTCACTCCTGGGGTTCCCCTAACCACAGCCAGAGCAGCCGAGAACCCCTCACAGCCCTCACCTCCCGCAAGGTGACACCGCAGCGTAGGCGTTGTTCATCTGGTTGGTGTTAATGCTGGCCAGGACGTCACCCTTCGGGCTCCAGATCAGGATGGTTGTGTCACTGGAAGCTGTCATGATGAACTTGCCTGCAGGGGAAAAGGCAAATATCAGGAGAGGTCCCAGGCCCAGTGCTGCCACAAACTTATCAAAGCCCTGAGGAGGTCTCTACACAGGGCAACCCCCCCTGCAGCTGCACAGTCAAGAAAACCAAAAGCAGCACCAAAACTCAAAGAGTGCCAGTCTGCTGGCACAGAGCAAAAAGCCACGTCAGAAGAATCAGCTCCTGGTTATCTTAAAATCATAGAATAGTTTGGGTTGGAAGGTACTGTCAAAGGTCACCCAGTGCCCCCCCTGCCATGAGCAGGGACATCTGCACCAGCTCAGGCTGCTCAGAGCCCCGTCCAGCCTGGCCTGGGATGTCTCCAGGGATGGTTCAGCCACCACCTCTCTGGCCAACCTGGGCCAGGCTCTCACCACCCTCAGGGCAACAATTCCTTCCTCATGTCCAGCTTGAATCTCCCTCCTGTAGTTTAAACCATCAGCCCTTGTCCTATCGCAACAGGCCCTGCTCAAAAGTCTGTCCCCATCTTTCTTTCCTTTTAAGTACAGAAAGGCCACACTAAGATCTCCCCGGAGCTTCTCTTCTCCAGCTGAACCCCCCAGCTCTCTCACCTGTCCCCAGCAGAGCTGTTCCAGCCTCGGGTCATTCCTGTGTCTCCTCTGGCCCCTCTCCAGCAGGTCCATGTGTGTCCTGTGCTGAGGACCCAGAGCTGGACCAGCACTGCAGGGGGTCTCACAGAGCGGGGCAGAGGGGACAATCCCCTCCCTGACCTGCTGGTCACACTGCTGGGGATGCAGCCCAGGGCACCATTGGCCTTTGGGCTGAGAGTGCATGTTGCCCGTTGTATCTCAGGGCCCCCGTGTCCCCCACAGCCACCAGTGGGCGATGGGCACACAGAGACCATACGTGTCTCACCCCAGCACCCCTGATCCCCCTCAAAGGGCTCAGCACTGAGCTGGTACCACAGGAGCAAGGCAGCAGACTCAATCCTCCCCAGGCGCTTCAAACACAACTCTGTAGCTTTCAAGTCACAGACTGGGGCAGGCAGCTGGCTACAACTCATACTGCTATTACCCAGGATTACTGGTTGTGCCGGCATTTTGGACTCCTGGTTGTTTCCACAGGCAATGTTTTTCCCCTTTTCCATCTCGAACAGGGAGTTACCCCATTTACTCTCAGGTACTTGTTACAAGTTTAAGTTTTCACTTTAACAGCTGAACAAAGGTCTCAGATAACATTTTCTCTGCCCTCCTATTACAGAGGTGAACTCACCTGCCTCGAACTGTCCGCTGGCTCATACTTGAAGCATTAATCCCTCAAGCCCTCACCATTAACAGGTACCTCCCCCTCCAGCCTCTGTTCTAGAAAATCCCAGAAGTCCAAGAGAGACCATATGAACTCACTAGAGAGATTTTTGACTCGTTAAACAGAGACTGGTGGGCTAGAGAACAGTGATTCTCTCATTACTGAGACCAGAGCTCTTTGCAACAGCATCCATGAACATGTAAATTAAGAGACTGTGCATATGGAGGAGCTAATTCTGTCCTTACAGGAATACAGCTTCACCCACAGGCTGCTGTCCTTACAATTCTGTCTGAAAATTACATCTTTCCATTTACCCAGGAGTAAACAAAGGCTGAAAAGTAACATCTAGAAGACTACAGAGAATCAAATAATGGTGCAGAAATGGGCCTTGAGAATGCCAAAAACTTCAATGCTTTCAAACCAGCAGCTCTGACTTTACAAGGAAATCAAACCCAGTCTCAAGAATCTGAATGAATGAGAAGCTCTGTCATTTCCATACCTGTCTCTGCAATTCCTATGTTAATAACAGGAGCCTTGTGCTTCTTTGGGAAGTCCCCAGAAGTTGCAGTGAAGGTGAAGCTGCCATCATCCTTCTTGGTCATTTTATAGACACGAATAGTTTCGCCATTTGCCAGCCAAACAATAAAAGCCCTGAGTGGAAGGACAAACACCCTGAATCACTGAGGAACAGGCCACCTCAGCTCAGCCCAGTGACAACAGGTAAACTGACAGGTCATTCACTGGCACCTTGGGAAAGAGATACACTGGGAGATAAAAAGCTACACACTTTATGAGGGCATCAGGTTCTCTCCCTGTGTTAGCTCTGCTGCAACACTGACTGGAAAAGAACAGTATTTATTACTCCACATCTGGAAAGCGGACCCCTTCCCCTCTCTAAAAGAGGCCACTTCACAAAGTGCTGAGCTGTGCTTTTCACCAACCTTCCCAAGCCCCTCAGAGGCTGAGCAGCCCTGCCCAGCCGCAGCACCTGCTGGCAAAGACCTTATCCAGCACCTTCTGGGGGGGCAAGTCAGGTATTTGCCCTGAGCACCACAGTGAAGAGTCCCTTGCTCTCCTGACTGCGGTGCTGTCACGGCCCCGGGAGGGACGCGGCCCCTGTGCAGCCCAGCCCGCGGGACATTCCGGTGCCCACACACCCCGAGTGACCCCGGGCTGGGACGAGGCCGGTGCGGAGCCGAGGGGTGTCCGGCCTTACCGTGAGTCGGGGCTGAGCCGGACGCGCTCGGCGTGGTCCAGCCGCACGTTGGCCCGCAGGCAGCGGTGCTCCCGCGCCGCCAGCTCCCGGGTGCTCCACAGCCGCACCGTGCGGTCCTCGGCGCACGACGCCAGGTACCTGCCGTTGCTGCTGAAGTCCAGGCAGCACACGGAGCCGCTGTGGCCCTGCGGGGAGAGCGCGGTCACAGCGCGGGGGCGGGCGGCGCCAGGCGCCGGTACCGGGGCTCGCACGGTACCTTGAGGGCGGCGACCAGCAGCCGGTGGGCGAAGCTGTGCTGCCGCGGCTTGTCCCTCCGGGCCCGCGCCGGCGGCTTCGCCTTCCTGGGCTCCTCGGGTCTGGCGGCAGCGCGGCCGTTGGTCCCGGAGTCTGCGGGGAGTGAGCGGGCGAGCGGGCGGGTCAGCCCAGCGCCGCCCGGCCCGGCCCGGCCAGCCCCGGACCCCCGGTACTCACTGTCCGGCGGAGCGGCGGGCGGCCTCCGCGAGCCAGCGCGGCGCAGCGCGACCGCCACCAGCAGCAGGATGAGGAGGAGGGCGAGGGCGCCCGGCAGCACCGACCCGCCGAGCGCCGACCCGCCGAGCGCCGCCGCCTCCATCTTCCCGCCGCCGCCGCCGCCACCTCAGCGCCCCCGCCCCTCCCCCCGCCTGCGCGGGGCCCAGTGCGCGTGCGCCAGGCCGGCGGGCGGGGCCTCCGGGCACGCGCGGGTCCGCGCCACTCCCGCCGCGAGCTCGCGTAGAGCGGCCCCTGGCGGCGGGGGGTGGTGCCGCTCCTCTGCGGACCCGCCCGCCCCGCCCCGCCCCCGCCCCCTCCCCGCCCCCGCCCCGCCCCGCTCCCGCTCCTGCTCCCGCCCCCGCCCCCGCCCCCTCCCCGCCCCCGCCCCGCCCCCGCCCCCGCCCCGCCCCGCCCCGCCCCGTCCCGCTCCCGCCCCCGCCCCTCTTCCCGCCCCGCCTCTGCGACCCCGCCCCCACTCCCGCCCCTCCCGGCGCCGGAAGAAGCACGCAAAGGCGTGTGGGCAGAGCGAGGCTTTACCAGGCGTCGCGGCACAGACCCGCCGGGAGCTGCCCGGGCCGGGGCAGCACCGCCCTCCCTGCCCCGCGCTGCGCCCTCCCCCTGGGGCCCAGGCGGCCCGGGGACGCGGGGCCAGGGACAGCAGCCGTGGGCTGGGCCTCCCCGAGCCGGTGGCGGGGGAGCCCTGCGGCCCCGAGCTGCCCCAGCCAGCGCTGTCCCGGGCTCCGGCCGTGGCGGCTCCGCGCTGGCGTTGGGCGTTTGTCCGGCTCCGGGGCCGCGGCGGGGACTGGGAGCCCGCGGGGCTGCTACGAGGAGCCGCCGCCGCGGCCCAGCCCCCCCGCCGCCCGGGCCGCCTGCTCGGGGACGCTGGCCGGGTCGCTCAGGATGGAGGTGGAGATGCTCAGCTGCCGCAGGGAGCTCAGCACGGCTGCGGGGACGGGGCTGTGTCAGCCGCCCCGTGCGCTGGGGCTGGAACGGGCCCGTGTTCACCCATCCCCGGGGGCCGACCGTTCCCAGCCTGCCCTGCCCGCCTGCCCTGAGAGCAGCGCGGCAGGTCCCTGCACAGGCCCGGCGGGGGTGCAGGGAAACCCACCCCGTGGGGCTTTGGGGGCCGCGCCCTGCCCGGCCGGGACACGGGCTCTGGGGTCTGGGCAGCAGCAGCTCCGCTGGAGCGGGGCTGTGACAGGAGCACGGAAAAGCCCTAGGCACGTGGCCCCGGGATGTCCCACCGCTGCTTCCCCCCTGTGCAGTGCCAGCCCCACCACCCCCAGGACACCCCTTTCCTTTTCCTCTCTGCTTTGCCGCCAGTCCATGCCGACAGGCCAGCCCCGCTTCTTCGGGGTGCCTGGACAGGAGCAGGGCCACCTACTTGGCCGAAGCGCAGGGAGGGAGCAGTGCTGGTCCAGCCAGGTGAGGGACGTCTGGGTGAGGCTGTCCATGCTGGCCGTGGAGACCATGCCATTGAAGGACTCAAAGAGGGGCCGGATGATGATACTGAACTGGTGGGAGCAGCAGACTTAAGGACCAAACTTGCCAAGGCCATGGTCATCCACCCAGTAGCTGTGGGCAGCAGGACTGTGGAGCAGATCTGCTGGTTCCTCAGCACTGCGCTGGGCACCAGCTCATACTGCTGGGTGACACACATGGGTGTCACCCGGGGCACGCTGGGGAGGGCTGTGTAAACCCTGTC
This sequence comes from Nesoenas mayeri, assembly GCF_963082525.1. NCBI lineage: Eukaryota > Metazoa > Chordata > Aves > Columbiformes > Columbidae > Nesoenas > Nesoenas mayeri. The sequence goes on along the minus strand of NC_137569.1, from coordinate 10,776,136 downwards.
CCAGCTGGGGCTGACAGGAATGGTTGTTTAGATACAAGACAACTCTTCCAGAGCAGATCAAGGAGCCAGCTAGCACAGTGTGCTCTGAAGTGCCCAGGAGCAGGGTGTGACACCCGTGTGCTCCCATGGTGCTCCCAGCTTCCAGGGACCACTGCTGGGGACCAGTGACTTTGTGTGCATAGTAATCCACAGCAAATACCTCTGCCAGGAGCTCATCCTGGAGTCTGTGTGAGCTTTAACATCCCCAGTGTCCCGCGGAAGGAGCTGCACAGTGCTCTCGAACTGCGGCAGGAGCCCCCTGTGCCTCACCTGTGCTGCCTGTGCTGTGGGCTGCGGGGCCTGCCCGTCCCTGTGACAGTGGGGACGTCGTAGACCACAGAGTCTCTGCAGGCTCACTGGCCCCAGCGTGTCTGATCCCCACTCACGGAGAAGCAGGTCCAGCCCTGTGACACCCTGTTCCCTGGCCCTTGGTCCCCTCCATCCTCTCCACCACATGGAGCCCAGACTCATGTCCCAGGCATGGGCATAGCTGGGTTTCCAGGTTGCTGTGCCCCATGGCCACCAAGGCCAAGCCATCATGTCCCCAGCTTTGTGTCTGGACCTTTCCTAATCCCTAGCTGATGGCTGCTGCCTCTCAAAGCCAGTTCCTGTGTCACCGGGAGTTCTTCCCGGGATGAGCTCAACTCTGCTGGTGATTTCCCTTCTTCCCAAGGACAGACCATTTGCTCCTACTCTATTTGCTCCCTTGTCACAGAAGCTTCCTCCTGACCACAGCACCTCAGCACATTTCCACCATGGCTGGGAAACATCTCCCCATGGTCCCCAGAGCCTCTGGAGCCAGAGGGACCGCACATCCCAGGAGCAGCGGCTGAACCAGAGAACCTGGTGCTTGGTGGACGGGTCAGAGTGAGCAGCAGGCACTGGCCCCAAAGGATACGATCCAGAACTTCCAGTTCTGCAGCGTGGAAGAGCGGACGTACTCGTCGAACATGCTGCGCATCTGGTCGAAGCGCTGGCGCGTGATGGGCACCCCTGTGGCTGGCAGCTGCTCCTGGCACAGGCTGTGGGGCACAAGCAGTGCCATGGGTCTGTGTTCGGGAGGCTGGGAGCCATGGGGCTGCCCCATGGGGCCTCAGTCGGGGTGGGCAGGCCATGTCCGCCTCCCAGCGTGGCTGTGCAGCACGTCCACATGCTGCAGTTCCATACAGTGCTGCTTCCTGAGCATCATCCCTCCCCCCTAAAGAGGGTTTGAGGGCTAGCAGAGCCAAATGCATGTCCTGGGAGCTTCAGAAAACCTGCTGCCTGCCCGGCGGCCCCGACGCACACAGGGGCTCCCTTCCACCATCTCCTCCTTACTTGATGGAGCTGTTGAGCTCCTCAATCTGCTGCCGCAGCCGCTGCGCCTCGTCCTGCAGAGCCGCCCGCTCGTGCTGCAGCTTGCAGATGTACTCGACTGTCTTCTGCAGGGTGGTGGCCTTACTGACCTGGGAGAACACAGGGCTGAGATGGCGAAGGGACCTCACCGGCTGGGCAGGGTGTGGGTCACCAGCAGGGCTGGAGGTGCCGTGTTCCCCGCTGCTGAGCCTGAGCAGCTTCTGCCACGGGCTCCCGAGCCCAGAGCACCCCGGCATGGCTGCACTGCCTGGGTCTCCCGTGCCTGGGGTGGGCTTTCAGCCTCCTGCCCCACAGGCCAGAGCAGCCCAGGGACACAGCATCCCTGGGTGACACACCGTGTCCCTGTGTGCCCAGGGCCCGTCTGCACAGCTCTGGGTGCTCACCTTGATGCTGGGCTGGGCGCTCAGCGTGCTCACCAGGCTGTGCAGTGTGTCGAAGCCCAGCTTGATGTTGAAGCGTCTCTTCTGCTCGGCGGAGATGTGGGTGATGCGCCGGCTCTCCATCTGCAGGCAAGTGTCGTCAGGCACCTCCCAGCAGTGGTAACAGCCCTGGGCTGCCCCAACATGGGGGACGGGCTGCCCAAAGCTCACAGCAGGGTGAGGGTGGAGCCTGGGGGGCAGCAGGAAAGGGGGCTGTTCCCATAACAAAGGCAGCACTTGCTCCTGCCGTACCTTGCTGGACTCAGGCCTGCCCCGCCGGGGCGCGGGGTGATGCAGAGAGATGCCAGCACCCCGTCCCACAGCGGGACCCGGGGAAGCCTGGCCGGGCTTGGGCCAGTCACTGCCTGGAAAAGGAAAGGCGATGCTCTGGGGACAGGGGCGGCAGCAGCCGCAGCCCCTCGTGACGGGTGAACACCAGGGTCCTGCGCTGGGATGGGCAGAGAGGAGCAGCCTGCGGTGTCAGCCCAGCACCGGGGCAGCCACTCTGCTCAGCTGATACGGGTGCTCTAGTCCAGCATCCAACTATGTCTTATTGCTTTGTCTTATCCCAAATGCCCCTCATTCTACAGCTGCTCAGAAATGGGTACATTAGGGGTGGGACATTTTAAATTCCCAGTGTTCCTAGGGTGGAAATCACCAGGAGAGAGTCCTGCGGGCAGCAAGGCTGTGGTCTGCAGCACCAAACTGAACTGGGAGCGACACCAGAGCCTGGTTTCCAGCCGCCGCTCTGGTTTCTGTGGGTGAAAGCAGGGTGCTTCCCACTTGAAAACCAAGCTTTGGGTTTTCAAAACCACAGTCTGACATTTTGCTCCTTTTTGTCTTTTCCTGTTTCTGCTTTTGCCCCTGTAGAAGGAGGCAGGCGAAGGGGCTGTGCCGTCCCCAGCACAAACAAAGCCTCTGTGCTCGGCTGGGTGAACGTCAGTAGCTGGGATAGAAGGTGAAATTAAACGTTCCTACAGTGTTTGATCGGAGCTCCATGCAGGAAACAAGGCATCCTGTGGAGCTCCTTGGGGCACCCCAGACTCACCGCAAACCGATGTGGGGGAGAGCCGCTCCGCCTTGGGGACCAGCAGTGGGCCTGGCTGGGTGCCCATCGGCGGCACCGGTACCGGCACCGTTTGGGAAGGGCTGGAACCAGGAGCCAGTCCTGGGCTCAGCTGAGCCATCCTGGAGAGGAAGGCGGCAGGGACATCGGGGACAGCGCTCTGCTGCTGGGAGGAGGCAGAGGGAGGTTGGGGCGCCAGTGCCCCATGCACACTGGGGGCCAGACGTTCCCCTTTGGTCGGTCAGTGCCTGGGCACTGATAGCGTGATGCCTGTGAGGACACCCGGGGGGGGATGTACAGCCCCATCCCCCCACCCGCAGGGGCAGCCCAGCCCCATCTCCCCAGGGCAGTGTCACTAGGAAAGTGGCCTTGCAAGCCAGGTGTTTCCCACCTCTGCCCTGCTTCTTTTACGGGAGAAAACACCCAGGTGACTCCTGGCACCCTGGCCACATGTCCTCTCCTTTGCCCTGTGCCTGTCCAGCCCCATACTGCAATGGGTGACCCCACAGAGCCCCATTTCCTACATGCCATAGGGTGGCTCTCCCCCTGCCCCAGCAACCAGGAGGGCAATTGCTGACCTGGGGGAGTCAACTCCCAGCCTGGGGCAGCAGGCAAGTGCTTACCGGGGACACAGGGGACGCGGGCATGAGTCCTGCACCCATCGGGTGTGGGGCATCCAAGGCCAGCTCCTGCCTGGCTGCAAGAGGGCAGGGAGCAGAAGGGTGTCTCTGTGTGAGGGCATCAAGGCTCGGGTGACCCTTCCTGCCCCACGGGACAGCCAGGCCCCAGCGCTGGCCTTGCTGCAGCCCCTTCCCCGCCCATCTGCCCTGGGGAAGGAAGAAGCAGCCCCTGGAGAGAGGTGCCCCCGCAGCGGGGATGTCCCTGGGAGCCGTGGGGCAGGCAGGGACCCCCAGCCCCTCCTCAGCCCAGCATGAGGCTGGATGTGACAACCTCTGCAGGACCCATCCCATCACAGAACAGGTAGGATGCCGGTGACCCCCCACCCCATCTGTGCCAACAGGGCCATGGAGATCAGGGGATTCGGCAGCGGTGCCCATGGCCAAGCCCTGGGGATGGCTGGGCCCCATCTCCCTTCCGGAGCTGCTGCAGCCGGGGGGCTCCCCTGGGCTTCACTGCTGGGTTGGGTGCTGCTGCGCGGTGGGGACAGGCGCGTGCCCTGCCCAGCGCCCCCAGTGTCCCAACCCCAGGGAAAAAGCGACCCTGCCTCCAATTCCCCCATAGCATCCCCCGTGTCCCCGCAGCCCCAGCCCCGGTACCTGTGGTCAGCAGCTGGCTCAGGGAGGTGGTGGGCACAGCCCGGGGGGGCGGCGCGAGGGTTCCTGGCAGCCTCTTTGCTTTGGTGCCGCTGGACTTCGCCTTCGGCCGCTCACTCTCGCCCTGGGGCTGCCCCTTAGTGGGGGCAAACCTGGGGTCGCCCAGCAGGGCAGGGGGCAGGAGCTGGGGGGCAGCCAGGCTGGGGTACCCCGGGGGCACCATGCCCACCCCATAGCCCAGCCCTGGGGCGTGGGGGGGCAAGCAGGGTGCTGAGAGCGGGGACGCAGTGTGGGTGAGGAGCGAGGGGACAGGTGAACCCCACTTGGAGGGGGGAACTGGGGCAGGGGAGAATAGGGGGTCCGGGGCCAGCAGTGGCACCCCAGGGGATGCATAGGGGGGCTCCGGTGGCTCCAGGCCGAGGCGCTTGCCGGGGATGCCATACTGCAGCAGGGGCTTGTGTGGGAGCGGGGGGCTGAGGCTGGGCGCTGCAGCGGGGGCCTCGGGGGGCAGCGGGGCTGGGGGGAGCTCAGGGGCCAGGAAGGCTCCGTGCAGGCCAAGCTGGGAGGCACCGCTGGGCTGTGGGAGACACAGGAGGGTCAGGGTGGGGGGTGGCTGGGCCACTGGCAGCCACAGGCCACGGGCCAGGGTCCCGCTCACCTGGAGGAGGGTGCTAGGTGGGAGCGGGGCATCAGGGCTGGCGGGGAGATCCCGGGCACCCATCAGGGGCCCCCCGGTGCCAAACTGGGTCTCAGCCATGGGCACGAAGCAGGGCAGCTCCTGGTAGCCTGGTTGCATCTGCGGTGGTACTGGCCGGTAGCTGGTGAAAATATCTGCAGGGACAAGCGGAGGCAGGGTGACGGGCGCGAGCGGCCCTTCCCAGAGGGGCTGAGAAGCCCCAGGGGAAGCTGTACCCCATGACCAGCCCTGCCAGGGATTTGCCAGTCCTGCAAATTTGCCAGCCCTTCACCTTGTGGGGCTGGGCAGGTCCCAGCTCTGCTGGGGGGTTTGTTACCCAGGTTGTGAAATGCTGGAGTATGGAGGGACGAGGCAGCCCGTGCACCCTGGGCCAGCCTTGCCACATGCATGGGGACAGGAAAACCCACCCGGAGTGCCACCCAAGGGTGGGGACCCTGCCTCCGACACCCAGATGGGTGCTGCATGCTTCAGCACTGGGGCTGCTGCCAGGGGTGCCGGGCCGTCCCGCTCCTCTTGAACCAGCGCCGGGCCGGGGCAGGGACCACGACACCTGGGCTGTGGGGCAGCCACAGCAGGAGGCTCAGAGGAGTGGGTCACCACGTTCACAGACCACGGGGGACAGTCCCCTGAAGCCATGGCGAGTGCTTGCCTCCCCACGCCAGCGCTGCCGTGCCTGCAGCCTGCGGCTAACCACATCCCATGGCCTTCCCGGAGCCGAGCCCCGTGACCCTGCCGTGACTCCCTCTCCCTTCCTCTCCCTTTCACACAGCCCTGCTCCTTCTGCAGGCCCAGACACCGTGGCACAAAGGGCTGGCCTGACACTTGGGGCAGCCGCCACCCTAGTCAAACGAGCTCCCTGGGCACATCAACTCCTCTCACAGCTCGGCTCAGTGCGACCGTTGCCTGTACCAGCCCTGGCTCAGGCAGCACCACCAGAGGGTTTCCCTGGAGAGGATGGCTGTGGGGCCGGGCCGGGGCTGCAGGGTGCAGGACGGAGCAGGAGCACTGACTGGGTTTGCAGGCACCTGAGTGGCACCTCCTGGCACAGACTCTGCCAGAGCAGCCGCCCCAGGACACAGGCGCTCACGTCCCCTTTGGCAAGCTGTGCTCCCAGCCCCTCAGCTGGCATGAGCACGAGCATCACTGCTGCCAGCAGAGCGCAGCTGAGCCCCCGTGCTGGCTGTACCTGCGCGGCGTGCAGCCCTGCTGTGGGCACCAGCGAGGCTGCAGGACCTTGTGCTCCCCAGGCTGTGGGCCCTGGGCTGCCCGGCTGGGAGCCCTTGGAATCTACACCGGAGGAGTGAATGTGCAGCAGAGTGGGATGCTGTGGGGCCGAGCATGTTGGTGATCCCAGCAGTGCCATGTGCTGCCAGCTGAGGGTGGCACTGGTGCAAGATGGAGCAGTGCCAGCCCCGAGCCCTCAGACTGCCCCTTCCCCTGCCGAGGGACCATGGCACAGCCTCCCTTGCACCGCGGTGCTGCCCGGCGGGGTCTCAGCGCCCAGCCCCATGCTGTCCCCAGCCCTCTGCTGTGCCCAGCCCCACACTGTCCCTTGCCACCAGCACCGAAGCTCTGTGGGTATTTATAGGCATTTCTGGTGCCCGGCTCTGCAGATTCAATTCCTCTTGTGTCTCTCGCTGTGCTGCGGGGATAGAAGGTGGCTGGCAGCCACTGGGCACCCTGTCCTCCCTTTCTCCTGCCCCTTCCCCACCCCACAGCCCTTGACCACGCTCTTCTCCACCCCTGTATCACCCTGACCTGCTCCCAGGCCACGCGGTGTGTCCAGGACATGCCGCTGCTCAAGGGAGAGGAGCCCGTGCGGCCGGCACACCACACCTTTGGCACCCCACTCACACCTGGGTCTGCTTTCCAGTGGGATTGGGGCTAGAGAGCCCATTCCCAAACCAAGGGCCCTCCAGCATTAGCCCCAGGCTCTGGGAGGGCCCTGCAGTGTGACGCCATCCTATGGGACAGCCAGTGCAGCCCCCAGCACCCTGGTGCCTGGCGTGGGTCCTACCTGGAGCGTGGTGCCAGCAGGGCACGGGGCCGGGCTGCTCCCTCGCCTCTGCCATTGGGACTTCTCCATCCCCCTACACCAGGCTCTGGCACGCGCTGTGGACACGGGGTGCTTCCTCATGTGGGGATTGGTTTGCATGTGCTGAGTGACAGGCACCGAGCTCTGCCACTGCCACCAGACACGGTGACAGCGCTGTGACCCTGCGGCAGCCCTGTCCCTGCCATCGCGGTGCCCACCCTGTACTCTTTCACCTGGTGCTCTGCACAAGGCTGCTCCCCAGCCACGAGAAGCCATCGCACACCCTGCTAGAAAAGTGGCCTTGGGGACATAACTGGGATGGCTGCCACCCACAGCTCTGGTACCCAGCACCCAGCTTTCACCCCTCATCTCCTCTCCCTGCTGCTCCCATGTCCCATGGGCACACAGCACCGGTGCTGCCCATGGCACAGTGTGGACACGTGTCTGCTCTGCACAGCTGTCCCACACACCCGCACAGCCCACTGCACACCTCACCCAACACGCGCAGTGCTCAGCTGTCATGGGACTGTCACCCCTTGTCACTGGGGTGAGCTGCTCTGTGCAGCATCCCTGCAAACACCACATCCAGGACAAAACTCTGGGCAATGCATTTCCAAGTGCCCCCCAGGGTCCTGCCCTCCTCATGGCACAGAATCCTGGGGTGCCATCCCTGACCCCACCTGGGCTGGGACCCTCCACCCCGCACCAGTCCGCCCGTGTGGAGCTGCTGGGCATGGTCAGGATGGGAAGGGACACTTTCTTGTGATGTACTTACAGCAAGACTCATCCTTTTCCCAGGCAGCACCCTGGAGCAAAATGCAGGGTTTTTCCCCAGGAAATAATGACAGGACAGGAGTTGGACTTGATGATCCTTGCGGGTCCCTTCCAACTGAGGACATTCTATGATTCTAAATTGGCTGCTCATAGAAATATGTCACTTCAGATGGGCACTGCCATGCCCCTTGCCACCTCCTCCTGAGCACAAGCTCTGCCACGCTGGCAGCATGGACAGGATCTAGGTCCACCCACAGAGGTGCTGGGGCTGCTGCTGTGACACCACTGTGGTGCGGTGATGCTTGAAAGGGGTTGCTGCAGCTTCCCATGGCCATGCAGGAACTCCTGGGGGATGGGACTCTTGTCAAATGTCATTTTAAGCCATTTGGAGCTGTCCCACCTCCCAGCAACTGACACCCTGAAGGGGCACCTGAGGACAGGAGGCAAATCATAGAACGTCCTGAGCTGGGAGGGACTCCCAAGGATCATGGAGTCCAACTGCTGTCCCTGCACAGGACACCCCACAGGTCACCCCGTGTGTCTGAGGATGGTGTCCAGTCTCTTCTTGAACACTGTCGGGTTGGGGCCGTGACACCTCCCTGGGGAGCCTGTTGAGTGTCCAGCACCTCTAGGGGAAGAACCTTTTCCTCATGTCCCACTGACCCTCCCTGGCACATCTGCTGCCGTTCCCTGGGCTCTGTCACTGTCACAGAGCAGAGCTCACCCTGCCCCTCCTGCTCCTGCTGAGGAACCTGCAGCCCATGAGCTCTGCCCTCAGGCTGCTCTGCCCTCTGGCAAAGGCCCAGCCATGGGAACAGACTCTGCCCAGCACCACTCACCCCAATGGGACCTCTGGAGGGAATGAGCAAGGGAGGGCTGGCAGGAGCCTTCCCACCCCAAACCCTCCATCCCCAGGACATCCCAGCACTGCCCCGGCACATCAGGTGCCCCCGCCTGCTCCCCACCAGCATCTGGTCTTGCATCACCCCACAGCCATATGGTGCAAACACCCTTGTTTCCTCCCGCTGAGGGAAGTGCTGCTCACAGACACGCAGAGGGCTCTGGAGATGCTGCAGCCCCAGCTCACACCAGCTCCCACTGTACAAAGTGTGCCCAGGCCAGCAGTTCAAGGGCAGAGCTGGTCCCTGGTACAGCGTGCACCAGAGCCCTGGTGTACGGGGACTCTGCACAGCACAGCTGGGACCAGGACACGTCCCCACCAACTCCACGGTGCTCATGGGCACTCGTGGCTCAGCCTATGCAGCAGCACCAGCAGCACCAGTGGCAGCCCTACAGGAGGCTGCCGTTACAATTGCTCACTTGTCCCCTCGGCAGTCCCCTTGCCTCCTCTGGACACCAGGTTTGTCTCTCAGGGCCAGCCTGGCAGGGACGGTGACCTGTCCCCAGAGGATGTAGCACAGCCCAGCACAGGGTCCCATCTCTGGGCCAGACCCCCTTGGTGGCTCAGGAGTGAGGAGGGGGACACACCAACACACAACCTGCTCTCTAGAGGTTTTCTTCCTTCTTGCAGAAAACAATTATCCTTTCTCTGCCTGTAGACAAACTGAGATGGTTTCACAGCCCCTGGGCAGGCTCTTCCTGACCCGCCGTGGCTCTGCCCCAGGTGCAGGCAGCTGTGCTGAGCCCCCGCCCCACAGCACCCTGCCCCACACATGCTGTTTTTCTATGCCACTGGATGTCTGGGGCTCTCTTACCTGAGATCTCCATGTCATCCAGGCTGGGCTGCAGGGGTGCCAAGTCCGGCTGTATCATGTCAGCATTCCCAATGTATGCTGGAAAAGAGCAGAGCTGAAACATTGGGACTCAGCCACTGTACCCCCAAGACCTTCCTTCATGGCTACTCCACCACACATGCCTGGCTGCCACTCCTTGCTGGCACCCCAGAGTCACCCCACGTCACTGCACCCTGCCCTGCAGCTTTGCATGGGCAGGGACTTCGGCACCCGCACTGCAGAGACTCAGAGCCATCCTGTTCCCACCTCTGGGACCTCATCCAGCACCCAAGAACCCCAGAGAAACGCTGATCCTTGGCATAGGTCCTGCCTAGTGCTGCAGGAGCTCCAGGGTCCATGCCAGGCAGGGGTAGCAAAGAGTGGCCATGGAGGTTGGCACAAGGTCTTTCATGGGGGCAGCCCTCCCCAGGCAGCTCACCCCATCCCACCTGGGACAGCCGGGCTGCTCTGTAGGGAGCTACCAAAAGAGGGGGTACTCCTACCCTGCTCAAATTGAACAAAAGCTCTATTTGGGCCGAGCAGGAGCATCTCCTCCTCTGCTGGCTCCCTGTTGCATTTGGGCAGGGCAGGAGGGCAGGAGAATCCCCTCCTCCTGCCCTGGGCAAGAGGGCTGCCAGGAGACCTCATCTGCCCAGAGGACACAGGCGGCAGCTCTCAAAGGCTAAGCCAAGAGGCAAGAAGCTGCCATGGTGCATGCTGCCCACCTGGACCTCCTCCACCTCCTGTTAGAGCGTGGTCTGGGGTACATACCATCTTCTGGGAGTTCCTGGTGGGCGCTGGGCATCTGTGTCATGGTGAAGAGGGTATCAGAGATGTCGGAGAGGAAGGTGTCCAAGTCGAAGTGCTGCCTACCCCCCGGCTCCTCTTCCTCATCCCCCAGCAGCATGGGCACCACATTGCAGAAAAGCTGGTTGCACCATTTCTCTGTTGGCTTCCAGACATCCTCATCCTGCATGAGATGGAGCGAAGGAGCCAGGTGGGCACCTCTTGTGGGTCAAGTCCGTGCCTGGCTCCCCAGCTCCTCTCCAAAGCCTCACACCTGCCACCCTGGTGCCTCCAGAAGGGTGAATCTGCCATCCTAAGGGCTTGGCATCCCATCCCTTTGGGCTCATCACACCCTGGGGCTTTCATCCACCCTCCTCCCAAGCTGCCCAGTGCGGGGTCTGTATTGCATCCCCTTTTCCCCTCCTCCCCACCCTTCCCAGGCTCACCTGCTTTGGACTGGAGAGCTCTCCCTCCCGGGTGGACTTGCGAAGCTGGAAGGAGAGGACAGCCTGGGTCACCCCCCAGGCAGGGCGGGCAGGGTGTGGGGCAGAGCCAGGGGCAGGGGAGGAGCGGGCAGCGCTCAGGAGCGGGGTCACTGGGGGGCTCAGCGTGGCCGCCGCGAGTTCACATCTGCCTTTACTCCACAGGGTCTGGGCTGAGCAGCTGCTGCAGTGGTGGGACAGGCGGTGTGTGGCGGTGCGAGGCTGCCAGCGCCCTGCCCGCCCGCGGCACCCCCGGCCTTTATTGGTCCTGAGCGAGTGTCTGGGGAGGAGGCTGGACCATGCTCCACCCCGTGTGGCAGGTGGCCAAGGCTGTGTGCCAGCATGCCCAAGAGCGGGCACCTGGAGTGATGTGGAGCCTCCTGGCCTGCCTGGCAGCACGTGCTGCCGGGGTGAGCTGCGGCTGCCAGCGGCATGCCAGAAAATCCCAGCCCAGCCGGAGCGCGGCGGCTCAGCCATGGCCCCACTTAACCCACTCCAACACGTGTGCTGTGGGTACACTGCCAAACCCAGCCCCGTATCGTGCTCCGAGCAGGGCACAGTCCAGTCAGAGAATCACAGAATCATAGAATCATGGAATCATAGAATCATAGAATCATGGAATCATTTTGGTTGGAAGTGACCCTTGAGATCACTGAGTCAACCGTAACCCACCCCTGTCCCTGTCCCATGTCCCTGAGAACCTCATGTCCGTCTGTCCAGCCCTCCAGGGATGGTGACTCCAGCACTGCCCTGGGCAGCCTGTTCCAATGCCACACAGCCCTTTGGGGAAGAAATTGTTCCCAGATCCAACCTCACCCTCCCCTGGCGCAACTTGAGGCCGTTTCCTCTGCTCCTGGCGCTTGTTCCTGGGGAGCAGAGCCCGACCCCCTGGCTCCAAGCTCCTTTCAGGCAGTTCAGAGATCAGAAGGTCTCCCCTCAGCTCCTGTTCTCCAGCTGAACCCCCCAGGTCCCTCAGCCGCTCCATCACACTTGTGCTCCAGCCTCTTCACCGGTTTGTGAGCCCAGGTGGGGCTGCTGGAGCACACCACAGCACTGCAGGCAGCTGGGGTCCCCACTGTGCTCCCTGTCACTGGCACCATGGGGACAGGCAGCATCCCACTCCCATGCTGGCATCTTGCGTGCCATGTCTCGCTCTTGGTCAGCCGTGGCTCCACACTGGGCATGCTAATATCTTGCTCCACCAGTGCCACTGCCATGGGATGGGGAGCAGCATTGGCAGGGCCACTCACCCGCTTCTTGTAGTAGATCCTCCACTTGTGGTACTCCCTCATCACCACCTCGATGCGGCGTTTCCAATAGTTGCCCTCCAACACAACAGCCTGGGGGGAAGCACGAAGGTCACGACTGAGACCCCCAGCCCCAGCACCCCACAGCCAGGGCTGGTTCCCTTGTGCCATGTCAGAAACACCTTTCCCAGCAAATCTATGAAATACAGTGAGCTCTGTGCCCTGTGTGCTCAGCTCCCACCTGTGCCACCCAGACCTGCTTCTGGCCTAGAGAGCTGCGAGGGACCATGCCCTACCTCTGGTTTTCGGTGCTCATCAGCCTCCGACCCCTCCAGCGGGGTGATGAAGCCACACACGGGGTTCTTCCTCCGCTCCACATCTGCATGGGGGAAAACACAGCTGGCTATACCCATGGCTCCATCCCTGGGCACAGGAGGGTGTCCGCGTACCTGTGCATCGCTGCCCCAGTGCCAGCCCCATTCCACCCAACATTGCCAGCATGTGGCTGATGGAGCAGGGTCTGCCCCGTACTCACACTGGATGTACCACGCTCTCCAGATTGCGTTGTTGAGGCGGATTTTTTCCCGGCAAAGCAGCCGCAGCCCCTTGAAATTCTTCCACTTTGGAGACACCAGCTTCCCACTAAAACACCAAGCAAAGGAGAGGCTGAGGGGAGGGCACTATTCCAGAGCCCTCCTGGTTTGGGGTCTCCCAAGGAAGCCGAATCTGGAGATGCCCGGAGACCACCAGCCTGGTTACAAGTCTGGAGCAGACATGGCCATGTGGCTCTGCTGCACTCTGCTTGCCTGGCACCCACGGGAGCACCCACGGGAGCACCCACGGGAGCACCCTCAGCTCCTGTTCGCTCTGAGAACAGCACAGACCTAAACCATGAACCTCATAGGCTCACACAAGGCTTCTCAAGCCCTGAGATTAAAGCACAGCATATGGAGGAATTGATTCACAGAGGCTTGAAGCCCAGGTCCAAGGTGGGATCCCGCTGCCTCTGGCCAGGACGGCTGAGTCCCAGCCCTGTGGGATGGGAATGGAAGTCTCCTGCCCAGGCGAGACACCTGCAAACATGTGCTGCTGTGGCTCTCGCCTCATTGCAGCATTTGGGCAGCTATTTCTGACCTTCCTTTTAGTGCCAGGCAAGGCTTGGAAGTGCTACCTTCAGCTGGGGGCAGGCGCACGCAGTGGGACAGGCAGGGGCAGCGATCTGCGTGGGGCTGGGGAGGACAGGACAGCCAGCTGGAGGATATTAAGGGGCACTTGCCTGTGCCCCAAGAAGAGCATAGAACAGGACCAGTGTTGCCCTGGGCTCCTCTCCACATCCATCCCTGCAAACCTGCACCACTCGCCCCAGCCCCCAGCCCGAGCTGGGCTCCCTCCATCTCAATTCCCAGCTCCTGGAGGCAGCCGTGTTCATTCTGCAGCTCGTCATGGGGTGGTGATGCCCCTCATGGGTACTGCAGTGTGGGCAGCCTCATCGCACTAAGCCTCATTTCTTTCCAGCCGAGGGACACAACCCCCCTGCATACACCTACTGGGGGGTCCTGAGTGTCCTGCTGCTCCAGGAGCTTGGGGGGAAGACTGGGGTCACTCCACCTTACTTTGGGCCCCTTTTCACTGCTCTCCACGAGCCCAGTGTCTGCCAGGCTCTCCCACCCACCAGGGCATGGCTTTGGGGCAACGCTGGCTGCACAGAATCATAGAACTATAGAATCACAGAACAGTTTGTGTTGAAGGGCCCTTCCCAGCTCCCCCAGTGCCCCCTGCCATGAGCAGGGACATCTGCACCAGCTCAGGTTGCTCAGAGCCCCGTCCAGCCTGGCCTGGGATGTCTCCAGGGATGGTTCAGCCACCACCTCTCTGGCCAACCTGGGCCAGGCTCTCACCACCCTCAGGGCAACAATTCCTTCCTCATGTCCAGCCTGAATCTCCCTCCTTTAGTTTAAACCATCAGCCCTTGTCCTATGGCAACAGGCCCTGCTCAAAAGTCTGTCCCCATCTTTCTTTCCTTTTAAGTCCAGAAAGGCCACACTAAAGTCTCCCTGGAGCTTCTCTTCTCCAGCTGAACCCCCCAGCTCTCTCACCTGTCCCCATTAGAGCTGTTCCAGCCTCGGGTCATTCCTGTGGCTCCTCTGGCCCCTCTCCAGCAGGTCCATGTGTGTCCTGTGCTGAGGACCCAGAGCTGGACCAGCACTGCAGGGGGTCTCACAGGGGGGGCAGAGGGGACAATCCCCTCCCTGACCTGCTGGGATGGCCCCTCAAGATCATTGATTTCAGCTGTTAACCCACCCCCGGCACTGCCCCATGTCCTGAGAACCTTATCTCCATCTGTTTGACCTTCCAGGGATGGTGACTCCAGCACTGCCCTGGGCAGCCTGTTCCAATGCCCCACAGCCCTTTGGGGAAGAAATTGTTCCCACATCCAACCTCAACCTCCCCTGGCGCAACTTGAGGCTGTTTCCTCTGCTCCTGGCGCTTGTTCCTGGGGAGCAGAGCCCGACCCCCCTCGCTCCAAGCTCCTTTCAGGCAGTTCAGAGATCAGAAGGTCTCCCCTCAGCTCCTGTTCTCCAGCTGAACCCCCAGGTCCCTCAGCCGCTCCATCACACTTGTGCTCCAGCCCCTCACCAGCTCCATTCCCTTCTCTACACTCGCTCCAGCACCTCAAGGCCTTTCCTGGCATGAGGGGCCCAAAACTGCCCCCAGGATTCGCGGTTTGGCCTCCCCAGGTCTCAGCACAGGGACGGTCACTGTCCTCGTCCCTGGTGCTGGATTGCTGCATCCAGCCCCTGTCCATCTCTGCAGACCGTTCCGCAGCTCCTGTTGCCTGCATCTCTTCAGATGCACCATGCGGTGCCATCTGGCTGTGCTGCGGTGCTGCAAACAGGAGCAGTTCATGGCTAATGCTTTAAGAAGCTGTACACTTGTTCCTTCAAGCTTGTGGAACTTCCGAGCACTCTTGAATGAATATTCTGACTGATTCTGCATTAACCCGCCTGTAAATCTGTCTCCCGCGGCACAGCATGGCCGTGTCGCAGGGGGGTCCCTGCTCGGTGGCTGTGCCGGCTGGGTGAGGAGCTGTGCTGGGAGCTCTGTGCAGCCAGCAGGCAGGTGTTTTGTTGCAGGTGCTGCCCTCCATCCTGCAGCCAGGCAGCCCCAACTGGCGACAGCGCAGGCAGTGAGACCCCCGCACTGCTCCTGCGCAGCTCTATGGGCACAGGGAGCGTGCCAGGGCGGAAGGGACGGTGTGCTGACCCATCTCACTGCGGGAGACAAGGACCAGGGACCCCTCCAGAGCCCGGTGCAGGGATGTGTCTGGGAGCGGGTGCTCCCACCTGCAGGACTGGATGGGGATGGTGTCCCCAGGGACACCAAGCCCGACCGCAGCTCCAACCTGCACAGAGTTAAGGATTTGGCTGCACACTGACCACTCCATTATCACCAGGATTTTGAACTTTCCCCGGCGGCACAAGGCAAACAGCGCGGTGGTGCGAACCAGAGGAGCCAATGGAAGGGACAGGTTTCCCGGGCACACGGCCAGCTCCTACCGGTCAAGGCTACCTGGCTACACTCCTCCCCGGTGCCGCCCGCCCCGACAGCCGGTTAAAGGAGCGGCCCGAGCACACGGACCGTAGCCCCGCGGCTGCAGCCGAGCATCTCGGGCACGTGCGGGGCTGGTGGGGCTGCAGCCACGGAGCTGCTGTGGGCCTGGAGGCAGAGGGGAGATGCCTTTGGGCTTCGCCACTAACTGCCGTTTTTCCCTATTAACGATCCTTTCAGTTTTGGGGCTTATCAGGCTGATCTTTGCTCCCTGGTTTGCCTTGAAAAGTGTTCCGCCCTTCCCTGAAATTATCTCTGCAGGGAGTTGGATGCAAATGCCATGTTGAGCGTGAGAAAGGTTTGGGATGCACTAAATAGGCTGGAGGTCCCGCTGCAGAAATGGGGACACAGACCCCTGCACCAGCTGTGGGGTCTCTGTGGGATGGGGTGAGGCGGGGACACGGCTCAGCCTGGGACCAAACCTGCTGTGGGTCCACACGGACTCTGTTTCAGCCACTTGCACCTTGTTTGCTCCGTGATTCATGTAGCCTGTATAGAAGTTGAAGGTGTTACATCCCCTGCTTTCCTGGCAAAATGAGCATTTTGCTTGACATAACAGCAGGAGGAAGGGGGAGGAATTACTCGATGAAGAGAAATGGGTGGTAGCAGAAGGGGAACAGCCAAACTGAGGGTCCTGTGGCAGGTAGGAGCCCGCCGGACCTTCCCCCCTGCAGCCGGGGGCAGGGTCCCCGTGGGGCTGTCAGGGTCCCCCTTGCCCCCCAGGCTGCCGGGACACAGCTCAGTCCTGGCTGGCTGAATGGCAACAGCCTTCCCTGGAAGTTTGAAAAGCTCATATTGCATTTCTCATTATTTTATCTTGAATTTTTGTGTTTTAAAATCCAAAGTCTGGCAAAGAAAGTTAAAAATCTAACCACAATTTTCCTGAAAAGTGTCCCAAAGCAAAAAAAAAAAAAAAAAGACTGTGCTCAAATCTGACTTCAAATCTCTACTATCTGAATGAGTTTTTTTCTTCACTGTGTTGCATTGATGAAAAGCCTGTGGTGGGAGTGAGCTCTGTCCTATCAGGGGTAATTTGAGGGCAGTGCTGTGACAAAGGTGTCAGTACCCTGTACTGGGGATTAGATAGGGACCCGCTCTGTCTATTTGCTCCCAGATAGGAGAGCCTCTGCCCTCACAGCTCTGCCTCTTGGGCAGCCATTTACCCCTGCACAAAGTGAGCATGAAGTGCCCCAGATAAGAAGGGAAGTCATTTAAATCCTCTTGCAAATAGTTGTCTGGGAAGCCAGATAGCTGCGAGCCAAGCTAGGTGCATATCCACAACCAGCTCTTTTGGGGATGTCTGGAGATAGGACCCCACTGTGAACAGTGTGGGAACAGGCTGCACACTGCTCGGAGGGGATCAGCCCCAAATCCTTGGGAAATGACAGAGAAAAGGCTGCAGCTCCTGCTGCTGACGACAGCACAGCTCCACTGCAGCATGGATGGGTTTAGTTGGAGCACAAGCCTTTCCCCCTTGCCAGACCTGCCATTGCCCATCATGTGGATAATTCATCACAGAAGCTGCTGAACTCTTTGCAAAGCCCCAAAGGGATGTGCTGAGTGGGGCTGCCATCATCCCCGAGCTCTGCTCCCCCGGCCGGAGCATCCCGCTGCCCCCGGCCTGGCTGCGGTCCGGATGGGACCGAAGCCTCATCAAACGCTGGGGCTGGACGCAGCAATTGCAGGACGTGGCCACATCCACAGGAGCCACTTTCAGCTGTTCTGAGCTCATGCATGGGGCTGCAGGTGAGTGCTGGGGAGCTGCAGTGAGCTGAGGTGAATAATTTGCCAGGAGGGCGAAGAAAATCGCAAGTTAATTCAGACAGTGAAGTGGAGAGAGGGCAGCTCAACATCTGCATCCCCGGAGTCTCTGCCTGCATGCTTTCCACCCCATATGTGTGTGTTTGAGGCACTGTGAATGAGAGAATCAATTAGAGAGTATAGCAAAGCTATAGCAGCAATTCCACTTCAAGGAAACCGCCGAGCCTGCTCTCAGCTTGCCAGGAGGATGAATTAGTACCAAATGACCATGCGAGCGTGTAATTGAAGCCTGCTGTGTTTTAAATGACCACAGGGCCAGAGTTAATACTCCACATCACTTACCAGTCTCATGTCCCTACTTGCTAAATCTCCCCTCCTGGTATTTGCAGGGGGTTAATCTATATTATGCTCTGGGCACAGATACAGGAGGCTTCTTCTGAAGCACGAGATAAATATGTGCAAGGTGAGACCACAGGTGTCTGCAGTTTGCAGTTCCCATCTGCACCCAGCTGTTTTCCCTCAGGAGGACGGTCCCCACGTCAGTCACCTGGTAGGTCCCTGCACTGGGTGACAGGAGGGAGAGTGAGTGCAGGAGACCAGCTCTGCAAGGCAGGACACCAGGGAGCGAGGAGTGACACTGCCGTGATGGGGACACAGCTTGCTCTGCCAGACGGGTCACGCTGAGGTGATGACAGCGTGAACCGTTCCTCAAGGAGCTCGGTTCCACGTGCTCAGCTCTTCGGGAGAACCTTGGGAGGCCACGTGTGCTGCAGGGGGGTCACCCATGGGAGAAACAGCAGTCTAGGGAGGGGGTTCAAGCAATACAACAGGTTGAAGAAGTGGGTTTTGGTCTATTTTCCCAAGTAACAAGTGATAGGACAAGAGGAAACGGCCTCAAGTTGTGCCAGGGGAGGGTGAGGTTGGATCTGGGGAACAATTTCTTCCCCAAAGGGCTGTGGGGCATTGGAACAGGCTGCCCAGGGCAGTGCTGGAGTCACCATCCCTGGAGGGCTGGACAGACGGACATGAGGTTCTCAGGACATGGGGCAGTGCCAGGGGTGGGTTATGGTTGGACTCAGTGATCTTAAAGTTTGTTTCCAACCTAAATGGTTCCATGATTCTGAGAAGGAGCGGAGGAGAATCATGAAGTCTTTAGCAGGGATGCTGCTTGAAGGAGAGTAGTATCCTGGAAAACGGGTACAAAGGGCCTGGGAACTGCTCCATCCCAGCCCCCAGCACCAGGAGGAAGATGTTGGTGGGGGGAGTTGCCTCTCTCTGAGGAATCTGAAGAAACAAGTTTCTGCTGCAAAGCAGCCTTGATGGGGAGAGAGCGCTTCTTTCCCAGTGAGGGGGTGATGCACAGTCCGGGACGAGATGGAGTAAACAGCAGATCCTCAGAGCGACTGCTCAGGCTGGGCCAGGACTGCCATGAATGTCTGTGCAGTGCTGCGGAGGAACTCTGGTGAAGGGAGGAATTACAGGTGTCCAGATGTACAGCCACAGCCATTGAAAAATGGTGCCGTTCAGAGACAATTGAGTGTTTGTCCTTCGAAATGGCGTGAGCCCAGGCAGCGGGGAGCGGCGGCTGAAACAGTCACAGCTGAGCCAGCAGGCCAGGAGAGGTGATAGTTCTGCTCAACTCAGCACCGCTGGGACCAAGCCTGGGTATTGCGTCGAGATTGGTCCCCCCAGTAAAAGAGATCCCCACGTGGAGAGATCTCAGAGGAGGACGTTAAGATGGTTGGGAACTGATGTACATGACGGAGGAAGAGGATGAGTGATGGGTTTGTTCAGCCTGAAGAAGGGAGGGTGAAAAGAGGATCTACTTGCTGCCTTCAACTACCCAAAGGAGGCTATAGAGGCGGAGCCAGGCGCTTCTCAGGCATGCTCTGAGAAAGGACTAGAGGCAACGGACACAAGCTGGAAGAAGGGAAGCTCCAGTTAAAGCCATGGAGAGAAGTCTTCCCTGTGAGAGAGGTGCAGCCCTGGGACAGGGTGGACGGATGGTGGGATTACCGTCCTGGGTCTCCATCCATCAGGGTGATGGCCCTGAGCAACTTGATCTGGCTTTGGAGTTAGCCCAAGGGATGGACTATGAACTCCAGAGGTGTCTCACAGCTGATACGTTTCAGTGGAGTCTGCTTCACCAGGAGTTAGTCTACAACACAGCTGTGGATGCACTCCTGAAGACTGGAGGACATATGAGGGACCACTCCAGCTGAGCCTGTGCTGCACCAGCACCCTTTCTGAGGAACCTGGCTGGAAGGCATGAAACAGCAGATGGT
This sequence comes from Nesoenas mayeri, assembly GCF_963082525.1. Classification (NCBI taxonomy): domain Eukaryota; kingdom Metazoa; phylum Chordata; class Aves; order Columbiformes; family Columbidae; genus Nesoenas; species Nesoenas mayeri. The sequence goes on along the minus strand of NC_137569.1, from coordinate 10,756,573 downwards.
GCAGAGAAGTATTAAATCAGATAAGACTAAGAGGTCCACCAAGTATCTTTGAACTCCCTTTCCTCCCTCTGACACCTTCCTCCCACTGCTGCTTAAAACTGTCAATAGTGTATTAGCAAAGCTGCCATAGGTTTCTGAAGGGAGAAAAGAAATGCTTGAAGAGCAGGTAGCCAGCAGCGTGGTCAACTCCAAAGCAAGGGTCCAGTCGCACCTGTGGAGAGGCGCATCCAGCACTGCATCCAGGTCCAGGTTCGGCTGAGCCTGATCTCTGACCGATGCTTGTCGTCCTGTTTTTAGGGTTCCAGCAAGCTGCAGAGCATGACAGCTGAGAGGTGAAGGGGAAGAGTGTCTAAAGATGAAAGGAACTCCAAGAGAGAAGAACAGAGCATGAAGTTTGGAGAACATCCAATGTCAAAGTTTCCTTGTTTGGGTTCCATGGCCTGCAGCTACCCTGGCTCCATGGCAGACCAAGAACTGCTCCCATGGTTGCTGAGCGAGATCTGTTCTTGCACCAAGGCAGTCAGGAGACGTCTGTAGTGCTCTTGACTCTGGGGTGGCTGTCGGTGATTGCACTAATACTTTGTAGCTGATGTGGGTCCTCCTCGCTGAGGCTACTGTTCAGCTGTGGTTACAGGTTGCAGTGGTGCTGGGCTTGGGGCTGGTGTGTGCACGGTCATGTGTGCAGGAGGGAAACAAGGCTCTGCAGGAGTGCAAGGGGTAGAGAGATCTGGAGTGACGGAGCCCTGTCTGCAGCGCCATGGCCAGCCCTGGGTGACATACAGCTGTGGAGGTCCCCTCCACATGTGAAGGCACTTGCACCCTGTCCCCTTCCCTTCTGCCCGGGGAGCACCAGAGCTCAGGGGCACAAGGAGGCTGTGATGCATCTCAGGAGTCCAGAGCTGGCGCACCTGGGGTGGAGCAGTGTCTGCTCCTCCAGTCCCAAGCTGCGAGGCTCAGAGTAAGGGGCTGGGAGAGCAAAAGAGAGTGAGGCCACCAGTGTCCCCTGTGCATGGCACTCAGGGGTGACTTGCCTAACAGTGCCAGGCATGAAGCACGACCCCCAGCTGGGTCACTCACGCTGAAGCTCACCATGCTCCCACCAGCCGGAGCAGCAGCTCGGGGAAGAGCTGTGCCCCACCAGCTGTGAGCAACCCACACAACCAATGGGCCCAATGTACACAGCTATGTGACAACCAGTACCCTTGGATTGCTGTCCCAGTGCCCAGTGTCACCAGGGCTGCCCTGGCAATGACCGCATATTCCACCATGTCGAGCACCGAAAGACTTGAAGGTGAACCCGAGAGCTCAGCAACTGAGTGAGATGTTGCGTGGAACAAGGTAATGGGCAACTCTTCGAGGCTGTTTTGCTGACATTTTTTCATAGGGCATCAGTAGGACATCATTGTTCTGGGCCTTCACCTGGACATTTTAGGAAAGCTGTGCAAGCAGTTTTACACTGATACCAGCAGAGCAAGTCACTCTGATGCTATGTGTGAGAGAAGTCAAAACCTTTGGGCCTGCCTTCCAGAATGGGGACCTGGGCACCAGGAGATATGATATAGGCTCTCCTAGTATCACCGAGGAGCTGTAGGATGAGCATCCTGGGCTTGTGCGGTTGAGGCAATGATGCAGTCACCCATCCGCTTTTGCAGGACAGAAGGAGAAGCTTTCAGGAGGCCCTGCGCAAAGCCCTGCGCAGCCATCCAGCCCAGTGAGGATGCCACCGCCAGTGCAGTGACTCCAGATCTCATGGACACATCACAGCCCCATGGAGAAGAGGAGGATGATGTCAGCTGGCAACTAGCAGCATGTTCCCGGATGGGCAGTAGGGATCAAACAACCTTGTGCCTTCAAAGAGCCAGGGGGTCCCTGAGATGAACGTCAGCGTGGGCTGGGACTCACCTGTACTCCAGGCTCATGCACTCGAAGAGCCGGGTGAGGGTCGGGTCGATGCTCCGGGGATCGGCTGGTTCGGGCTCAGCGCCATGGTGGCGCCGACGGGGCAGCAAGTCACTGTGCGGGGATGACACCATGAAGTGGCCACTGTGGATGACCTGGGAGGGGTTCTGCAACCCGGTTTCAGGTCCTGTGCCACCCGCAGCTGCATCCTCGGAGTCTGAGTCAGAGTCAGAAACAGGGCATGGCCCAACCTGGGGCTCCGGGAAAGGTCCCGGGAGCCCCACCTGAGCTCCTGCCATCGCCCGGAGCCTCCTGGAGAGCCTGTGTCAGTCTGCCCCGGTGCTGTGGTTCACGTCCTGGTTGTGCCGGAGCCCTACGGGCGCTGTGTTGCCATCATGCACATGCCATGGAGCTCCCAGCACAGGACACCCGCAGCACTCGTCCTCCTCCCCGTCGCTTGCCCCACGCCAGACCACGCTTCTCCTCCACGCCCCGAGGTTCGACTTTCGGTTTGTCTCGCCCGGGCAGCTCACCAGCCCTATTTATAGCAGCAGCAGCTGATCCCGCCCATGGTGCTCGTCAGCCAGGCCATGGCACCACGACACCGCGACACCGGCCACCAGGCACCGGCCACTGGAGCTGCAGCTCCACGCTGCAGTCCTGGTCATGCAAGGCACCCAGAACCCTGGCTTTTATCTCCCCTGCAGACCCGGGGAGGAGCGACTGCAGGTCCATGTCCCCCCAGCCACACGTTCTCTGGCAGTCGGCTCTGTTTACCCGCTGTTAATCGCTGCTGCCGGCGTGGAGAGGGGCGGGAGGTGTTTACCCAGCGCCTCTGCCCTCATGTGTCTCCCTGCACTTTCAAGGGAACAAATACAGATTAAGGGACACAAACAGGTAAAATTATAGCAACGGGCATCCAGCTGAACAGAAAGCACGTCAAGTCACTGAGCCATGAGCCGAGCGGAGAAATAGCCCAAGCAAATATCTGTTCCAGCGGGAGAGGCGATGCAAACACTGAATGGAAGAGAGGACAGTGATGATCTCGGGTGCAGTGGGATTTACACACCACTAGTCATGCAGTCTTTAAAATTCACACCTTTAATCCTGGGGTCAGTTTTGGGCCCCTCACGCCAGGAAAGGCCTTGAGGTGCTGGAGAGAGTTGAGAGAAGGGAACGGAGCTGGTGAGGGGCTGGAGCACAAGTGTGATGGAGCGGCTGAGGGACCTGGGGGTTCAGCTGGAGAACAGGAGCTGAGGGGAGACCTTCTGATCTCTGAACTGCCTGAAAGGAGCTTGGAGCCAGGGGGGTCGGGCTCTGCTCCCCAGGAACAAGCGCCAGGAGCAGAGGAAACGGCCTCAAGTTGCACCAGGGGAGGTTGAGGTTGGATCTGGGAACAATTTCTTGCCCAAAGGGCTGTGGGGCATTGGAACAGGCTGCCCAGGGCAGTGCTGGAGTCACCATCCCTGGAGGGTTGGACAGACAGAGATGAGGTTCTCAGGACATGGGGCAGTGCCAGGGGTGGGTTATGGTTGGACTTGATGATCTTGAGGGGCTTTTCCAACCGAAACGGTTCAATGATTCTATGACTCAATGTGCTCCTCCACTCCACGGGCCAAGGCCGCGCAGACATCACTCATTACTAGTGGCAGCTTCACATTGCACCGTACCGTACAAATCCCAAAGGATTTTGCCATCACTGCTTGCGTGCCACGTGTCCTCTGCTGTGAAGCTCTGCACAGGGCGGGCAGAGGATGTGCCCCCGGGCAGCACCTGCTGGGTCTCACCCCTGAGCATCCAGTGCCAAGGGAACGAGGTTTTCTCTTTCCCCACCGCAGCGATGCAGGGGATACCGGGGCTGCAGGAACAACTCACTTGCTCATTTAAATGTCTGCATAACTATGTAATAAGAGCCCTCCTCAAGCTAAACTTGGATCCCTATATCATTATGAGGGAAGAGAAACACCTGAATGCTAGGAAAGAGTGAGGAAACAGGAGCCTGAGCCACAAGGAGAAGTAATTTCTATGCTTATACCTTCAAAATATATGCATATTCTTTTAATTGCTGTATTTCCCTTATAGAAGTTTCTGCTTTTACACCTGCAGTAGGAAGCCACAGGGGGACAAAATATATATAATTTCAGGCTTAAATCACCTATTTTCTCTCTAGTTTCTGGCAACTTCATCCCCAGCTCCAAAACCTGGCACAGGCCTGGGGAGCACCCAGGTGCAGCTTTTAGGCATCTCTGATGAAAACATGGAATAAAAGGTGGCAGAAAGCTAATACAGATGGCCACAGGCGTCTGAACTTCAGCCCAGCTTGCAGGTGGAGCAGAGCCCCCTCCGTACCGCACAGGTGGGTCCTGCTGGTGCTCTGGAGAACTGAGCTGCCACCCGGGGTATTTTTCAGAACTGGAAGAATATGCACAAATAATTGTTTTGGGTAGTTTTCACAATGATTGCAAACCTCGCTTAGGAACAATTTATTTGCTTTCAGCCAGGTTTGCTTTGCTCCATATCTCTATTTTCCCTCTCTGTGATTCATTACAGCCATGTCAGCCTGTCCCAAGCTGCCTGTCAAGATGCCGAAGAGAGAAGTGATTCTAAAAGTACTGTCTACAGACATTTTAAAGCAATAATGAGTATGTAGGTGTCCTGGAAAGCAATGATTTAGACAAGCATAAGAGAAACAAAGGAATCAGAGATACTTGGGCTTCCTGGAGCCCTCTGCTGTTCAGGGCCATGCTGCACAAGACAGACTTACCAGGTTTTTGCCCAGGATCATTCGCCATCTGCTCACTGGCTACAGGCAGAATTCGGTCCTTTGGGACAATGTATGTCTGAGGGACATACATACATCCCAAACACAAATACAGGCTGGGCTGACAGCGGTCTTGAGAAGAAGTACTTGGTGGCTGAAAAGCTCAACATGAGCTGGCAACATGCACTTGCATTCCAGAAAGCCAACTGTGTCCTGTCTGCATCCCCAGCAGTGTGACCAGCAGGTCAGGGAGGGGATTGTCCCCTCTGCCCTGCTCTGTGAGACCCCCTGCAGTGCTGGTCCAGCTCTGGGTCCTCAGCACAGGACACACATGGACCTGCTGGAGAGGGGCCAGAGGAGCCACAGGAATGACCCGAGGCTGGAACAGCTCTGCTGGGGGACAGGTGAGAGAGCTGGGGGGTTCAGCTGGAGAAGAGAAGCTCTGTGGAGACCTTAGAGCAGCCTCCAGTACCTAAAGGGAACCTACAAAAAAGCTGGAGGGCACATAGTGACAGGACAAGGGGCAATGGCTTTAAACTGAAGGAGGGGATATTTGGATTAGATATGAGGAAGAAATTCTTTCCCCATGAGGGTGGTGAGACACTGGCACAGGCTGCCCAGAGAAGCTGTGGGTGCCCCATCCCTGGAGTGTTCAGGGTCAGGCTGAACGGGGCTCTGGGCAACCTGCTCTGGTGGGAGATGTGCCTGCCCGTGGCAGGGGAATTCACACTAGAGGATCTTTAAGGTCCCTTCCAACCCAAACCATTTGATGATTCTGTGAAGCAGAGAAATACATCAGTGAGGCTTTTAGGGACATCATAACTCCCTCATCCTCAGCCCAGCAGCTCTTGTGCCATGAAGGAGGGAAATCTCATGGGTGGAGGGCACCCAGCCTGGGGAAGAGGGTGATGGATCCACAGGGGAACCTTCCCCAGCAGACAGAGGAGTGGAGCAGGGGTCCCAGACAGGCTGCAGTGCGGAAGGATTTTGTAACTGGCTGTTTGGATCCTAAAATACGTGATGCCAAGTACAGCCATATGGATGCAACCCAGTTTGGAAGAGACTGCAGCAAAGGAGTTGCAGTTCTGAGTACAACACAAGATGAATGTCCCAAAGGTGTCTCAAAACGTGCACTGTCACATGGGAGATTAGAGACCAGAGTCCCCAGAGCAATTCTCCAAAATGATCCCAACACCATGTGCAGACACAGGGAAAAACAGACTCTGCGCCTGGGAGGAGAACGGTGTTGCGACAGAGAGGTCACATTTATTAGTAACTGAAGAAACCGGGAACTGATGGGACCTGCACAAGCACGAACGTCCACACTGGACGCAGGCAGAGCCAGGATGCTGATGTGCGCAGTCATCACAGCGGTGGGTGGGGACGGGCTGGACCCTGAAGGGTATTCAACAGGTGCAGAGGAGCACACAGCTCCCAGCTTAGTCCCTCAGGGCGAGGATCCTTTGAAGTCCTACAAATTCAAAATCCTAAAAAAAAGGGTCTAGGACTGAAACTGCCAGCATTACACCGGGAATAAGGTAGAGACAATAAATATATTGTAAAAGTATTATTATTGACCAAGCAGCAAAGTTGGTGGCCTGAATATGTTGTATTCCCGGACACCAGAGAAACTCTGGGTAGAAACGGTGGGAAACATCCACTACGAGCTTGTTAAAAGGAGATTAAAAGGAGAAGGTAAGAAGGTAAAATGTAGGGAGGGCATTTAGAAACACCGCGGTGAAGGTTTGGAACAAATGCAATCAGCTTAACCACAGCCAGATACTGAGAGGGTCAACAGAGCCAATAGGGACACCAAACAGAGGAGAGGAGACTGTGGGATGCCATTCAAAAGGTAGAAATCATCTTCAAAGAAGAACAAAACCAGAAAGCATTATGAATTTCAGTAAGTGTAATGTAGACCTGCAAAAGGCAGGCCAAAAATAATTTTATCAAGCAATGTGACAAAACTTTGTTCACAGCCACCAGAAGCGGAAAGCCTGCCAGTGCTCTGCAGCAAACGCACCAGGGCTGCCACCAGCAGGAGGGCAGCGCTGCAGGAGTCGCCGTGGGGCCGGCGTGGGCAGCGGCCGTGCCCGGGACCCGTGCCGTGGGAGCAGCGGAGCAGAGCGTTCCCACCTCCCAGCCCTCGCGGGGCTGGTGGCAGGACTTAATATCGAGAAGTCAGCACGAAGAAGTCACAGAGCTCATCCCAGGTGAACCCAGACCTGCAGGACCATCCCCCAGGGAGCCCTCACCAAACCCCGCCAGGACGGCCAGCAGCTGGCTCTCATTTCTGCACCTAGCAAAGTGGCAGTGAGGTGCGGAAATGACCTTACAACCCTTGAGATTGTAAAGACGGTACGCATTTATTTATTTAGTTACAGCGCCAGACACATGGGGAATCATTTCACCTAATATGTGTGTAAATTTCCAGTAGCTGTGAGCTTGGTTAAATGCAGTAAGGTGTTACATATTCATGAAACTTTTAGGAACGCCTGTACATATTCATAACCTGTCCTCGAGGAGGCGGTTCTTATTACAATGAGTTCAGGAGACCATTTCCATAGTCTCCACCTCCGGTTCGTCCCGGTTGCAGCTGCGCAGTGATCGTGACCCCGGGTCCTCTTCTCTGTACAGCGTCACCTTTGGTCAGTGTGATGAGTTGGTTGGGTCTGAGACTGCTGAGTTGGTTAGAACTGGCGTATCTCCTGTCCTGTGCCCAAGTTTCTGTAATCTAGTGCACCCAAGGGTGCACCAAGGATTATTATCCTTGCAAGGCGTCAATGAACTCCTCATCCAATAAGTTACACAGAGCTAAGCAAGGCTGGGCAATAGTGATGTGGGTTAAAGGGTTAGCTCTCTAAGTGTCTTTAAGTGTTAGTTCTTTAAGTGTTAATTAGTTAATTGTTAATTCCCCGTATCAGTAGAAATTCTAATAAACATGAAATTTGTAGGAACTCCTGGATAAGTATAGTGACTTGAGGTCACTATAGCTTTTTAGAGGAAAGTCGTGGCTCAGAAATCTGTAACAGTTGTTGGAAGGAGAGGTATGAACAACAGTGATCCGACCGATATAATGTAATCCCAAACAAGGCTTTTAAAAAGATCTATAACGGAGTTTTCAAAGACACTGAGCTACAACAGATCAATAGCTTGCAAGGCTGGGAAGCAAAGACTGGTAAATTTTTACGATGCAGAGAGATTGCCTATTGGGTGCTACAAGTATCTCTACTGGGGCTGCATTTTTCAGCATATTCGTAAGTGAGAGCAGAAAGGCAGTAAATCCTGCCACAGTAAACAGTCATCTCTAAAGGTGGCCGGAGAAAGCTGCGGGATTTCAGGCTGCGGAAGGAGAGGGTGATAAAATGGCACATGAATTTCCATGCTGCTAAAGATAAAGTGAAGTACACCCCTATCTGTATGCAGTGGTGGAGTCTAAATTAGCTGTTACTGTTTAAGAGGCTGGTCTAAGGGTTAATTGTAGGAAATTCTCTGAAAACATCAGCTGAAAGTTTAGGAGCAATTAAAAAGTGAAAAGACTTCAGAAATTGCAAGGGAAGGCTTTCAGCAAAAGCCAGCACTGCATAAAGCAGAGGGTGCTCACGGCTGTGTGCGGTTTTGGTGCCTGGCTCACCCAAGATGTAGAAGAGCTGGAAAAAGCCACAGAGATGAGGAAGATGGGTGATCAGAGGTGGGAATGGCGGCCCTGAAAGAAAAAACTGAAGAGATCAGGGCTGCCCATGTTAGAAAAGAGACGAATGAAGAGTGCTGGGGATGTAGACGCTGATATAGCAGGAACAGAGTGGTCAGAGAATGGTTATTCAGCACTTTTTACAACACGAGAACTGTTGTGCACAAGAGCGCAAAGCAAAGAAATGGCCGGCAAATTCATCTCAGGATGTTGTGAAACCAGCAGCCTAAATGGACTCAACAGAGTTAGATAAACTGACGGAGGACTGAAACTGTTAAAATTGACGGTCTGCATACTCTGCGTGTACAATAAGGCTCACTCATGGGGACTCAGGACACAGGTGCCAGCTAACCCTCAGCCTCCTCTGACATGGACAGGAGTGGGTGAGCACAGGATGAGATGAAACCCTCAGAGAGAGGAGCATCTCCAGGTTGTCATAGCGATCTGCGCTGACCGTGGAGTTCTGTTCCACAGGCCCATGTAAGAGTCTGCAGAGAAAGCCTTAGCACTTCCCTTCTTTGGCTGCAGATGCATAAAACATCTGCAAAAAAAGTAAATTGTATCTTTCTATCACTCCCTTTTCCCCCTAGAAGATAAGCAACCTGTCTCACTCAGGATAGGCACCAATAATGGTGCTGTGGCCCTTCAGAGCTTCTTTTGTCTGTGCTGCCCCACTGCAAGAGGTGGAGGGGCCAGCAGAGAGGCGCTCGCCATGTGCTGCTGTCCCTGCGGCGGGGCTGCCCCCCCCGCCAGGAACCCGCTCCCCTCACCCCACCCACAGAGCAGCAGCGGAGGGCAGCCTGGGTTCTGTACTCCTGAACACCACGGCCCCTGCTCATGCAAGCTCACCACATGCCCTGGAAGGTGATCCAGAGGCCCACAATGTCCAGATGAAATTCCTGTAGGTAGTCTCCATCCCACAGAGCAGTGGTCAGCAGGGAGGACCAGATTAATGCTAAAGGGCTGGACTGCAGGATGCTGGCACATGAAAAGCGTATGCAGACCAACCAGCAGTGCCTGCAGGGGTTCTCGCTTTGCAGGGAAGGAGATGGTGCCATACTGGTGGTCTTGCCAGATTTCCCACGAGGTCACTGGCTCTTCTTCATCACAACAGTTGAAGGATGGAGTAGGAGACTGGAATCTCTTGCCATGGGTTCATCGCACCCACTTGCCTTCAGAACAGAGGCTCTCACCAGGACCTGGTGTGGCCATCCCTTAACTTCTAGGAACAACCAGGCCAACCTCAGTGCTGCTGCGCGAGGCCGCAGCAGAGAAATGCTAACAGCGCTGTTGCTGAGATGCCGCCCACCTCAGAGGCTGAGGAACCCTGAGTGATGGCGAGTTCTAGTGTCTCGGTTGTGTGGCCATCTGCACGCTTGCTGTCAAAGGGTTAATTTGAGTAGGCTGTGTCTCCAAATTGCTGCAGCAGAAGCCATGCACACCCCAAACAGCTCAGGATCGGATACAGTGTGACTGTTGCTACCTGTTCATTAGGATTTTCTGTAATCAAGGAAATGTCAGTGGCTATCCCATAAGCCATTATCAGTCCAGACCTCAATTAGCAGAGGTTGGAGCAGGAGGTTCTGGTGCAGTTTTGCCCCCTAGACCACAGCCTGTTGGCTCAGTGCTGTGTTACACGAGAGAAATGTAAGGTTTTAATCTCATGACACACTCCGAAGTCAGTGAATGGTCCAGGTGCCAAGGCAAGTTCTCCTTTGGTGTGGACAAATACTTTGTAAGCTCACGCACGTGATCTTTGCACATCACCAGAAAGGGCTTCAGGGGCTGCTTGGGAAACGCATGGCTGTAGGGTCTGGATAAAGCAGAGTATCCCTGATAGAAACTGGGAGCTCATAACTACGAACGGGGAAGGTCAAATATGGCCTTAATGAGAGCTAGCCTGCAAAGGAGAACGGCTTTGTCAGAATCACTGGTGGCTTTTGCTCTTAAAATGTGATGATGCATGACCCACATGGGGATCTGGCCCTGTATCTGCCACTGGAAGAGCTCTTTCCTCTGCACGTGGGGCCAGCTGGGGAGGGCGGCCACTTGTCACAGCCTGTGACAGTCCCAGCTGTGGCGGTGCTGCCATATCATGCCTACGGTGTGTTGCTTCTCTGCTCCCTCTGCCCGCAAGACAGGGCCAACCTTTGCTTACCCTGAGCGTGTGGGTTCCCACGGACCTGGATTTATTGATCTGGGCAGGATTTGACCGCATTACTCTGAGATGAAGGAGAAAAAGAACCCACAAAAGGAAAATTTTGGAACTGGAAACACAGCTGTGTTCCCCAGTAGACACAGGTACAAAGAAAACCACCTGCAGGCCTGCCATGAGGACGATGGATGGATGGATGGATGGATGGATGGATGGACGGACGGATGGATGGATGGATGGATGGATGGATGGATGGAGTCTCTGTGTGCAGGAGCACTATGGCAGATGCATGGTGTGAGATGTTTGCGTCACCCTGTGCTGTGTCTCCCTCTGCTCGGCAGTGTCAAGAGCCGGTCTTCACACAGACACCACCTGGTGTGGCCTCAGGAGGGACCAGGGCCACGGATGCCCGCGGGGACGGGACGGCCCCAGTGGGAGCGGGTCACAAGGGAACACCTCAGGGAAAGTAGCAAAAGATTCTTCTCCAGAAGACAAGATGGCTTCCTAAATAACTAAATCCATCGGAAAGGGTTGGGAAGCCCTAAATCAAAGGGAAGGGATTATATTCCCTCTGCCTGGAAGGAATTTTTCTTGTATATCCTGTATATTTTGCTGCATATCCATGCCATGAGATTCTTGGTGCTTTCTTCCTCAGCCAGCCTGGCTCCCATCTCCCGTGTGCACAGCCTGTGCTGATGGGCTCTCAGGACTCCTTGCAACAGGCGGACAGAGCAGCGAACATGGAAGAGAAAACTGCAGGCTGCAGCTGGACCGCTCGGGCGGCGTCTCCGGCTCTGCTCCCCGCTGGAGGCCGCCTGGCAAACCCTGGGGCGAGAGCACCCTCTGGACACCAGGAGACTTGTGAGCTGGGAGACTCTGCATTGCGCAAATCACTTATTTTCACATTGACTTTGCGTTCTAAGTGCATTTCATTATCATAGAATCACAGAATTGTTTGGGTTGGAAGAGACCTTCAAAGGTCATCTAGTCCAACCCCCCTGCAATGAGCAGGGACATCTTCAACTAGATCAGGTTGCTCAGAGCCCCATCTGACCTGACCTTGAATGTCTCCATGGATGGGGCATCAACCACCTCTCTAGGCAACCTGGGCCAGAGTTTCACCACCCTCGTTGTAAGAAGTTTCTTCCTCATGTCTGGCCTGAATCTCCCCTCTATTAGTTTAAAACCATCACCCCTTGTCCTGTCACTACAGGCCATACTAACAAATCTATCCCCATCTTTCTTATAGGCCACTTTTAAGCACTGAAAGGCTGCAATAAGGTCTCCCCAGAGCCTTCTCTTCTCCAGGCAGAACAACCCCAACTTTCCCAACATTTCCTCATAAGAGAGGTGTTCCAGACCGCATCGTGGTTTATGTGAATTTGCATATTCAAACCCTATCTCTCTCTGGAGTATGAAGAATTTTCCATTATTCTTCTTCACAGACATTTGAGGATGTAATCACACAGCACTAATTTGTTGGGATCTTGGCACAGGGTAATGCTTGCACAAGGAGTCAAACCTCTCAAACAGGACAGTCAACTGCTGCCTAAATGGTGACAAGGAGTCTCCATTGCAGGAGTCCTTGCAGTGGCCTGTCAGAATCACATGATGGAGCCTGCTTGCTTTCTCAGAAAGGGAACATTTCTGGAGAAGGCTGGCTTGCTGCCCTGCACCCCTGTTACTACGGGACAAGCCATCTGAGCCTCTCTGGGGATGGCAGAAGAGACCTTTGGGCACACAGCATCCCTAGAGCTTGTAGGAAAAGCAAGGTATCACTTGACAAAACTCCCACTGTTTCGGGATAACAAGAAGACGTGGTACAAAAGAGCCTTTTCTCCATCTAGCTAAGGGTGGGATACCTGGTGGGATCCTCCTTCCTGCTGTGGATGAGGAACACGGTGATGGGAGCAGAGGTGGGTGCTGCTGCCTTTCACCACATCCCTGGTGCACACTCATCGGTCCTGGAGGGGAGGGCGTAAGCGAAGGGTGACTGTACTGCACGTCTCCAAACCGATCTTAAGACAAGAGAGTTAGCCAAAAAAAAAGATTTCTAAATACAACAAGATAGTCCCGAATTCAACAGCTGAGAACATTTTATTTAAGCGGTTATCTCCTACACTGAGTACAGGCTTTGCTGGGAGCTGGCAGCTGCCTCCTCTTGCCTGCCGTGCACCTCGTGACTCACTGCAAAGGGGCCTGAGCAGGAGGTGGTAGGAAGCGGGGGGAGAAATAGCACTTCAAAAGGCAGATACTCAAACCAGTAAAACTGTAGTGTAAAAAAATCCCACACAAGCATGACAAGATAATAAAAGATTTGTTTTCACCAGTTCTTATTTGCTACCTTATCTTTCTCCATTTGTGAGGAAGGCAGCTCTCATCTCACCGAGCCAAACACACTACAAATTTCATGTGCTGTTGCAGGCTATTTTAGCACATTAATATCACAGTGGCTGGAAGCTGAAATGGAAGGCATCTGCTGATGTGCGTCTTCCCGCAAAGAAGGGAACACATCGATCCTTTCAAGAAAAGCGTAAAGCCACGATTTTTGTGGGAAACATTTTGCTTTGCTGAGTTGGCGGTCGGTGACGGGATTGGTGTGTCCATAGGCTTGACCCTGGCAGAGGTGACACACAGCATCACAGAATCACACAGAATCCCAGAGTGTCAGGGGTTGGAGGGCCCTGGAAAGCTCATCCAGTGCAATCCCCCCATGGAGCAGGAACACCCAGATGAGGTTACACAGGAAGGTGTCCAGGCGGGTTGGAATGTCTGCAGAGAAGGAGACTCCACAACCCCCTGGGCAGCCTGGGCCAGGCTCTGCCACCCTCACCGGGAACAAGTTTCTTCTCAAATTTAAGTGGAACCTCCTGTGTTCCAGTTTGCACCCATTGCCCCTTGTCCTGTCACTGGCTGTCACCAGCAGAGCCTGGCTCCATCCTCCTGACACTGCCCCTTTCCATATTGATCCCCAGGAATGAGTCCCCCCTCAGTGTCCTCTTGTCCAGCTCCAGAGCCCCAGCTCCCTCAGCCTTTCCTCACACGGGAGATGCTCCACTCCCTGCAGCATCTTGGTGGCTGCGCTGGACTCTCTCCAGCAGTTCCCTGTCCTGCTGGAACTGAGGGGCCACAACTGGACACAAGATTCCAGATGCGATCTCAGACAGATCCTGTTTGAAGACGTTTGTGCTTTCTGTGCTGTGATGTTAAGTCCTGACATAAATCAATGTAAGAGTTGGTCTGTCCACTTGCCTGCTGATACCTCAGGCCAGAGCTCTTCTGAGCCCTTCCCGTGCTCCCTCACCTTGTTCCTTCCTGCTGGTTCAGATCTGAGTCCCTCCTCCACAGACAAGATCTCTCTCACACAGTCTTAAAATCCCATGTATACATATATATATATATATGTATATATATATATCTCCTTTCCTGGGACATGTTAGTTATATGTGAACTGTGCTAAGCCTGCAGCCTTTCTTTGTTAAGCCTGCAGCCTTTTGTGTGCTTCTGCTCTTGGAGAGCCCAGGCAGTGTTTGGGGTGTGCTGTTGGAAAGTCCAAGTAGAGGAACGAGGTGTTTGCAGACGGTTTTGAGGTCAGGCTGCTTCCCTTGCTCACCTGGGGCTTGGGAGATTCCAGGTGACATCCTCCTGCCTGGGGAACATCAGGACACCGATGGACTCATCCTGCTTGCCCTGACTGTGGCATTCCCCCTGCGGCAGGCAATGGGAGAGCAGCAGAGCCCAGCTGCAAACCTGGACACTGGCAGCAAACCCCGCTGTGAGGACAGTCTGCGGGTGCCAGAGCGATGGACTGCAGGAGATGGGAGGTCTTTCCACATGGAGATTTTGAAATCTCTTTTCCGTTTCAACACAGCAAAGGCAGGATGGTGCCTCCTCTTCATGCTGTCATCTCTCAGAAGTCATCGTGGCCCTGGCTTAGGAGATGGACTCCACACAGCACTGGGGGATGCGAGATGCATGGACAACGAAACCTAAACCTCAGTGTTGCTGAGAAATGTGAAAAGGTTTTGACATTTACTTGGCAAAGGCCAAGTCTGCACACAGTATTTCAGGTTTTATTTGTGCATTGCTTTTGCTGTGCTGTCCTCAACGTGTGTCCTACAGAAACGCTGTGCTTCAGTAGTAAAAACCTCCTAACATGTTAACCTCTGTGAGCACTTCAGAGACTTGAGAGAGACTTACAATTGAGACAGATTTTGGATACAGATTTATTTGAATATTTAACAATGCTTAAGCCTGAAATGTAGAAGGTACAGAGTGGGAATTTGGCTGTGCACATTAATATCTTGAGCAAGATCTTTAGCAAGTGAAAATCAGGTAGTCTGCCTGAAGTTAAGGATGTAAATTAACCATATAGGTTCACTGGGTTTGGCTGTTTCACATTTTATATGAAGCACAGTACAGACCTGGAAACTCCAGATTTTGCAGCACAGTTGAGGGGAAAGAGGGAATCTACAGGAGGGAGAAGAAGTGGAAGATGCCTTATGTTCTTCAGTAGCCAAGATATGGCCAATCCTAGGACACTAGGTTTGGCTGTGACATGTTTTTCCTTTTTCCATCTCTTTGCAGAGCCAGAATTAGCCTCAGGTTGGACAGAAGGGAAACAAAAATGCAACTAACAGTAGGAAACTGGTTTGATGAGGATGGCAGACGCTTTGCAGTTCCCGTTGCACAGGCCGCTCCACGTTATGGCCCCCCTAACATTCAGCCGCGCAGAATAACACGCCGAGTACCACCAGCCGCCCCCGTAGCTGGAGGCACAGTTACTGCTGGAAGTGTCCTGATCCTGATCTTTAGTAGAGAACTTCATGTTGTCGTGCGTGGCGGAAGCACTGTTCAAGGCCATGCCGTCTCCTGCTGACCCCGAGTATGTTCCCAGCCTCAGCCGGTAGCCCTGGGACTCATTTTCCACACTGAAGAGGTTGTAGTCTGCAAACCTGGCATAGTTCGCAGCATCCCAGATGACAAACCTGACCCGGTAGACCTTCTGCCTGGAGATCTGATGGATGTACTCGGTGCCCAGCCAGTAGTCGGTGTGCACGTTCCCAAAGCCGTACTTGTAGGTGGTCCAGGACTCGGCCCAGGTGAGCTCGGTGCTCTGCCGGTTCCTCTGGATGACCGTCCAGCCCCCGTCTGCCACGCTCAAGTTGCAATACACCACGATGGGCTGCAGCCCGGTGGGCTGGATGACATAGATGCCGCTGGGTCTGCCAGAAGAGACCTCGCTGCAGTCCCTGGGCCAACCTGGGGAAGGACAGAACATGCAGGACCAGCAGACACCGCACCTCCCCCAGGCCGCTTGTCTGGCCCTGGGACAGGGATTTCTAGAAAATGGGCAGATGTGGGATTGTGCCTGAATAGCAAAATCCTGCCACTGCTTCCTACTGCAGGTGTAAAAGCAGAAACTTCTATAAGGGAAATACAGCGATTAAAAGAATATGCATATATTTTGAAGGTATGAGGGGCTCAGGCTCCTGTTTCCTCACTCTTTCCTAGCATTCAGGTGTTTCTCTTCCCTCATAATGATATAGGGATCCAAGTTTAGCTTGAGGAGGGCTCTTATTACATAGTTATGCAGACATTTAAATGAGCAAGTGAGTTGTTCCTGCAGCCCCGGTATCCCCTGCATCGCTGCGGTGGGGAAAGAGAAAACCTCGTTCCCTTGGCACTGGATGCTCAGGGGTGAGACCCAGCAGGTGCTGCCCGGGGGCACATCCTCTGCCCGCCCTGTGCAGAGCTTCACAGCAGAGGACACGTGGCACGCAAGCAGTGATGGCAAAATCCTTTGGGATTTGTACGGTACGGTGCAATGTGAAGCTGCCACTAGTAATGAGTGATGTCTGCGCGGCCTTGGCCCGTGGAGTGGGGGAGCACATTGAGTCATAGAATCATTGAACCGTTTCGGTTGGAAAAGCCCCTCAAGATCACCCAGTCCAACCACAACCCACCCCTGGCACTGGCCCATGTCCTGAGAACCTCAGCCGCTCCATCACACTTGTGCTCCAGCCCCTCACCAGCTCCGTTCCCTTCTCTCCACTCACTCCAGCACCTCAAGGCCTTTCCTGGTGTGAGGGGCCCAAAACTGACCCCAGCATTTGAGGTTTGTCCTCCCCAGGTCCCAGCACAGGGACGGTCACTGCCCTGGGCCTGCTGGCCACACCAGTGCTGTACCAGCCAGGATGTTCGTGGCATTTTGGCCACCTGGGCACACGGTGGCCCACGTTCAGCTGCTGTCACCACCATCCCCAGTCTTGCTCCCAGGAGCTGAACTGGGTTATCCCCAGGCTTGTTGCACACCCACCACTGTTGGACCCTGTTGCCTGGACCTCTCCCTGCTGCCAGCGGGGTGGTGGGGACACTTACGGTGGTTCGCTGTCTGCTGAGTGTTGCTGGATCTGCTCTGCCGTTCATTCTCTCCATCTTCTTCTACATTGGGAAAACAGAAAGAGTGAGATGAGCAGCCTGTGCCACAGCCCAGGGGCAACTCCCGCCACACAGGCCGGTACTCCCAGCGCTAAGATTTTTGTTGGGCATTTCAACAATGCCACTGAGCTAATTTTTCTTCTTATATGGTAGCTTTTGGTTGTAAACTCTTGAAAGTGGTAAGATACTAGGAAGGGTAACACTCCAGTTATTGGGTGGCTGCCTTTTTGGTCCACTCAGCATTAAGGCTTTATGGAGATGCATGGAGTGGACAGCATATCTGTGTAGCAGTGGTGGTACAAGGAGATACTGCTGGAAAGGAAGGACTGAGAAGAAGATAGACTGTGTATGGTTTCAGATCAAGATTAAACTGTTGAGTTTAATGGTGCTGTAAATCTGCATTGCTTCTCAATGATGGTCAAAGGGATTCACATGTTCGTTCTGCTCATAAAGAGCTTCAGAAGCATTCAGAGAGGTACAGGAGCTCAAAGCATGTAAAACAGCAATGTTCTCTTTAGAGAGAAATCACAACATCCATATTTCTAAGACAACTTTCCCCAAGAGCCTCCAGTGGCGTGACCTTTATCAGTGATGTGACAAGGTTACTGTATCATTTAGCCGTGTGCAGGCCTCAGAAAGCATTTTGCTTGGTCGCCTATGCAAAGTTTCTCTGAAGTCTCAGGGCTACAGATGGATTGCAGATAGCAAGAGAAAAGGTTTTTCCTTCAAATATCTATGGTTGGCACATGTGGTCCTGTTAATAACAAAGAAGGCTGAACTACAAAATCTTATGATGTTTGGTTAAGATCTGAAACTGGAGGAAGATTTGATCAGGTTCCTTTTATTTCTGAGTGTGACTGCTCTTCCCCAACATTATTTTCCACTTTCCCTCTCTGTGCAGAGAGGAGAGGGCTCCTGATGCTCGGATGAACGGGGTTTAGGGATGTAAAAGAGAAAACACATACCAGGATGGAGCTCATCCGAATGGAGATTAACGATTTCATCTACATTTGCTTTTAGTCTTTCCAGGTTTTCAATTTCCAGAGCAAGAAGAGGGGCCAGCAGGGCCAGCACCAAGGGGAAGAACAGCAGATTGGAGCGATGAGCAGCTGTAGAAAGAATACACATGGTGAATCTGGAAATGCAAACCCACTGAAAGAGACTTGGGCAACTAAATTCAGCAGAAGTTTAAACAAACTAACAGAATAAATAAATCCACAACATTATGTTTTTACTTCATTGAGCAGCAGAAGTATATAGAACAATTTCCAAAACCAAGCATTCTCATTCTGCAAAGGCATACATCCCTGGAGAGAAACACTTTTCCCCAGAAATTACACTTTACAGGTCTAAGTTTGCAGCTTCTAAGAGCAAGGTCATCCTCTTTGGCTGCAGTCTGGGCTAAAGCAAGGGGCTCTGGGCCCCGGAATGGAGATGTGGAGCCAGCATCAGTGTGTGTGTCAAGAAAAACAGCTCACACTCCAGGAGAGCATGCTGGTTTGTAGGAGCCGCTGGGACCTTGGGATAGTCAGGAGCTACTACAGCAGTGACAAACAAGGCACAGGAACCCGAGAGCTTGGAAAGAAAGGACCTGTTGTGGCCGCAATGTTGATGGTGCCCTGAGAATCAGAGGCTTCACTTAATTGTCCCCAAACTGTCCCCTCCCAGGAGGGTGCTGGGCAGAGGCTGGAGGCTGCACCTTGTGTCACAGCTGCAGGGGTGTGACGGGGTCAGCGCATCCCGCTGAAACCTGGGCCGGCACACTGTGCTTTAGAGGGCGGTTTCTGCTGCCATCAGAAGCCTGAGCACTTTGCCTCCTTGGACCATACCAGATCAGGGCTCTCCCCAACAGTCTGTTCATGCTCAGCTCCATAGATTTGTGCTGACAGCTCGCTCACCCAGCTTCAGTACCCTGAAGGGATTATGGGGTCAATGGATGATTAATACATTAATTAGCTTCCATTCTGATTTTTTAATTTTTTTTTTTTGTTCTTTGGGCTGTGGCACAAATATAATTTAAACAAATGTTACCTTTACAACACCACTGAGAGCAGGATGGTTTCGCTTGTGGCCAGGAATGAAGGGGAGAGGATGAGGAGTAGGACAGTCACTGAGACCTACAGCAGGAATAGGGTCATCCCACCGTCCTGAGGCCAGAAATGGTCAGTGGGAAAAGCAGAGCTGCAGGTGGGGCAGCAGAAAGGCAGGGGCAGGCAGAGGAGACGGGGTGCCTGGCCATAGCGTGGTCCCCCCAGCCCACCCCGTCCCACCCCACACTCACCCATGCCGTCTGCAGGGACCCTGCGGAGCGGGAAGCAGCAGGTTTGGCTGGCGCAGGGTGGCCAGCCCCGCCGTTATATAGGGCTCCAGGGGTGAGGTGGGGCCAGCTGGCCCAAAATACAACACTCACCCCCTCCAGTTGTCACGAGCATTGGAGATTTACGGTTTGTTTGCCCTCATCTGTAACCACCTCTGTTCATGCACCAGCTGTTGTGCTTCTGTGATAAGAGCTCCTGAATGAACCTCAGCAAACAGCACCTGGTGTTCACACAAAATACCACCAAACCAACAAATGCTCCTGATAAGAACTTTTCTTGAAGTTGTCATTACTTACGGGATTTGATGCCAAACCCTGTGGGGACATCCTGTGACCCCATGCCAGGGGTTTCTGTTAGACAGCCTCCAGGGTCTGCCCACCCCAGGACGGTGCATCCCCCCAGAGGGAGCTGTGCTCTCTGACCCTGCACCCTGGTCCCCACACACACCAGGGCTGCAAAGGGACCTTGTCCCCAGCCCCGACCCCCCAGTGATGCAACTGCTTGGGCTGGTGTGAGCCGTGAGCCGGTCCCACGGGGCAGCCACGCATGTGGAGGTGTTGCTGCCCAAGTGCTGCTGTGGGGCAGGTCCCACCACCCTCCTGAGGGCTCCAGGGCTGGCGCTGGAGCTGAGGGCTCTGCTGGAGGGTTTAGCTCTGACTGCACAGCTCTGGGTAACCTGGGGAGCAGCCCCTCATCACAGAGCTGGCTGCAGACTCGGTTAATTGGGTGACTGACTGTGGGTTCAGCAGATATTGCGCGGTCCAGTCTGAAGCCAGGCTTGCAAACACACAGGGATAGGAGGGGAGCGCTAAGAAAAGCAGTGGCACAGCTTGCCAGTGGTGGCTGATGGCTTGGTGACACTCCTCTACGATCACGGTGAGGTATTTATCGATGGCTTGACACCAGCAGGTGCTGAGCTGCCAGAACACGTCCTTGTGCCAGCGCCGGGATGCTCCACAGCATTGCCAGGGACCCACACAGCCTCTGCTGCCACCAAGCTGGTGCTGGCTGCTGGCCCCATGCTGCCTTCATCCCCAGGCCCTTCATTCCCGGGTGGCATTGCCACCTCTGCTGTCCTTCAGGAGACCAGCAGGTGGTGGTGAAGGTCCCAGCACCAGCCCTGCCGCTGTGACAGCACCTGGCTGTGCCCTGCTCTGGGTGACACCAAGACTTGTCACGGAGGAACACATCCTCCCTGGCCCCTTGTGAAATTCCATGTGTATTCACAGGAAAAAACGGTTCTTGCCATCTCCGCTTGGCAGTGTTCTTTGTTGTGGTGTTGGGCAGCAATGAATGTCTCAGACCTGATCCAAGGCTGCTCCTCAGCAGTTTCCTTTTAATGAAGCACTGTTCTTCTTACAAGAGCTTCCTAAAGTCCCTTGATAGATAACCTGGGTTGTAGCATTTGTCTTTGAGACATTACCGGCAGCCAAATTCCAAAAAGATGAAAAGGGCCTTCGCAGCCCTTTGAGCCAGCGCCCCACGCCACGCAGGAGCAGGGCCGCTCCCCACACCCACCATGGCACTCGCTGCCAGCACCGGAGCCGAGGTGCCACGCTGTGGCTGGCATCCCAGTCTGTCACTGTGTGTGACTCTGGCGAGCACTGGGGCGGCCCTGCGTGCTGTCACCCTTCGGTGCCTCCTGCCACCCTCACACGACAGGGACCCCATGGCAAGCTCTCCTTGTGCCGCTGTCCCTGGGAGGAGCAGCGACGGGGCACGAGCAGCCTCGGAGCAGTGATCCCAGCCGGGGCACGCAGACATGGCAAGAGGAGCTGAATTACAGGGCGCAGGACAAGAGGCAGCAAGGGGACTGAGCCTCCTGTGCACATGGGGACAGGTGTCTGCCCTCACTCCTCCCCTGCCCTCCCTCCCCCGGTGGGACCTGCTGCTGATGGAAGCATCACCTTCTAGAAGACAGAGTGTGCTGCAGCCTAAGACCCACCACTAGTGACACCCAGGAGTACAAATTGCCCCAACGGGACGGCAGCAGCGTGGGGCCAGCAGAGCAGGCTACAGGTGACAGGTGAGGAGCGGCTGGTGTCTCCCAAGGCATGATGTGTATAGATGGAAGAAGAAGGTGAAGGTTTGGAGGGGAAGCCGGATGAGCAGCGGCTGCAGTCCCTGGGTTTGCTCAGCTGGAGCAGAGCAGCCTGAGGGCAGAGCTCATGGGCTGCAGGTTCCTCAGCAGGAGCAGGAGGGGCAGGGTGATCTCTGCTCTGTGACAGTGACAGAGCCCAGGGAACGGCAGCAGATGTGCCAGGGAGGGGCAGTGGGACATGAGGAAAAGGTTCTTCCCCCAGAGGTGCTGGACACTCAACAGGCTCCCCAGGGAGGTGTCACGGCCCCAACCTGACAGTGTTCAAGAAGAGACTGGACACCGTCCTCAGACACACGGGGTGACCTGTGGGGTGTCCTGTGCAGGGACAGCAGTTGGACTCCATGATCCTGCTGGGTCCCTCCAGCTCAGGACATTTATGATTCTATGATATAAGAGGGGAACAAGGATGAGACTCCAACCCAGTCCTGAGGGTTTGCTGAAACCACCCTGTGTGAAACAAGTTACATCTCCCATGACAGATGTGGTTCCAACAGCTGTGGCTGCTGCTGGATGAACTGGCCATGAGATGGACTCCCAGGCAGCACCCAGCCTGGACCAGGCTGCTGGAGCATTGCCCACCCTACATGCAGTGGGGAAGAGCAGAAGGTCGGCAGAGCCTTCCTGAGTCTGCTCCTTCCCACCAAGACTTGTGGGCCAAGGAAGGGATGTGTAGGGGAAGAAGAACTGCACAGACATCCCTCAGCCTATTTTTGCTCAGAGATGCCCCAACTGCCACGGGGACAGGATGGCCCCTGGAAAGGGGCTCCTTCATCCCTCGGCCTCTGTTGATCGAGGACAAAAAAGGCGCCGGTGCTCGCAGCCCAGCTCGGGTCTGGCTCCGTGGCAGCTCTCTGCAGGGGAGCAGCCCGAGACAGACCTCCAGCCATCGCTCAAGTGTCATGATGTGCTGGGATCCGGTGAATGTTGACAAATTATTGCTCATAGGTTTTACTCTCTTTGATCTCTGAATGAAACAAATCTCCCCTGTGCCCTTTTTGTTCACATTCCTTCTGTTTGGCTTTCCCCTCTGCTTTAGCTCCTTTATTGCCCTGTAGCAGCTGGTAGATCCTCAGAGAGATTTAACTCCTGGGCAGTTCCAGTATATTGCATTGACAAATGCCCCACAGCTGGGAAGTTAGGAGTCGTTTATTTTTTTTCTCAAAAAAAGTTTTAGCGCTTCTTTGTGTAATCTTGAGCAAAGAGAAGCTGCCAGATGGACACACAATGATTACTTTGTCCGTGCAAACAGGGGAGCTGAGCTCCTCATAGGGAGGAGGTGTGGACAGGCAGGGACCTGGGTATAAAGAGCTGTGGGCCAGCGTGGAGCTGAGGGCAGCGGCACCGACTGCCCAGGCTCCCAGCATCTGCTCAGCAGCACACGGCCGTGGGTGAGTTCTCCTCTTCCTCGCAGCTCCCTTTCTGCAGCACTAGGAAACCAAGCTAAGTGACAGCAGTGGGGCACTGCAGGAGCTGAGGACAACGTCCAGCGTCCATCCCACTCCTCCCCTTTCCACCCACACGTTTCTGTCCAGTTCTCTGCGGCTGCCACGGGGCTGTTCCCTGCGTCCCTGCGAGCTGCGTGCTGTGCACGTGGAGCGCCAGGTTTGTGCACCAAACTCAGCTGCAGTGCTCTGAACCATTTGTTCCGAACGCTCTTAACACAGATTTACTTCTTTCCCATGAAAATACCCTTTTGCTGCTAGACCTGTAGAAAAAAGCAAACAAACACACCACATTTAAGACAAACATGAGAAAATGTGACTGCAGGTCGCTGTCTGGTGCAGGGAAGGGTCCGACCAAGAGGGTGACAAAGCCATTTCTCACCATCCTTCAGCCCTGCATGGGCAGAGCCTGCACTGAAGCTGCAGCTCCCACCACCCCAGGACGCCCCTGCCCCTGCCTGTGCCCCATGGCTCTGCCATCCTGGCCCTGAGCTCCCCGGGGCTGCCCTGGGATCCTGGCGGTGACGGGCGCTTTCCTCCCCAAGGCTCCAGGCTGGGACACGTTGGCTCTGCAGGGACCTCGTCCTGCCCGCCGTGCTGGGGATGCTGCTCCTCTGTGTCAGCCCAGCGCCAGTGAGCAGGTTCCAGGGGCAGCGATGAGCTGCTGGGTGTGGGTGCAGCTGTGCTGTCCATTACTGATAAGAGGCATTCCCAGTATATTCCACTGGTTATGCAGCACCCAGTGAGATCCAGAATCAGCAGCACCAGTACAGCTGCCCCACAATAACCTGCCAGTACATCCTCCAGGACAGGTCCCTCACGACTCGCTTGACCTGCTGTTGCAGGGTTCCCCCAGACTGCAGCCATCTTCGCAAGACCAGCCCCAGCAGGGTGTACGTCATCCAGCCGGCACATTCTCCTCCACGCGTGGTGTGGTGCGACATGGACACGGAAGGCAAAGGCTGGACTGTGGTTCAAAGAAACACTTACTCCACTGAACTCACATGGAAGGAGTCCTGGACCACCTACAAGTATGGCTTTGGGAACGTGCAAGGTGATCACTGGCTGGGCACGGAGTACCTGCACCTGCTGACACAGCAAGGCACCTACAAAGTCCGCTTCGTCGTGCGGGATAAAGCCAATGTCACCCAGTACGGTGAGTATGACATCTTTAGCGTGCAGAGCGAGGCCAGTGGGTACCCGCTGTGGCTGGGCCGGCTCCTGGGCAGTGGGGAGGACTATCTGACCAGCCACCACTCCCGCTACGGGGGCATACACGACAACATGAAGTTCAGCACAACTGACAACGATCAGGACCAGCACAGCGGGAACTGCGCCAACAGCTACGGGGGCTGGTGGTACGACAGGTGCCAGAACGTCCTGCTCAATGGGAAGAGGTACATCTTCTGGCCAGGAATCTGCTCGAGCCGTGACTGTACATCCTCCCTCATCCTGGTCAAGCCCACAGACGTGTGCTGACCGTGCCGCAGCGCCCGGCCTCCCGGGGGTTTTGGGGAGCGTCACCGTCCCCAGCTCAGTGCCCCGTCCCCGTGCCTGCCAACACCCCGTGCCAGCCCCGGTGCACGTCCTGCGCAGCTGCAGCTGCTGCACCGTCAGCAGCTGGAACACAGCGGCTCTGGGGCTCAGGAGCAACCGCCCGGAGCCCCAGGCATGCGGGCAGCTGTGCCCGGTGCCGCAGTGCTGGCCAGCACTGGGACGCAGGCACTGGTTTGGGGTGGGTGCCCCCACTCCTGTCCTGGGGAGAGGGAGACAGTGCACGTTCCCTCCCCTGCGCAGTCGGTGTGCCCCTGCTTTGCTCAGGCCCTGCTCCCCGCCCGGGCCCCATAGACCCCACAGCTCTGCTGCCCACGGTGGGAGAAATCAGCTACAATAAACCCTGGAGCCAGACTTGCTGCCTCGTGTCTGCCTGCTGCAGTGACACTGCACATACACACACACAGAGGAAGGGTCAAGGCCCCGGGGCAGTTGAGGTTGCTGGGGGGCATCTTGTTTGTGGTGGGGGTCCATTTGCTGCACCGCCTGTCTGAATCTCTCCCTTTCCTTGCTGCATTCCATGCCACGTCTGGGACAGCCCCATCCTGCAGCCAGGGCTGGGGGTGTCAGGGTGTCCCCTGATGGTGTCATGTCACAAGGAGGGGGTTCATGCCATGGGAGATCCATCCCTGGCCCAGTCCCCGGGGTCCCTTGGCAGCCCAGAGCTGGATACTGGGGGGTGATGCTTCGAGGCCCCTGTGGGGTGGGGAGCTCGGGGGTGAGCAGGGGTTTGGGGCACCCCATGGAACTTGTTGTGGGGCTGGGAGGCTCTGTGGGTGGCAGGATGTTGCATGATGGCCACTGCTTTCCCACACTGGAGTGGATAACATGGGGTGATTGGGACCTGCCAAGACCTGACTGGCCATGGGTGACCCGCGCCTGCATTTTGGCTGGAGGTCAGGGAGCACACAGGGGCTCAGGGATGGCACCTCCTGCCCTGGGAGCTGGACCCACATCTGCACAGCCCGTCCCACGGTGATGGTGCCCGTGTGCTGCTGTGGGACTGCACTGGGACGGGCAGGCGGAGCGCTGGGCACCAGTGGGAGCACTGGGTGGTGCCCCGTGCAGGCACCAGCCTGCCCAGCATCTGCCCAGCAGGCACCAAACAGCCCTCCCCTCAGGGCTGGCAGAGCCCTGCGAAACACCTGGAGATACCTGTGCTTCCCCAAAGCTTCTCCAGCATCAAAAACGTGGAGTTTATTTAAAAGCAGCTCTGCAGAGAAGGACTTGGGAGTTCTGGTCGACAACAGGGTGACCATGAGTCAACAATGCACCCTTGTGGCCGAGAGGACAACAGTACCTGGGGTGTGTGAGGAAGAGTGTGAGCAGCAGGTCAGGGAGGTTGTTCCTCCCCCTCTGCTCTGCCCTGGGGAGGCCACATCTGGAGTTGTGTGTCCAGTGCTGGGCTCCCCAGTTTGAGAAGGACAAGGAATTACTGGAGAATCCAGCAGAGGGACACAGAGATGCTGAGGGGTCTGGAGCATCTTTGTGATGAGGAAACACTGAGAGAGCTGGGGCTGTTGAGCTGGAGAAGAGAAGCTGAGAGGGATCTGATCAATGGATCAATAGCTCAGGGTGGGTGTCAGAGGATGGACCAGACTCTGTTCATGGTGCCCAACACCAGGGTGAGGGGCAACGGGCACAGACTGAAACACAGGAGGCTGCATGTGAACATGAGCAGAAACTTGTTTGCTGGGAGGTGCCAGAGCCTGGCCCAGGCTGCCCAGAGCGGGTGTGGAGTCTCCTGCTCTGAGACATTCAAACCGCCTGGACCCACCTGTGTGATCTGCTCTGTGACCCTGCGTGAGCAGGACTGGATGATCTCCAAAGATCCCTTCCAACCCCAACCATTCTGTGATTATGTGACTCATTAAAATTAATTCCCTGTTTGATATTTTCCCTACAATCCCACAGATTTTTTTTGTAAGAAACCTGGGACTGCCTTAGCATGGTGGGTCACCCCACATCACCCGTACAAACACGCCGGAGACACGGAGCAGGTATTTGCAGGTTTTAGGTGTTGTTTCAGCTGCAGGAGGTTTTAACAACTGCTGAACTGAGAGCCAGTGTGGGTGAAAACACCTCTCCAGGTACAGGTGTCAAGGCCACAAGCAAGTGGGCTTAATTCAGATTTACTTGGAAATGAGGAATCCTTATCCTTCCGCCACCTCAGCTAACGAGGGGGTGACAGAAACCATGAAAAGAAAGGGAACAATTATTTATACAGCTAAGAATAAGGACATCTTCCCATGATGTTCATCCAGACATTATGTTTCTAAAGCACATTTTATTCTCCACAGCAGGTGTGTTTCAGAAGTACAGGGCTTGCAATGTCTTAGTCTGCTTATAATGCGATTAAAATAAAAACAGCTGAAAAGGGAAGAACCCAGCAAGGGAAGCAGAGGAGAAAGAAGAATCTCTTGGAGCCCAGGGTGTGCCCCACCGCCAGCCGCTCCGCTCCCCGGCAAAGGGGCCGGCGGGCCTGGCCACGGGCCCGGTGAGACGGGCAGCGAGGAAGCCCTAACAGGAGTTAACGGGTTTGATGAGGATGGCAGACCCTTTGCAGTTCCCGTTGCACAGGCTGCCCCACGTTATGCCCCCCCTGACGTTCAGCTGCACAGAATAACACGCCGAGTACCACCAGCCGCCCGCGTAGCTGGAGGCACAGTTACTGCTGTGAATGTCCTGATCCCGATCTTTAGTAGAGAACTTCATGTTGTCGTGTATGACACTGGGACTCTTTGAGGACATGGCGTCCTCCGCTGTCCCTGAGTACACTCCCAGCCTCAGCCGGTAGCCCTGGGACTCATCTTCCACACTGAAGGGGTTGTAGTCTGCAAACCTGGTTCTGTTTGTAGCATCCCAGATGACAAACCTGACCTGGTAGACCTTCTGCCTAGAGATCTGATGGATGTACTCGGTGCCCAGCCAGTAGTCGGTGTGCACGTTCCCAAAGCCGTACTTGTAGGTGGTCCAGGACTCGGCCCAGGTGATGTCCGTGTTGTGACGGTTCCTCTGGATGACCGTCCAGCCCCCGCTCATGTCACAGTACACCACGATGGGGTGCAGGTCTCTGGGCTGGATGACATACACACCGCTGGGGCTGCCAGCAGGGACCTCGCTGCAGTCCCTGGGCAAACCTGGGGAAGGAGAGACGGTGATTGAATAAGACCATGTTCAACAATGGGTTGGACCAGATGGCCTTTAAAGGTCTCTTCCAACCCAAACTGTTCTAAGTCTAAGACTATTCTACTCTAAGACAGAGACACATCCTGTAGTCCTTCTGTGGCTGGTTCTGCAGGGCCAAGACAGTAATGAGACCTGGATTGCCAGAGGAGCAGGGATGGGTGTGAACACCTCACCTGAGCACACAACGCCCGCGTCCTCGCTGTGCCCGCAGTTGTGTTCTCCCCAGGGCCGCCGCGAGCACTGGGTGAGGAGTTCCTCCTCCCCATTGCAGCTCACATCGTCCATCCAGATGGGCCCAGATCCACGCCCAAAATAAGCACTGCTTTTGGCTGATATTGCCTCTCCACAGCCGAGCTGCCTGCACACCACAGAGGCATCTCTCATGTCCCAGCTGTCATCACACACTGTCCCCCACTGATTGCGGTACCAAACTTCCACCCGTCCGGAGCACTGGTTGGAGCCGTTCACCAACCGGAGCTGACCTGGAACATGGAGAACAGCAGTACAGAGCAGATTTGGAAATGGGGGATAAGAACAAAGAAAGCTGGAGCCCAGATCAGGAGGTACTTTCCGACTCAAGAAGTGGAGTTGAGGCACTAAGATGTAGGGCCTTTACAGCTCTGATCATGTTCCTGGCTGGGGAAGGAGTCCTTGTCTTCTGAAGTCTGCACTTCCAACTACTTTGGTGTGTCTGGGCATGGGTTTGCCACATGTCTCCTCAGCCAGGTGGTCACCAGCCACCCTCTGCCACCACTGCAGGAGCTGTTTCACCCTCCCAGGACCGCGAGTACCCCAGGAGCAAGGCTGGGGGTGAGGCAGGGAATAGTGCAGTCTGGTGAAGTAACCTCAGACAAGGGTACGTCACAGGAGAAAACCACTTCTCAGTCATGGGACAAGTGAAATAGTGCTGGTGGTAGGAGAACCCTTCCTTTCTTCTGCATCCTTTCCACTGACGGCCCCCACTGTCCTCCCGCAGGGCAGGGGGTGTGTGGGGTGGGACAGCCTTGGTTTCAGGGGGGACCGGAGCAAACCCTCCGGGCTTCTCCACACCCACACACGAGCGGAAAGGCGCGTGGCTGCAAGGTCTCGTGTCCGTACCCACCGGATGTGTGAGGAGGGGCAGGTGGCTCCTGCTGGGGCACATATCTCTCTTGAGGGATGTTGGGGCCCACCCTGACAGCCCACCCTGGGGCGGTCCCAGCTGCGTGCCACGGGCAGAAATGAAGAGTTCCCATGTACCTACCGCTCACAGACACGCTCAGCGCAGACACGGTGTTATCTGAGAGAGATCGATTGGAGGGGGACGGGGTGGGGATGCTCCCGGTGAGATGTGGGGCAGGCAAGGCCAACACACAGGTGAGGAGCAGGAGAGGAGCGTACGGGGCGGCTGTGGAGGAAGGGACAGGACAAGAGTCAGACAGAGCATCCCACTGTCAAACATGCGATGGAGAATCACCTGCAGTGAGCTGAAACAGCTGCAAGTCACCCCAAAACTGGGAGGACAGCATGGGGTTGCCTTTCAGATGTGAACCTTGTAGCTGGGCTCCTCCTTGCCCTCAAGCTTCGTGCCAGAGCCCAAGGTGCCCAAGAAATTTAGGGAGCAAAATCAAACAATAACAAGAGAGTCCTTTGCAGATCAGAAGAAATTTGTCCAAACAGAAACTTTGCGGAATATTTTCTGCCCCTCCAGCTCACTGAAGAGCTAGATGGTGTTTCTTAAGACGTAAATTCTGGAAATTCCAAAGAAAAAAACCAAGTTGTAATCAAATAGAAGTAATAATGTTATTCAACCTAATTATAATAACAGTTATCCCAAGATTAAAATCTGAACATTCATTTAAAGATGGCATCACAGCTGCACCTCTGGGGGTTACAGCAGTGCTGGACTGCAAAACACGTGGAAATGGACGACTTTTCCAATGGTGACTCTATTTTGGACACCCCACAATGATGGACCTTTGACAACAATTCAAAACCTACCCTTTCATACACCAGTAAACTCAATCTTACATTTTTAGCAAATTTACACTTTGGTTTATAACTCTGCTGGGCTAGAAATAAAGTGCAGTGGCTGTGCTGGATGTGAACCTGTCCTTTCCCCTGAACCTGTCCCTGCTCTGCTGGGGCAGAGGGGCAGTATGAGGAGATGAGCTGCTGCCGTATTTTTCTTCGTGCAACATCTTCTCTGCCCCCAGTGACCCATTTATGAGGGAAAGGCCACCCTGACCTCCCCTCGGTGGGATTTTCCCTCCTGCTCCTGAGCCCAGCCCTGGGCAGACCCTGTTTGCAGGGACCTGCCCTCGCTTTGCAGGACCCCGAGTCTCACTGAAGCTCTCCCCGTGCATTCACAGCGATGGGAGGTGTGAGACCCCTGTGCCTCCAGCCAGAGGGACATGGTGACATGCAGGATGGCCAGCACCCTTCCAGTATGACCCAGCACTGGTCGGTCCCTCCTGCGGTCTCCAGGATAGCGAAACATGCAGGTTCCGTCTTCCCACACTGAACCCCTGAGCACCTGCCCTGACACTGCCCAGGGAGCTGGGCTGGGGACAGACCTGGGGACTTGCACGTCCTTTTTCAAACCTCCCTTGCCCTGGGAGAAGCACCACAGACCTTGACTCTGCCCCTGCTTTGTGCC
Source organism: Nesoenas mayeri (assembly GCF_963082525.1). Classification (NCBI taxonomy): domain Eukaryota; kingdom Metazoa; phylum Chordata; class Aves; order Columbiformes; family Columbidae; genus Nesoenas; species Nesoenas mayeri. Next base: position 10,726,384 of record NC_137569.1, on the reverse strand, counting down.
CTGCGCCATCTCCTGCCTCTGTGGCCAGTTCTCCATCCATGGGAGACATTGGATGACTCTATCAGGGGGAGGGTCTCAACACCCCCACCTGGCACTGCTTCTGGTGGTGCACGGATGGGGAAACCGCCCTGCCCCACTCCCCACGCTCACACTCACCCATGGTGACTCCACGGGGACACTTGGAAGTCCAGAAAGTCACTGAAGATATACTTTGAGTCACAAGATTTATAGCTTTGCTGTGCCAGGGGAGGAGTGAGATGACACCGCTGCCCTGGTCCCGTCCCACTCTCCTCTTGGGGTGTGTTAATCAGTGTTAAGGAGCTGCCAGCAATGGGGCTGTAACCTGCAGCAGGGATGTTCATCTGCTCTGATAAGAGCCCTTATCAGGACCTGAGCAAATACAGCCCAGGAGCAGCAAGTGGCATGCAGGCACTTCCATGTGTCAAGCGGGACTTTTCCTGGACATGGCTTTGCCACCAAGGGGTGTTTGGAGATAATTTGCTGAGCTCCCTCCTGTCACCCCCACAGGGCACAACACTGATGATCATCACCCAGTCATCACACAGGGTCCAGGGTCCCTCCTGCCCAATCGATGCAGAGATGGACAGGGGCTGGATGCAGCAATCCAGCATCAGGGACCAGGGCAGTGACCGTCCCTGTGCTGGGACCTGGGGAGGCCAAACCTCGAATCCTGGGGGCAGTTTTGGGCATCTCACGCCAGGAAAGGCCTTGAAGTGCTGGAGTGAGTGGAGAGAAGGGAACGGAGCTGGTGAGGGGCTGGAGCACAATGTGATGGAGCGGCTGAGGGACCTGGGGGGTTCAGCTGGAGAACAGGAGCTGAGGGGAGACCTTCTGATCTCTGACCTGCCTGAAAGGAGCTTGGAGCCAGGGGGGTCGGGCTCTGCTCCCCAGGAACAAGCGCCAGGAGCAGAGGAAATGGCCTCAAGTTGCGCCAGGGAAGGGTGAGGTTGGATCTTGGAACAATTTCTGCCCCAAAGGGCTGTGGGGCATTGGAACAGGCTGCCCAGGGCAGTGCTGGAGTCACCATCCCTGGAGGGCTGGACAGACAGACATGAGGTTCTCAGGACATGGGGCAGTGCCAGGGCTGGGTTATGGTTGGACTCGATGATCACAGTATCACAGTATGTTTGGGATTGGAAAGGACCTCAAAAGATCACCTAGTCCAATCCCCCCATGGAGCAGGAACGCCCAGATGAGGTTACACAGGAAGGTGTCCAGGCGGGTTTTGAATGTCTCCAGAGAAGGAGACTCCACAACCCCCCTGGGCAGCCTGGGCCAGTGTCCGTCACCCTTACTGAGAAGAAGTTTTTTCTCAAATTTAAGTGGAACCTCTTGTGTTCCAGCTTGATCTCATTACCCCTTGTCCTATCATTGTTTGCCACCGAGAAGAGCCTGGCTGCATCCTCGTGGCACTCATCCTTTATATATTTATAAACATTAATAAGGTCACCCCTCAGGCTCCTCTTCTCCAAACTAAAGAGCCCCAGCTCCCTCAGCCTTTCTTCATAAGGGAGATGCTCCACTCCCTTAATCATCTTTGTTGCCCTACGCTGGACTCTCTGCAGCAGTTCCCTGTCCTGCTGGAACTGAGGGGCCCAGAACTGGACACAATACTCCAGATGTGGTCTCATCAGGGCAGAGTAGAGGGTAAGGAGAACCTCTCTTGATCTACTAACCACCCCCCTTGTAATACACCCCAGGTACCATTGGCCTTTCTGGCCACAAGGGCCCAGTGCTGGCTCATGGTCATCCTGTTGTCCATCAGGACCCCCAGGTCCCTTTCCCCTACACTGCTCTCTAATAGGTCATTCCCCAACTTACACTGGAACCTGGGGTTGTTCCTGCCCAGATGCAGGACTCTACGCTTTCCCTTGTTAAATTTTGTTATTCCCCGCCCAACTCTCCAGCCTGATCTTGAGGGTCTTTTCCAAACAGAACGATTCTATGGTTCTATTCCATGACTCTCTGCAGCAGTGTGGAGCTCCCCAGTGCTGATTAAAAGCTCCCCCACCCGCCGCCCTGCTGGGGCGCAGGGGGATCGGGGGCAGCCGCGGGCAGCGAGCGGGCAGGAGGCAGCTCCCGTCACCGCGGGGGTGTCCTCATGCCAGCGTGGCCTCATTGAACAGCCGCTGCTTGCTGATAGCAAGATGTTCTCCACTGGTTTTATGAACATTTGTTTCTAAGCAGATATTCCTACCTCACTCTCCTTGACTTTTTTCTTTTCCTTATTGGCCTCTGGAGCATCTGCAAGATGGGAAATGATTGTCTCCCAGCTGTGAGATGGGAGCAGTGGTTTATTTTCCCAGCAGAAATCTCAAAGCACATCCTAAGTAAAGAGAACACTAATACCTCTGCTGTCATGTACCTGTGCACACACATAAAATTTTATTGCAGTGAATGTGTCACTTTCGGCACCTTGTGAGCATTATAAAAAAGGATTGAGTTTATGTAAAGCAAATATTAATCTGTCGGGAAGACTGAACTCAAAAGTCTAATATCATCCAAGTACGGGCAGGAAGGAAATTATTGTAATAGGTGATAAACTCTAACCGCACGTTCACCAGAAGAAAGGGGCCTTGGGTTCCCATCTCATTGACAGAGGAACATCCTCCTCTTTGATTTCACTGCCTACAAATGAAGACACCAAAAAGCACCATTTATGAACACTTTGCTGCTTACTGAGCCCTAATTCAGAAGCCAGGGCCTTCGTGGTGTATTCGCATCTCTTTTTGCACAAGTGTTAGTGAACTTTCCTCCTACCATCAACCTGCTGCTCGGTCAGTTGTCTCTGACCCTGCTGTGCTGGTGCAGGAGCTCCAGCTCGCTCGTCCTCTCCTCCGACATCACCAGGGAATTTGAGGCTCTTCCAGGAATGGGAGCAGCGAAAGGATGTCCCTGCTGCTCAGGGATAACACACCGGCCCATTTGCTTCCATTTGCCTTCATCCCAGCCTGCTACAAGGATTTTGTGTCCCCTTCCCATGTCAGACTGAGCCAGCAGCTGACCATGTCCCCCGTTTTTTGGGACCCACACAGGCACTGCTGAACCCCAAAGAGTTCACGTGAGCAGGGACCGTCCCTGCGCCAGCATAAACGAGACCGTGGAGGTGACAGCCCACTGGTGTGGGACAGAGCGAGCAGGAGGACGCTGCTGCTCTCCCGCATCCCTGCAGCAGCAGCCAGCGCCTGGGGTGACATTTGCCACCGAGTAGAGCAGGCTGGTAAAATCCACCTGCCCCAGGAAAATGCCTCCTGACCCCAAATCTGCATGTGGAGGGGATGGAGCAGGTGAAAAGTGTCTTCCTGTCCCCTGCCAGTGACAGCTGGTGCTTTGAAATGTGGCATCAATTAAAATCCACCACGTACAAAGCAAAGATGGTCAGCAAACGCTGGGACACTCCCAGCCTTTCTGATCCCAGCCTGCATGAACTTGCTGCTTCCATGCAGAAACCCCAGAGCTGCATCTGGCCATTAAACCAGGAGGCCACTGGCCTCTTCCCTTACTAAAAACCCAAGGTCACCACTAGCCCTACACTGTCCTAGTCCATGTCCCTTGCAGTTGTGGACTAAAGGTTCATCACGTAAGCAAGGTTCCTGCAACACATCCCACCCCTGATTGTGACCAGTGCTGTGCAGGGAGGGAAGAGGCACCCAGCACCAGTCCCTGATGCCACCTGTGTGACAGAAAACCCAACCCTGCAGCCCCAGGAATGGGCAGACAGACCTTGCGCAAGGTGCTCCTGGTCTGAAGTACACGACAGAAACATCTCACGGTTGTCAGCAGACAGGCAGAGCCCCTTCCCCGTGGCTGTGTGGGGCCAGGGGGCCTGCAGGGCGGGTGGGACACCCTGAGAACCAGAAATCAGACTTCCCAGCACACGAGAGAACAGAGCCCAGGGGCCGGAGCCGTGTCTCATCCCCTGGGAACCCAGCATGGCACCATCTCATGGCTGGGCAGCTCCTCCCTTCCCTTCAGAGCTTGTCTTCTGTCCCCCTGTGAGCCCAAAGGACAACGTGGGACAGGGCAGGTACATTATAAGCACGTCACCTCCCTGCAGACCTCCTGATTCCCTCCTGAACACTCTTGAGGCACAATGTGATCATCGACTGGCACAGGATTGAAAAGGAAAAGATACAGACGAGCACTGGACCAGCGTGTAAACTCATCTTTGAGTAACAAATTGCTTAAAAAGGAAGAAATTAATGGCCAGCAAACGTGTACCAAGAAATAGAAGCCTCCAAATGGCTCTGTGGCTGCTGGCGATGCTGTGATGGCATCTGCTGCCTCCAGCTGAAATGCAGGAGCCCGCCCTGCACAGAGCTCCGTGGGGCAGGGACAGAGGGACGCGCTGCTCACCGCTTCCCGTCTTCCAAACCCGGACTTGATTGCCATGGATGAACTGACTAGCAAGCAAAGAACAAAATTAAGTGCTTTTACAGTGGTACTTTGTGCCATTTGTTTAAACCACTGTGATGATTTAACGCTCTGCCGTGGGGACTCTGTGACACTGGAGTTTCAGCCCGGGGAAGGGCCGGGGCTGTTAGGAGCCATCTTGCAGGTAGGGCAGGTCACGGCTCATCTCAGCACCGCTTTGTGCACTGCAAGCACTGCAAGCCCTCAGAGAAAACGTGCTGGAGGAGTTCGCCATGTGCAGACACAGACATCATGGACAGCTTTAGCAGAGAGACAGGTTTGAACACGGCTTTTGATAGGTGCTGTTGGCACCAGATTGGGTGTGACAAGAGCTGTTCAGGGGGAATTCTATTGGAGTTAAAAATGTTAGCCGAATTCTCTAATTATATCCCTTTTTCTCCCTTATTCATACCCATATATAACAGTTGTGCTGAGTTTTGGTACCTTCCCAGTGCTCCCAACACCTACACATCAGCTGCACTCGCCCTGCACAGGGCCCAGCTGTCCCCTGGTCCCCTTGGCCAAGTTCACGAGCGTCGCCCCTCGGCACAGCGCACAAGGTCACTGCGGGAAACCAGCGTCACAGGGATGAAGCACAAGGCTGTTTGAGTTTTCCAGTGCTATTGGCAAAATCCAGCTCTCCAGATGAATTTTTCATATTCCAAACCCAAGCAAGGAGGAAATAAGATGATACAGATGTCCTCATATCACCCCGGGGCCATCCTCCAAACAGGCACTTCTAACACCCTCTTAGTTTCAAGCCACTGAGTTTTCATATGCACTCACAGCACATGCAGCCCCACAGCGGTGCGGCTGCCAGGTTCTATCAGTTCAGCAGAGCATCATTTGCTTTACAGTGCTACAATACTTGATTACAGCATCCTCTTCCCTCTGCCCATAGATAGAAACTATCTTGAGGTCAGGGCTACTTGTCTCATGAAATACCATCCTAGGTGTTAGGCAGCAAAGTGACTTTTTTCCTACCCTGTCCTAACAATTTGGCTACAGCGACAGGCTTGGCGGGGCTCGGCCAAGCCCCGATCGCAGCAATTGCTGCCCTGTCCTGGTTCCTGCATCTCAGGTCCCCTCCAGGCTGGCGCTGGCCTGGGGGCGGTTTCAGCAGGACCATGGAGAAGCTCTGCAGGAGACACTGTGTCCATGAGCTGGGGACACCAAGCTTCTCCAAAAAGGGAAAACAGGTTAAACGGCAGCTTGGCGTTGTCTCCTCTTGGCCAGTGCTGAGTGGTCCAGTGAGAGCTGTGTGACTCGGCCTGAGGATGGGCGTCTCCTCACTCCTCTCGATTCTCCAGCCACAGAAACCCAGTGCATATGGAGGTGCCTCCCTGCCCACTACCCAGTCTATTAAAAATGCTTCTTTTAGGCCAGAGCAGATTTTTACCAAGTAGAGATCAGCAAAGAGAGGAGCCCTTCTCAAACACACCCTTGGGTGCCAAAGGAAAGGCCCTGGGTCAGGTGCAAAGCCACCTCTGGTGCAGAGGTGACCACAGCTCCATACATCTTGTCCACGTGGCAACAAGAGGTGCCCCAGCACCTGCGGGACACCCACGGCTGCGACTGACCCCAAGGCAGGATTCTCCCCTGGGGTGCTGGTTTGACTGCAAACGAGTTAGTTTTCTTCATGCGGTTAGAAACTTAGTACGGTCATTATTTGGATTTAGCTTGAGAACAAGAAGATAACACCCCAAGACAGAGTTAATGTTTTTCTCCAAGTAACTTTCCAGTGGTTTTGAGTTGGAACAAAGACAATATAAGAAGTTACTGTTACCTCAGTCGCTGTCTGGGAGCCAAGGTCTTCCTGAGCTCCCTGTCTGCGGTGCAGGCAGCTGGGAAGGGGGACACGGTGGGACAGACCTCGACTGACACCAGACTCATAAATGAGAACACTCCACGCCATTAGCGTCACGCTTCCTATTTAAGGAGAGGTGGGTTTTCCGGCCAGAGAGATGGAACCTGTTTGGTTCTGCTCCATTTCAGTGGAGTTCTGTTCGGAACTTCTCTTTAGTTTCTCTCCATCCTGCCGTTGCAGAGGCCCCTGGGCCATTCTGCCTTATTTTCTCTCTTCTCTCCCCAGGATCAGCTGTTGGGCACCAGGATGCCCCTTCCTGGCACTGGCTGCTCCGTGCAGATGGAGTTCATGAGCAATTGCGCAGAGTATCTTTTATATTCTATTTTCCATTTTATATATATTACTACTAGTAATGGTATATTAGTATTATTTTTGTTAATTTATTTAACTGTGTTTATCTCAGTCCATGAGTTTCTCCCCTTTTGATTCCCTCCCCTGTTTAGGGGTCAGGGGGAAGTTAGCAAGTGTTATCATGGTTTAGATTGTGAGCTCGGGTTAAACCACAACACTTGGTGACATTCATCAGTGAGGAGGTGTTTCCTGGCCAGGACTTTGGGAGGGCTGGGGTTGGGCTGTTGAGCGGGTTTGCCTGTTGCCCACTCCTGCGTATAGCTGCCTGTGCCGCGGTGCCAGCCCCGGAGCTACCAAAACCCAGTAATGGCGATCATTATTTGCTCCAACAGTAAAATGATGACTGAAAATACATACATATGCGTATTTGTGTCTGGGATGCACATCTACCGCCACGTCTCTCAGAACCGTACCTGAGGACTGGCACTTCAGTACCTGGGATGGTGCTGCCCCCAGCACACACCTGTTCAGAGGGGAGGCTGCCCACAGCCCCTCCTGTTTTAGAGGGACCACCAGCCCAAAAACGTGCTCTGGGTTCACAGGTATGAAGTAAAGCCAGAGTCTTTTGGTCAAGTTCAACAGCTTGCTGAGGCTGGGAAGAAATTAGAGCCTAGCTGGGTTAGATCCAGGCTGGAGCCAGGAGAGCTCGGCTCCAAGCTCAGCATCCAGAATCATAGAATCACGGACTCATAAAATGTCCTGAGCTAGAGGGACCCACCAGGATCATGGAGTCCAACTCCCGTCCCTGCACAGGACACCCCACAGGTCACCCCGTGTGTCTGAGGACGGTGTCCAGTCTCTTCTTGAACACTGTCGGGTTGGGGCCGTGACACCTCCCTGGGGAGCCTGTTCAGTGTCCAGCACCTCTGGGGGAAGAACCTTTTCCTCATGTCCCACTGACCCTCCCTGGCACATCTGCTGCCGTTCCCTGGGCTCTGTCACTGTCACAGAGCAGAGCTCACCCTGCCCCTCCTGCTCCTGCTGAGGAACCTGCAGCCCATGAGCTCTGCCCTCAGGCTGCTCTGCTCCAGCTGAGCAAACCCAGGGACTGCAGCCGCTGCTCATCCGGCTTCCCCTCCAAACCTTCACCAGCTTCGCAGCCTCCTCTGGACACTCTGCAGTAGCTTTGTCTCCTTTTCTCCTGTGTCCCAGCCCTGCACACAGTGAATGCTGCAGGTGAGGCCGCCCCAGCGCAGAGCAGAGCGGGACAATCCCCCCTGCCCGGCTGGCCGTGCTGTGCTGGGTGCACAGGACACGGTCGCTCTCGCCCATCGAGCCTGCCCAGCAGTGCAGGGACACGAGGACATGCCAGGGGATGAGAGCAGCAAAGCGACTGAGCATCTATTGGTGTCTCCATGGGATGTGCACCCATCATGGGTTATGAGCTGGGCAGCGTTGGCTGCCACACTGTGAGAGAGTCAGTGATGCTAGTGCTGTTTGGTACATCCCCTGACAGCCCTGCATGACCCTGGCACACAGCGGGGTCGGGGTTTTCCTGCAGCTGGACCCACACAGCCTTGTCCTCACTGCAGGTGCTGCTCTGCCCACCCCACCTGCCCCCCGGCAGGGACAGGGACATGGACATGACCTCAGCACCAGGCAGGCGGCCATCGCCATTGGAGCTGATTGACTGAAATCATCCGGGGAAAACTGTGACAGAAAGTTTAGCACAGTCTCCATGGAATATATCAAAGCAGCGTCAGTCATCTAATAGGATAAGTAACGTAAGCTGTGTTGCACAAAGAGGAGCACTAATGGGATATTGCTTTATGCAGGAGACAGTTTGATGTATCTGGGCCACTGCTAACTAAATCCTCCCTGAAGTCCTCTCTTTGTGGCTCTTTTGGCTCCAGGATTAATCAGCTCTCTCCTTTTTATCTGAAAGACACGAGGCCAGCGGCTGCCTGCAGCTCCCAGTGCAAAGCACCCCCGGGGCGCACGTCACCGCGGGTGGGGGAGCACGGCGGTGGCCTCAGCCATCCGCAGGGGCTGCGTCCTGCTCGCAGGTCCGGGTTTATTTGTGGTGTCCCGTGCCTGCACGATGCCCAGGGACCCTGTGTGGCCCAGCGGGCACTGGGGCGCATGGCATGCCCTGATTTTGGTTGCTGACGGCTCCCTGGGGCACAGGAGAGAGGCACGTTGGGACACACAAGGCCGAAGTTGTGCTGAGGATCATAACTTGCACTCAGCCTGACCTTGGAGCACTTGAGGCAGGGTTGACTTCCAGGAATCCTCCCCAAAACCAAAAGTCTTCCTGATAAAAAGCCACAGGGCAGAGGAAAGGAGGAAACAAGAGACTCATAGGGAATGACTGCAAAGCCCTTCTGAAATAAACCCACAGCAAGCTCAGCAGCCTGTGTCTTGGCAGGTAACAGGCCAAGTGGGCCCAGGAGGACACAAGTGTCCTCCAGTTTTGTGCAGCTGAGGCATGAAGTAGAGAAAAATGCCCCATTTTACACGAGCGTACAGTTAAGCAGAGCCCTGCACAGAGACAAGCTCTGAGAGCAGCCGCAGGACTTCCCATCAGCAGAGTCCTCTGGGTCCTCACACCCCCACTCACTCCTCTGAGTGCATTTCATCCCCAAAACCCCGTTCCAGCAAGATGTGACATCCATTTGTGAGACCGAGACTCGGGGCCCAGCAGATCTGTGCTGCAGCCCGCGGGTTATGTGCAAGCACCGAGAGCTTCAGCTGGTGGTGCTCACAGCTGGTTCAGGGTCCTCAGGCCAGGCTGGTGTCACCTGTGGCAGCGGTGGCAGCAGAACATGCACCAGCCTTGCTGCCACAGCTGCGGCGCTGCCACCAGCCTGGAAGGGCAGGACGGGGTAACTGGGGTAACTGAATAGTCGTGGGGGCTGACTGAGGAACATCATTGCTCAAGATGCAGGAACACAAGAGGAAATAGTTTTCAAGAACAGATTCCAAGAGCAGCCAGTAGACCAGCAGGATGCCACGTCCAGGGATCCCGTGTAATCAAGGTCCATCAAGGGAGGGAGTAAGTGACCCAAAGCAGGGCTTTGCAAACCAGCAGGTCAAATGTGTCCAAGTCAAAGCATGTCCTGGAAGCTGTTGGGAATGTCATTGTTGTGGCATTTCCCCAGGTGCCCTCAGGCCAGGCAAGGAGAGGCACAAGCCTGGGGACACCCACGTGTGGCCTCTCCAGTGCCCGCTGGCTCCTGTGGGTCACCACTCCTCAGGCTCATTCTCCAAACACGCATGTTCCAGTCTTGTAAAGCTTCTGCTTCTGTCTCTGAGGAGGAAAATCCAAGAACATCCTCAGAACTTCTGAACTTCAGAACTTCTGTTTCCTATATGTATGTCTTTCAACTTTAAACCAGCCTTTTTAAGTGCTTCTTAAACAGCCTTCAGCCTCAGACAGGCCTCAAAGGAAGAGCTGGCCGGTCAGGAGAGCAGGCTGCCTTCTCCTCCTAAGTTTGCAAAGGAATCACAAGATAACAAATTAATTCCCCAACTAATGTGAATATTTTATGCTGAAAGGGTTTTCTACAGCACCCAGTCTGAGGAGGCTTTTGAGTGTGCTTTGTACAAGGAGTCATTGCCCTGTTCATACTGAGATGGCATCTGGCAGCTCTGGTGTAAGGGCACTGATCTACGTTCGCAAAGAAACATTTGAAAAGAAGCTCTTAGGGTTGCAGAAGTTTGAAGAATGACCAAGTTTTCCATCCTTAAGTAGAAAAGTGACCAAGAAATAACTGACAACTTCAGTACAGTATTACATAACCAAAAATATGTGCAAAGTTTAAGGAATAAAGACTACAAAGTATCTACTAAAGAAAAGAATTTCAATAGGGGGATTTTTAGAACTGCTTATGTGATTTTAAAAAGAAAAGGGATGAAGAGGCTTCATTTCCCAAAGGAGTCCACGGCTCTGCAACATGACTGCAACCATCGTTTTCTGCAGTGCTGAGCGGAGCGTTGTGACAGCACTTTCCACTACAAAGTTCTGTTTCTACCCTAAAAATAATTCTAAGAAGTTTGTTTTCTTGCTTTGAAGGTCAGATCTTTCCCTGGCTGGTTTCTTTTCATTTGAGAAGATGCTCTTTTTGGTTGACTGTCTTTGGGCACAGCTCTCTACAGATTTACAAGCTCTATTCGCAGCGTATTTGCGATCTGACATCTCTTTGCAGGTGCTCTGTGCAGCATCACCAACTCTAACACTGATGTCCATCTTTCTAGGAGAACAATGAAGAGAAGAATTTTGACGCTGCAGCCCAGGACAGGCGCCTGGGAGGTGAGACACATCAGCTTGTGCCCAAGGAGGTGGCACCGACTGACAGGCTTGTTGGTTGGCCCTTGTTGAGACAGCACAACAGATTTCCTTGATGGGCTCACTGGTTTGCTTAGCAAACAATCATTTGCCTTCATCTCAAGTGTAAAAGTCATTTTACATGCCTCCTGATCTGCAAAGACAAGTTTGCAGTGACCCAGAATTAGATCCCAAGTTGCTGCTGGTTGTCCCCAGCAGCCGCTGTGAAGGGCTGTGCATCGAGACCCAGTTCTACCGCCTTCCAGCAACTGTGCCCCTTGCTCAGCTCTGCTGTCCCTCCTTTGAGCAGGGAACTGCCCCGTGGAGAATGTCACCTCTCACAGACAAGAAAGGTGAATGAGTGTGGGACAGGAGATGGAGATGGCGCAGCCCCGAGCCAGGCTGGGAGCAGGACAGAGAGCCCCAGCTGGACAAGGGTGTCTAGGGGATGCTGGTGCAGGCGAGGGAGGACGGGGACGGAGGGGAAGGATGACAGTGGCTGGAAATGGGGAAAGGGGGACAGATGGGGCTCCTGGCAGGGGTTGGCAGCGACCATGGTTCCCATTACACACTCCCTGCTTGAATGCTGAAGGCACCAGTCATGGCTCCATCTGGGAAGAGGCAGCTGATGATCAGGCTTTGCTCCAGAGGGCTCTGTCCTCATGAGGATGCTTTCATCTGGCTGTGATTAAAGCCTCCAGAGGAGCTGAAGCTGCACAGACCTCCTATCTCCAGGTCATCTGCGGGGGCACCTTCTGGACAGTGACACTGTCCCATTGCTCTGGTTTGCACCATTAACACGTACCCGGGATCACATGCCTGCTGAGCACAGACCGTCCTCATTGCTGGTGGTTCACCACCCTGGTGTCGGTACCTCACAAAACAGGATGGACCATCAGTCACTGTAAGGACAGTCCTCTCCTTCCCAGCAGGGCCAAACATGCAGACTGTGACCTGGGGTTTCTCTTCAAGCCTCAAACTGCTCTTCAAGAAATCTCTGGTGCTGTCTGGGGACTGGTTGCACACATTGTCCAAATGCAGGACTGCCATCTCCTGGGCAGCTGCGAATCTCAGCCTGCAACAGCCCCAGGAAACCATCCCGGGGTGACTCAGAGGCCACGTGGCTCAGAAGGTGCTGCGATGGCAGGTACTGCCCACAAAGACAAACTCGGCCTTTGGGTACTTCAAACGCAGCTGCAGTACGAGCTCCAGGGTCAATTAACAGCTCTGTGGCCTCTGTGTGTTCAAGCTGTGCACTAAGCAGAGCACGATTCCCACCACTGAGTAATGAGGTTTTGCTCTAATGCAAACATGAGCAGGGCATCATGGACTGAAAGTCCCTGAAGAGCCAACTGGGCTTGAACAGACACCCTTTGTCACCCCACGGCACCCTTGGTGTAGTTTCTTACACACCATTTCCCAGTCTGAAAAAGGATTTGGGGAAACCAGAGCTTCACCAGATGCTCCTGCACCGATGCCAGAGGGTCGCTGTGCCTCGGAGCCTGACGGTTTGCCATGGAGGAACGTGCACATGGCTCCATGCTGGACACGTCCCTCCCCACGGGCCCTGCCCTGCCTCCCGCTCCCCAGGACTCCCCTGCCCAGCACTGGTCTCATCCCCACCGGTCCCCCAGCCCACACGTTGTCACTCCCCATGGCCGGACCCCTTGTGCAGCCCCAGTGCCAGAGCCCACAGTGGGGCGTGTGCACTCACCTCTGCCTTTCGGCCAAACACCTCCACCCCAAACTACCCTATAATCCCAAACCCTCCTCTTTTCATCACATGCCAGTTTTCCCTCTCCTCTCCTCTCCTCTCCTCTCCTCTCCTCTCCTCTCCTCGCCTCTCCTCTCCTCGCCTCGCCTCGCCTCGCCTCGCCTCGCCTCGCCTCGCCTCCCCTCTCCTCCTCTATCCTCCCCTTCCCTCCCCTCCCCTCCCCTCCCCTCCCCTCCCCTGCCCTCCCCTCCCCTCTCCTCCCCTCCTCTCCCCTCCCCTCCCCTCCCCTCTCCTCTCCTCCCCTCTCCTCCCCTCCCCTCTCCTCCCCTCCCGCAGGCAGGAGCGATGGAGGATTTCAGCCCAAGCAGTCACGGTCTGACACAATGACAGGTAACATAACCAAGCCTGACAGGAAGGACCACATAATCCTTTTCTACTGGCTGGAGCTGCCTGCACTTTGAAAATAACTCCTATAGCACCTCAGAGAAGTGATGGGAATCCTCAACAGCTGTTCTTAAACTCACCACCAGATTTGTGGCATTAAACCTCCATTCTGGGAGCAGCAGGAAAGAAGAACAAGTATCACCATAATGAAGATTTAGATGCCTCAGCTTTAATTTTGTGGTCTATATATGTGTGCAGAAATTAGGAGGAGACGCTGACTTGGAACAGGAAAGCTATGGAGGCATCAGCAGTGCTCCCAGAGGATCGTTTCGGACGTGATCCGTCTGCCTGGTGTGGTGGGACGGCAGCGGGAGCCGCGTGCCCCAGGCAGGATGGGCAAGGCCCTTTTTGGCAGCACCACGGCAGATACAGGAGAGAAATGAGGGTCAAGGAAGGGCATTTGTCGGGATAAAGCCAAGCAGAGGATGCACCACGGGAGCAGACATGGAGGTTCTAACTGCGTGGGTGAACCTGGAGGTGACCAGGCTGAGACTAAGCCAAGCAGAGCAGGACACTGATGTGCCTTTCCATGCAGGAAGGACAACCCCAAATTTAGTCCAAATATAGAAGCCAAGTTAAAGATACCGAGTGTAGCAATGCAGTGAGAAGACAGGCTGTGTCCAGCAGCCCTGTGCAGGCTGTCAGGGAAGCCAGACACCCACTCTGTGACTGTGTTTCTCCCACTAAGTGACCCTGCAAAGTAATATCTTGCTGCACAACATGGCGCTTGCACAGGAAAACAGCAGGAGCTGAGCTTTGTCCTCTGCAGCACCCATGGCCAGGTGAGGTCCAGCAGCCACCCATTCACCCCGGCTCTCTCCAGAACCCTGAAGAAGCATCCAAGGTGCTGCTGATTCTGTTATCAGGAAAATACTTCTTTCTCTAAGCATACTGCTGGATCCATGCCTTGCATCATGTGGAGAGAAAGATGCATTTGTAGCTGCATCCATTGGTAGGCACTCTCATTCTGTTAATAAACTTTATACTTATGTTACAGCATTACCACTGTCTCCTGCCTGCTAAACAATAATTTTAAATGCTGTGGAAAATACAGCTGGCTTCTGTCTGCCCACAGACACGATGTTCTGTGCGTTAACTGATGTGTTACAGGGATACGCAAAGCACAAACCTCTCTGTTTCCAAGATTACAAACACCTCAAACAAATAAATGTCCTGCGGAGTTAAATGCCTTTCCTACTCCATCAGCAGAAATGATGTGGTTCTTCTACTAAAGCAATCTGGTAAATACATGATAATAACCTGGTAATAACATCTACAATCTGGTAAATACTAAGTGTGAGATTCAGATACGTAAGTGGGATCATTGAGGACCAAAAGTAACTGGAAAAGCCATGAAAATTCCAAGATCAGCAGAGTTCTGCTCCCGTATTTCAGCAGAAATATTTTCCACGGAGACCTGAAGACTTATCAAACACAAAACCTGCATATTTATACTTAAGGAGTGATAAAGTTTTCCATGTTATACATATTTGTATGAAAATAAAATGGATGTCGCCTTGTAGCTTGGGTTACAGCTAAGGCCTGGGGACATGGCATGAGAAAAGGGATGGGAAAACTCAATGAGGGAGGACTCACAGCAGTCTAAAACTCATATATCTGATTAATCACCTTCTGCATCACACCCAGGGAAGTTCACATTGAGTTGTAGACACTCTAGGGTCCTTTCATACCGTTAAAGTGATGGGAAAAGGCGTTTGTGTTCCTGAGAACTGGGCTATAAGGGAGCAGCACTGAAGAGATCTCCATCAAACCAAAATGGGCTTTCGTTCCTTCAGTCCAAAGGGAGAGTGCAAACTTTAATTAACTCAATAGCTGTTGAGAGCTTGGAGACCTGCAGATTAATGGTTCTGGCTGCAAAACTGCAGAGCATCAGCACTGCAGGCAGCCCTGCCGCGCTGCGCACAGGCAGGGAGCACAAAGAGCTGCGCCAGGGACTCGCCCGGCCCGCGCGGATGCGGCTGTGCCGGGAGCTCCTCACCGCGCCCATGGAAAATGCCAAAGCTTGAAAAAGCATGAGCACGAGCTGCCCCGTGCATGTCCCACAATATCCTTCTCTCTGAATGGCAGGTGTGGAGGTGATGGGTGGACTGTCACACCCAGAGAGTGGTGGTCAATGGCACAATGTCTGGATGGACACTGGTGACAAGTGGTGTCCCTCAGCGGTCCGTACTGGGACCAGATCTGTTTAACATCTTCATCAGTGACACAGTGGGATCAAGGGCACCCTCAGCAAGTTTGCAGATGACACCAGACTGAGTGGTGGAGGTGACACACCTGAGGGGCGGGATCCATCCAGAGGGACAAGCTGGAGAAGTGGGTCCATGCGAACCCTATGAGGTTCAACAAGGTCAAGTGCAAGGTCCTGCACCTGGGTCTGGGCAACCCCCAGTATCAGTCCAGGCTGGAGGATGAAGGGATGGGGAGCAGACCTGCGGAGAAGGACTTGGGGTGCTGGGAGGTGAAAGACTGGACATGAGCCAGCAACGTGCGCTTGCAGCCCTGAAGGCAAATGGTACCCTGGGCTGCACTCCCAGCCCTGTGGGCAGCAGGTCTGGGAGGGGATTGTCCCCTCTGCCCTGCTCTGTGAGACCCCCCTGCAGTGCTGGTCCAGCTCTGGGTCCTCAGCATAGGACACACATGGACCTGCTGGAGAGGGGCCAGAGGAGACACAGGAATGACCCGAGGCTGGAACAGCTCTGCTGGGGGACAGGTGAGAGAGCTGGGGGGTTCAGCTGGAGAAGAGAAGCTCCAGGGAGACCTTAGTGTGGCCTTTCTGAACTTAAAATGGGTCCATGAGAAAGATGGGGACAGACTTTTGAGCAGGGCCTGTTGCGATAGGACAAGAGTTGATGGTTTAAACTACAGGAGGGAGATTCAGGCTGGACATGAGGAAGGAATTGTTGCCCTGAGGGTGGTGAGAGCCTGGCCCAGGTTGGCCAGAGAGGTGGTGGATGAACCGTCCCTGGAGACATCCCAGGCCAGGCTGGACGGGGCTCTGAGCACCCTGAGCTGGTGCAGATGTCCCTGCTCATGGCAGGGGGGGCACTGGGGGAGCTGGGAAGGGCCCTTCAATCCAAACTATTCTACAACTCCCTGATTTTATGTTAAATGCTGCCATTTCCAGTGAGCTCACACGGAGCTGCAACGTGGACTTTGGGAATAGGAAGGGAAATGCAGTGAGCTCTGGGGCTCTAGGCATCTCTGCTGGGAAGTGGTGGTACAAAGGGCATAAAACCTGCCTTTTTCCACATGTATAGTCAAGCTTTAGCTATGCAGTATCAGTTTCACCCAGAAGCAGAAAACCAGCCACACAGGGATGTCACTCAGGGACAACACCAGAACAAGCCTGCTCTGTGTCCATGGGAAGGGAGAACCAGAAGACAAGTCATTGACAACCTGAAATGTGCTTCTGCACATCAAGCACCACCACCTCTCCCTGCTGGCCTGTGGTGACACAGCTGAGCTGGTGTAAAGTTATCTCTGACCCAATCATGAGAACCCACACCACCCAGTAAGTGCCGGTTTCTCCATTTAAGGCACGTGGATTCTTAGCATACAAAAACAATGGGCCTTTTCAGGATGTACCTTCACTGTGGGCTTTGTGACCATCAGATGACAAATCCCGTGTGGATGCAGAACATCTAATGCTCAGCTGTCTTAACTAACAGTCCTTGTCCCAGATCCCAGATTCCCTTCCCCGGGAGCTGGACTGTTGGGATGGTCAGTGGCCCACTTGCTGCCAAAGGACACATATTGGATGGATCTCCTTCCTCTTTTTGCTAACACAACTAGGGTACACCAAACTGAAAGCTAAAGTAAAAATGTCACGATGGATAGAGAGGTCCTCCTAAGTTAAAAGATGCAAAAAACTGAAGGAGTAACTGGAGATGTAGGTCTGTCTCGATGTGCATTATGATCTGCTCTTGCATCTCCTGGATTTTATAGAATTAGAGAATCATTTTGGTTGGAAGAGACCATCAAGATCACAGAGTCCAACTGTTAACCCAACTCTGGCACTGCCCCATGTCCTTGAGAACCTCATGTCCGTCTGTCCAGCCCTCCAGGGATGGTGACTCCAGCACTGCCCTGGGCAGCCTGTTCCAATGCCCCACAGCCCTTTGGGGAAGAAATTGTTCCCAGATCCAACCTCACCCTCCCCTGGCGCAACTTGAGGCTGTTTCCTCTCATCATGTCATTTGTTATAATAGTTGGGAGAAGAGACCAGCACCTTCCATAGTAAAACCTCCTTTCAGGTAGTTGTGGAGAGCTCAGAGGCACTTCTGCACAAAATATGAACATGCCACGGCACATTGGTTCCCACACAGTGCTCCTGTGCATGATCAAAAAGCAAAACATTCTGTCTTTTGTCAGGCCAGAGATGGCAACCTGGTATCATTTCAGTGGCACCAGCCCTTCATGTCCCCAGGCACAGCTGCTTCCCACCACAGACACCCAGGTCTGCACTGAGGACAAGGTGTCTTTTTCTTCACCCTCAGACTACATGCCCTTGGTTTGTTTATGGGATCTTCTCAACTCTCATTTCCAAGCCCATCTTCTTGTGCAGAACCTCTTGCCAGGACGGGCAGGCTGAGCTGTGTTAGGTCTTAAAAAAGGTCCCATGGGCCTGGAGGACATTGTCACACAGCCCAGGACGGAGGCAGAGCCTGGACCTGGTGCAGACTCTGCTTCAGGGTGTCCTGTCCCAGCAGCCCTGGGAGAGGAGCAGCGAGCAGGGCTGGCCAGAGCAGGAAAGAGCAAGAAGGTGGATCTAGAGGTGGATCTTCGCTGCTGTCCAGCCACAGTGGAAAACCGCTGTCCTGACGCTGCCTGGCAAGTACTGGCAGCGCTAAAGCAGAAGCATCCAGGTGTGGAGAGGGACAGGAAGGGTGGGACGCCCCAATGCATCTGGGGGGTGCAGTGTGGTACAGGAAGAAAAGGAGGATGGCCATGAGAAGGCAGTTCAATACCACCCTATTGCTGGGTCTTTTGTACAGCCTGAAGACAGAGGGCGTGCATATACATATATATTGTTAATAAAAGGCATTTCCCCTTTTCAACTCATTGCCTGGCCCCTTCAAACATAAGAACAGCTAAAATCAGACCAAGAGGCTATTTAGCCCAGCATTGCCTCTGCGGGAGCTGCCTCGGGGCTCTGGAGAAGCAATTGGGACAATGATGGGCTTTGATTTCCATGAGAATGTCAGCCTCCAGATACCTTCAGCTGGGGGATTCTCTGGGCTGGATGCGGTTTCTGTCCTCTCTCGCCAGCTATTACAGTAGGAATGGTTTCTTGGCTAACCCAGGCTTCCCCGTGCTCTGGGAAGCATTTACAGAAGCTCACAACAAGCAATGGGTCTCCTACCATTACCAGGCTGGGGTTGGGGGAGACTGGGATCCTCCTGCTCTTCAGGGCTCCATTTCACTAACTGCGAATTGCTGCCTGTGGCAGAGCCGCCACCGCAGCGCTGCGCCGAGGATCCGGGGGCTGGGAAGGTGCAGGGACAGTCTGCTGTTCCCAGGAACCTGGGACCTCTGGAGTGTGAACCTGCAGGTCCCAAATTCCCGAGCTGACATGGCAGGATTCCCCCTGAGCTGGCTCTGGTATCCGAAAGGTCACTATGGTTGATTTTAGAAGGAGTGGTGGAATTGCTGATGTTGTGGGCAGGTAGGAGGCTCCTGCTTCCCCCTCTGCAGTAACAGCAATGAGTCTTTGTCTTAAGAGTCAGAGATCTCAAACACCACCCTAGAGGACAGTTTTGAGCTTGTATACTTGGAAAGTGCTTTGGCTAGCCATGTGAAAGGACTTCAACTGGGAAAGGAAAACTCTTGATTACTAAAAATCATTCTACTAACCAGATTTTTTTTAAAAAGAGTATTTCAGTAGGTAACTCACACATGGAAAAAGAATAACAGCAAGTTCTGCTCTTGCCTTGGCTTCAGGGACATGAAAAGACGGCGTAAGGTCACTCTGCAGAGTGCAGCAAAAATACGGGAGAGCTGTCAGTGTGATTTCATATGCAAATAAAATGCTGTTTCAAAGCTGTTTGGAGTGTGTGAGGAGCTAAAACACTTGCTAAGCAAATCCTGCGGAGCACACATGGGAAATAGTGTCTTTTTATTCCGGCTGTGGAAGCGGAGCTGGCGCTGTGGGGACCGGGAGAAGCACAACTGCCTCATGGCGGCTCTTTGCAATGCTCCCAGAGATCACAAAAACACGTCACAGGCTCTCAGAGCTGTGACACCATCGACTGACACAAGGGCGTGCAGCTGCTTTGAGGGGATTGCTGTTCCCTGAACCCTGCACATATGCCATCCGCCACTTCAAGCATATCATACAGGTGTGTACAAGGTGATGTTGTCCTTGAAAATGCAGGGACATTTGGCTTGATGGCCTGATGGGAGCTGCAATTGCTCTCAGAAAGGAAATGGACCCAAAAAGGACTTCACTGCTTGAGCTGAGGGGCTGAGCACAGACATGCGCACCCAGATGTGTTTGACTCAGCAGGGCACCGTGGCTCCTTCTCTGCTTGCAGGTGCGTGTTGCAGACACGGTGTCATTGCAGCGTGGAGGAAGCAGAAGGTGCTCTGAGGTCTGCAGAGGGCGAGTCAAGGCTCCAGGCAGGGCTGGGCTGCGCAAGTCTGCAGAGGGAAATGTCTGCAGCAGATACATGTATTTATCAGATACCTTCTGCCAGCTGGAACATGAAGTGTTGGAGATAAACATTTACCTGCTGGAAACTTGCCTGAGATGGGAACCAGCTTTCAGTCGGAAATGAGGCTTTACAGGCTGAGAGCAGCGGTCACCAACACACCAGGGGACTTGCAGCGTCACTACCAAACAAAACAGGAAAACCAGAACCAAAGTCAGTCTCAGAGCAGCAGCTGGGTAGAAACACCTCCCTGAAAATGTTTAGGCAACAACCTGTGTGCTGCTGGGGAGATCACGCTGGAGCTCTGGTTCAGCATCTTAGATAAACTCAATAGACGAGGCAGGTGACATTTTTGAAGCCAGAGTCAACCGCACCCCTCGGGCAGCAGGGACACGCTGGAGGGCAGACATGCTCTGTGTACACCCGAGGTATCATTTTCAGTGCTGATGAGCTGTCATGGAGGCACCCTAAATGACTCCAAGAAAATAAGCTTAAACCAAGTTTAATTCAGAACTGAAACCAAACAACAGACCATAACCAAACAACAGAAACCAATGCAAGGGGGGGGCTAATCTAAATTGATCAGCACTGCAGCAACATTTAATAAACTGCAGGTTTGATGTACCAGTTGGGGATATTATTGCTAAATGACCACGTAAGATCAAAGATCCACAGCCTGCACACACTCACTCAAGAGGCCTCTTTTGCTCAGGAGTATCCAGAAGAAAGAATCACTTGCATGGGGTGGGCAAGGGCTCACTCAGGGATGTATCCAGAAGAAAATCACTCACCAAGGAGCAGGTGAGGGCTCTCAATCCCAGGAAGTCTCCTTAGATGGTGTCCCTGATCTCAGTCCCAGTGCTCCCAGACTAACTCCACAGGGCTCTTCAGACAGCGACCCATTTTATAACCTGGTCAGATCTGGCTGTGCTCATTACAAGCTGGTCCAGAATCTTCTCTGGGCCTGGATACGTCCTTGCCTGAAGATACATCTATTGACCAAGAGTCCTGCTCCTCCTGCTCCCTGCACCAGGGGGGAGGTGGCCTTGAGCAGTCACCATGTCCTGGGGACCTGACAGTTGGCATTGACCAAGGTGTGTACACAAGGACACGCTCAGAGGGGCACAAAAGGCACTGAAGACCCATCAACTACTCTACTAAAAGCTCCAGAGCTCATTGGGGATGTGCAACTGTCATGTGAGCGATTGACTCCTTTACATGAGAGAACATCTGCTCACAGCTGAGCCACACACATCTGCTCACCCTTCCCGAGGAAATAACTCATCTTCTAGTAACCTGCTCAGAAATGAAGAGTTCAGAAGTGAAAATCATGCAAGAATGGAATGCCCCTGTTGGTCTGAGACAGGGATATGGAGCCTGTCCCTGGGTTCATCAAGATATGGATAAATGGAAGAGAATGAGCTCTTCAGGTCTTGGGATTCACTTATTTGTCCCTATGCTGAGCCTCAGCTATTTCAAAGCAATGGGCAGCATTAGGAAGCAGGTGCTTTTTCTCCAGGGAAGCCCCTGAGAGCTGTGAGGCTGCTCTCCAGATCAGCCCAAAGGTCGGTACCACCTCCTGCTCTGCTCCTGTTCTGCAGCCCAGGATCAAGTCACAGAGAGCAAACACAGTGCCCAGCACAGCCAAAGCCACCCCGGGCATAGAGGAGCAGGTGCAACTGCGGTGACGGCTACAGCAGCACAAAGGACACCAGTGGACAGACAGCAGGACATGGCAGAGCTGACAACCACGAGGGCTGTGGTGACTGCAGCAAGAGGCGCTGCGTGGATACCTGGAAGGACAGTGATTAATTACTCTGAATTATACAGGGGAGTTGCTTGGTGTTCAGCTGTGTAAACCCTGGATTTAACCACAAACAGACAAAGCTCACCTAGGGAGGGATTTTCTTGTTCTCTGACCATACCCAAATGCTGCGACATTTGGCAAACTCCCAGCTCTGCTGCTCCTGGAAGGTTTGCTCCTCTGAACCATCCCAGCTTGTCCTCATCACGTGTGGGCCTGGCAGCAAGAACAGAACTGCAGACACAACAGCAGGGCTGCACGGAAATACTGTACCCAAAACTGCTTTAGCTCGCTTTTTAACAGCCACAGCACATTAGTGGCCGTGCTGTCACTCTGTAATGGCACCCAGACTTCTTGCTCCTGTTGTTTCCAAGTTATTTCCAACCAAGGAACTTTCTGCTTATAAGTTCCTTCAGTATACAAGTTTGTACACTGCACTGTTTTGTTTCTTCTGAAGACAACTCCTCCTGATCATCCTGTACCTGACCCTTCCCTGCACCCACAGCCTCTCCCGACCTCATACATTGCGTAATAAATTAATAGAAACAAGTCATTCTCTAAAACCATTCCTTGTGATCCTTTATCCACCCCAACTCCCCCTCCAATAAATTGTCATCTTCTGTTTAGCTGGGCCCTTACCCACCCCATCATTTGTACATACAGCTCTGAAAGTCAGGGAACTTTGCCAAAGCAGCATCACACTTTACCACATTCTTCATGCATTTCCCCCCTATTTCCTGTGTGCTTATGAGCACAGCTCAGCTGGAGTTGGACAGACAAACACCAAGCCAGGGGGCCTGAGACTTTGTTGGCTGGAGCTGCAGAGGTTCTGAACTTCAGGGCCTGGTTAGAGCTTCAGCTGATCCCCAGGAGCAGGTGCATCCCCGAGTGCTGTCACCACCAGCAGGCAGGGCAGAGGGGACACCTGGCCTTGTCAGGGGCTCTCTTCAGCACCAGGTGAAGCCTTTGCGATAAAGTAGTAACTTCTACATTTACATGTTATGCCATGATGCTCTTTCAGTGGAAATCCATAATGGAAGGACACGTTTACAGTCTAGGTGGTAGAAAGGCATTACTCAACTTTGTGGGCAGTTTGGGGAGCTGAATTTTGCCAAGGCTGTTTCTTTTCACCCTGAGTCAGCCACCACAGGGCTGTACAGAGCAGACCTACTCCTCAGTGCCATAAAGCAGCACCGACCCAGGATCACTAGAAAATACTTAATACACTAAATTTTAAGTGAATTCTGTTTTCCTGATCATTGAAAACGGGGTTAGAGGGAACAATGCTGGGCTTGTATTTTTGCTGTGCTTCTGGCCAGAGCTGCATCAACCCCCCGGAAACTCTGAGGAGACAAACACAGCATATACAGAACCCCAGAATGTCAGGGGTTGGAGGGCCCTGGAAAGCTCATCCAGTGCAATCCCCCCATGGAGCAGGAACACCCAGATGAGGTTACACAGGAAGGTGTCCAGGCGGGTTGGAATGTCTGCACAGAAGGAGACTCCACAACCCCCTGGGCAGCCTGGGCCAGGCTCTGACACCCTCACCCCAACAAGTTTCTTCTCATATTTAAGTGGAACCTCCTGTGTTCCAGTTTGCACCCATCGCCCCTTGTCCTGTCACTGGTTGTCATCAGCAGAGCCTGGCTCCATCCTCCTGACACTGCCCCTTTCCACATTGATCCCCAGCAATGAGTCCCCCCTCAGTGTCCTCTTGTCCAGCTCCAGAGCCCCAGCTCCCTCAGCCTTTCCTCACACGGGAGATGCTCCACTCCCTGCAGCATCTTGGTGGCTGCGCTGGACTCTCTCCAGCAGTTCCCTGTCCTGCTGGAGCTGAGGGGCCACAGCTGGACACCATATTCCAGGTGTGACACAATATTCCAATTTCTTATTAAAAAATAAAAAAATCCCCAAGCAAGCGAAGCACACGGAATACCAAACCCACAGCTCTCAACTTTCCCTTTCCTGCTCGCACAGCAGCCCCGGGACCCCGACTCCGCCGCCCCCGCTGTTCGCTGTGCGCCCCGGGCCGGCGGTGCCCAGAGCCGCCACTCGGAGCACCGGGGCCGTCCCCAGCCCCCCCGCCGCGCCCCGGAGCCGAGCCGGCTGTTCCGCTGCCCCTGGACGGGCCCTGCCCGCCGGACATCCCCGGCTGCACAAACCGGCGGGCACGGCGACACCGGCCGCGGACCTTCGCCCGCACCAGGGCCCGGCCGGCGGGAGGCGCCGCTTCGCCTCCCCGCGGAGCTGAGGGGCCCGGTCCGCCGAGGCGAGCCCGGTGCTGAGGACCCGCTCCGGCAGGATCCAGGCCCGGCTCCTCGGCCCCGCCGCCCGGAGCTCCCCGAGGGGCGGCTGCGCCACCGGCCCGCCGGACCCGCGGTCCCACAATGCCCCGCGCGCCCCTGCGCCTTTAAGGGGTGGTGGGCGGCACGAGCCGACCGAGGAGGACAAAGCCCGGCGCGCGGCCCCGCCGCAGTACCCGGATGGGCGGGGGGGCGGGGGCGCGACCCGATTGGCCGCCGCGGGAAAGGGGGCGGGCGGATAACGGAGCCACAAGATGGAGTCGCGCTCTCTGCTGCTTACATAACGCGACCTCTCACCTCGCGCGTGGTGCAAGCCAGCTTGCTGCGCCGGTGGGCGGGACGACGCGGAGAGAGTGGTGGGCTGTGCAGCCAATCCAGAGCCGGGAGCGCCCGTGTCCCGCCAGTGTGCTCTCGGGGCTGGGGCGACGGGGGCGGGCCCTGCGGGGCGGGAGGCAGGTTGGGGTGCGCGCGGCGAGGCTGGGCCCGCCGCCCGCGCGGGAGGGGGAGGGAAATCTCCCGCCATTTTTCAATCCTCCCGCCCGGGTCCCGCCGCCGCCGCCGGGGTCGTCACGCGGATCCGCCGGCTCCGGCCGCGCTCCCGCCATGGCGCCGCTGCTGGGCCGCAAGCCCTTCCCGCTGGCCAAGCCGCTGCCGCCGGGGGAGCCGGGGGAGCGGTTCGTCATCCCCCACACGCAGGAGGCCTTCCGCACTCGCGAGTATCCGCCCGGCGGGGGGCGCGGGGAGACGAGGACGGGGCGGCGGGGAGGACGGGGGGGGTTCGGTGCCGCCGCTGTCACCTGCCGCGGCGGCCGCCCCCGGGCCGAGCGGCCCCGCCGCTGCTGGGCGCGGAACCGGCCTCGGGCGGCCCCGCGCAGGGGGCTGGGGCGGAACAAAGCGGGAGCGGGGCCTTCGGGCGGGAGCGGCCCGGCCCGCGCTGCCCCTGCGGCCGCTTGCGCACGGACAAGTTTCCGGGCCGGTTCACACGCGGGGGCAGCGGGGCCGGGCCGCTCGGAGCCGCCGCTGACGGGGAAGGGCCGCCCGCGGGCCGGGCAGCTGGGGCTGGTTAACGCAATTAGCGCGGGAGCAGCGCCGGGGGGTGCGGTGCGATTTTGGGGTGTGAGCCCCGTGGGTAGGGGCTGGGATTGAAACTGGAGACTCCCACAAGGAGGAGAATGAAGCGGTGACAGAAGCAACTCGCCTGTGGACAGCCCAGCTTTTCTGTCCGAATGTGAGTTTTGCATGAAAAACCACATTTTGTGTGTGTGTTATTCTACAAGAGTCAGCGTGTGACGGTCCCCGAGCGGCAGGACGCGGGCAGGTGACTGTCACGGCCCGCGTGTCACAGCCCGCGTGTCACGGCCCACGTGTCACAGCCGGGGCGGCCGGGGCCGGGTGGGCCGGCGGGGTCAGGCCCGTGCGCCCCCGCCTGCGAACTGCTGGTTTGTCTGTGTTAAAAGGACCAAAACCGCAAGAAGCGAGGACGGGAAGTGAGGCGGGAATGCGTGAATATGGGAACGTACCTCAGAGATCTCGGTGGTGTGGAAGACAAAGGGACTCCGGAACTTGTACAGACCCCTGTGCTGGAGAGGGTCTCGTTCCCTCCGCGTGAGGAACGCCCAGTGAGAGTCTCTAGGAAGGATTAGGCAGGTCTTGAAGAGGAAATGCCTGTCCGAGTGCACATAGACATTGCTAATGCATTCAGCCCAATAAAATGAGACTGGAGAGTGCGTATATACTTGCTTTTTAACAGTATTTTAAGTTAAAGCATCCAGTCTGTGACTCAAATACCTGCTCTTGTGGTGTGTGCAAACTGAAAGTAGCTCAGTCATCCCTCTGGTCTGATGAGGTGGAGACTTGTTCTCTCGCTTTCAGTATGAGGAACCCTCAGTGAACAAAAAGAGTTTAATCCTAATTACTTCTTTTGTGAGAGATGTGGCTCTTGTGGATCTGTGAGTAGCTGCAGGACATGTTTCTGCAGATACTTGGAGGGTATTAACATTAGAGGAATAGAGGATGGTTTCTCATCCTCAGAGGGGCTGGTGGCAGCTGCAGGGTCAGAAGGAAGCAAGTGCTGAGGTTCTGGACAGATGCTCTTCTCTTGCAGAAAGCACTGCATGGGGCGCCAGGGGACACGGACAGCCCGGCGTGTTCTAGAAAGTTCGTCTTGGCAGATAGAGGTCATGAAGCTAAAAGGAGAAACTAAGTGATGTTTGGTTTTTCTGTCTTGCTTTCTTGACTGTAACAGGCAAAAAGTGGAACAGAAAATTGCAAATGAATAAGTTGAAGGGATCTGTTACCCCAAGAAGACTTGGCGCTGGTGTTTTTGGTCACTTGTGTCTTAGGCAGTGTATCTTAGGTAGTGTAGAGGAATGGCTTTTGTGGGTGCTGTGGCCTGTGGAGGGGCTGTGCCGAGCGGTACCCAAGTTCCCTTGAAAAACTATTGATCAGCTGTTCCCCAGGAGGGGGTACAGGTTATTGCCCTGCACAGCTACGAATGGGCTATTTGAAAGACTTAAAAAGTTGTTAAAGAGTCTTTCAGTTTTCCTTGGCCAGGGTTTGCAGCTGTGGATGGGGCTGATTGGGCTGAGCTGAGCTGTCTGCTCAGGGGCTGGGCAGCACTAGGCACGGAGTGGGCTGCTCATTGGAGTTCAGGTCTTTATTTGGGTCTGATGTTTATTTGGAGCTTTATTTGGTGTCCTGTGACTGCCAGATCCCCCAAAAACCTTTTAAGAGAAGCTGTGCTGTGTAGAGCCCATTGTGTCCTGTAAAAGCTTTGGGCTCACGATGCCTGACTGGGAGGGAGCGATGGGCATGGGCATCGCTGGGCACTCGATGTGGAGCTCTGGGATCTGCTCTGAGCTGTGTGAGGCGTCAGGCATGTAGAATCTCAGAATCATTTTGGTTGGAAAAGCCCCTCAAGATCATGGAGTCCAACCATAACCCACCCCTGGCACTGCCCCATGTCCTGAGAACCTCATGTCCGTCTGTCCAACCCTCCAGGGATGGTGACTCCAGCACTGCCCTGGGCAGCCTGTTCCAATGCCCCACAGCCCTTTGGGGAAGAAATTGTTCCCCACATCCAACCTCAACCTCCCCTGGTGCAACTTGAGGCCGTTTCCTCTGCTCCTGGCGCTTGTTCCTGGGGAGCAGAGCCCGACCCCCCTGGCTCCAAGCTCCTTTCAGGCAGTTCAGAGATCAGAAGGTCTCCCCTCAGCTCCTGTTCTCCAGCTGAACCCCCCAGGTCCCTCAGCCGCTCCATCACATTGTGCTCCAGCCCCTCACCAGCTCCGTTCCCTTCTCTCCACTCACTCCAGCACTTCAAGGCCTTTCCTGGCATGAGATGCCCAAAACTGCCCCCAGGATTCGAGGTTTGTCCTCCCCAGGTCCCAGCACAGGGACGGTCACTGCCCTGGGCCTGCTGGCCACACCAGTGCTGTACCAGCCAGGACACCTTTTGGCCACTTGGACACACACTGGTTCATTCAGCTGCTGTTGACCAACACCCCCAGGTCCTTGTTTCACGGATGGTACAATCTTGTCTGGTTTATGTCACCTGTGCACCTGGTCTGTGGGATATGCACTGGGCATTTGGCGTCTACCAAAAGCCAGGATGTGTTCCCTGCTGAGCGGCTCATTCTGCTCCAGCGCTGGAGCTGCTGCAGCTCAAGGGTGCTGGGTTTGGAGAGGTGACCACCTGGTGCTGGCAGGGACGGCCTGTTCCAGCCCAGGCTTTCCTTCAGCCGTCAGCCTATGGTTTGGAAAGCTGTGTTGTTTTCCTCCCCAGATAAAAGCGTGCTGGCTGTTGGTGTTTTTGTACAGTAAGGAGCACGGAGTACAAGAGGAATTAGCGTGCGGAGTGAAGGCTGTTCACATCTTCACTGTGAGATGAGCCAGTCTAACTCTGGCTGAAAGATGGCAGCACCAAATCACAGTCGTGTCATACTCTACATCTATAAATATAAAATATAGAATTATTTTATATATATTCTAAACACCCCTGAGGTGTTTAAAAGACATGTAGATGAGGTTCTCAGGGACATGGGTCAGTGCCAGGGCTGGGTTATGGTTGGACTTGATGATCTTGAGAGTCTCTTCCAAACAAAATAATTCTATAATTTTATATATATATATATATGTGTGTGTGTGTATATATATGTGTGTGTGTGTATATATATGTGTGTGTGTGTATATATATATATCTATAGGGCAACTTTTCTACCCACACAGGGACTAGTGTCTTATAAAGTACCCACCTTCCTGGTAAGTTTGCTTTCTTACCTAATACAAGTGGAAACAATTAAGATACTCCAAAGCTATTTTGGAGTTGATAGTAATTGCTGGGAGAGCATCAGTAACCCAGGAAGAAGTAAATTTTGTATCTGCGTAATATTCCTCTTATGCAGTGGTTACCTTGTTTACTTTTAAACATTTTTCTTTGAGTCCCTTGTTTCTAAAGTAACTCTTGTGCCTTTCCCCATTAAGTGTTCTTCAGCGCACGCAAACAGATGTGATGTATTAACTGTTACACAGTGGGTAGTCATCTGTTTACTTTAGCGTGTGTGTTATTCGTGGCTTTTGGGGGAATGTTCACAAGTAGCTGGTGTCCAGGGTTTTTTATGTGTTATTGTGCTGGGAATCGGTGACAGTGGCAGCTGGGCTGTGTGGATGGTTGGTTATGGCACGGCACTGCGCCCGCACTCGTGTCCTGGATCAGACCCGCTCAACAGCCTGAAATGTGTTGGGTTTGTTTCCAGTCTGAGTGGGAAGGACAAATAGTGTATGTGTAGTGGAAAGTTTGAGCTATAGGAAGCTTTGCAAAAACGTTCTCCTGTGTTTTGGCTGTGTGCTCAGCCAGGGTGTCAGAGCAGGACCTGGTTTGGATCTTCCCGTAGGGCACAGGGCGAGGGCACTGGGGACGCAGCGGCCACGGGGGCAATGTGCGCTGAGCTGACCCGCGACGGGCTTAAATTGCATTGCATAGCTGAGCTGGACAGGGAAGCTGCTGTGCCTGCTGCTTTGAAATTCGGGGTTGAGCTAAAAAATATGAGTCCTGATAGGGTGAGATTGAGCTTGTTCTCATAGGTGTGTGTGAGGAGGGGAAAGGAGAATGCTTGTGTTAGCATGGGAAGCGGTGTTTGCAAAACCCATGTCTTTCAATTATTTTTCAACTGGAAATGAGCATTTATTTGCTATCCTTGCTGGAAGGAAAGGAATCTCCTCACAAGTCTAGAGAGAAGAAAGTTGCTAAATGTAGGAGGGAAGACTATAATTTTATTTCCTAGCTGTATCTCAAAGACTTATTTATAGTTATGCTGCTGAAGATTTATTCAGGTGATGTGCTGAACCCTAAAAAGGTGCCTTTTCTGTAGCACTCGTGTCACAGCTGCGCGTCCAGGAGGGACACAGGGGTGATGTGCAGGGGACGAGGGGAGGGCAGGGGCTGTGCCACCCTGGCTCTTCAGGTTCCTGAAAGGGCTGAATTTGCTTTTAAATCTTCCTTCTGCGGGAAAGGCGGAGGAAGCAATAGTATTATGGTTGCAATTTAGTTGTTCTTAAAGTGGTTAATTGTTGTAAATACGAGGAAGACTCCTGGCTTCTTGTTTGAAGGCTCCAGCTTAGCATTGCTACAAAATTGTGCTCCGCTAGCAATTGTGGTGTGGCCGATGGTGCAGCTGAGCTCCTGCAGGCTGTGCCTGCCCCTCTGCCCTGGAGCGCTGCTGGTTCCCATGGAAACCTGAGCATCTCCGAGGCCTCAGGGAGGGTCAGAACAGGCCAGGAGGCTCCGGGCTGGGTGGGGTGAGGACTTGTCAGATTGCAGTTCATCCCCTGCCCAAGCTGGGGAACTGCGGGACTTCTGCGTGGTTTCAGGAGCTTTTCCAGGCAGCGGGATCTCTGGAGCCTGTTCCTGCGTCTGTCATGGGGACTGGAATGTACCTGTGTGTCAACACCCATGGTACAGCTGCTTTCTCATGGAGCTGTGAAGAAATGTCCGAGAAAACTGGCTTTGTTGGAGTTGTGTCTTGGCTTCCTAATAGGAATCTTAAAAAATAAAAAATAATTTAAAAAAATAAGGTTAGTTGCACTAAAATTTCCTTGCAGCACAAAGTGGCTGTGGGTGCTGCGCTGTGGCTGCTGACTCGGCCTCTTGGGAACGTGGAGCGATCTGCTTATTCCCACTGAGACTCGTCACCGCGGTGCTGCCGCAGACGTGCTTTGTGCTTTCCGCACACTCGAGTAGCAGGGGAAGGTGCTTTTCTTGTCTCTGTTGTGTTTTCTCCACTTAAATTACCACCCGTAAGCATATGGCACCTTGAGGAGGCTGCTACGGTGTGGCTTGGTGTGGATTTACACTGTGCCAGCTTCTCTGATAGTTGTGCCTGTACGTGTGCTATCCGTAGAAAGTGTGAAGTAGCTTCTGCCTGTTTTTGGTGATGGTTTATTAGGGCTTAGGTGTGTGCAGCACGGCCCGGGTGCTGCCAGCAGGAGCGAACGCTGTAATTCACGGTGCTCCCCGCTCTGCGGAGACTCACCCGGGCACCTCGTAACCCTGATGGCAGGAGAGCTGGTCCTTGAGGACGCGGTTGGTGAGAAAGGTCATGATGTGCTCACGCACACGCTGCTCTGGTTGTACCCACGGGAACGCGGCCTTTGGAGTGATTCCCGTTTCAAAGCTGCTGAGCTTTTTCCTCAAAAGATTTGGGGTGCTGGGTAGACTGGTAATTTCTGTCTAGAATTTGTACACCACCCTAGGGCACTCAGAGTAGCAGTTCCCCAGCAGTTATTGTTGAGCATTCCACGGCATTCCCTGCAACAGCTCCTGCATATGCTTGTGATATTGTGAGTGGGATTTTCCAATGAATCGGGCTGGAAAAGCTGAAAAGTAGCTTAGCAATGCCACCAAACTGAACTGGCGGGGCTGCGGCTCCTGTCCCGGTATGGAACAGGACGGGCTTTCCAGCTGCAGAAAGCTCCGGTGCATCCTGGCCTGAAAACTGATGGCATTTAGTGCGGTATCGCCACGGTAGACGCAGGGTTGTGCTGTGCTGTTGCCATCCTCAGCCTTCGCGCACCCCAATAGTACGGTTTTAACTGAATTCGATTGTCTTGTGCTGCTGTGATGATGTTCTCCACCGCAAAAATCCTGTTTTCCTGAGCTGCCGCTTCTCCAGAGAGTATGAAGCGCGTTTGGAGAGATACAGCGAGCGCATCTGGACGTGCAAAAGCACTGGGAGCAGCCAACTGACCCACAAGGAGGCCTGGGAGGAGGAGCAGGAGGTGGCCGAGCTGTAAGTACCAGGGAGGGAACCAGTGTGTGTCCTCAGGCTTTGGGTGCATGTGGGGTAAGAGATTGCTGCTTGATGAGGTGAGTTAATTAGGGGTTTTTTTTTACTGGCTGTAAGTAGATCTGGGGATTCTGGTGATGGAAGCAAATTAAGTCCAAATTTGATGCCATCACTACTGCAGTGGAGTGGTGCACTTACTCAGTGCTGTATCTCAGTATTACTTGACCTAAAATAGTTCAGCATATGGTGCTTGGCATATTTTAAAGCACCTAGAGCAATGGGAATTTTTCAGAGGGAAAAAAATCTTGAAGGAGCTAAAGTGCAAATACAGTAAAAAGAGACCATTGAAGTGTTTCACATCAGCCAGGTCCACAGCTGTCATTATTTTTTCCACATCTGCATTGGAATCAGTTGTACTAAATAAGAAAGATTATTTTGAGGTGGGGTTTTTGGGGATCATGTTGACTTGAATCAATAAAGACCAAAGGGAAACCAGCAAGCCATTCATTACTCTGCCAACCCACGGGTGCCGGTGTCCCTGCCCCCTCCCCGGCCCCATGTCCCATCTGAGACCATTGGGGCGGCTGCAGAGATGGGATTTTCCATAAAGGTGCAAGTCCTTGGCTCAAACACCTTTGTGATTACAAAATTATATGAACTATGCCAAACAAACAACACGTTTCTCTGTTCTCTGAACTGGTGACCCTAGTTTAAACCAGAGAGATTGTCAGCAGCTCTATCTGAGAGGTGAAATTTGCTGCTGCCTCTGCCATGGAGCATCCACATTTCTGATTAACTGGCAATATCACAGGGTTAGTAGCCTAAGGAGAAACTCACCGTCATTTGAGGTTAATCACATCCTTAAAGGCAACAAATAAGAAACCTGTTTGCTCATGGTCCTGACGTCTGTGGGGGCTGGAGTTGTCTGTGGCTGCTCCTCCCGCTGCTCTGGGTTGGCAGAGCCCATCCTGAGCTGGGCTGTAAGTCCTGACTCACAAATCACTGCTCTAGTGTCACTTACTTTTGCTTAACACTGTTGGGTTGATTGGCCACTTCTGAAGACGTTAAGAAATGTAAATGAAATATAAATGGAAGTTTTCTCGAGCAATTTAGCTGTAGTGACTCTAAATGTGGAAAAAAAGACTGTGAAATGAGATTTTGGTTTTGTCTCTTTGAAATGGGATTAAAAGCTTCCTAGCCGGTTTACTGGTGGCTTTATTACCTGACACTGGTCCTAATAAAAAAAGTTCATTAAAGGGATAAATTTGTTCGTGGCAGTTGCAGAACAGCAGACACAGCTGAACATTGTCAGCAAGGGACCCCTGAGCCTGGGCAGCTAAACAGGGCTTGGAAAAATGGAATAGTTTGTTCCTCCTTGCGGTAACTTGAAGCGGGCTTCACTTTTTGGCCAGAAAGCTTTATGCAATACATTTCATAGTGCTGCTGGCAGGTAACCGACCTGATTCTTTAGGACGATAAAGTCAATCAGGCAAATTTGTAACAGCCCTTTCTCTTGGAATGAAAACGTTTGAAGATTGATGGTGAACCAGACAGAATGTTCCTCTCTGGGAAGTTAATGTGGTTGTGAAGCCTGTGTCTGTCTTCACTGTGGCAGCAGTCTGTTTGGAAGGAATGCTAAACCTCTATCGGCATCATGTTATTGTTGGAAACAAGAATTTAAACTAACAAGCCCCAGAATAATGATGTGGTCTTGAAATATACTTAACATCTACTAGGGAAGGAGCAATAACCAGCAGGAACAGGCTCCCCAGCACCGCTGGAACCCTCAGGATGCTCCTTCTGGGCAGGACGAGGACAATTTCACTGTCACGCCAATGACCTTTGTGGGTGCAGGGGAGGGTGGCAAAATCCTGGGGTGTTCGCATGTGAATGCGGCATCTGCCCCAACATTGTCCTGCTGTTAACGTTCGGAATTGCGATGTGGGAGCTGCTTTGTGCTTTGGCTTTTATTCCCTGAATGATGCAAATTTCTTATGTGCTTGCTTAGCTTGAAGGAGGAGTTCCCCATCTGGTATGAGAAGCTGGTGCTGGAAATCGTGCACCACAACACCGTGTCTTTGGAGAAGCTGGTGGATGCAGCTTGGCTGGAGATCATGACCAAGTTTGCAGTGGGAGAAGAGTGTGACTTTGAGGTGAGGATTTGGTTTCCATTTTATCCCAGAGCTAATTTTGGATATCTGAGGGCAGGAGACGGGAAGGATGTGTTACCCACTTGCATTGTCAGAAAGTTGGTGAGAATTTCTATTGAATCCCAGTGGCAGCACCGGCGTCTGAACATGAGAAGCAGAAACACATAGGTGACCCATAGTGAGGGCAAGAGAGAGATGACTGATCCATGTTGCGGGGAAATAGAGATTTATGTGTTATGCTGCTCAAATCCGGGGTGTCAGACTCATTTTTATCAGCCTTGGGACTGCCGAATGTAATTTTAGGACTGTGTAAATGTAGGAGTCGTTACATTGATACAGGCCTCAAATTACCTTCAGCCCTTTGAACACAACCCCAAGGCTGATGTGGCCCCCAGTGAAAAGGAGTTTGGCAGCCCTGGCTTAAATATTTGGTGGGCTGTGTATATATTTAAATATATTTAAAAATACATATTTTAATTAAAAGAAGTTAAAAAATTACAGTCTGCCATAGTTCATTTAACGTGTTCCCAGAAGGAAGAGGGGTCTTAAACCAACGCAGCTTGAAGCCAGCTGCTTATATACAAATTGCTGATGATGCTCAAATGATTAGAAAATTCCCTCCAAAACTGGGAACGATGGAGAAAACTCACACTTTTTAAAAATAAAGGAAGGTTATGAAATATTCTCTGTTAGCACGCTGTTCAGGATCCGTTGTCTCAGCTGGGGCTGCTGAGAAGGCACCTCATACACACACACTCTGTCCTTGGGTTGAGAAATCAGCGGGTTAAACACTGGAAAACCTGGCACTTGTCTCTTAGTGATTTGTACAGAACTCCCAGGTAGGAGGGATAGTAAGAAATCCTGTAATTGTTTCATGAGAGGGACCATGAGCTTCTCTCAAGGAGGATGTGAATGAAACGTTTTGCCAAATTATGGTTTGTAGGTCATCTTGGTTGCTTTTTTCCTCCCTCAAGGTGTTAAAGCTCGTTAATTCACGGTGTTAAAGCTTGTTAATTTGCGTGTCTGGCTCAGGTTCAGTTTTCATCTGTATTTCCGCGCAGGTTGGTAAGGAGAAAATGCTGCCCGTGAAAGTTGTGAAGATACATCCCCTGGAGAAAGTTGATGAAGAGATGTCGGAAAAGAAATCGGAGAGCGCCTGTGATTCCCCATCCAGCGACAAGGAGAACTCGGGCCAGGGCACCCAGGACAACCAGAAGGAGGGGACTCTGAAGGAGGATGACAACAGGAGGGAAAGTCTGAGTAAGTACTAAGACAGCTGGAAGTCAGTGTTTGAATCCAGGTGTTGGGGCTGGGCTGTGAGCGTTGGACGGGACATTTGAACAGCCTCATTTCCTGAAAATCCTGACATTGTCACTGTTGGTGACACGTCAGTGCTGATGGCTTTCAGCTGCCCTGGCCTGGTTTAAAGCAGAAAATGTGCTGTCGTACTGGGGTGTAATAGCAAAAGCTACGCCTGAAATGTAGAAGCTTTGAAAGTATAACAAGTGTATGTAAAAAGAAGCAAGCGGGGGCAAACAGCAACGGTTCCTGCAGGATTGTTACATTCTGCTGTGATGTTCATCCTCAGGATAAACAATAAACATCTCTAGTTCTAAAGCCTCTTCTGTCACAGACAAGCTCTAGTTTTCTTTCGTGTCCCCAATTGGCATAAGAAATAAATGATTTTTTTCTTTTGGTTTATCCCCTTTCCAGTTGTCAAAGGCTGAGACAAAATCAATGCAGAAAAATGCAGATTATTTCTTTTCCAAGGGTTCCAAATAACGCACGCTTGGAACTGTGCTCCCCTCTTCCACGTCTGTTCCTTGCTGCTGCAGGGCTCACCAGGGATGTGCAGGGCTTTCCTTGACTCTGGGAAGGTGCTGGTGGAAGAGGGGAGGAAAAGTAGTTTTGCGTCCTGTGTAACTTCTTAGGAATGGAATTATGAGATTGTTTAAAAGAGATTTCGGTACTGGGAAATGTGATGAGCTGTTCCAGCTTCACTGAAGTGCTTTGCAAAACCAGAAGGAAAAGAAGAGTGTTGCAGGAACAATCTGGCCTTATACTCATCCTCTGCAACAGCAGTGGCGCTTGGAGAGGGACTGATGCGTGCTTTTTACGTTGAATTAAGTGCTGGTTCTCAAACTATCTCATAAAAGGCAGGGCAGGTACCTTTTACTTTAAAACTCTCATTGGCCAAATGTACAGCCTGCTCGGTAAAAGGTGGACATGGACATTTTCAAATCAGAGATGCTCCCAGAGTCATAACAAAAGCAGTGAGCACTCGTTCTTTTAACTCTTCTCCTTTTATGTGTTTATTTTGTTGCTGATGGTTTTATATTCTGGGCTATAGCAGAACATAGGTTGATAGTGAACTCATTCCTTAATCTGTATTTCAGAATTCATTAAAAACACGACATAGCGTTTGTTCATTTACGCTGCGTCCTACAGGAGCCGTAAGGACTTGCTTTGACTGAGCGGGTTCAGGCCCTGAGCTGCAGCTGCGGGAGCCCCTGCGCGCTCTCGGGAGGCACCTGGCCGTGCTTCGTTTGACTTCTGCTTTCTAATAACCTGCGTACTTGAGCACCGGTCATACGGGGGGGTCACTGCACAGGTGAGCAGTAACGGGCTCTGTGTGGGGCAGAGTTACTGATGCTCGTGATGAACTTGCTGATCATATTTGCGAAAAAAGAAGCGGAGCAAGCGCTTCAGTCCCTCTGGTGAGCAGTCTGCTGTGCTTCAGAAGCTGGAAATACGGCTTTGTACCAGCTTTATCGCGTCATATGTGCAGTCTGGAGCGGGTTTGTGTTTTATATTGCTTAGGGAGCAAATTCTGGGGAATCCACAGAAGTGAGAGGAAAGGGCGTTTTTTCCTGAGCGTGGATGGTGCGGGTTCTGCAGCTTGAGCTGCACTTGCAACTGAACTTTGGAAAATCCAAAATAAGTGGTGACCAGCAGGAGGCGAGAGGATATGGAGGCTTTACCAGGTTCCTCAGTGCAGTGTGAGTTGTATTACAGCAGAATGCAACAACAAATGAAGTATGCTCTGTAAAACAACTTCAGGAAGGGATGGATAGTGATTTCTCCCTGTCCTCACTGAGTATCCACGTGCTGTTTGGTGCAATTCAGTGTAGTCATCCCTGTTTCTAGAATCCAGAAATGAAATCACAGAGGGAGCGGTCGCTTCCAGGCCTGTTGCTCAGGAGCTGTAACCGAGTCCTTCAAAGTCGGAGCCAGAACTAAGCAGCACCTTGTTATTTCTTAAATATAAACCTGCCACGGACAGTGTTTGGCCACTTCAAAGGCCTCGAGGCAGATCTGTTACAGAGCTTGAGGTGTCTTGTGTGTGACTTCATTGTGCTGTTGAGCAGAAAAACATCGCTTGGTGTTTTCGAACTAAGACCTTTTAATCACAAACGTGGAACCAAAGTGCAGAAGTTACGTCTCGCCCGACTTCCAGTGAGAGGATTCGGCTGCATTCACATGTATTATCGCTGTCGTGACGTTCGGGGGGTTATTTTAAAGCAAAGCTGTGTGGGGAGAGGCTGCACGTTGAGCCCCGAGCGCCCGTGACCTGTTCCCAACGGGACGGCTGATTTTGAAAGGGGTGGAGGTGAGGGTACAACTTGATTTTATACCACATGAGCTCTAATCCTGCTGGAGCTTGTAACACTATAGGGCTTACAGTGTGACAGTGATACATATATATATATGTTATTGTTAAGTCTGACTTAGGTCTAGCATCTACTTGTATTCTGCCTATACTTAGGAGGTAATTACTCTCATCTAATGTGCTTTAGTGCTTTCTTTAAGTCAGAGCCACAAACATAAAAACATTTGGGAATTACTTTCTTACATAAGCTTGGATTTTTGTCTTAAATTATTAGCGTTTGCAACCTGAACGTAGAAATAATAAACTCAACATCAGCTGGCAAGAAATGTGATGCCTTTGTGTTCTTTCAGCTCCATCTCTCCTGATAATAAAGTCTGGTTGTGTGAGTGTGCTTAACATCTACAGCTAAAACAGCCCATACGCACAGGGCTTGTAACTGTAAAGCACTTAATGGCCACCAAAGTGATTTTAAAAGTTAATTAGAGTCGGTAATTCCTCCCGTAGAATTATTTCAAATAGGGCGCAGCAGAGAGAGCCCGGGCTCCCGGCGGCTTGGGAAACCTGCTCCTCATCAGCTCTCAGGATGTTCTCCCTGTGTGTGGGGAGTTGCAGCTGATTGTCTGGAGAGAGGTGGGTTTAAGTGCTGCAGGTGTCACCTCCTGTCCTAGAGCTGTGCAGGGGCTCCCTTCCCAGCCTGTGGCTTCAGGGTATCTCTAAATCCCCATTTGGGATTTCCTTGTGATGTTCTAGTTTAACCAAACGCTGTATAGATAGTGAAGGGTGGGGGACCCAGTCCAAGCACCGTCTGGATTCTTTAACTCTTTTTTTGGCTAATCCTAAGACCCTTCCTGCCTTTCCTTGCCTTACCAGACGATCGAGCGCGCAGGTCTCCTCGGAAACTTCCCACATCTCTGAAGAAGGAAGAGAGGAAGTGGGTTCCTCCTAAATTCCTGCCACACAAATACGATGTCAAGCTGAAAAATGAAGATAAGGTGGGTTGTGCGCTCAGATCCTTTCTATCATAACGTGAATATGCAAGTTTAATTAAATAATCACTGAGTCACAGTGCTACAGTAGCTTTGGAGCTGTTGCTGTTAACCGGCTGATCTCGGTCAGGCAGTTAATGGAACAGATGGTTCAGTCGCGAGCGGCAGCGGCTGCTCCTGTTCTGTCACAGGGAACTGCGCTGGGAAGCTCCGCAGCTCTGCTGCTCGGGGTTTGTGATCTGCTAATTTGCCAGGAGAGGCAGCGCTGACCTCCTGTAGAGGTAAAGCAGTGGATTTGGAAATCTGCAAAGTAAACTCACTTGTTAAACTTTTTTGACTGACTGAATCTCCTTGTGCATCTCAGTCTGCAAGTTCTGTTTGGTTTGAGTCTTTCCAAGAGTGCTTTGAAAGAGCAGAGTCTGGACAGAAAGCAGTACAATGGTCTTTGCTCCTTGTAGCCATGATGTGTATTTCTAGCATGTTTAGAAGTGAAACGTTAACAGCCTGTCTGTCTGTTGTCCCCAAGATCATCAGCAACGTGCCAGCAGACAGCTTGGTGCGGACCGAGCGTCCTCCCAACAAGGAGATCCTGCGGTACTTCATCCGGCACAACGCGCTGCGGGCCGGCACCTGCGAGAACGCCCCGTGGGTGGTGGAGGACGAGCTAGTGAAGAAATACTCCCTCCCTAGTAAATTTAGTGACTTCTTGCTTGACCCACATAAGGTGAGAATTCATCCAGCTATCTCCTTTGCTTTCTCAGCTGTTCCTCCTTTTAAACCATCTGGGCAGAGCCCTCAGGGTGCCAGGTTTGGTGCTCCCAGTCTTAAATCAGCTCAGAGACTTGTGGAGCGGGAAGTCCCACTCTTGGTGTTGTACCTTTGGGAGGTGGCACAGCCGAAATGTTCATCTGCTTTGAAAATCTGAGGTGTAACTGCCTATTCTTGATGCTTTTTCCAATAGTTTACATGACTTGTGTACAAGTCAAGACTGATTTCCAGGGGTAAGGCAAACAGAACAGCTCCAGTCCTTACCCAGTAGTGCCAGTTATTGGACCGTTTTCATGGTTCCAGTGCAACAGCTGGATATGTTTGACTTGTGATTCTTGGTTCTTGTGTGGTGCTGGATTGAGTGGTGCCAGATACCACAAGTTTCATATTGAAGAAATAGCAGCGATGGTTTTTTTTTCCAGCCCTTTGTAATAACCAGCACTTGTACTATTAACCAAGTAAATGCCTTACAATGAAATTTTCTGGTTTTCAATCCATCTTTGCATGTAGAAAGCCCTATTTTAATTTAGTAAACTCACTTTTTCATGGACTCAGTCTTTGTCAGGTGTTGTTCTAGAGCTGCAGGAGAAATACTTGCTTGTCAAGGTTTAGGGCAAAGTGGCAATAAACTGTGGCAGATGCTCCCTATTACCTCCGTTACCTCCTGCTACGCCTTTCCTTTAGATGGGAAAGATGATAAGAAAGATAAGGGGAAAGGAAGAGAGACTTCAAGGTGGAGAGTTTTAAGGGGTTTTACTAATGCTACTAATAAATAGAGAATATATATACAAAATATACAAAACCAGTCTGGAGTGCTGGATGTGGAGGTGGCGTCACTCCAGCGGTGGAGCTGGGTGTGCGGGGCTGGCGGCTCCAGCAGCTGCAGGGCCTGAGGCCTGTGGATCACAGACAGACAGACAGACAGGATCCTCTCCAGATGCTGGCCATGGTAAAGAGAGCGTGACCCTCGTGATCACCCTCTTATATAGGGGGTGTGGCGATTATGGGATGGAATACTTCCGCTGGTCAGTTCTAGTCACCGGTTCCATCCACCCCTCCTCAGACACGCCTCTTACAACAGAAGGTGGGAAAACTTACCAGTCTTTCTTGGCTACCATAGTAATAAATCTAAACACGAGCTTCTTCAGCATCCCGTTGGTCTGTTATCAGCACTGAGTGCAGCATCCTAGGAAGAACATGCAGCTAAAACTCAGAAAGGTACAGCCACCTAGGAGAGCTGAGCCAAAAGAAAAATCACTAAAAGAGAAGCGGTCTTGTTTTTAACTAAACCAGGACGTTGCCGTAGCCCTTTTTCCCGTCAGGAGAACTCCCGTTTCTAGTGAGCTATGGGGACTGTTCTGGGCACCTGTAAATCTGCATAAAGGGAAAAATCAATTCCGTGTTTACCCTTGCTGTAGCATTTGGGGTAGGTGCCCTAATAGAAATTAAAGTGTTTGCTGGTGGTGGACAAATATCCAGCGCCCTGCCGGACAGAGGTGCCTTTAGAATAAGAAAAACCACCTAAGCGTAACATCTTTGGTTTGCCTTACAGGAGGCCTGAGCTTTGTGTTTGGGGTGGTATATTTGCCATCTGGTGTAGAGGTTGAATTTGTGTGGAGTTTTTAAATACTGGGAAGTGGCTGGAGAATTTATTAATCCAGAATGAGTGTTCTGACAAGAGACAGTTGAATACAAAGCAGAAGTTTTAGATGTAATGTTTTTGAATTCTATCAATGCTGGATGCTTTCAGCTTCAGGAACGCTCTTCAGTGGAGGTTTTAACACAGAGGTTTTGTAGAATGAAGTTACGTAGATGTTGGATTTGGTGCTTGAAAATCTTCAGTACCGATGGGCTAATGAAGGCTCTTAAAGCTTTCAAGAGCCAGAAAATCTGAATATTCCCATGGCAGTTTTAACTTGATCACATTTGTGTACATCTGTTCTTAAATAACGCTTGTGCCTTTTGCTATGCTTGCTGCTCTGGAATTTATTCCTAAACAATCTCAGATTTTCAGTCCATTTTCTGGTAATTTTATCCATAATCTAAAGGTTATATCTTTGTGTTCTATTTTTCACTTCTTGAAAAGAGTTAGTGTTCTGGGTGCATCCCGAACCGGAGCTGGAGATGCTGAGACAGTCCCGAGGTTGGTCTCTTTGGCTCTGGGTTGCACTGGTCGGTGCCAGAGGTGCCGTGAAGGAGCTTTAAACCACGTGTATCAGATATCCGGTGACGCTACTTCAGAACCGAATCCTCTCACCTTTGTTCCAGCCGCTTTTGGGCAGTTCAGGGACCGTCTGTGGGCCCGTCACCCACCATTTCTGTGCTCCGGCAGCTTTCGCCGGATGCGACAGGAACCTGACACAACTCGCTAAGAAACCTGTGAGCGGAGGAATGGTTTTTAGAATTAATGTCAGTGTTTTCCAGGCAATCCCCCTCCCTACAACCTTTTCAGTAGAAACAAAGCAGTTTCATGTAATGTAGTAGGAAACGTGTACAAATTCTTTGTAGTGTTTCATTTTATAAACTGAAATGTGAAGTTTCAGGAATGGGCTAACGACCTCCTGCCCAATGCAGCGACTACAGTGCAGCACGCTGGACGCCATTGCAGAAGCTGGTTACCCTTGATGTATTGAGTACTCCGTGTTCATTGGAAAACTACATTAAACATGGGCAAAAATAATTGACAGAAAAGGATTGAGGATAATGTTTTACCTTTAAATATTAATCTGATTCTTTTTTTAATTTTAGTATATGACTCTCAACCCCTCGACCAAGAGGAAGAGCTCTCGGTCACCGGACAGAAAACCGCCCAAGAAACCCAAAGCTGATGGCTCATCCCTGAGCCAGCCCCTGAGCCCCACGCTCTGGTGCCATGTGCATTTGGAGAAGTCTATTATTTGCTCTCCACTGAAGGTGAAAAACTCAAAGAACTCAAAAAGTCCTAAAGAGGAGCTGGAAGAGGTGATGAAAATTGTGTCACCTGCTAAACTTGGTTCCAACTTTCACATTCCAAAGAGGAGCCGGCTGGGGAAGGGCAGCAACAAATCCTTGGACAAAAAGCAAAGAGGCAAAAGGGTTCTGAACGGGCAGAAGTCATCGGGGAAATCAAAGTCTCCTAGGAAAGGCTTGAAGACCCCGAAGATGAAAATGAAACAGATGACACTACTGGACATGGCCAAAGGTACCACTAAGGTGTCCAGGACTCCCAGGAATTCGGGAGGCACCCCCAGGTCTTCCAGCAAACCCCAGAAGCATCTTCCTCCTGCCGCGCTCCATCTCATCGCCTATTACAAAGAAAACAAAGACCGGGAGGACAAAAAAAGTGCTCTGTCCTGCATCATCTCCAAAACAGCCCGGCTGCTCTCCAACGAGGATCGAGCCCGTCTCCCCGAGGACTTGCGAGGGTTGGTACAGAAACGCTATGAACTCCTCGAGCACAGGAAGAAATGGGCAACAATGACAGAGGAGCAGCGAAAGGAGTACATGAAGAAGAAAAGGGAGAAGCTGAAAGAGAAACTGAAGGAGAGAGCAAAGGAGCGGAAGGAGAAGGAGATGAAGGAAAAACTGGAAAAACAGAAAAGATACGAGGACCAAGATCTTAAAGGGAAGGCCTTGCCTACGTTTAAACTGGTCGATACTCCAGAAGGACTCCCCAACACGCTCTTTGGGGACGTCGCCATGGTGGTGGAGTTTCTGAGCTGTTACTCAGGGTTGTTGATGCCAGATGCTCAATATCCCATCACGGCCGTTTCCCTAATGGAAGCGCTTTGTGCGGAAAAGGGAGGGTTCCTCTACTTGAACCGAGTGCTGGTCATTCTCTTGCAGACCCTGCTGCAGGATGAAATTGCTGAAGATTATGCTGAGCTGGGAATGAAGCTTTCTGAAATACCACTTACACTGCATTCTGCTTCCGAGCTGGTTCGCCTGTGCCTGCGCAAGTCCGACGTGCAGGAGGAAAGCGAGGTCTCGGATAACGTAGACGAAAGCAAGGATTCGGCAGCTTTCGAGGATAACGAGGTACAGGATGAGTTTTTGGAGAAACTGGAGACATCGGAGTTCTTCGAGCTGACTCCTGAGGAGAAGTTACGGATACTCGGAGCGCTGTGCCACCGGATCCTGATGACGTACTCGGTGCAGGACCATGTGGAGGCCAAGCAGCAGACGTCGGTGGAGCTGTGGAAGGAGCGCCTGGCCATCCTGAAGGAGGAGAACGACAAGAAGAGAGCGGAAAAACAGAAGCGAAAAGAAATGGTGGCCAAGAACAAGGAGAACGGGAAAGATGAGAATATGATGGGAAGAAACGAGAAGAAAAAAAACGAGGTGATGAAAATGGAGCACCGGGTAGAAATAGAAGCTGATGATATGATCAGTGCTGTGAAGAGCAGGCGCCTGCTTGCCATCCAAGCCAAGAAAGAGAGGGAGCGACAAGAAATACAAATGAGAGGTAAGCAAAACAGCAGCAGAGTAGAGCGTTTGTGCGTTGTGGAGTGGCGTCAAGTAATGGCAGAATTCACAGCCTATTTTCAAAAGCATCACCTGGTTTTAAGGGATTTACTCACTGCAGTGTCATTCATCTGCTGTGGTTCCTATGACAGCCCCAGGTCTGTAATGTTAAGAGAAAGCAGTAACTGCTGATAGTTTTTTTGTCTCTGAGCATCTTTTGTTCAGTACCTTCCTAATCCTGTCAGGCCCAGGAAGGCTGGAGAACAGAAAATCTGTTTTGGGGGCAGAAAACAAACAAACAAAAAGGTGTTTGTGTATGTCCGTGTATCTTCTGGTTCTTACGACCAGAGGAGGCATCTCCTGCCTCAGAGCTGCTGCCCTGCGTGGTCATGTCGATGCGACCAGACCTCCTACATAAGGACATAGGCGATAAATTTCAGTTTACAGCTTGTCACTTTAAAGAATTTGTTATAGAGTGGTATGAATAGGAACTGTCCACTCAAACCTCTCTAAATCATGAGTTGCAACACCAAATTTTGTACACCTCAGTGTAAGTAGTGCTTTTGATTCAGGAGTGTGGAATATGAAGAGCAAAACAGTTGGTAGTTACAGTTGGGGGCATTTTTGGGTTGTA
Source organism: Nesoenas mayeri (assembly GCF_963082525.1). NCBI lineage: Eukaryota > Metazoa > Chordata > Aves > Columbiformes > Columbidae > Nesoenas > Nesoenas mayeri. Next base: position 10,682,655 of record NC_137569.1, on the reverse strand, counting down.
GATGTGGGTGTTGGGCAGGTGGATGTGGGCAGCACAGCTCAGCTGGGTGGTTGTTGTCCTCTGAAAGGGCTGGGGGATGGGTGGCCCACATGGAGTCTGGCTTGTCTGCTTGGCCGGAACCTGGGAGCAGCTGTTCTGGGAGACCAGGGACAGGTAGATAATGGGGAATGTCGTGAGGCTTCTGAGGAAGGACACGGATACAACCGCGCCTCACACTGAGTGCAGACAGATCTTTCAGAGCTGTTAGAACTGTGAGTCTCAGAAGTGTCAAGAAACTGCTGAAGATGTGGAGTGCTGTCCTGCTTCTCCAGCAGCAAACAAAACACCAGCTATCTAATGTGCTGGGGCTGAAGGGGCTCTGGGCCCTGGTTCTTGCCATGTCCAGTTGTTTGATATCAAGTTTCTGGTAAGATTTTGCTGCAAAATGAAACACAGTTTGGACAGTACTGCTTGGGATGCTCCCTGTTCTCACTTAATAGTTTGTACTGATTACATATGAAGCACAAACATGGCCAGCCGGGCAGGGGGGATTGTCCCGCTCTGCTCTGCGCTGGGGCGGCCTCACCTGCAGCATTCACTGTGTGCAGGACTGAGACACAGGAGAAAAGGAGACAAAGCTACTGCAGAGTGTCCAGAGGAGGCTGCGAAGCTGGTGAAGGTTTGGAGGGGAAGCCGGATGAGCAGCGGCTGCAGTCCCTGGGTTTGCTCAGCTGGAGCAGAGCAGCCTGAGGGCAGAGCTCATGGGCTGCAGGTTCCTCAGCAGGAGCAGGAGGGGCAGGGTGAGCTCTGCTCTGTGACAGTGACAGAGCCCAGGGAACGGCAGCAGATGTGCCAGGGAGGGTCAGTGGGACATGAGGAAAAGGTTCTTCACCCAGAGGTGCTGGACACTGAACAGGCTCCCCAGGGAGGTATCACGGCCCCAACCTGACAGTGTTCAAGAAGAGACTGGACAACGTCCTCAGACACACGGGGTGACCTGTGGGGTGTCCTGTGCAGGGACAGCAGTTGGACTCCATGAGCCTGGTGGGTCCATCCAACTCAGGACATTTATGATTCTATGAAGAAAAGCAATGTTACATGGATGGAGATAAGAATCACTTTTCTTGCTTGCTGGGGAGGTTTGATTCATTCTTTTGAACTCCACACAGCAAACTGGGTCTCTCTGGCAGGGAAGGACGGAGTGAGCTTTTCATTAAGGTTTGAATTCATATTGCTTGCTTCCCATGCAACAAACCCCAACATTTTGGGCACCCAGGGCTGTGTTTCACTCTTCAGCATGGCTCCCAGGTGTAAAGGTACCTTCAGAGTACCACAGAGCTCGGTCAGTGCTGATGGTGGCTGGGGCAGTGGGGTCAGCAGCTCAGAGCTGAGCTGATCAGGACGTCAGGCCTGGTTGGGTTCGGCGTGAGGAAGCAGCTCTGATAACCGCAGGGAGAGCGTGTCTGTGCTGCTGCACGGCCTCTGCGCCTTTGGCAGCAGAATGGCTCTCGCACCACGTCAGGTGCATTTGTGTTTAATAGTATTATGTCTCTGAGAGAAGTAAAAGAGTAGTTGCTGACAAAACACCTATTTGTGCAGTAGTTCATATATATATATGTGTATATGCACACACAATATTGTATTAATACGTATATTATATGACCCATTGTGCAATAGGTGTTTTGTCAGCAACTACTCTTTTACATATATATCTCTCTGTAGATCTATCTCACAGTCAGAGGTTTCTTTTCACTACTCTGGTAGCAGGAGCAGGTTTCTTTTCACTACTCTTCGCTACCAGGAGCACTCACCTCTTTCAGCTTAAACCTAGCAGGGTTGCAGCCAGTGCTACCAAGCTCCAAAAAGAACCCAGTGCAAAGAACCATAAATGGTTTTTTTGTTGTTCTTTCTTAAAAAAAAATCAGCACAGAACTTCCTGTTGAGATAATGTCATTAATATCTGTATTTTCTTGATAGTAAAAGTCGAGTCACTTCCATTTCCACGTTACTGCAGCACTTACTGGGTGTTCTTTGCCGTGTGGCTCTGTGAAGCGGCAGCTCCATGCAGGCTGGAGGAGGATGGGGAGCCGCGCGGTGATACGGTGATGGCGCCCGCTGGGGACGAGCGTGCCAGCCGAGGGCAGCTTGCTGTCACACGTGCGGATGAGCTGTGGGGAGGAACCCTTTGCTTTGGGTTCTTTGTTCTCATTTTGATTGAACAGTTTTGGTGTATGAGTAAAAGAAAGACTTTCCCTTGGTTGAGGAAGAGTGGCTTAGAGATCGTTTAGGCAAGCTGGAGATCCACAAAGCCGTGGGCCCCAGTGGGATGCGCCCGCACGGGCTGAGACAGTTGGCAGATGTTATTGCAAAGTCACTCTCCATCATCTTTGAAAGGTCGCGGAGAACAGGAGAGGTGTCTGAGGACTGGAGGAAAGCCAGAGTCACTCCAGCCTTCAGAAAGGGCCAGAAGGACAACCCAGGAAACTACAGGCCGGTCAGCCTCACCTCCATCCCTGGAAAGGTGATGGAACAGCTCATTCTGAATGTGATCTCCAAGCATGTGGAAGAAAATAAGGTTATCAGGAGTAGTGAACATGGTTTCACCAAGGGGAAATCATGTTTGACCCACCTGATGACCTTCGATGATGATATGACTGGCTGGATAGATGAGGGGAGAGCAGTGGACGTTGTCTCTCTTGGCTTCAGCAAGGCTTTCGACACCATCCCTCACAACCTCCTCACAGACAAGCTCAGGAAGTGTGGGCTGGATGAATGCACAGTGAGATGGATCAAGAACTGGCTGGATGGCAGAGCCCAGAGGGTTGTGATCAACGGTGCAGGGTCTGGTTCAGGCCTGTAGTCAGTGGGTTCCCCAGGGGTCAGCACTGGGTCCGGTCCTGTTCAACCTGTTCATCAGTGACCTGGATGAAGAGACCAGCAAGATTGCTGGTACCAAACTGGGAGGAAGGGCCGACACAGCAGAGGCTGAGCTGCCATCCAGAGACCTGGGCAGGCTGGAGAGTTGAGTGGAGAGGAACCTCAAGAAGGTCAACAAGGGAAGGAGCGGGGTCGTGCACCTGGGGAGGAACAACCCCCATCACCAGTACAGGTTGGGGTGGACCTGCTGGAAAGCAGCATTGTGGAGAAGAACCTTGGAGTCCTCTTGGGCAACTGGTTAATCATGAGTCAACAACGTGCTCTTGTGGCCCAGGCCAATGGTACCTGGGGTGTGTGAGGAAGAGCATGACCAGCAGGTCAGGGAGGTTGTTCCTCCCCCTCTGCTCTGCCCTGGGGAGGCCACATCTGGAGTTGTGTGTCCAGTGCTGGGCTGCCCAGTTTGAGAAGGACAAGGAATTACTGGAGAATCCGACAGAGGGACACAGAGATGCTGAGGGGTCTGGAGCATCTTTGTGATGAGGAGACACTGAGAGAGCTGGGGCTGTTGAGCTGGAGAAGAGAAGCTGAGAGGGATCTGATCAATGGGATCAATAGCTCAGGGTGGGTGTCAGAGGATGGACCAGACTCTGTTCAGTGGCACTTGAAGCTGCGTAGAGAGGATCCCTGTCTCATTGGTCCCCACGATATCCCGTGGTTTCGGCATTGCAGAGGTTGCTGGCAGCTGGATTTGGTTGGAGCATTGGCCGAGGAGGGAACTGGACCTTGTGCTGGTGTCAGGTGGTGGCAGCGAGTCCTGGGGAGGTGTCAGGGACAGAAATCCTGGGGACATCATGTCACCTCTGTGTGTGTGGAGGGTGAGAACAGCGCTCGGGCAGCACGGGGTCTGTGGTTTGTGAGACTCGGGGTTGGGTGACACGAGGATTGGGCGCTCTGAGAGCGGCTGTTGCTGCTTGTCCCGACTGTTGGCCGAGGGGAGGCCGTCAGCTTCAGGGAGGAGCCGACATTCACAGACACGGGTTGTGCAGCTGCCGCGTCTGGCACCTGCGGATTAACGGGACGTTTTGCCATGCTGCAATTACTGCAAGTTGCTATATTGTTGGTATATTATTATATAAAAGCTGATATATAGTGTTGGTGTAACAACTTCAAGGGTGTGTTTTCCAGCGTGTCGCCTCTGATCAGTCGGGATTGATTACACTGGCAGGGCTTCAGAGGCTTACCAGGTATTTACTAATCAAGTGTTACCAAACCTGTCGTGGTACAGAAAGTGGCTGCAGGAGGAAGAGCAGGTAGTGGAACAGTCCCAGTGAGGCTGGGACAGCAGGCGGCGCCCAGCCTGTGCCTGCTCGCGCTCACCTGCCCCGCTCCACAGCCTTCCATGAGCTCTCATTCCATCTGCTTCAAACCCTCCTCTCTAACACAAAGTTTGATTTCTTCCTCCTTTTTATTCTTTTCCACCAATTTTCTCAGGACACAGAAGAAAGTGGCCCAGAGCCTTTTGTGCAGGTTGTGAACCAGCGAGGGTTTTGTTGCATCAGGCTCTGAAGAGCCAGCGTGGCGCAGTTTGGTGTTTGTTCCTTTTTGTTCAGGCAGTTCTTGGTGAACATACACCTGCTCTGTGTAGAGAGACTGTTGAACCATGAGGAGAAGCATAAATCCTGTTGGCCTTAGTGCTTTGTCTCTTGGCAGAAGCTGCCTTGCCTCTTGCTCCTTACCTAGAGATGGAAAATTACAAGTTTTATTTTGTAAAACTCTCACCAAGGAGTCCACGATGCCAGGATTTAGGCCATTGCCTGCGTTTCTTCCCTTCTTCTTTGCCAACAGCCATAGATATTGAGAACTGGTGAAATTCCAATACTCATGTCATGAGTGGGAAACGTGAGGTTTCTGTTTTAATGCTCTTCCACATGCCAGCGTGGCTGGGACAGTGGGAGCTGGCAGGAGGTGTGACTTGGTCACTGCTGGGAGACTCTGGTGCCTGGAAGAGCCTCTTGTGCCAGCTCTGGTTTGGGGCAGGTGGAGACCATCTCCATGACTGTGGTGAGAAATGCAGGTGACACATCTGGTGTCACCCCCAGGCCGAGGCCAGAGCGGGAGTCCTGCTGGATACCGACCTGTGGTTAAAGAACTTTGAGCCTGTTGTAGGGAATTGCACAGCAATGGATGCTGCTTCGTTGGTCTAGAATGAGATATAGTAATAAGGACTAACTTCTCCGGTCAATTTTTCTGCAAACTTTCCTCAACCCAGTTCATCCTTATGCTTTGATTTTGATGAAAGGAGCGGAGCATCTCCCGTGTGAGGAAAGGCTGAGAGAGCTGGGGCTGTTTAGCTTGGAGGAGACTGAGAGGTGACTCATTCCTGGGGATCAATATGGAAAGGGGCAGTGTCAGGAGGATGGAGCCAGGCTCTTCTGGTGACAACCAGTGACAGGACAAGGGGCAATGGGTGCAAACTGGAACACAGGAGGTTCCACTTAAATTTGAGAAGAAACTTGTTGGGGTGAGGGTGTCAGAGCCTGGCCCAGGCTGCCCAGGGGGTTGTGGAGTCTCCTTCTGTGCAGACATTCCAACCCGCCTGGACACCTTCCTGTGTAACCTCATCTGGGTGTTCCTGCTCCATGGGGGGATTGCACTGGATGAGCTTTCCAGGGCCCTTCAACCCCTGACATTCCAGGATTCTGTGACTTCTTAATAATTCTTGAGTTTTTTTCTAGAATGGTGGATGGAAAGTAAGATAAAGGATGAATGGCAGTGCTAAAGGAATAGTAACTAAAGTCACATATATATATATGTTGGGGTTTTTTTACCCTAATAGTGTAGTAAAACGAAATAGAATATTGATGACTGGATACAATAAAAGAAAGCTAATGCTCCTCTATGCTAATTTCAACAGTGAGGATGGAGAAAGAAGCAGAGGAAGAAAGAATCCGGAAGCATAAGGCTGCAGCTGAGAAAACCTTCCAGGATGGAATCGCCAAAGCGAAGCTGGTGATGCGCAGGACTCCAATTGGCACTGACCGTAATCATAACAGGTGGGAAGGGAAGTGGTCCAGAGGAGCTTGATCAGATCGCAGCCCCCAAGAAGCGATTGGTGTGGAGGGTATTGAGAGGAGTCCCTGGGTGCTGAGCTGTGGGGAGAGCAGAGGTGAGAGGGTTGTGGATATTGAGTTGTGGTGGTTGAATCTGAGCTGGCAATACAACCACACAGCTGCTCACTCACCACCTCCCACACCCCCGACAGGGGAGAGAATCGACATGGGGGGGAGAAACTTGGATTGAGATAAACACAGTTTAATAAAATAACAAAATACTAATATACTACTAGTAAATATAGATATAAAATAGAAATAGAAAATACTCAAGGCAATTCCCCATGAACTCCATTCGCACCAAGCAGCCAGGCCCAGGAAGCGATGCCCCAGTCCTGAACAGCGCATCCAAAAGAGAGAAAGTGAAAAGGCAGAAAAGCCCAGAGACCTCTGCAGAGCGGCAAAAGGCCGAACTAAACATCCCAACCAAACTCCCCTGGCTGCGCTCCAGAGCAAGAGAGGGAGAGAGAGCAACCCGGAAGGTCCTGACTTCTCTTAAACAATTAGCATGATGCTAATGGGCTGGAATACTCTTACTGATCAGCCTGCGTGCCAGTCCAACTCTGTCCGTCCATCCCCTTCCTCGCTGCCTCACCCTGTGGGCAGAGCTCAGAGTGTCCTTGGCTCTCCGACCAGAGCAATTCAAAACATTAACTCTGTCCCGTGCTGTTATCTGCTTGTTCTTAAACTACCTCCAAATAATGAGCATGCTAGCTATGAAAAAGAAAGGTTTCTAACTGCATGGAGAAAATGAACCCATTTTCAGTCAAACCAGCACACTAGTGTAACGGCCTTTGCTGCTTTACGGAGCAGCTTCTTGAGGCCTTCTGCAGGGGTCAGGATCCACAAGCTGGTGGAGCTGCAAGTGCTGCCATCACTGCTCAAGAACCTGCTCATTTATAGCATCTCCTTTTTTTTTAATGTTTTTTTTCACGGGAATACTTTTAGGATGAATTCTAATTAAAGCTTTTCGTGTTTCTCAACTGTGCTAATAGAAAGATACACATGCATTCAGTTTTTATTGAGTCAAGCACACAGATGCTTCTCCCCTCTGCAAATAAAAGTGGACATGTGTAACTAGGCAGAAGAGGAGATGGATACCTGCTAATGCGTGTTTCCTACAGGTATTGGCTGTTTTCGGATGAAGTTCCTGGCTTGTTCATTGAGAAAGGCTGGGTGCATGACAGCATAGACTACAGATTCACCCTTTCCCATCAGAAAAAAGATGATTTTAAAAAGGACTGCAGCCCGGGAGGTATGATCAGCCTGCTTCTGCATGGGTATTTCCTTTGTTGTCTGTAAGGATGGATTAATGAATGTAAGAGAACTGTCCAGTCTGAGTGTTTTCATGGGGAAACTCTGATTTAAGCCTTCTTTAAACTCAAGAAGCCTGCACACAGGAGAGGCTGATGCTCATGATGATCCCCCACGGCTGCAGGTCCTGAGAACTGCCTGCAGAGTCCCTCTGCCCGCAGCATCCCGCAGGATACCACCGCCTTTAGAAGCAGCCGGCTCGATGTCAGTCATGGGCTAATCCCTCTGGTTTGCTCTGACCCTGCCATGCCAGGCGTCCTGGAGAAAGAGCCAGTTGTGCACTGGAGAGTGAGGGTGTCCTCGCTGTTATTGCGGATCTGGGGAACAATTTCTTCCCCAAAGGGCTGTGGGGCATTGGAACAGGCTGCCCAGGGCAGTGCTGGAGTCACCATCTCTGGAGGGTTGGACAGACGGAGATGAGGTTCTCAGGACATGGGGCAGTGCCAGGGGTGGGGGAATGGTTGGTCTCTTCCAACCAAACTGGTTCTGTGATTCTGTCCGTCACCATGCTGATGCTCTGCTGTTGGTAAGACTCCCGGGTTAATCTGTGAGGTATCAAGCAGGTCAGTCCTCTAGATCCCTGTGGCTTTGCTGATTGCAGCTGTTGTGGCACACAGCCCTCTTGTACGTGTCCTCACCTTGCAGCCAGCATGCGGGTGAGGTGCCATGATAAGCTGAAGTTCTAGTATGTCCTCTGTTATTTTCTAGCTGACTTGGAGTCTGGGTGGTTGGGGCATTGCAGGGAGAACGTGGACATGCACAGAAATCAGTCTGTGGGGAGGGAAACTCAGCACGTGTATGTGGCAATAGTTCTGGGTACAGGAGAGTGTGCTGTGACCTGACTGCAGCTGCAGTGTTAATCCTCATCGCCTCCTGCTCCTGGAGCATCGCAGGCTGACACTGACTCCATCTGCAGCACCGCTGCACGAGAGGCTGTTGGGAGTTAAACCAGAACCCTCGCCTAGTGGTTTTGGTTTAGACAGTGGTCAGAGCAAACATCTGGAGAAGAAGGGAGCAGGGCACACGCACTGTGATGCCTCACCCAGTCGTCTGCATCTTTGTGACTTGCTGAGCTGGAGGTGGTGTCATTCAGTGACCCTTCATGGGTGTATGTTATTATGTGAACTTTATCAAATATCAGCCGGTTGTGTTCCTGTGCACCAGCTGCTTCCAGCTGCATTAATTCCTCAAGTGCTGCCTGTCTGTTTACTCAGCTAATGTGCAAGATTTCAGCACATTCCTTTTGAAACTTAACATGCAAAGGCTTAAATCAGCAAGGGTTTAAATTTGTGTCTGACTGCTGTGACAAGGTGCTCAGAAATGCAAATACATCCTATTTGTGACTCAGTTCTAAAAGTGCTTTGACAATGTGTAGCTAAAAAGTAAAACTAGTTTAATGTATTTGAAATAGTATGTGCAGTAATTTCTTGAAAAATCCACTATTTTTTTTGTATTTCTATAAATGAATATATGGTGTATTTTAGCAAGCTGATGCTGGATTAGTTTTCGCTGACAAATGCATTGCTGGCCTAGGTGCTGAATATAAACGCTGAACTGGAGGTAGGTTAGTTTTTGCAAAGTAAAGCACTCTCAGAGGAGGAAGGTGAACGAGATCAGCTCTGAGCTTGTGCTCTTGTGTTGCAGACAAGCGGAAGAGCGCGGACGGCAGACTGAGCAAGCTCCACCGCGCCGCGCACGCCGCCGACCTGCCCGCCGAGACCACCACCCCCAAGCAGGGACAGAACTTATGGTAAACGTGCTTCTATCGCTGCAAAGTGCTCAAAGCGTAGAGGTGGAGGGAACCAGACAGGTTTCGTTTGGCAGGCCCTGCTGATGGCTGGAAGAGCAGCCAGTCAGAGCCAGTGAAACCACTGCAGGCAATGTAATCCATCAGACCTAAAGCTTGTATGAATTAAGCTGGTAAAATGCTACTTTGATGTATTGCTTTTTAAATATTTTATATTCAGAAGATTGTTAATTTAGAAGGACTGGTGTGTGCTTTTTTCCAGTATTGGTAAGTGTAATTTTTTAACCAAAAAAAAAAAGGAAAGGGAAAAAAAAGGAGGAGTTGGGGAGCAGTGACTTAGCTGAGTGTGTCTAGATTTTCTTTCGTGGTTCATCTCAGCAGACCTCAATTGTGGCTCATGAAATTCAGATCTCCACTGAGATCTCTGCAGCCAGGGCTGAGCCCCGCGTGTTCACGGCCCCTGTGAGACGTGCGGTGTCCCCAGCTCCTCGTCCCTGTCCCCCGGGCCGCACCGCAGACTCTGCTCGTGTCCATTTGTTCTCCTCTAGCACCACAGCGTGGAATTGACTTTTGTTGCTACTGATAATTGTAGCTTAGCAAAATTATTCTCTCATGTTGACAGCCTGTTATCCCTTTAACACTTCCCAAAGCCAAGCAGTAGCCACCATGTCTTCTAACTGAATCAAATATAAACACTCTGCCTTTGACGGGTTTGATTGTGACCTGCTCCAGTAATTGCCCCAACCGATGTCTGTTACCCTCCAAGAAAATCTCCTGTGTTGGCTGTTGCCCCGTGTGGTGGGGAGTGATCAGTGGTGTCCTTATGCCAGAACATACTGGCTACAGCTTCATCCTCTATACTGCCTGGGAAGGATTCTGCGTTTTATTTATTTTTAGATAACGCTGAGAAGTAACTGTCCAAATGTTCTTGCTCGTGCAGCTCCTGTGCTAGCACTGACTTTCCCTCAGAATTTTCCACATTTGGTCTTTGATAACATCCCCAGTTGTGAGCGTGGCTCTGCGGTTCCACTGCTGCACCTCAGAACGGCCTTAGTGAGGCTGTTCCTGCTTCCCCACCAGGAACTGCCGAAGAAACTGAAATTTGTGGATGTCTTGATTCCTCTAAACCATCGGCACAGCGTGCTGAGGCTTTGGATTGCTCTAACCCTTCTGTTTCATTGCTGGTGGAGTTGTGTGCGTGCCTTCCTTCCCACAAGTATTGCCGTGACAAATCTCACCCCTTTTTCAGTCTGGTCCTTTGCACGTGGCCAAAATTGAAGCAGTTGGGCTTTCCTGGGGAGTGGGGCTGAGCAGGAAATAGTAGAGGCCAGTGTGATCCCCAGGGAGGTTCTCTCTGCTCTGATACTCCTTCCTTGCACAGATGTGTTCCAGTAAAAAGTCAAATTATATAAGGAAAACAGTAGCTTAAACTAATACTGCATATTGCTGTAAAGTGAAGGCAATGTAGAGCCAAATCAGATGAGTGAAGTAACACAGAATGCCTAAAACTTGCAATTCCAGGCTGAACTTGAAAAAGCATAATATTAGATATTGCAGCGTTGAGTTGCTCCGTCAGGCAGCTCAACAACATGATGAGATACTAATGGACAGGAAGCTCAACATGAGCCAACAGTGTGCCCAGGTGGCCAAGAAGGCCAATGGTATCCTGTCCTGTATCCAAACCAGCGTGGTCAGCAGGACAAGGGCAGTGATCCTTCCCCTGTGCTCTGCTTTGGGGAGGCCACACCTGGAGTGTTGTGTTCAGTTCTGGGCCCCTCAGCTCAGGAAAGAGATTGAAGTGCTGGAGGGTCCAGAGAAGAGCAACAAGACTGGGGAAGGGACTTGAGCACAAGCCCTATGGAGAGAGGCTGAGGGAGCTGGGCTTGTTTAGTCTGGAGAAGAGGAGGCTCAGAGCTGAGCTCAGCACTCTCTAGAACTACCTGAAGGGCAGTTCTAGCCAGGGGGGGATTGGACTCTTCTCCCAGGCATCAGCAATAGGACAAGGGGCCATGGGCTGCAACTCTGCCAAGGGAAATTGAGGCTGGAGATTAGAAAGCAATTCTGTGCAGAGAGTGGTCAGGCATTGGAATGGCTGCCCAGGGAGGTGCTGGACTCACCGGCCCTGGAGGTTTGTAAACTGAGATTGGACACAGCACTTAGTGCCATGATCTGGTCAATGGGCTGGAGTTGGACCAAGGGTTGGACTGGATGATCTCTGAGGGCTTTTCCAACCCAGTCCACTCTGTGATTCTATGATGACAGAGGTCAGAGGGGGAGCAGAGGCAGGACAGCTCTGGAGGGGAACAGCAGCTCTGTCAACCAGGTCGCGCACACTTTCAGAGCTGAATTAAATTCTGTTACTAAGAGCTGCTTTGTAAGAAGTGACTAGAGTATGCAGTATTCTATTTTTTAAAAAGGGAGCAACAAAACCAAAAATTAAGCAACTTGTTAAGAAAAAATGTCTTAAATGGCAGCCAGAAGCCTAAAATGCTTTCAAAGAGATTGTCTTGAAGTTTCTGTACTAGATGGGCAAAGCAAGTGCTGCCTCTTACCTGTGAAACAGAGGTTTGAGAAAACTTGGAAACCAAGCAGCAGCAATGATGAAAGAACGTTCTCAGTACGGTTCACGGCAGGACAAGGAAGCTATTAGAGGTGAGAATGTCTACTTAAAAACTGAGTCTAAATGGAGGAAATAAAAAATTATAAACTGAAGTGCAGACCAAGGGCAAAATATTTCTTTTACCTTGGGGAACAATGGTGCTTCACGAGACCTGTTGCTGCAAGGCCTGCGGAGGATAAAGCGGGAAGCTGTTCTCATGAGTGAATAACTGCCCAAGAACTGTGAAAAACTATAGAAATACTCTTGTGTGTTCAGTGGTGGGATGGATGGAGAGCAATGCTAGAGGAGAATGGGGAGGTCTAAAGAAAGAGGATTTTCTTATGATACAGAAAAAAGAACTGAAAATTAAACCAGCAAAGGGCGGTTCTGAAACAAGGAGGCAAGTGCTGCTCCGCATTGTCCAGCCCACGTGTGCGACTCGCCGCCACCCCCAGCTCGGGATCTTCCAATTCATAGCTGTTCGAAGCCCCAGTTGGACAAATCGTCAAAAGAGGAGCTCCCTGGGGAGTGTCAAACACAAATATCCCTGTCCTGGCACACAGGGGTCCTCCAAAGATGTCGAAATCCATAGGGGCAAATCGAAGCAGTGTCCTTGTGTGGCTGCTCTGCTCTTTGCCACTCAGAAATAACACAGTGAGCCAGGTGAGTCTGGGTTTATTTGGCCTGGCTCTTGTGCTACAAGGCCTTTGATTTCTGTCAGGTTTGGCACCGATAACCGTCCTGGCACTGATAACCATCCCAGCACCGCTGGTTTTCACCTGCGTGCGTTGTTCAACTGTGCGACTTGGCCACGTCAGGGGACTGAGGTGAATGAAACCCCAGGGCAGGTCCGAGCCCGACGGGGCCCTCACGCCCCCCGGGTGAGCGGGGACACGGGGCGGCTTTGCAAAGGAAATGTGACCACTTCTACCTCCGCGTTCTGCGCTGTCTGTGTGGGTGTCTCCTGACAGGGCCACCCAGAGCCATTCCGCAGATCAGCACTAAGCTGCTTCAGCTGACAGACTGTTCTCTAAAGCTCTGGAGCTGCAGAAGGCCTGTTCGCTCAGTGCCTGTCTGACAGCTGTCACCCGGAGCGCTAAGCTTCCACAAAACACCGGTGACAACCTGAGAGCTGTTATTTCAGGGGAGAGCCAGTAACTAGAGCTTCTCTCGGAGGAAATCCTGTTACGGTATCTCTCTCGGTGGCCGTTGCCGTTGATCCCTCCAGTCTCAAGGACGCCTGTGGGCGTGGATGGTTATGGAGGAGTCTCCTTCTCGGCTGCCTTTTGCAGGTTGTCCTTGTGCAGCCTGAGGAGCCCTGAGACCACGCTGAAATCCTTGGATATCTGCAACTTCTCTTGTTTGGATACAAGGGCTGGTTCAGCTATAACTCATGATAGCGTGTGGTGCATTGGAAGTTGCATTTCTTTGCATTCTGCTTTAACTGCTACTGTCTGTCTCTTTTATCAAGTAGTACATCTACCATGGGATTGACAGTAGCCTTACAGTGCATGGAGAGCATCTTTAGTTTACCCCATTACACTTAGATTTATGAAACTTTGAAATGAACACGAAATGAACTCCACGAATGGTTGTATTTCACAGTCCTGTCCCTCTTCTCCTCGAGGACAGGAGTTGGTAGCACATGGATGCAGAGGGAAATAGGCTCCATATTTCTGCCAAGAGCTACAGAAACAGTATCTCATGGAAGTGGTTTCTGCTTTCAGTACTTTGTCCCCAAAAAGAAGAGGGTGCAGTGTTCTGTCCTGGAAGTGCAGGGGCTGAATCATTGTTCTCATTCAGAATCATAAATGTTTGATTCCTTCTGTCTTCTCCAGATGGATGGACCAGTCCCCTTGCTAACATTGTGCGCCACTTTCACTGGTCTTGATGCTTGTTAAAAAATCTCCCCATTCAAAGCTTCTGGGCACATGGTCCCTGAAAAACTCTTCTATCCGTTCCATGGTGCTTTGTGAGCTGTATCCGTCTGTCCAGCACGAACCATGGGTTGATCACAACTTTTGCAGTATATCAGCATGCAGGAGACTTATCGTTCATCCTGGTCAGAAAGCAGCTGGACTTTGGAAATAGTGGCATCTCTACAGAGTAACTCGGTTGTTCCTCATGTGTCAGGAATACAGTTTGGTACAGTGGGTGCCCTCGGCAGATGGTGTGAGTCACCCGGGTGGGTGCTGGCAGAGTCCATCTCACACCTGAGTTCTGCAGATGGAGCTCCCCTGTTTACACCAGCCCCCCCGCGCAGGTGTTGATCCTGGGCTCCCCCAGACCTTGTTCTCTCCATTTCTTCATTCCCTGCTCTGCAGTCCAGGTTTTACACCTTTCCCGCTCTGCTCTGCGCTGGGGCGGCCTCACCTGCAGCATTCACTGTGTGCAGGGCTGGGACGCAGGAGAAAAGGAGACAAAGCTACTGCAGAGTGTCCAGAGGAGGCTGCGAAGCTGGTGAAGGTTTGGAGGGGAAGCCGGATGAGCAGCGGCTGCAGTCCCTGGGTTTGCTCAGCTGGAGCAGAGCAGACTGAGGGCAGAGCTCATGGGCTGCAGGTTCCTCAGCAGGAGCAGGAGGGGCAGGGTGAGCTCTGCTCTGGGACAGTGACAGAGCCCAGGGAACGGCAGCAGATGTGCCAGGGAGGGTCAGTGGGACATGAGGAAAAGGTTCTTCACCCAGAGGTGCTGGACACTGAACAGGCTCCCCAGGGAGGTGTCACGGCCCCAACCTGACAGTGCTCAAGAAGAGACTGGACACCATCCTCAGACACACGGGGTGACCTGTGGGGTGTCCTGTGCAGGGACAGGAGTTGAGCTCCATGATCCTGGTGGGTCCCTCCAGCTCAGGACATTCTGTGATTCTTTGATTTTCTCTTTCTTGCTGTACCTCACAGCCCATACCCCAGAACAGGGAGGGATATTCAGCTTCAGTGAGTACTGAGAGCTTTTACTTGATGCTTGTGCTATTTCTCTTCAGTTTCCATTGCTGACCAGTCTGCTGGCTTGTGCTGCAGAAATGTGAGAACAGCATCCCAGCTGTTATTTAGGGATGCAGGAAGCTCTTACCCCAGTCAGGACCTCCCGCTTTGGGTCAGTTTGAAACCCTCCATCTGGTCTTCACTCTCCCACAGGTGTCTTTCCCATCACTCTGGACTGTGTTATTAACCTGTGTCCAGGCACCAGTTCCCTTTCCCTCCCTCTTATCGAGACCCACAAGGTCACAGCCCTGTTGCCTCCCCCATTTAAACACCAGCCCTGTCTTACTGTGTTCATGCCCCAGTCCCACGCTGGTTGAGCCCCAGCTGGAGCTGGAGGTTGTTCCTTCAGGTCAAGGAGTGTGTGGAGCTGGGTCGGGACCCGGGAGCTGTGGCAGCACCGAGTGGTGTCACCAGTCAAACTAACACAGGTTCCTTTTGATGTGTTAGTGTTTTGCCCATTTGAGTTCAAGCTGATTTAGATCAGTTTGCTCTCCCAGAAATCCCAATTTGACTCTCAGGGCACACTGGGAGAACTGAGGTACCTGGTGCACATGTTCTCCCTTCCCTGTCCCACTTCCTTTTCAGCAGGAATGGAGTCGTGCCAGGCTTACCCCTCGCTGTCTCCCAAGGCTGATCTCTGCTTTCTCACGCTGCCCAGCAGCCTGTGTTGTCTTTCCCCCAACCACAGAACACTGGGGAATCCAAGCGCCGTTTACTGATTCTTTCCAGTGCCTGTTCACATTTACAATAAGGCGAAACTGTGCAGGGAGTTCCCCCTTTAGATTTGCAGCCGTGAGGGAAGGCTGAGGACACTCGGGCATGGTCTGAGCTCTTTTACAGAATCACAGAATCACAGAATCGACTGGGTTGGAAAAGACCTCAGAGATCATCGAGTCCAACCCTTGGTCCAACTCTAGTCTGTTTACTAGATCATGGCACTAAGCGCCATGTCCAACCTCACTTGAAAAACCTCCAGGGACAGCGAGTCCAGCACCTCCCTGGGCAGCCATTCCAATGCCTGACCACTCTCTCTGTAAAGAATTTCTTCCTAATATCCAGCCTAAATTTCCCCTGGCAGAGTTTAAGCCCATGGCCCCTTGTCCTATTGCTGACTACAGCTGGATGCCGTAGTGTATGGGCAGCAGTGACCGGTGTTGGTTTACCATGACCTGGGCAACCTCCTCACCACGCCTGAGGAGTCCTCTGCTGGGTGTCTGCAGGTGGGCTGTTTGGAAGCTTGGTTTATGCCGTTGTGACGGATTCTTCCTGCTGAAATATGGTTTAGAACCAATCCCAAGATTGGCCTCCAGGGTTTGGAAGCAATTTGATACCGAATATTGTAGAGATGTTTCCCTGTATTTAGCAGAAGTCCAGTAGCCTTAGAAATGCTTGTCCTTGCAGTGGTCTGTGTGTCGACCCGCCAGTGAATGCAGGAATCTAATCTGTCACCGTACGTGGCATCCATAAGAAAAAGGCAGGTTGTACTGTCACAGGTGTGTGTGAGTGTCTGTTGTGCCCCCTGCCCAGCCCCTGGTCCGTCACTGGTGCTGCCGCGGTGCCTGTGCTGGCTCCGGTGCTGGGACGTGTTTGAGCCGCCCTGCCCCGTTTCTCTGGGTGACCGAAAGGTTGAATCCCGCTGTGGGAGGTGAGGCTGCGCTGCGGGGCTGGAGTGCACTGGAGCAGATCACTGGCAAGAATTGATCTTTCTTCCATTTTTAAATCAATCCAGTGTTTTATTAGAGTAATTTATTTTCTGACTGAACACCAACTGTGAGGCTGTTCCCCCAATATGAGCAAACTAGAACTCTGAAATATTTTCTTTTCAAAGATGATATTTAGTAGATATTTCGGACTGAAAAATAAGCATTGTGGATACAGTGATTCCAAGAGGGGCCAGAACAGCATCTTTCTCTAGTTGCTTGGCTCATCTGAGATTGTGCTCAAGGAGAAAATCTGATCGGGAGTCCCCTGTGTGGCTGGCAAGGGTCACATCGTGCTCATTTGTAATTGTTTCCACACGAATCTGATTTTTCTGTTCCCTGGCTCCCCTCTTCTGAGGAGCAATCGTCTTCTGGAAGAGTTGCAATTAGTCTTATTTTGTGTAAATGAGCTCTGAGGGTCAGATTGCATCCTTGTCCCCATCAGCTGAGGAGGTTCCATGACATCCTAGAACAGAGTTGGGGGGGAAGGAAAAGCGCAGAATTTCTGGCTGTCTTGTAACTAGATCTACAGCCCATCATTAAAACTTGACTGTACGCCTTGTGTAGAGAACTCTGCAGAAGTTTTCCCCTTTTACATTCAGCCATTGCCATTGCTGTCCTGACGGACTTTCTGAGCAGAAAGGTTTAAAGCTAATGAGCATGGTTTTCACATACAGCATCTCAGCGTTCAGCTTAACGTGAGCTACTCAGACAGGAGAATTTCTGCAGCTCCCGAGCCGGCCCGTCACCATCGCGGTGTGAGCGGTGCCGTGGCCTCGATAACCCGCGGCCTGCTGGGGTTCATGGCAAACGTCACAGGCTCTGCAGAGCAACTGGATTGCCAGGCTGTGCAGTGTGGAGCGTGTTGATGTTTTCTAGTGCGTCTGCAATGACGCTCAGATCACTTAAACTGAGTGCAGCTTGGGGAAATCTAATCCCTGGGGTACACGACTAAATTCAAATGCTGATGTTTTAATAAACTTAATAGGAGGGGAAAAAAAAATCTATAAATCAGTTCTGCGTTTAGTTTGTTTTTATTTTTCTTACCCTGGAACTGGCTACATTTGGGGACCTTGAAATGGGGCCCATCTGATTCAGAATGCTGATGCCAGCATTACTGGAAATGTTTCACCTTGCTCTGCTGGAGGTTACTCGTCAGCCCTCCCAAATAATACTGGTGACCTATTGAGAAGCAGTAATTGTCTTGCCCTGGATATATGTTAGTGAGCTGGTGTTGGTGCATGTTTTATCTTGCAGGTTTCTGTGTGACAGTCAGAAGGATCTGGACGAGCTGCTGGATTGTCTGCACCCGCAGGGCGTCCGCGAGAGCCAGCTGAAGGAGCGCCTGGAGAAGAGGTGAGGCTGCTGCTTCCCTTGGCGCCTTCCCCAGCTCACAGTGCAGTCACATCCGCAGCACCAGCCTGGCCAGGTCGGGGCAGCGTCCTGCGCTCGGCGCTGATGGTGCCTGTGCTGAGGGAGAGGATGTTGCGGGTGAGGAATTGCTCTTTTTCTGGGCAGTGCCTGCAGGTTCCTGGTCGGTAACGCTTGAAACTGTGAGGAGGTTCCATCAGTCTTTAAACTGCAACTGGAAACAGAGGTGTTGCTGTTCCGCCCCCCGAGCCAGCGCTGCCACGTGCTTCAGCCACCTCTCAAAGCACGTTCTGCTGGTGGAGCATGCAGGTGACACTGGATAGCGGCGCTGTCCCAGGGCACTGCGTGTGTTCAAAGGTTGTTTTTGATTTTCCAGGTATCAGGACATCACACATTCTATCCATTTGGCTCGGAAACAGAACCTGGGCCTCAAATCCTGCGATGGCAACCAGGAGCTGCTGAACTACCTCCGGAGCGATCTCATTGAGGTTGCAACTCGGCTGCAGAAAGGAGGGCTGGGATACGTCGATGTGACACCAGAATACGAAGCAAGAGTGAGTGAACAGGCAAAGCGGTACCGAGCAAGAGGAACACAAGCTGATACTTTCTGTGAATGTCTTGAGTCTTTTGTTATCCTCAGAAAAGAGGATCAGGAAAATCAGTTTTCTTGTGTGTCCTCTCTTTCCAAACTATTATTTCAGGATGACACAGCTGCTGGCTTGCGGTTCTTTTGGTGGAGGTGGGTCATAACTTTGGAGCTGGTTGTCCTGCACAGCTGATAAATGGTCCTGTTCCCTTCATCTGGTGGCAGACTTCTTTATGGAGCGTTAGCAGAGCTCTTTGTGGCTAATTTTTAGCTTCTGCAGCAAAGCCAGCATGACTTGTTGAGACAGCAGTTTTTCATTTTGGAATTTTGGAATTATTTTTCATAAATTCAGACCCCTTTAGGCTGGAGGTGATGATCGTGTGCCAGGACTGGAGGGTGTTCTGCCCATGGGTGTGTCAGCAGAAGGAAGTTACCATGCAGGGAACTGAAGTGTGGGTTTTTAGCGCTGTGGCAGGTCAGCCCGACTCACGTGAGCGCTGCTGGGTGTCTGTAGGAAGAGAGCAATCTGCTGCGGGTAGAGGACCCGCTCCTGAGACCAGTGCCTGCTCCTCCTGCTGCAGCACACAATGGGCAGAGCTCCGCTGGAGCTGCACCTGGGTTGCTGCAGAGACTTCCCTGTGTAGATGAGACCAGAAGTGTTAAGAGGAGGAGAAAAGCAAAGTCAGTGAAGGAGTAGAAGAATTGCTTAGTGCTTGGTCATCACGGGTTTAGGTTTTTGGGGGGAATTGGTGGGATTTTTTGCAAGGCACAATGCTTTTCTCTGAGCTGTGCCGTGCAGGATCTTCAGCTGCGTGTGAACTGCAGCAGAAGCAACGTGCTGATTCCATGAGCGGGGCGGTAGATACCACCACCGCGTTGAGTATCACACGTACAGGACAGACCCACCTGAAACAGCACAGACAGGAACCTGGAGCTGTTGGTGACCACGTGCTCTTCCAACAGGTGTACTCGCTGGAGAGCCTGAAGGATTTTGGAGAGTGTGTGATCGCTCTCCAGGCTGGGGTTGTTAAGAAGTTTCTTCAAGGCTTCATGGCCCCCAAGCAGAAGAGGCGGAAACATCAAGGAGAGGACTATGTTGCCAAGGCTGAAGAGATAGATGAAGACAAGAAAATGGCAGAAGAAGCCAAGGTATTGTTCACTTCAGGGCTCTGTTTTGGTCTTGTAATATAACTCTTTGAGCAGGGGTAATTCATTTCATTGGGTACTAAATCCTGAGCAGCTTCTCTCAGCTCCAGTTTTAGAGCACATTGGGTTTGTCATTTACAGGGCAGGTGTTCCCTGGTTATTTTGAAGAGTAAAGGTATTGGCAAAATTAAAATAATTATGTGGAATTGCAGTTAATTTTCTCTGTATGAACAGGAAATGGATCAAGTCAAATGTTTGACTTGTTTGTGCAGTTCCTTACACAAGTTGCGTGCTTTAATAAAAGCGTATTAGGGAGCACTTGAGAGGAGTTGTATCCATCAGGGAGCACTGATGGTGGCTTAGTGCCTTTGATCCACAACGAGAAGGAGCGGCAGGTCTGTGTGGCTGCCGGGGAGCGAGGGTCAGGGAAATATCAGCGTTTCCAAGAGGCACAAGTTGTGTGCGCGGAGACACCGCAGCAGATCTGACCTGGGGCTGGACACGGACACCTGGACAAACAAGCCATATGTGCCCACGGCAGGAAAGCGGAATGGCGGGGCTAAATCCCTTCCGAGTAAAGCTCAGGAGGGACGGAGGAGAGCGGCGGGGGATGCGCCCGGGTGAGTCCGGCTGAGCTGTACCCGTGTTGCGTCTGAACAAGGATCCCGGTGCTCAGGGGAGGTTCTGGGCACAAAGTTGAACGGGATGCTCGTGCCCCACGGTGAGAGCTGCCCCACTGCCCCTCTGGGTGCTCCTGCCTTCATCAGTCACTGCTCCAGCAGAAGTAGCAAGGTCAGAATTGGGTCAACAGAAGCATTTGAAATTCCAAACTTAAAAGAAATATTAGATGTTTGACTGGTATGGTTTGTTCGGTGTTTGGGTTTTTTTAAAGCCCCTGTCAGTGCATGCTGGGCCCTTGTTCGAACATCAAGTCTTTGCTATGCAGTGACATTACCATGTTAGCAGGATATTTGGATGGGCACTAGAGATTTTCACATTGCTCACTTGTCCTGGAGTATTTAAACTGCACTGACTTTGAATCCTTCATGTCTTAGTGCAACGGGAATGGAAGGCGACCTTGTCCTAACAGCTATCAGCAGAATAGCGAGCTGTAAAAATCACTGATGTCTGGGACAAAAAGCACCTGGATCAACATGTTTCCTGTATCTACAGCAACACCACATTGTGCCTTAGTCTGTGTGTCCTACAACTGTAACTATGAAGGTGATACCTGTGGGACACACAGATTTACTACAATGTCTAAATGGACAGTAACTGAGCAGCGTAAGCTCTGTATTTAGACCCTGGTCACTTCTCTACTATTGCTAAAGCTGTGTTAGCTTTCAAACCCAAATTGGGGTTTTTTTGCCTGAAAATTGAGCCGTTTTGGTCATGGATGTTTGGGTATTTTCCCCATTCTACCTTTGAGCATCGCTCTGTTACTTGACAGCCTGGTTGTGGCGGTCATTCGCCCCGGCAAGGCCGGGCTGTGCTGCTGGTTTCGCTGGAGCAGCTGCAGAACTGTCAGCTCCAGCCGCCCCGTCTCACCAGCGACCGAAACCTCCCGACTCGTCCTTTCCCCTCCGCAAAGCAGCTGCAGCAGTAGCGTTTCTGAGTATCGCTGGACCCGTAATCATAAGTTACTTTGAACTTTTTTCCAGTATTATCCATTTTGTGGAATGAACCTCCGCGCTGAGCTGTACGGGCACAGGTTCGGCGCTGCGGGTCGGGTGTGTGGCTGTGCCGGTGTCCCCGCTGCGCTGGCCCTTGTGCCGATGTCTCAGGGGCAATGTCTGCGGTGCCTTCGTTATCTGGCTCAGAGTTTTCTAGACATTTGTGATGGCACAGGCAAAATTGAACTATTCTGTTGTTTTTTCGGGTTGGTTCGTTGTTTGGGTTTTGGCTTTGTGTTTTGGGGTTGATTTTTTTGCCTCGATTTATCTGGAATAACCTTCCGTTTTGCCAAAGCAGAAAACCTTTATAGATGCCCTTGGAAGAGCAGCCCAGATCTTAGATATAGTTATCTGATTTAGAAAAAAAACACTGTTAGGCTTTTAAAGATGAATCTCCTGCATAGGCCAAGAATTACCAAGTCTTTTAGAGCCAGAACTGCACTGAGAGTACATAGCAGGTAAAATACAGCATAGCCCTAGTGGAAAAATACGCTTAATATACTTAGAGGCTATATGAGCGAAACTGCAGCCCTGCAGTGTGGTTGCGTTTCATTTTCCCTGTGAGAAACAAGTCCTGGCCCCTGTTTGCTGACATAACCGTGTGTCCTGAGCGCTGAACGTCGCTCTGAGCTCCAGCCCGTGCCAATGGAGCTTCTTCGGGCCTGCCCCACAGCAGGACAGGGACCGCGTCACCTCCTCGCAGTGTGACGCTGTGACAACACGGTGAGAGTGGGATTGGGGTCGGTCATCCATAAAACAGCTTCACAAGCAATAGTTACAGTTCCCGCTGTTCAGAGGGATTTCTGTCATCTGCAGATACCAGACGAGGTTTGTCCACCTTTATCCAAACAGGCGTTTTCTGGCACTCTGGAGTTGAAATGTGACTTTTCCTTTAGTATTTATGTGGGTTTTTGTTTGCCCTGCTAGGTTGCTCCTCTCCAGTCCAGAGGGTATTTTTGTATCTTCTTGCAGTCTCCTGTTTTGCCTGGTTGGCACTGCGAACTCCCTTGAGAATGGTGCTGCTAAAATGCCACAGTCTCATGATGCTTGGGAAGCAAGGCTAAAAATCTGTTAAATTCCACAGGCTCGGGGAGAAAAATCTACGCAAAACTTGCCAACAGCTTTTGCAGATTTATCTTGGCCCAGCAGTTCCCCAGTACGTTAACAGCAAAACCCACGGAACGGTTCCTTGGAAAATCAATTACACAGTATGAGGAGCACCTCAGCAATGTTGTGCACAGAAACAGCGCGATGTGCCGCGGTGGGCTGGGCAGGATTCCGTCCGTCTCGAGCGTCTGGGGCTCCAGGTTCCACACCAGCGATGGCAGCAAGGATGTTGGCATTTTAGAACAGTGTGTGTGTTTTTCCAAGCATCTCAAATACGCTGTGCTTCCTCAAATTCGGTGGGAGGAGAATGTGCAACTCTGCAAAAATCCTGGGTTTTGTTTGGCTCCCGAATTGCTGTCAGCTGCAGAGTTTAGATTTTCCCATCTGACACTTCACTGTTTGTTTTTTCATTCTCCTGGGGTAGAAGAACATTAACTTGAGTCCCATTATGTCCCTGTCATGTCTGGGCCATCACCTCATTGTTGTAAAGCAAAGGATTAACGTTGGAGTTGAACATGCCGCGGCTCTGGATTACTCTTCTGTTCTGGTGCATTTCCGATTTACCGCAACATCGTTTCAAACCTCCAGAGCTGAGTTGGAGCTTTGGCGTGGGGCTCCTGATGTGCGACCGCAGCGGGTGCCTTGCTGCAAATCTCAGGTTTAAAGAGCTCCCGCTTGCAGCTGATTCTGGGATTTCACGTGTGCTGAGCTCATCTTGTCTCAGCAGAGCGGCTGGTTTGGTATTGGCAGTCAGATGTGATTGTCGCCGGTGTCACGGTCCCCGCTGGCAGCGGGCGGCGGGTCCGGCTGCCGGTCCCTGGCGCGCGGCTCCACGGGAGGGCAGCACAGGCTGCTCCCGCCGGCCCTGCTGCCTCCTCAATTGCATCTCGCCTTCTACAGTGCGAGATTCCTGCCTTTTGTTTTCTTAGCCCAATGACTATTTGGGTTAGACTTTCAGAGCAAGAATTTAGTGGAGTTCATGTCGGTTGTTTCAGCCTGGCCGTGAAACGCAAAAAGGCTCTAGTGTTATGAGCAAACTGTCTGATCCAGGGAGGCTGGTTATGGATAAACCACAAACAGAGCTGCTGAGGCTCTACAGAAGGAAAGAAATACAGAGTTGAGCTTTGGTTATTAAGGGCCCCAGCTAAAGGATATAAAAACATCTCGGGACTGTGGTGAGGTGTGTCTGCGCTGCGTTGTAAGCTGTGAGCTCTGCCTGCAGGTTGCTTCGGCCACGGAGAAGTGGAAGACGGCGATCCGTGAGGCCCAGACCTTCTCCCGCATGCACGTGCTGCTGGGGATGCTGGACGCCTGTATCAAGTGGGATATGTCGGCAGAGAACGCCAGATGCAAAGTGTGTCGCAAGAAAGGTATGAATTCCTGCCCCGCGCCTGCGCAGAGGCGGACGCTGTCACCTCTCCATGCCCTGCTTAGGCAACGTGCCCTTGTAGCCTGTCACTCTGTCTTTTGGCTCTGTTTTGAGTTTCAAACATCAGGATTTACAGTCAGAAGTGTTGATCTCACAGAAGCATTTGACCCTGACTCCAATAAACCGTTCTTATGAAACCAGTACAGAGTCTTGCAGAACATCGCAGAGCTGCTGACCCCGGGACACTTGGACACAAGTCATCTGCAAACCCTTCTGGGTGCACTTGTGCCCCTGTCCATTCCCTGGTTTCATTTCTGAGTTGGAATAGTCTTTGGGTCTCAGCCTTGTCAGTGAATCCCATCTTTTCCAGAAGAACGGAGCAGGGAAAGGTTGGGACGGTTAATGATCCTTTCAGCCGCATGGTGGGAGCGAGGTGGGGTGATGCCTCGTGGAGGCCGGAGCGGGAGCAGAACCGCTCGCTGAGCTGGGGAGGTGCCCAAATATGTGACACGGGGCCACCCTCTTTGTGTGCACTATAGGATGGAGGGTTTAGAGTGCTGCAGGTGGATGGGGGACTAGAAAGAGTGTCACCAGTGACCGAGCGCTGGGATTTGTTCTACCATAACCTCCTTTTGGATGGGAGCCTGGAGGAAAGAGCTTGCGAGTACATTCTGCCTCATCATGTGCTTTTTGTCTTATTTTGCTCAAACACTAGTGGGAAATGAGGGCAGGCAGAGCTCTGGGGAATGCTGGGCCACTTTTGTTTACCAAAAGGCTGCACCATCCACCTCTTAAAAGAAATAAGGCCTGAATTGGTGCAACATCCTCTGGCAGTGTGGAGCCTCAGGGACATTCCAAACCAATGCAAAACTGTCTGCTGGGGAGAGGGGATTCTAGGCCAGATGTCAGGAGGGGCTCACCTGAGACTGGTTTCACAGGACTTAAGAACCGGGATGTTAAAGGACATGCTGGCAAGCTCTCTGTGCTTTCCTCTTTCCCAATAGCTGGCTCAGGACTGTCCCCATTTCCCTGCGTCAGTGGGAAGCACAGACAGACCAGTTCTGCTGCATACTGATTTCCTTCAGGCTTGCTGCCTTAAGTAGAAAGAAGATGCTGTGCAGGTTGACCAGATTGAGGCCAGAATAACTACATTTCCAGCTCTTTGCTAGGCTCATAGGCACCTCTGCAGCAAACTTCTCTTTCTCTGTGATTGGCTTGAGATTTACCTCAGTGGAACCTATTTGGCAGGTTTCTCCCTTTGCCTCAAATGAAATCTTTGCAGGGCAAGAGACTTCGCATTGGTTGTTTTGTTTGTTTTTAAATGCTTTTCAAATGTTTCCCGCTGCAGCAGTGGGGCCGGGCGGGAAGGTTCCCCGCTCGCAGGGAGCGCTTGGCATCATTCTCTCGCTTTGTCCCGACCTCCAGCGCCGCGGCAGCTTCTGCTTCTCAGGCGGAGCGAGCCCGCGGCGCTGTGGTACGAGGACGTTGCACTCTCCTAGGCGAGGACGACAAGCTGATCCTGTGTGACGAGTGTAACAAAGCCTTCCACCTGTTCTGCCTGCGGCCGGCGCTCTACGAGATCCCGGACGGCGAGTGGCAGTGCCCGGCGTGCCAGCCGGCCACGGCGCGGCGCAGCTCGCGGGGCAGGTGAGTCCGTGTCCTTCGCAGCGCCGTTCTGGCCGCGAAACGACCAAACCCTCCCGAACCGGAGCCCCTTGGAATGGCTTGAAATCACCAACCTGGCACTGGAACAATAGAAAAGCACACCTGTGTTGTACTGAGCCATGACAGCTTCAGGGGTTTTAATAAATCACTTCAGCGTGGGAGTGAAAACATGCACAAAACATCAACCCAAACTGGATGCGCGAAGGGCTGTTGTTTTCTGCGGGCAGCGGGCTGCATTGCGTTTCTGTGGGAGCGCAGCTGGTAGCGCTGCAGCTCTGTGTCCGCTGGGCTCGGCGCTGGTGTGCTCTTGTCAGGTTAGAGCAGACATCGCTCCAGGCCGCAGTTCAGCCCCTACAGTGCTACCAAAAATCAGGCTGCAAAGTGCCACTCTGATGTTTTTCTGGACCCAATAAACCTTAGCAAGGCAGGAGTCTTTACAGGGCTACAGAGGGAACAGGATTTGAGGTGGAATCAAAGTTGTTCTGTGCAGCAGAAATTAGTAGTTTCCTCCTGGCAGCAAGGGATTGAAATGTTTTTTGAATCGCAAGCTGGGAGATGTATTTTTCTGTTTACGATGTGTGACTGTGCCGCACGTACCCGCCGCTCAGCGAGATGAAGCATCGAGTGGCGCCTGACGCGCAGACAGCAGATCCTCCTCCCGGGGCAGCAGCACAATGGGAGCTGCGCTGGCTCCTAATGCGCAGGTGGTGTACGGCCTAAACGTATTACTTACTCCCTGGGCACTGTTTAAGAGCTTGTCAGGCCTGTACAAAAGTGACAGAGCTTCAGTGCAGCTGTTGTGGCCCGAGATCACGGTTACTTTGATGTGGCAGAGTCACCTGCAAGCTGCTGGGCCCCTGGCCCGGAGCCACCAGGTGGGGTGGCACCTGTCCTGTTCTCT
Source organism: Nesoenas mayeri (assembly GCF_963082525.1). Taxonomy (NCBI): domain Eukaryota; kingdom Metazoa; phylum Chordata; class Aves; order Columbiformes; family Columbidae; genus Nesoenas; species Nesoenas mayeri. The sequence goes on along the minus strand of NC_137569.1, from coordinate 10,656,530 downwards.
GCTTTCTGCTCTTGTCCTCCCAGCCCAGGCAGGAAAGAATGTCAACCTGGGAGCACTTTGGCCTCCCCTGTGCTGGGGGAGCTTGTTCTTTTTACTGCTTGAGATCCTCTTTCTCCGGAGGGCTGAGACTCCCACAGCAGCTTTGCCTTTGTCCCATTTTGCCCGTGTGTGCAGTTTTGTTTTCCTGTTTTTGTGATGTTTGAGTGCTTTAACAGACACATGCAAGAAGTCGGAACTGTCCTGGGCAGGGAGTCCCTGTGGCTTCTGACATCAGCGCTGGAATCGAATGCTCTACTCACTAATAAACACAAGCTTAGCTGTGAATAGTACTGAACAAGGCCTGTTTCCTCTGGTGCGCATCCGAGCGGCACGTCGGGGGAAGGAGATAATGGGAAAATATTCCAGCAGAAACAAAATAAGCCCCCCTTATGAAACTCTGTAGGCCAGGCCTGCAGACCTGGTGAAAGAGCTGCCCACGATCTTCTTGTCCTTTATCACATGGTCAAGGTGCCTAGAACAGCAAAAAACATACAGATTTTCAGCCCCAATGTTCAGACAGTGGCCTGGGAAGTCTGATTTTAGCTGTAGCTACAACTTGATACTCAGAAATACAGGCAACTGCTTCAGTCTGAAGCCGGGTGTTTGTTTGGCGTTGGGGTGGCGAACAAGCAGTGCAGAGGGCCCAGGGCCTGCTGCCCGGGATCTGGTACAATAGACATGTTTGTCTCCCTTGCTGTAGAAACTACACAGAGGATTCTGCTGAAGATGAAGGTGGAGATGGTGAGGAAGCTTCTGATGAACCAGATGCTGAGGAGGAAGAGGAGGAGGAAGAAGATTACGAAGTTGCTGGATTGAGATGTAAGGCTTTGACCGTGCAGCAAAGTAACAGAAAACATTAAGGCTCTGCATTCAGTGTCCAAAGTTTTGATCGTATTTGGGACCTGTGCTCTTCCTCGCACAGAACAGGTTCTTGGAAACAGTGTCGCAGGGAAGGCGCTGGGGGTGCTGCACGTTGCCTGGGGGGCTGTTGTGAGCTCTTGTCCCCTTGTGACAGGTGAGCGCTGGCAGAGATGGACCCTGCGGTGAGCAGTTGCTGCCCTGGCTGCGGCAGCAGCGTCCCCAGTCTGTGCCTACAGGGTTTGTTGCTCAACTGGATGCTCTCAGAGGTGCTTCTGGAGCTTTGACCACAACCCCCTCTCCCTGCCTTTTCCCTTCCCACCAGCTAACAATCTCTTAAATGCAGGATTTGTGGTGATTTGGCAAGGAGGCATTTTCAGATAGTCGGACTAGCGCTTCCTCCGCCCGTCCCTGCGGAAGGCGCAGCACTCAAGCTGTGGCAGCTCCCTTTGCTTGCACACAGACACCACTCGGGTTGTGGAACTGGCTCATTCCTGGGCAGCTGAATGGAATAAAATAGCTTTTTCTAGATCCTCAATGACCGCTGCTCCACTCACCCACTTTTTAGTATGTGTATCCACTTTGTTTTTAGGGGAATTTGACTGGGTCTCATTTGGGCAACTTGATGCACTGAAAAGTTCAGTCTCGGAGTGGCATGCTGCCAGCACTTGCTTTCTGTTAAAATGCCCTTGACTGACATAAAATTAACTTCAGAGTGTCTTAACCAGGGCAGATGGTGAAATGTGCGGACTGGAACCCAAAGGATTATCTCCTGTTCTTTCAAGGGTTTCCATCCAGGTCTTTCAGGCTTGATTCCCCTGCTTTATTCTGGTTTCAGGGATGTTCACTGATACCCTGGTTATGTGCGCTGCTTGTTGTTCTGTGGTGTATCCATGTCCACACTTGGAGCGTGTTCAGCCTGTGTTGCTCGGCCAAGTCAGGAGCTGAGCCAAGGTTTCCAAACAATAGCAAAAGAGGGTTGCAGTCACTAAAAATAAAGCGCTAAATGCAACCCCTGGTTTTAAAGAGCATTAACATGGAAAGGTCACCGTGGAAAACTTCTGTTTTAATAGAGAAGTCCCATTAATCCTTGTGGCGTTTATCCTGGGGGATATAACCTAGAATGTTGGATTGTCAGACATTTAACACGTGCTGCACACTTGACACACAAGCGGAGCGACAGCAGGCGGACGTCCCACTGCCCCGACACACGCTCCCGTCGCGGGGGGCCCGGCAAGATGATTTATGGGACAGGGCTGGATTAGAGGCCGCAGATGAAGTGCTGCAGCGCTGGATGCAGCTTGCTGGAACACTTGTGACCAGGTGGAAGGAGCTTGGCTGGGGAAGACGACCGACACGTTCTCCTGATACAGAGGGGTCACGGGAGAAACTTAAGACAAGGGAGCGCGTCAGCATGCTTGTGTTTCCATCAGCACGAAGCTCTGACAGGCAGACTGACACACAGGCAAGTGCCTTTCTGTGGGATATGCTGCGGCAGCCCCAGTCTTGGGTAACAAAATCCCATTGTTTCCCACTTGCGGCACATGGAGCAGCTCCCGGCTGCAGTAACCCAACACTCCCCCTGCACACAGTTCACTTTTCGAGGGGGGTTTAGCAACTGGCATATCCCACCGTGTGGGCCCGCTTGGAAAAGCACCCGGCCCCAAAGTGGTGAGGAGCGAGGGGACAGCAGGACACCAGGGAAACAGCAAGTTTCTGCTCCTGGTGCTTTCAAAAGGGGTGTTGCAGTGAGATCGGAGACCAAGTGTCTGTCCTTGCATTGCTTCCCCAGCTCTCCCTCGAGTCCCGACACATCAGGGTCTCAGCGCTTGGTTTGCAGGCAGAGGGGCTGGGACCCCCAGGTCTCCCCGGAGCTCCAGGGTCTGGCGGTGCTGGCGGCTGTGCCCACCATTAAACAGGAGGCTGGTGCCAGACAGCAGCGGCCTCTTGTTGGACAGAAGGGGATTACCCGTGTATCTCAACTGAAGAGGGTATCGAGCACAGGACAGGAGCGAGGAGAGGCTGCCGGGGAGCTGGGTCACTGCAGCCACCCGTGAGCACCCAGCTCCTCTGTGCTGTGAGCAGGGGGCTGGGCAAGGGCCGTGTGATCTCTGCTCCCACCTTCACTCCTTCCTCCAAACCCCTGGTGTGTCTGTTTCAGTGAGACCCAGAAGGGCAGCCCGGGGCAAGCAGAGCGTGGCCGTGTTCTCCTCCAGGCAAGGGAGGCACCAAAGGAAGAAGCAGTCGCTGCACCCCGCCAGGGGACCCCGGCAGCGGGCGGCACCTGTCAACGGCGCAGACATTGATGAGCTGGTAAGAGCCAAATTGCTCCCTGGAGGCTGCTCACATCAAGAGTTATAAAGGAAACAGGTGTTGCGCTTCCTCCCCTTCCCAAAGAAATAACCCTGAATGGGATTTAAAAGCCGGACTGGAGGCGGGTTAACAAAGGGGGCAGATCCTGAAGGGCCGGGTACCAGCACGGCACAGATATGCCAGGCATCTTTCCCCAGCCGCTTTCACACATTGTCCCTCTTGAGCAGCAAGCAGCCTGCAGCTTGTTAAAAGGTTTTTAATAGTATCCATGTGTCTCTGCAGAGAGGTGGGGGCACCGAGGGGGTCCTGCACGGTCAGAGAATGCCAGCAATGTTGGACCCTTGCTCTCCAGCCTTGGCCGTTTTCTGACAGTTGTTGTCCGTATGGTCACTCCCCAACCTCCACGACATAATTTGGCTGGTGTAGGTTTCACTTGACATTTAAAGAATAAAACCTTATGCTCCTGAACAGAGCAATCCTGTGCGTGCGTGCCGGGCAGGGCGGAGCTGCAGCGCGCGGTGCTGTTTGTCCCGGGAAGGGACACCCTGGGGGATATGTGAGGAGACTTCAGCCCCATGGGCCACGTCACCAGCCCCTGCTTACATCTGCCATCTGTCCACTGAGCAGCACGACGAGTGCTGTGTGTCCTGTCACCTTCGGGAGTGGCTGCGATCATGGTCTTTGGGCTTGTTGCTGGGTGAGCTGGCTGCTGGGACTGCAGTGTCCTCTTAACTGGTCTGTGTTAGAGACTGGAGACAACCAAACCAGCGAGCCCGGCGCGGGCTGCCGCAGCCAGCTCGGGGGGGAAAATCTTACTGGAACAGCTGGGTCTCTGACCAAAGGCTGACTTGGGGAAGAGGACTGTGCTGGGGCTCTTCCACTTACGGTTTGTCCCAGGAAGAGACCAAAGCTGGCTCGGGAATAGCGCCCCGTGTTGTGGAACCTTCCCGTGGTCAGGAGCTACGTGAGGGACGTTCCCGTGCGGGTGCCTGACCTTGTGCTCAGCCTGTGTACAGGACGGCAGCGCTTGAGACATCAGCTGCTCGGTGGTATTTGAAAGGGCACGGCCAGCTCTGTGGTGTCGGTGCAGCAGCGCAGGCGCCTTCTCCCTCTGCCCCGGGCTCGGAGGAGCCAGGGAGAGGGAATTTACACTCTCTGTTTGCCGTCCTTTATTCCTTGTCTGCTCGTTTTGCCCGCGCTGTCTTTGAACCTATCTTGAAAAAGCTTGCTGCCCCCGGAGAAACAGCCAGGCTGCTTGTGGGCAATTCCCATCAGAGCTTCTGGATGGGCTCCTGTTCCGCAGCTCAAGCTGCCACTCTGTGTCTTGGCTGTTACCATCAAAGGTCCCGCAGCAGAGCGGTTTGTCTCGGCTGTTGTGGAAGATGACTGCATTTGAAAGACTTGAACTTTATTTCTGCAGCAGTACCACGTATCCCTACCCCTTGGGATGCTTGTAAGCGAGAGGATTGAAAAGCTCTGCTAAGAACCAGCTTCTTTGGCCTCGAAACTGTTTGCCAAACGCTAAAGCCTGTAGTGCTTCCCCTCCTCCTAACAGCATCCTTTGTGTGTGCAGGTCCTGCAAACAAAGAAGACGACACGTCGCCAAAACTTGGAGTTGCAGAAGTGTGAGGAAATCCTCAGCAAGCTGATCAAGTACCGCTTTAGCTGGCCCTTCAGGTGAGGGCGGCTGGCCTCTTCCTCCTCTTCCTCCACCTCCTGGGGCGCAGGTCTGTCCGCAGCCCGCGCGGAGCCGTGGGCTCCTGCTGGATCGTCACTGGTTGCAAGACTGGGGTTTCGAAAGCCGGTTACGGGGGAGCAGAAAGGGAGAGAAGCTGCCGCAGAAGGAACCCGCACGCTCCCAACCGTCTGCTGGGCGGGAGATGCGGCGGTGCGGCAGCGGGTGCTGGGCCGTGGGCCGGGGTGGGGGCTCGGCAGCCCCCGGGTTTGCAGGGCGCTCTGCAGGTGCTGTGACAGCTCTCTGGGCACAGGACGAGCTGCCGTCCCTCCCCTCGCGCCGTGGCCGTCGGGGGGTGTCGGTGCTGCGGGGTTGGTCACAGTGCGGGGTGCGGGTCGGGGCTGCGCTGGAGCCGAGGGCTGGGGGGCTCTCGCTCCTGCAGCTCTGACCGCGCGGCCGGGACCGGCATTTCCTCCTATCTCTGTGGCTCTTCGTTCGGCAGGGAGCCAGTGACCACGGAGGAAGCTGAAGATTACTTTGAGGTCATCAGCAACCCTATGGACTTCCAGACTATGCAGAGCAAGTGCTCTTGTGGCAATTACCGCTCGGTGCAGGAGTTCCTCGCCGACATGAAGCAGGTGTTCTCCAACGCCGAGCGCTACAACCAGAACGGGAGTCACGTACTGTCCTGCCTGGAGAAGACAGAGCAGTGTTTGATTGACATGGTGCACAAACACCTGCCTGGCCACACGTATGCGCGCAGGAAACACAAGAAGCTCTCTGCCGAGTGCCAGGAACTGGAGGAGCAGGAAGGGGACAGTGAGTCAGAGCCCCTCGAACATTCCCGGGGGCGGAAAAGGAAGAAATGAGGGATGGGGAGACCAGGGGAAGAGCCAGAGCTGGAGCAGGCCTGGTGGTGCTGCCGGGCAGCAGGATGGGTTGTCTGGAGGGAGCTGGGAAGCAGCAGGCACTTCTCTATTAATCCAGCCTTCCCTTTGGCCTGTCCTAGTTTCAATTTTTCTGCAATTTCCTCAAATATTTTGTCATCCATTGAGTAAGCAGAGATTAATTACTGCTTCCTGCATAATCCGCAAAGCTCTGAAGGAGTCTGTCCTGCGAGGAGGGGACGGTGGGAGCGCGAGGGGGAGGCCGGGCCGGGAGCTCGGGGCCAGCGCCAGCTCAGCGCCGCCGGCTCCCCGGGGATGAGCGGCCGAGCGCCGGGACCTCTACCTTGTGCTGCCCGGGACGTGACACCCGCCTGGAGCTGCCGTGGAGGGATCATGTTGCTGCATGGAAGGACTGGGTGCGATCAGGCCAATGGGCTGCGAGTTCTTGTATGTATATATTTATATGGTGTTAATTCAGAGCCCCTGCTGAAAGGCTGCGCGGGGCGGGCAAGCACTTACATTTATGGAGAGGCGGCTTTCACCAGCATCCTGACACACTCGGCTTCCAGGTGCTCTTGCTTTTCCCCTCTCCCTTCCAAGGGAGCGATCTCGGGAGGCTGCGCTCCGAAGGAGGCTTTTCTGAGCCGGGCTTTTCTGAGCTCGGCTCTTCACATGTACGCGGCACAGAGGAAGCCGTTGGCGTCCCCGCTCACCCAGATCCCACACAACCGCGCAGCCCTTTGGGTGACCCGAGTGCCAGAAGCAGGCGGGAGGGCGCTGGCTTCCTGCGCCCCGAGAGCCGGGGCAGCAGCTGAAACATCCGTGTAACTTTTAAGATTAATTTTCTAGTTAAAAGTGGCTCGTTTCTAGCTGTGATCTTGTACAAAGAACACCTGTAAGATACCCTTGTCTTGCTTTGGCACATGTACAGTTTATATGAAATCGTGTTTGCTTTATATTTTCCCCCCTCTTAAAACTCATTTCCCTGCCAGTAGCTGGAGTTACATCGGGGTCTGTTGGCAGGGGGTGTCCCGGTCCCTCTCTAGCCGCGCTCTCACCATGTTTTATAGTAAAACCATCCCCACTTCAGCTCCTTCGCCCTCCCCCATGCAGCGAGACCGTCCCGCACCGGCCGGCCCGCCCGCCCTGGGGGAGCTCGGCCCCCGCAGCGGGTCCTGCCGCCCCACGTACGGACTTTGCTCATCATCTCTCCCTTTTCATCACCACAGGTTTTTACCATGCAATCAGGGCTCCAACTTTTTATTATAGAGGTTTTCAGTTTGGGACAAACCAGCCACAGGGCTGCTCTGTACTGGTTTTGCAACAGAAAAGCAAAAGCAGCTGTTGCCGCTTCTGTGATTTGAGAAGAAAAGAATCATTGATTAAAAATTTCAGCCTAATTTTGTGAGATTTTAGGATTTTTTATTAATAGGTATTTGTTTGAGGTCTGGGCTGTCGGGGGCTGTGGAGCCCAGGCAGTTTCCAGCCTCTCCCTCCCAGCTCCTGCCCCACAGAGCAGCACTGACGTTTGTATTCCGCACGTCCCCTTCAGACGCTTTGTTCTGTCCTGTCCATAGAGAACGTTTTCTGCGGGTCCCACACGGTGAAACCTTTGGAATTGTACGTTTTTTAAAAATAAATGTCATTTGGGGGGGAGGGGGTTTCTGCTAAGGGCTGTACTTGTAATAAATTGGAAACTTAAAAATAAACATGTACTTGTGTTTGTAAGAGCAGCGTGTGCTGTGTCCTTGGCGGGGCTGTCGGGGGTCTCTGCGCTCCCTGTCAGACACGGTGTTGCTGCCTCCGGGACCGACACCGGGGCCGCAGAGCGAGGGATGGAGGGAGCGGAGTCTGGGTCAGCTCAGCCCGGACCTCTGGAGGAGCATCTTCTGGGCTGTGCTTTGCTGGGTTGGGTGGTACCTGCCCCGGCATGTGCTGCGGTTCCAGCACTGCAGCCGGTTGTGCCGCGGGGGCAGATCACGGGAGCAGCCCTGCGTGGCCACCCCGCCTGTCCTGTGGCTCTTGGCTGGTGGTGACTTGGGCTCTGTGGGGTGGTGCTGGGTAACGACCGAAGGGAAGATAAGGGGGTGATGGTGGAGCCGAAATGTCTCTGCTCTCTCACCCTGGCAGGGGCTGGCTGCCTCCCTTGTGCGTTTTGCGAAGTGCAGTGGGCAGCTCAGCAAGGACGGTTCCTGCTGCATCCCTGGAAACGCGACTCGTGTTCCCCCAGCCCGGGCTCCAGCCCGAGCCGTGTGGGCTCTGCCAGCCGGAGCTGCAGACTGGGCCGATGCTGGTGCACAACCTGCCAGCTGCGCTGGGCAAAGGTCTGTGTGCTCCTGCTGGTGCCGCGCTGCAGGAGAGCGATGGCTCCTGGGTGTCTCCATCGTCCTCCTGGCTCAGGAGCTGAGCTGGGAGCGCTCCAGCCAGGTCCAGCTCTGCCGGGCGGAGGAAAATCCCCTGGTGGTTTGAGGGCTCCCAGCAACGGGCAGATCCTGCTTTGCCCAGAGAAGCCTCGTCCCTGCACCCCCAGAGCTGGACCGGCGGCAGGACCTGGGTGAATCAGTGTGACTCAAGCTGGGACGTTTCCAGGCCTCAGCGTGGAGACCTCACACCAGCATCTGCTCCAAGACCTTTGCTGAGATTTGCTTTTTATAGCAGCCCCTGCATGGCATCGGTGTCCTGTGTGGGCTATAAATAGCTGTCCCCGTGCCCGGCAAGCGAGTGTGCGGGGCTGGGGCAGCGCTGGCCCCGCTGCTGCTGGCACCGCGGGTGGGGACAATCACTGACCCGGCTGAACCCCCACGTCACCGGGGCTGGCCCGTGACAAACCCCAGGTGGGCACAGCAGGTGAGGGGCCTTGAGCTTGGTCCCCCCCTTAGCTTCCTCATGGCTTAATCATTAATATTAATCAATTAATAGACTGGGTAGCTTGGGCACGTTCCCAGAGCACAGCGACTTTCCTTCTGTGACTCAAAACGTGGAGGGTGTCCTGTCTCACAAGGGGGAAATAATACCCACAGCTCAGTGAGTGCTGGGGGGCACAAGGCTCACGCAGGGTGGGGAGGGGACGCAGGGATGAGCCTGGGGGGGCGGAATCTGGAGGAGAGCTGAGCCTCCCCAGCACGGGACTGAGAGCAGCTGTGACAGGGGGACCGGAGATGTCCCCGGCACAGGCCTCTTCCAAGGGGCAGCTCTGCTTTGGCACCGGCTCCCTGGACCAGCTCTGTGTCCCCAGCCATGCCCAGCACCGTGGAGCCACTGGGGCCGATAGCGCGTGGTTGGTGCTGGCGGTCCCGGTGCTGCCCAACAGCTGGGCCCGGCGGGGCCGGTTATCAGGGCGAGCACTGGAGAGGCAGCGAGTTCCCTGGCAGTGCCGGGGTGCTCAAGGGCAGGCTGTCCCCGCCGGGTGCCGGCACACACGCACAGGCCCTGGCACCATCGCCGTGATGTGTCTGGGCCCGCGAGCCGAAGGTGCGCCGAGCTGGCTCGGGGCTCAGCGCTGGGGGAGTCCAGCACCCCAGCTGTACCCCGGCACAGCGACACAGCCCTGCGCCCCCAGGCAGCCCCCACCCCGCACCGTGCCCGGCTCCCCTGGCTGGACTTTGGAGCCTCCCGCAGCCGGTGTTGACTCTCCTGCCCCAGGTCACGGCCCTTTTATCTGCCCAAACAAACCTCCGGCGGCAGCCGGGGGAGCCCATGACGCTGTGACCCCCCAGAGCGGTGGGGCCAGGGGGTGTCCCCCCTCTGGCACCGTCACACCAGCCTGGGTGCCCGACAGCCCCACCTGCCCCCCCAGCACCCCAGCTCAGGCACGAGCCCCCCCGCCACCCCTCCCACCCACAGCGGGGGCTGTGGGGGCTCCTCACACCTCAGCTGCTCAGGGCTTTTGTCAGAGCAGTCACCAGCATCTTCCACTTTGCTGCATCAGTCACAAAGTCCCGGTGCAGCACAGTGGGGGCGCAAGGGGTCACCAAACCCACCCCTCCCGCCACCTCCAGCTCGGAGCAGGGGGGTCTCACTCCTGTTCTTTGGCTGCTGCTCCTGCTGGGGGTCTGAGCCGTGGAGGCTTCGCAGGGGATGGGACCCAGGGCTGTTGGTGCAGGGGGGCTAATTTGGGTGCAGAAAGGAGGGTCCCTGGCTGGCTTATTACTCCCTGGGCAAGAGGGACAGGAGGCCCAGAGACCCTCGTTGAGGCCCAGCATTGCCCCAGCCCGCAGGCTGGCTAATTAACAGCCAATTAGGTGACGGATGAGCCTGAGCATCACCAGGGCTGCCTGTGTCCCTGCCACAGCCCGTCCCTGCCGCCGGTCCCACGCTGCCCGTGTCCCTGCCCCAGCGCTCACCTCTCCCCCGGCCCCGGGCAGCGTGGGGCAGCCGGGCCGCCCAGCCCCACGCACGCTGCGCAGGTGAGCTGCTCCCCGCAGAGCTGTCTCCGGGCAGGGTGGGCAGCGGCCGCCACTGCTGAGCCCCCAGAGCCCCCGCCTGCGAGGACGGTGTCACTCGTCACCGCTGCCAGCCCGCGCTGGGACGGCCCTGGTCACCCCCCAGCCCCGCGGACACCAGCTGAGGCTTGAGTTTCCCTCCGGACAATGGGGAAGGCAAGAGCTGGGATCGTAACGAGAGCGGCGGATAAATAAAGCTGCCCAGAAGTTTCCATTACCAGCACCCCGGGCTTCTGCGTGGGACATCAAAGCTGAGCGCTCTCCGCCCCACGGGCCCGTGTCCCCAGCCCATCCCCACGGCTCCTGGCCTGCGGAGCCCGGGGCGCTGGAGCTGAGCCCCTCGCCCGGCACTGAGGCCACAGCAGCCGACGGCATCGACACAGATCACCTATGGAGCGCCGAGTGGAAAAGATGATTCGTTAGCATGACAGCGCAAGAAAAGCCGCCTCCTCCTCCTCCTCCTCCTCGGCCAGAGGCAGCGGGTGCCAGAACCGGCTCAAGGAAGCCAGGACGGGAGCGGGGTTGGGGACCCCCCGGTACTGCGCTCCTGCTGGGGTCGGCGGCTCCCCGGCTCAGCACTGACCCTCTTCCACCGGCACAGGAGCCGCCGGCACCCACCACAGGGACCCCAGCCCCGACCTGCCGACCTGGGGCTCCCCAGGGCTGCCCTCGACACCCTCAAATTCCTCCACACAGCACCAGGCTCAGTTGAAATAACACATCCAGGGTTTATTGTTTTTTCCATTCCTCGCAGCTAATGATTAAAAAAAAAAAAATCTAAAATAAATTACAGAATTAAATAAACATGACTGGATTATTCCCCTCGCCCGTCCCCGATGCCCCCCAAAGAAAGCGTTAGAAGAGTGACTGGATTTGGCAATAGCAACAACAACAAAACAACCTATAGGAAAAAGCAGCTACTTGTCAGGGTTCAGCGGTGCCGGGGGGTCCCACGGGCCTCGCCACCCCAAACCAGTGTGCGTGCCCCCTCCTGCCCTCGCCCCCAGCGTCCCCTCGCCCTTACCCGTGCGGCCGCCTTCCCCCGGCGCGCCATCTCCAGGGAGGGGACGGCCCCGCTCTAGACGTGCGTCGGGTTGTCCAGGTAAGGGTCCGTCTTGGTCATGTGCAGCATGACCGTGGGGGCTTTGTAGTGGCAGTGCACCCCCCCGCAGCTCACCCCGCTGCAGGGCTTGCCCCTCGTCCTCACGCCCAGCTTTCTGTTGCACAGGCTCTGCCAGGTCTGCAGCGTCTTGGAGCTCCACACCCACACCCCGCTGGTGATGCCCACCACCAGCGACATGAAAATCTTTAGCATAAAGACGGCCACGGTGGGCACCGAGGCCTCCAGGGAGCAGTTGGCGGCGCGGCGGCCGGGGAGGTGCAGGCAGCCGCGCTCCAGGGCCCTGAGGTTCCAGTAATCCACATTCAGCCGCTCGTAGAAGTAGCAAACGATGACGCAGGTGGCCGGGACGGTGTAGAGGATAGAGAAGACCCCAATCTTCACCATCAGCTTCTCCAGCTTCTCCGTGTTGGTGCCGCCCGTCTTCATGATCTTCCGGATGTGGAAAAGGGCGACGAAGCCCGTGAGGATGAAGGAGGTGCCGATGACCAGGTAGCAGGAGAGGGGGATGAGGACAAAGCCGGTCAGGGCACTGACGTCCATGCTCCCCACATAGCACAGCCCCGTCAGCTCGTCCCCCGCCACCTTCCGCATGGTGAGGATGACGATGGTCTTCATAGCCGGGATGCCCCAGGCAGCCATGTGGAAGTAGCTGCTGTGGGCCTCGATGGCCTCGTGTCCCCACTTCTTCCCGGCAGCCAGGAACCAGGTGAGGGTGAGGACGACCCACCAGAGCGAGCTGGCCATGCCGAAGTAGTAGAGGATGAGGAAGACAATGGTGCAGCCCGTGCTCTCCAGCCCCTCCTGGATGATGTAGAGCTCGCCGTTCTCCCGGTCGCAGGCGATGTTCTCGGCCCCTGCCACCGAGCGGATGATGAAGGCTACGGAGTAAACATTGTAGCACATGGAGAGGAAGATGATGGGCCTCTCGGGGTACTGGAAGCGGTGGGGGTCGAGCAGGAAGGTGAGGACAGTGAAGGCAGTGGAGACAAAGCAGAGGGTGGACCAGACAGCCATCCAGATGAAGGCAAAGTCCTTGTCCTCCCGGGACCAGTAGACGTCCACCCCGGGGGAACACCTGGGCGCGCAGGAGAGGCTCTTCTCCACGTACTGGAACTTCTCGGGGTTGTCGCAGGCCCCCAGCCCGTTGGGTCCGCGGCCCTCGGCGGTGCCCGGGGGCCAGGGCCGGGGGGCCACGGGCAGCATGCCCTGTCCCTTGTGGGGCTCGGCAGCCGAGGCGTTCTCAGGGGCCTCCATGCAGAGGGCGTTGGGGTCGTTCTTGGTGGGCAGCTTGCCGCAGTCGAGCGACTCGGGCCAGCCGAAATTGAACTGCTCCATGATGGGGACGCACTTGTGGCGGGCCTGCTCGCACATAGGGCGGCAGGCGGGGATGCTGGCGCTCACCTGGTCGGTGCACATGGGCGCGTAGAGGGAGCAGAGGAAGAAGCGCAGGTGGACGTGGCAGCCGTACTCCACCAGCGGCGCGAACTCGTGCAGCTTCAGGGCGGCTTCGCGCTGGCTCTCGTGCCCCAGCAGGTTGGGCATGCGGGTCAGGTTGTACCCGATGCCCCGGCACATGGGGATGTCCACGGGCTGGCACCGCGCCGCCCGCCCCCGCGGCCCCTCCAGCCCCCCCAGCTCCAGCCCGCGCCCGGCCGCCGCCAGCTGCCACAGCACGGACAGGGCCAGCCGCAGCCTCAGCGCCGCCATCGCCGGCCCCGGCCCCGCGGCTACAGCGCCGCCATCGCCCGGCCCCGCCGCCCCCGCGCCCCCGGAACGGCCGCTCGCTGCCGCTGCCGCTGCTGCTGCTGCTGCGGCGGCGGCGCCGCGACGGGGCTGCTGCTGCCGCCGCCCCCGCCCGCGGCCCCGGCCCGCGCCGCCCCGCGCGCCATGCGGCGGCGGCCCCGCCGAGCGCCCCGCACCGCCCGAGCCCCGAGCGCCCCGCGCAGCGCCCGCGCCGGGACCGGCCCGCCGAGCCCCGCCCGCGACACGCCCCGGACACGCCCCCGGCGCCGGGCCGGGGACACGCCCCTCGGGCAGGGGCGGGGCGGCGGCGGGACCCGGAACCGGCACGGGGACCCGCACCGGGACCCGCACCCGAGCCGACCCCCGCACAGCCCCGGCGGGGCGTCCCGGTTCGCGCCGGGTGAACACCGGGCCCCGCGGCCTGAAGCAGCCACAGCTCCACCCGCCCCCCCGCACCCCAACACCCCCGCCCGCGGACACACGCGTGTGTCCCCAGCCCCGCACCTGGGCACAGGAACGCGCGGCCTCGCCGCTGCCCGAACCCAGCGGGGGCTGCCGGGGCCCGACCCGCTCCCGGGTCACGGGTGAGCAGCTGCGCACAGCCAGGCGGCGGTGCCCGTGGGGCTCGGGGCTGTGCTGGGACAGCGGGGACCATGGGGGTGGCCCAGCCCCAGGGCCCACGCCGTGGGCTGGGAAAGCTGTGTCCCCACCTGGCACCCCTGTCGCCGGCTGTTACACAGGGCAGGGCAGGGTGTCCCACTCCCACAAGCACGGGACAGCAGCGCCACCCGGTACTGGTGATGTGTACGTGGGAGACACAAGTCAGCGTAGCTGAGCTGGGGCTGCCAGCCCCCAAAATCCATTGTCACCCATGCCGGGGGCACGGGGAGGCTGAGGGTGCCCGGCTGGAGGCGCTGATGGTGCTCAGGCCAGCGTTAAAAACTCACTGTGGGTGGCAGAACGGCTGGGGACAGGCTCTGCTGCTAGTGCCACCATCACAGGATGCCACCAGCTGCCCTCCATGCCCAGGAGCTGCCGATCCCCCATTTGACCCTGGACTGCTGGGGCAGGGCGCTCTGTGCCATCCCCAGCACCCATTTGGGATGGAGGGTGGCTCAGCCACCTCAGGGACAATTCGGGCAGGTCCCCAGGATGTCCTGCCGGGACACCTGGCACCCGGCGCCCGTCTGCACTGGCAGCGGACACGGGCAGAGGCTGGCGCCGGGGTCCGGGCACCGCGCCGTTCCCAGGCATTCCCACAGCCCTGCGAGTTCTTTAGTGACAACATAACAACCTGTCAACGCGGCTCCTAATCGCCAGCCGCGTCCTGACACCCTGGCCATACATTATTTAAATGTCCCTGATCCAGCTCTATAAGGAAATTCCATGGGAGCCACTTATCAGTTATTGTAACAGTGCGGGAGATAAGCCCTAGTGCTGGAATTTCCCTTCAGCACAGGGCAACTGCTCACCCGGCCCCAGGGCCCTGGGAAAAGGGAGATTTGGGGGGATTTGGGGTGCTGGACAGGGCTTGGTCCCCGGCTGCTGGGAGGTCTCAGAAAGCACTGTCCCATGGGGCCGGAGCAGCTTCAAGTGGCTTCACACCTTCCTCAGGTGCTCTGAGAAATGGGGGGGTTGGGGTATTTTGTGTCATGGGGCATGTTTGGCTGCAAACTGTCCCCCACGGATGAGCTGGCAGCCAGGGCTGTGTGTGCTGGGATGGAGGCAGCACCGCGGGGCGCTGGGGCCTGTCCCTGGGGCCCCTCACCCCGTCCACCTCCCACCCCAGGATGTGTGTCCTGTGCAGGGTGAGGGACACAAGGGTGGCACTGTCAGCACTCCAGAGCACCCTAAAGCCCAGCTCCTGTCACCAGGGCTTCGCTTTAGGGAGCTGTTTGCTAAGGAAAGTTTGGAAACCCCACCTGGAGACACCTGAAGGACTCAGTGCCCAGCTCTGGGCAGGGGCAAGATGGGACCCCAGGGTGCCAGCCCCATGTCCCAGCTCACCCCCATGGGTGCTCTCGTACCTCCCAACCCCGCAGCTTGGGCTGTGAAGGGTTAAGGGGGGGCGGGGAGAAAACACACAAATAAATGTCTTTTAATTTAATTTTGCTTTAATATGTAAAACTGTTGCTCTTGGCAGGAGGCACCGCAGCCCAGCCAAGAGCAACACGTGGATTTTGAGAGTCAAGGGGCTCCTTTTTTAAGGGAGAGGGGCAGCTGCCCCCACCTCCGCCATGCACCCTGGGGTGCTCGCCCCTGCCCCGACACCCTCCTTGGGTGCCCCATGGGATGCCCAAGCTCTGCCCAAGGCCCAGGGACCCATAGAGGGGACAGCAATGGGCACATGGGGCACTTCCCGGAGCTTCATCCCACCTGCAATGGCGGCAGCTTGGTGCCGGCTACGCGCAGGGGTACCAGGGGGTGCCGCCCAGCACCCCACCTTTGGCCATGTCCTGCACTTTCTTGGCAGGTCTGCCTGTGGGCAGCGACCTGCACACCGTGCCCACAGCCCTGGGGATGCCGGGAGGGGACAGCACAGCGCCCGCTGCCAGGATGGGGGACATCGCTGCCCACAGAAGCCGAGATCTCCAGCAGGTCTGGAAGCTTTGCAGTGAAAACACGAACACCAGGTAGAGCAACCCAGCAGATTTACAGCCTTGGAAGTGGCACCGGGCTGGGAATCCAATGTCAATAGCTGGAAGAAACGGCTCACAGAGGCTGCACAGAAAGCCTGCCCAGGCCGCGGCCAGCCCGGCCAAGCGGGGCCGTATCGCAGGAGCCTGTGGTTCCTGGCAGCAGCTTTGCCCCATTTCCTTTCTTCCCGTCAACAGCACTTGCAAACCTGTGGAGGAGCCTCAGCGAGGGGAGGGGGAAGCAGAGCAGGGAGGGCCACAGTGCAAAGAGAAGCTGCAGTGATGCCTCTGTTGCTGTCCCGTGGATGGGCTCTCCCCAGGTGCCAGCATCTGGGGGATCCCCCTTGGCACCATGATGGGGACAACCCCCAGTGGCAGTCGGGGAGGGGGCAATGGAACTGGGGACAGGGTGATGGAGCAGGTGGGGGTTGATGGACGTGTCAGGGCGATAGGTTGGGGGGTGGTGATGGAGCTGGGGAGGGGACCGTGGGCTCTGTCCCGCAGAGCCTTGGCCACGCCAGAGGTGACAGCCCATGTCCCAGCCGCGCTGCCCTTGTCCCTGCCCCTCTGGGCAGGCTCTGTCCTGCCAAGCCCACAGACCCTCAGGCGTCCCAGCTCCCCCAACACCACCAGCCGTGCCCAGGGATGAGCCTGGGCCCCACAGCACCCCGCTCTGTCCCTGCCAGCCCGGAGCGAGGGCCACGGCCCAGCCCCGCAGGGATCCGGGGTGATAATTTTCCCTTCCCGAAGAATTTCACAGGCACAGCCGGTGCGAAAGGCCGCTGGGTTTGATTTCAAAGGGATGCCGGGGCCGGATGGGCTGGCAAGGAGGTGGAGGGGTCTGTCCTGGGAACACCGCGGGGCCACAGGCTGGCACCAGGGGTGGCTGTCCCTGCCCTGGCCACCACCTCCCTGAGGACACCCTCCCACACATCAGCAGGAGGGATCCTCAAGCCCAAAGCCTTCCTGTCCCGGCACAGTCCCGTGCGATGCAGACGCACACACGTGTGCACCAGACTGAGCACACAAGGGATGCTCCGTGCGACCTGGCAGGTGGCAGCAGGGTGGGAAGAGGAGGATTTTGGGGGTACAGACCCCCAAATCCAGGCAGAAGAACCTGACACTGGCAGGAGGACATGGGGGAACATATAGCACGGATCCTGCCCAACCCCAGCTGCCACCAGCGGAAGGGAAAAGCCATTTCTTCCCTGACTCCAGCATTAATTATAGAGCTGAGAACCCCAGCAGAGGGAATTACCAGCACTGCTCATCCAAGCTGCAGCTATCCTGGTGGCTTCACAGGGCTCTGCAATGTGTCACCAGGCTGGCAACCCCTGTCCCAGCACGGCACCAAGGGCACAGCAGTGCCGATGGCATCGGGCAAGGCGGGGAGTGATGGGCACAGCGAGCTGAGCCCGCCCAGCCCCACGTCCTGGGGGTCCCACGGACCCCAGCCGGATGCTGGCACCCTGCCCCCTGCACTGGGACAGCCGGGCCCTGGCATGTGTCCACTGAAGGACAAGACTGTCCCCTCCTTCTCTGAGCCCACTGCCATCTGCGCTCCCTGTGTCCCGGCTGACGCAGCACAGGCTGGCACGGTCCCTGGCCACGCCAAAGCTCCTCAGCATCCCCGGGGGCCGTGAACCCCCCTCCCTGTCCTCCTACTGCTGGTTGTGTTTGCCATCTCTGCCTGAACGGGCAGCGGTGCAGCTGCGGGCAGGGGGCGCGATGTGAGGGGCACTGTGCTCAGCTGCCCCCTGCCATCTCCCTGCCACCCCCCCTGGCCACCCCAGGCTGCTGGCGGGCAGTTGGGTGACACTGTGTCCTGAGCGCCCAGGGTCACCTCCCGTACTTGGGTCACCTGTGTGTGTTTGCGGTTACAACCCCGGAGCATGGTGTGGGGACACCGGGTTCAAGGCTCAGGGACACGGGGACGGTGAGAATTCGGGGATCCTCGCTGCGGCCTGGTCACCCTGTCACCCGGCAGCTGGGGGCTCTGTGGCCACCACAAATTGTGGGTGGCATGGACGGGCAGTCCTGCTGCCAGCCAGCCCGTGTCCCTGACCATGGCCACAGGGTCCCCAGGCCCGGACACCCCTGTCAGTGCAGTGTGGCCATAAAGCAGGTAGGGGACACATGGCACAGGGCATGTCCCCATCCCCCCACGAGCCCTGGGAGCCCAAGGGACCATCGCAGGGATGGGAACCACATGCAGCCGGAGGGACTCTGGGGGATGGGGTGGAGGGCAGCGGGGTGTCCCGGCTGGGAGCATGGGGGGAGCTGGTGAGCAAGGGGACAAGAGGGGACACCGGGCAGGTCTCCCACCTCCCCAGTGTTTTAGCCAGGGAGCGCAGCTGGCAGCACAACAGGCTGCCCGCAGCCTCTGGGGGGGCTGGGACACATCCCTGGTCATGGGAGCCCCCCAGCATCAAAGGGGAAGGCAAACTGAGCTCTGTCCTGCCCCGAGCTGTGTCACTCACCTCTACAGACCCCTCTGGGGGGCAGACAGGACCCAGCTGAACCTTGACAGCTGGCGTTCACTCTGAACCCTACTGATGGCAACATCCAGCGGTTGTGGCAGCTGCCTGATGGAGGCAGGTGAAGGGCTGGAGCTCCCTCCCAGCTGGCTCAGCCCTGGGAAGAACAGATCACAGAGCTGCCAGACCGGCCATGGGGCGACTGTCTGCCCCCTAGCTGACCCTCAGTGCCCACCACCCATTTCCTGGCAGCCCAAGGACGGGCAGAGGAGGTGCCTTGTGCCAGGAGCGGGCTCTGTGGTGCTCCCAGATGCCATCCCAAGCCAGCACAGAAACCCTTTTCATCCTCAGCCCCACTTTCCCCCCCAAAAATGAAGCTTCTTCCCCAGGACACCACACCCTGCGGTGCTGCTGAGCCGCCCGCTGCTGCAGGTGGGTGTCGGTGCTGGGTCCGGGTGCCGGCACAGACACACGGCCCTTTCTTCGCCCTTCGGCCCCGTACGGCTCGCTCGGCGCTGGCAGACAGGTCTGCACCGCACAATGTGCCTCCTTGTTCGCCCCGGCCCAGCGCTGGCTTGCGGGGAATGGCAGGGAATCGCCTCCGTTTCCTGCTGGAGTTTTATTACATTCACCGTATAAATAAACAAATATGATCCAGAGAAGAAGGGGAGAACCACGGGGCAGCCTGGAGCCAAGCAGGACGTGTGGGGTGGGGATGAGCCCCACGGCACCAGGGCTGGGAGCACCCCAGGATGGGGCTGGGGGTCCCAGTGTGCCCACGGTGGCTGTGTCCCTGGGATGGCTGTGCCCCACAGGATGTCCATGCTCCCAGCTGCACGCTGAGTCCCTCACGCCTCTGCAAGGAGCAGCCGAAATCCCAGCAAACACAACCCCGGAGGCGGCTCTGCAGCCATGGACACGGGCACCGCGACCTGCACCCCCGGCCTCTCCTGCTCTGCAGCCTCTGAACGGTGTGAGCGGCCCCGCACAGCCGCACCGGGGGCTCTATGGCTGGACCGCAGTGGGATGTGGCCAAAGCAGCCCCGGGGAGGCAGGAGCAGCCCCACAGCGCCCAGCTGTGCTGCCCCGGGACCGGAGCCGGCTGAGGGGACCGGGACTGGGACTGGGACTGGGACTGGGACTGGGACTGGGACTGGGACTGGGACTGGGACTGGCTGGAGAGCGGTTTAATGTTCTACTGAACGGGGTGAGCTGCCCGTTTGGTTGCTCAGTCTGGAGCGAGTTGAGAGCTGGTGGGCGGCTGGAGCACAAGTGTGATGGAGCGGCTGAGGGACCTGGGGGTTCAGCTGGAGAACAGGAGCTGAGGGGAGACCTTCTGATCTCTGAACTGCCTGAAAGGAGCTTGGAGCCAGGGGGGTCGGGCTCTGCTCCCCAGGAACAAGCGCCAGGAGCAGAGGAAACGGCCTCAAGTTGCGCCAGGGGAGGGTGAGGTTGGATGTGGGAACAATTTCTTCCCCAAAGGGCTGTGGGGCATTGGAACAGGCTGCCCAGGGCAGTGCTGGAGTCACCATCCCTGGAGGGCTGGACAGACGGACATGAGGTTCTCAGGACATGGGGCAGTGCCAAGGGTGGGTTATGGTTGGACTCCATGATCTTGAGGGTCTTTTCCAACCAAAATGATTCTGTGATTCTACGATTCACATCCAAACGGGTGTTTGCTGGTCGGTCACTCTGCTCCTGGTTGCTCTCACACCCCCATCACCTGCCTGGCACCCGCCCACAGCCCCACAGCCCCCAAACCCTCCACGGGGAAATCCAGACCCGATCCCAGGGGGACACCTGGGGCAGATGGGGTTCAGCACAGGGAATCCAAAACAGTGAAGAATTAAACTCAAGACATCCCAAATGTGTCCTAGACAATTGAGGTGACCTCCCAAGCACCCCCTGCAGCACCGCTTGGACCAGCCAAGGGCCGTCCCGTCCCATGGCCCCTGGGCAGCCTGTTCCTCGGGGCAGCCCCGGGGCGGGTGTCCCACTGGGAAGGACTTTGCTACGGGGGTGGCACCGGCATGTCCTACTTCTAGCTTAAAAACACCCTCATATGCAAAAATGTATGAAAATACTCAAGAACGTGATGTTTAACCAAAACCTCCTGCACCATGGTGGGTTAGCTGGCTGCCTCCTTTTCTTTTCCAAAAAATATTTTCATAAGATGGGGCAGAGCTGCTTCAGTTCCATCATCGTCATCACGGCATCGAGCGCTCAAGACGGCAACTTGGAATGGAAACCCTCAGGTATGTTAAACAAAAATACTATTTACCGTTCACTTACTAATCCTGCTCTCCTCTGGGGGAAAAAAACACAAAGCTCCCATATTTATTTAGCAGAACTCAGCACTTTTGGCTTTTGCCAATGGTACCTAAATATAGTTCGTGAGAAACAAATAATCTTTCAGGGATTTTTGCTCCCTTGTCTCTCCAGCCACCTTTCTTTGAGGGTCAGGCGGCTGCAGGGGAGGCTCTTACCCCACTGGCAGCCCCTGCCATCTGGGCATGAGTCCTGCACCAAGAAAAGGTGCTTTTTGGATGTGTCACGCACCCTGTGAGGTGGATCAGCCACCCCGCGTCCTACCCCGCAGTGACTCTGCTCTGCCCCCGTCCCCAGAGCCAGCCGGGCCCTCTCCTGCTCCTGCGAATGGCACCAACCCCCAGGCACACACCAGCTCACAGGAGGAGATGGAGCAAGGTGAAGGGTTGTCGAGAAGGTCAACATCTGGAGATGACACCTGGGCCCAGGGCGGTGCTGGACCACGGGAGATGCTCCTTCCCTCCCCGGGAGCCTGCAGCTCCCTGAGCCCCCGCAGTGACAGACTGAGCCTAGCCCTGTGCCCCCTGGCCTGACAGCTCCCACAGGACCCCCCCAAGCATCCCCGGCCCACGTGAGCCCCACAGGGCTGCCAGCCCATCCCGTGGGATTCGGGAAGGCAAGGCAGCAGCCTGCCCGTGGCAGGACCAAATCCCCGTTGTTGAGCCATCCCGGGAGGGGACGTTCCCCAAAGCCACAGGGCGGTTTGGCACGGAGCACGTCGGTCCCCCCACTGCCGTCCAGCGGGGCACAGGCTCCGTCAGGCAGGCGTGGAACGTCCCGAACACCCTGGCACAGCAAACCCTTCCCCGCCGGCCGCTGCTCCCCCCGCCCGCCCTCCCCTCCTGCCTGTTGCATTTTCCACCCTCACTGCAAACTCGCCAGCGCAGGAAAATGTGAAGCCATGGAAAACCGAGCTGCTCCCCGGCAGCTGTGCCACCTTCTTCCTGCTCAGCCCCTTCATTTCACAGACCACAGGTCACCCCGCTCTGTCCCCCCCCAGCCGTGCTGCCCGTCCCCCCTGTGCCACAGCTCACCGACCCCCGGCAGGACCCCGAGCCCCTGAGCTGCATGGAGCCGGAGTTGGGGCTCACTGAGGCTTTCATGGAGCAGCCAGAGCTCTGATGGTGAGGGAGTATCATAGAATCACAGAATGTCCTGAGCTGGAGGGACCCAGCAGGATCACAGAGTCCAACTGCTGTCCCTGCACAGGACACCCCACAGGTCACCCCGTGTGTCTGAGGGCGGTGTCCAGTCTCTTCTTGAACACTGTCGGGTTGGGGCCGTGACACCTCCCTGGGGAGCCTGTTCAGTGTCCAGCACCTCTGGGTGAAGAACCTTTTCCTCATGTCCCACTGACCCTCCCTGGCACATCTGCTGCCGTTCCCTGGGCTCTGCTATTGTAGGAGCACCCAGGCAGGACCGAAGTCCCGGTGCTGATGGAGCCTCTGCAGTTTCCCATCCACCCTGCCCGGGCTGCTCCGGGCCCGGCTCCTCTGCAGGTACATCAGCTCCACCCTGGTGACCCCCAGGGCTGGACTGTCCCTGCTAGCAGGCGGCATCCCCAGCACACATGAGCCAGGGAGGTGCCGGCATCTCACCCCACAGCCCTTCTGCAGAGCAGAGCTGGGAACTGACCTTTCCCCAGCACACTGGGCAGCAGATCCAGCACTTCTCATTCCCTGGCCAGGGCAGGAGCCCTCCCTCAGCTTCCAGTCCCATTTTAGAGTCAATTCGGAGCCTCTGTTTACCCACATCCCTCTACAGCCTTCTCTACTACCTTCTCCAGAGCCCCCACCAGTCTTCGTAGCACGGCTCCCATCTGACCTTCTGCAGAAGGTTGTTCTTCCAGAGGGAGAGGCAGGGTGGGCGTGAGGTGTGCGTGGGAACAGGGGGTAAAACAGCTCTGTTCTGATCTACCTTTTCCCAAGAGCTGGAAAACAAAAGCCCAGGAACATCAGAGTGCTCCCGCTTCCCTGACAGGGCTGGAGATGCCTTGGCAGCCCCTGCCCACGGTAGAGAACAGCCGTTCAGGGGGCCGGGCTGGGGGGCTGCCCCACAGACCATGGCACAGGTATGGTATGAGCTCCCCGAAAGGGATGCTGCGCAACACGCTTTGTCCCACTGCTGTCCTCCCCAGCTAAGGGACTCGTCCTCAACATCTGGCCGACTCAAAGCAGCAGCTGGTGTGGCATCTCTCCACATGGCAGAGGTGAAACGGGCACTCGGGAGGAGGAAGGTACGGAGGGGCCAGCGCGGCATCAGCCAGGTCCAGTTCCAGCAGCGTTGCCGTGGCCTCTCTGACTGGAGCAAGCCATGAATAAGGGACCTGCTGGCACCCATCGGGGGGACGGTCACCACGCCAGAGAGGGACAAGTGGGGCCGGTTGAGGGCTGAGGATGCTCAGTCTTGCACCAGCCCAGCTCCCCCCCCAAGAGCACCTTTAACCGAGAGCCGCATCACCCACAGGGAGGGCCCTTGGCCGCGCTCCCCACTGCGGATGGGGACACTTGTGTCAGCCGTCAGGCAGTGCTCAGCCCCAGGAGCCACAGCAAACAGACATAGGTTCGCTGAAACAACTGCTAATTGTTCCTAATTAGGGCCAGGTCTTGAATACTCATCAGCGGCCGGCACCAGCTCTAATGCCTTTCGCAGGAGCGGTGGCAGCGGAGCAGGGGAAGGCGTCCCTGCTGGCGCCCGCCCTGCCGAGGGGGTTCGTGTGCGTGCTGCTTTCAGGAAACAGCCAAACACGCTCCGGGCTGCTCCGGGCTTGCACGGCAGCTCCTGGAGGGATGGAGACGGGACTGAGGGATCCCAGCACCGCTTTCCTCACAAAACGGGGTCCTTGCCACAAGGCCGGGCCTGGGACAAGCACTGGGACACGATGGCAGCAGAGACATCGACATTGTTGCTGCTTCTCCTTGGAGCAAATAAATCCTTATTCTGAGCCCTCCAATACTTTAGGGTTCACCTTAAAACATCAATTACAGATCACTCGTGACCATGGACCCTGCAGACAACACCCAGGCCCTCGCTCAGCCGAGGACATTGTCACACTGTCACCTCCACGTGCGCAAAGGTTTGGGATGTGTGTTCCAGCCCTGCTGCGGGCACTGGAGGAGGAGGGGACAGAGGGGACTCGGTGGCCAGATCCAGGTGCCACCTTGTCCACCTGCCCCAGGGCTTTGAGGGGCTGGGGGAAAATGGCTGCCCAGGCTCCCCCCAGGAAAAGCCCCCAGAAGGATGGTGGCCAGGTCTGAAACAGTTGCCCCATGGCTGCTGGTGGCCAGGTGGCCACCGCAGTCACTCTTCCCTCCCACCCCATCCCCAAGTGCCAGCACAGGATCCCTTCTGCCCCCGCCCCACCAGTCTCCCCCGCTGTGACCCCCAAAGCCAGCAGCTCCGGCAAGGGGGTGGTGGGGAGGGCACAAGCTCAAGGGCAGCTCCAGCCGGACCAGCCACGGGATGTCCCGGCTGAGGACACCAGGGGCTGCACGGCCACTCACTGCTGCCCCACACCCTGACGTAACTCGGGAGCTGCAGCCACGCAAAACCAACTAAATGTGTCAAACTGCCAAAAAAAGAGCCCGCGGGGCTGTGGGTGCCCTTGGAGGAGCTCAGGCGAGCAGAAGCAGAGCCAATTCCAGGCTGGGTGCTCTGTGTGTGACATCAGCCCCAGGGTTCTTCCCAAAGCTGGAGACAGAACCTTCTGAATTTTGCAAAGCCGAGAAGCACAGCCAGGTGACAACATGAGGGCTCAGCTGCACCCGATGGCCCCAACCCACCCAACAGAGAACAAGCTCCCAAACCCTCGCAGATGCTGGAAACGCCTTTGCCACCGAGCGCCTGCACGAGCGGAGCAGCCGGCGCAGCGCCCGCAGGGTCCCTGTGGCCGGACCCGACTCTGCCGGACGTGTTTGCACGAGGAACCCCAGCCCGGGGTGTCCCAGAGGAGCCCCCGCTCTGCTGGGGGGTGAGGGGGCCCCTTAGTGACCACACTGCGAGGGGGGTGAGCGTACCCCAAACGGCACCCCGTGCGTCCCCCGCAGCGGGGGCGCTGCCGCAGCCAGCGCCAGCACGCCGGGAAGAAAGGAATTTCTGTGTAAATCCCATTTACTGTCGGGTTTCTCACTTCCCCTCCGGCAGACAACCCCGGCGCTCAGCGCTGCGCTGCATGAAGGGGCTGTTTAATATATTTTTGGAAGAAGGGGAAGAAAAAAAAGAAACGCGCTCTGAAAAGAGCCTCTTTCAGCTAATAATGAAGTGAGTATTATATTAAGAGTGAAAACATATTCAGGGTAACTTACAGAGGGAGACAGAAAACCTTTTCATAACACCCTGGCCACAAACACAACTGCCAATTAAATTGGCTTCATTTGCTGGCCGGTGCCAACACAAACGAGGGGCCGGGGAGCGGAACACGCCGGAGCTGCGCGGTCGGTGCCCGGTTGGGCTTGGCCAGGGCTGGCAGCACCGAGAGGTT
This sequence comes from Nesoenas mayeri, assembly GCF_963082525.1. Taxonomy (NCBI): domain Eukaryota; kingdom Metazoa; phylum Chordata; class Aves; order Columbiformes; family Columbidae; genus Nesoenas; species Nesoenas mayeri. Next base: position 10,631,529 of record NC_137569.1, on the reverse strand, counting down.
TCCACTCTGCTGATTTTCAGAGCCAGACGCTGAAATATAAAGGTGCGAGTCCCCGTCCCCATCCTGGGCTGTCCCGCCACAGGGTGTCTGGCGGAGGGGGGCTCCAGCACCGCCAGGGTCCTTGGTCCATGCCCGCGGTGACCTGGGCTGCACCGGGCGCTGCCACCAGCAGCGGGGACAGGGCTGGTGGCTGTTCCTGGCCACAGCGGAGGGTGCTGGGCTGCTGGGACCAGCCCACACATGGCATGAAGGTTTTGAGGGGCGGCAGCTGCATCCCCCACCCCAACACCCTGTGCCGGGGAGAGGAGACCTGTGACCAGGGCTGAGCTCAGCCCAAACCTGGAGCACTTCCCAGCAGCCTCGTCCCTGCTGACATGTTCCCAGGTGCCCGGGATGTCACCGCATGTGCAGGTCTGCTGTCCCACGCATCCTGGTTCCCGGCCACCCCCTCAGCCCCGTCTCAGTCCACATGCCTGAGCACCCAACATGGTGGGGGTGTTACCACCCACCAACACGCTCCCAGGCTCTGCATCTGCTGCCACTCGAGGGGACAGCACTGAGCGGGTGGCGCTGCCCTCACCATGGGTGACACACGGTGGGTGGTTCACACTGCACCGAGGCTTCATCTTCGCATCACAGACCAAGGAGCTGAATCAATGGGCCAAGGGCTCGCGACATCCTGCGTCTGACATCAGATAATCCTTCAGTTGAGTTTGCTCAGCAAAGCGCAGGAGCTGCAGGTCGACACATGATAAACACCAACGGGAAACACAAGAGCACTTGTGCGCTGGAACCAGCCTTTGGAGCAGTTTCTCCAGGGATTGCGCTGAGGATGTTTGTCAAACCATTTAATGGGCAGAGGGAAGAGTAATTTTGGCCAAAAATAAAAGTTCCAGTAGCAAACTTCTCAAAGGCCCAGGTTGCCTGATTAACAAGGAGGAAGTGCCACTCTATAGAGATTTTGTCTGTTTTGCTCAAGGACTTGTATTTCTGTTTTAATGCCAAGTCCAGATCCAAACACATCTTTGATTTCACCCAGAGGCTGCAAGTTTGTATTTCTTCCTTAAAAAAAAAAAAAAGCATAAGTCATTTTTGGCTGTTATTTGGTAAAGAAAAAATGGAAAAAATACACTTCAGCAAGCTCTAGTTAACCATGGGAAGTCTCTCATACAGCAGGAAAGTGGCCACCGACCTGGAGCCAGCGTCAAGGTCAGGCACAAGTCACAGAGCTGGCTGGGTGGCAGCTCCGAGCCGGCAGTGGCCGTCCCCGCAGAGCTCGCTGCCCGCAGCTGATGGGCAAATCTCCAGAGGCCCCAGCAGCTCCTCGCCGTGCCCGCGGGCCAACCCACTCTGAAATGTTTCTGCGTTTCAGATTTAGCAGGCGCAATGCCCTCTGCAGTGAGTGTCGCTCATGGAATGCGGAGAGCTGCAGGTCCTGCCTCCGCAGGTCAGCGATGGGCCGGGGATGCGCCAAGTTTCCATGTGCAGATCCAGCCGCCCGCGGCACCCAAGGGCTGGCAGAGAAACACCAGCGCGGCCGCGGCAGAGCAGGAGGAGCTCTGTGAACAGCACGGCTGCCTCCTGCGGAAAAGCTCGGCCACCTTTATGTCATAAAATAGAACAGTTTGTGTTGAAGGGCCCTTCCCAGCTCCCCCAGCACCCCCTGCCATGAGCAGGGACATCTGCACCAGCTCAGGGTGCTCAGAGCCCCGTCCAGCCTGGCCTGGGATGTCTCCAGGGATGGTTCAGCCACCACCTCTCTGGCCAACCTGGGCCAGGCTCTCACCACCCTCAGGGCAACAATTCCTTCCTCATGTCCAGCCTGAATCTCTCCTCTTTAGTTTAAAACCATCACCGCTTGTCCTGTCACAACAGGTCCTGCTCAAACGTCTGTCCCCATCTGTCTTATGAGCCCCTTTTAAGTCCAGAAAGGCCACACTAAGGTCACCCTGGAGCTTCTCTTTCTCTCTTCTCTTCAGACCTATCTTATCACAACAGCCAAGATGCACAAAGTTCTCTGCTCCTTGTAGGGAAGAAGCAACCGTGTCTCAAAGGAATTTAGCAAAATGATTTGCAGAGGAAAAGACCAATATCCAGATTTAAAGCCCATCAGAAATGGTGCCCTTATGTGCTCACCTTTAGCCAAGCACGACGAGGGCAGCATTGCCATCTAGTGTCCAGCCAGGACAAAAGGACTCGGTGGGACACTCGCCCCTGTCACCAGCCAGCAGGGACCATGGGGGACAGTTTCAACACCCTCCTGGAAAACAGTAACGGTGAAGAGTCGGGGAGGCCCTGGCCGCAGCGGCTGTGACAGCCCCGGCAGCGAGAGCCAAGGCTGACGGGTTTTAATCAAAGCCGGGGACTGGAGGCGCCTGCCCAGCTCAGTTCAAAGTCTCACTAGCCACCTTCCACACAACACTTGCTGTTCAGGTGCGTATTACCCCTGCATGCTGTTCGCCAGGACAAAGCACAGTGCACGAATAAAAGAATTAGTATCAAATAACTGTTCCTTTCTGATCAAGGAAGGCTCTTGGAGTCTTCTGGAAAGAAGCAGATCAGGGGAAAAAACCCAAAGCAACTCATCCCTGGCTTGTTCTACAGGGACAGCTGCCAAAACCCAAGCCCTGCACTGACTTTGGGTCCCTCTTCCTCCCAGCCCCCCGCCAGCCCCTCTGCAGCAGCACAGGACAGGCCGAGCAGCAGCAGAGCCCAGGAACTCTCGCACAGCGCTGCCAACCCAAAGCTTCCCCAACCTCCTTTTATTTTCTCTCTCTCCTCTTCTTGACATCCCAGGGCGAGGGCATTTTATTTTGAAGACCATCAGGAGGTGGTGGTGAGGAATCCAAAAGCCATAAAGACACTGGCAGAACAGGAATGATTCAGACATTTCTCTCCTGGCACAGGATCGCACGGTGACCACAGGCAACAAGGCACCAAACCATGGTTAGAAGACATCATTCCAAACTGTCCAAACATGGGCAGGACAAATACCATGAAGATATTTTATGTTACCAGGTTCCTCCTCCTTGCTGGTTTTGCATTTACTTGCCACCCTCACTAAGTAGGACTTGGTTTTGCCTTTATTAAATCCCAGCCACACCACAAAGGCCACGTTCAGAGAGACGTGGGGAGCACCCAGCGGGTTCTGCTCTGCAAGGAAAGAGACTTAATCAAAGGTAGAGGAGTTGGCAATATTTGTAAGAGATAAAGCTGCTGCTCTTAAGTAATTTGAAGTTTAGTATCAACATTCACATGAACATTCAGCCAAAACAAAGCGCGTAACAGGCTGCTGCCCAAGAAGGGAGCCAGCTACACAGCAACGGACCAGACCCTCTCTCCAAATTCCAGCTCCTTACACTGAAAGAAGAGACATTAATCACTCTTGCACAATAAACTGGCACAAGTCCTGCCAGCCTGAGTTCTCACTTTGGTTTATTTTCTCAGAACAAAAACAATATCAAACATAATCGTTTTAAAGAACAACCTGTATAAACAGCACAAAACTTCACAGCATCCTGCTGCCATTTACAGGTTCCCTAAAGCAGCCCAGCGCCTGCGGGGTGTCAGGGAAGAGGAACGTGCGAGGGAGAAGAGGCGGCACTGCCCCTTCTGCACACAGCACGGCTCGGTTCTTCTGGAAACAGCCTCAGAACACAGCAAACCAAACCAACCACGGGAAAAACAGGTTGTGTGTGAACGCAGAACCTCCAGGTCACACTCCAAAACACAACGGTGCTCCCGCCGCTGCTCCCGGAGCACAGCGGCGATGCAGAGATCCCTGTGTGCCGGGTCTCCTCATCCGCCGGGAGGTCCTGGATAACAAAACACCGCAGTCAGTGTTCCTGCAGGGACCACCTGGACATTTTATTCCATTTTAGAATAAAAAGTCAGCTGTTACTGCAGCGCTCCTGAAAGAAACACCCAGAATTTCTGTGGATTAGCACAAGTAGAATGGGTGCAGTGAAATCCCCATAAAATTCCTTCAACTTCTTCACATCAGAACGGGAGGAAACTGAATATTAAGTGACAAGAACTCCAGATTACCAAGTGCACCTCCAAGGAGCCCTGAGAGCACCCCTGGGGCCACCTCCCCCTGCACAGCGTCACTGGGAAACCCGGAGCCCAACACTCACTCTTGGCCTTCAGGAGACAAGTCCTGTGTCTTCTAGAAGCTTCACCAAGCTCCTCACCTGGGATTTCTATTGCTTCTCACCATTTTTAGTTCTTCCCACCTTTCCCCCTCGCCCACAGTCCTTTCTGGTCATAGGGACACCCCACAGTCCTTTCTGGTCATAGGGACACCCCACTGGCCATGGGTCACAAAATCCTCCCAGCACCTGGTTCTTGTTCGCTCCCCCCTCCCCTTCGCTCCCACTCGCAGTCAGGTCCTCACCAGCCCTGAGGTCCTGGAACACACTGAGAAGGTGGGGGGGTCAGTGTGCAGTGAAGCCTCTTTCTCTTATCTGGAGCCCCATCCCCGCAGCTCTTGAGGGTCACTCAAGGGATCCAGCATCTCAGCATGGGGTCAGTTGCCTCTAGATACAACCCAGACCTGTTTCTGAGCTGGGATTTTTCTTTTCCCCTCTGTATTTCAAAGGGGAACCTCTCGGGTCACTGGTCAGGACTCGGGTCACCTGCCTCACCTTCTACATGGCTACGGTTCCAGGTTTCCTCCTGCTGCTCCTCTCCCAGCCCTGCTCTGCCTGTGTGCCCATAGAACCTGCTCCTCAGCCCCACAACCCACTCCAGTTGGCTTTCAAGTGCTGGTCAAACCCTGCGAGATCTGCGGCGCACACAATGGAACGTGGAGGTCCCTCTTGTCCTCGGAGCCATCAAGCACCCGGGATAAATGCCCACTGGACACACATTCACGCTGCCTTCTGATGTGCCCAGTATCTATTCCAACTTTCTGCTGCTCACAATGCTGCTGCAACTGGCTACTGTGAGACGCGGCCACGGGGGGTATTTTCCCTGATTTGTTGGGTACAGATGGTACCAAAACACTGTTGAGACATGAGAAATCAGCTGCCTCCTGGCAGGAGGAATAAAATTATACAAAGAAACTCAGAAGAATCCTTGGAAATCTTTCCACAAGACAACCCATTATCTGCCTCCCACACAAGTCCTGAGAATCACAGTTCAGAACAGACCCATCTTCCCTCAGCTTAAGAACAACAGGAGCCCAAACGGACCTCTGCTGCTCCTGCAGCAGCTGTAGCCACTGCAGCTCACTCAGCAGCGATCTCTGCAAATGTAAATCAAATTACCAGTAGCGAATGGGGAATCCTGCTCCTCAGAGGATATCGGCTTACTGACTGCTAAGCAGGAGGGAAAAATAAGCAGTAATTGTCAGGAAAACAGATGCTTTACAGACTAAAGGATGCAAAGATGAAGGATCACATGAGGCTCAAAATACACACCTCGTTCATTAGATAGCCTTGAAAGGCACCACGGGATAATTAGGGCTGCAAGAACACCAGGTCTCTAGTCCCAGCTCCCAGCACAGGGTGAGCTGTGAAGATCATTCATCTTCCTCCCGTGACCCGAAGAAGCCGGTTCCATTCAGTCGATCCGCTCAGAGCCACACGGAACCCGTGACTCAAGTGCCTCCCTGCCAGAAAAGCCTGAATGGGGACAATGGGCCTCGCTCAAGGGCTGTCCCCAGCTTAAAGTTTGGGCTAATAAAAGCACAAAATAGTCGAGCAGCTTAAAACTTGCCAGGAACACCAGCAGAGCCCAGCACAAACTGGGATTCACGGTAACAAGTCAGCACAGTCACTGCCCTGGCTCGCCCAGACAAAATCCCACCTTACAGGCTCATTCTGGCCACCTTTTACTGCCAAACCTTCCAAAACTGGGGGCTCATGGGGTTCATTGTAACATGAGATATCCACACTCTGTGCTTTCTAGTATCTCCCCCAATCAGGAGGAGGAGAGGGAGCTTAGAAGTAGGAAAACTACTGGAGAACACTTCAGCTCATCTCTTCTCTTTGGAAATGAATGAGAGAGAGAAACACTTCAATCATTTCTCCAGCTCACAGCGTAAAGTTCTAGCAACCAGGACAAGGAAAGAAAGGTTTCTGTGGTGGGAAAAATAAAAAAGAAAGTCATTATACTTGTGCTGCAGCTCCTGCACATTATCAGAGAAAAGCGTCTTTGCTCCTGTTAAAATGCAGCTGACTTTACTCTGCTACTTGTCAGTCTAATATCATCCTCGTGCAGCACTTTCTTTTATGTGTCCCTGATAGGCATACTTAAAAGATAATCCTTAAAAGATAATCACCTGATGTTTCCACTGGCTGTTAGTGGTGGTTTAGGGTGTCTATCTGGGTATAAAACCTACAGCTACTGAAACTTCTTGCGCACCGTAAAAACAAAGGATCAAACTGCGAGTCTTCTGGTTTCACGGCTGCTATTTGAAGTAATAAAGTCTTTACACGGAGCTAATTAAAAAAAATATTCAAACTGAAACCCTAAAGCCATTTCAAGGAGTGTTTGATCAGTTCATCTCTTTCATTTCCACCTAATGGCTACACAATCAAAAGCGAAGCGGAGGGGAAGCCCACGGCCCTCAAGACGCAGAGCTGGATGATGTTCAAAGCGTTTCTGCTCCTGCAGGTAGAACGGCTCCAACCACGGCTCCGCTCCAATGTTTGTTTCCTTCCCTTAACAGCAGGTTGGCAGCAACTCAGCCACGCAAACCCGCCTGGCACACGCTCGCTTTGATGTTCAGACACAAGTCTGTTGGTACCAGCTATTTTAATTCGTGCTTCAGAAAGACAAGGCGGTCGAGCATCAATTTACAGTAAGCAACATGCCAGGTCACAGGTCGTTTATATTCACAGTCACCTTTACTCTGCATTAAAGCTGTAATTAACAGTTAATGCTTAACTAAGGGTTTAAAATTTGTTAAAGCTGCTTTCTTGCAAAAAGAGCTGCTCTTCCCTAGCTCCCCCGTCCCTGGCTCCATCTCGCAGGGCTGTGGGGAAGCATCACGCAGGCACCAAATGCCGCAGGGAAGATTTTCGTCAAAGCAGGAGGAAACTGGAAAGGCAGATGCGTGCACTGCAAACTCAGCTCTGCCCGCTCTGCTCTCACCTTACCCGCGCTCTGAGCGGCAGCGCGGCCTTGACATCACCCCGTGGGAGCCTGAGAGCAGCAACCAAGTCAGCAGCTTTGCAGAGAGGCCTGAAGGCCGGGCTGGTTCCTGCACCCAGGGAAACGTCTCTGGGAGACGTCCATGGAAATGCAGCCTCCACGTGTCTGTTGTGGGAGACACCAGACTTGCTTTTCAGCACTTCTGTTCATGGGATTTTCACTGTGGAAAGAAGGGAAGTTTTGAGTTGGTAGCCAGAAGGATCCAGCCCATCCTGTGTCACACAAGCACACTGGAAATGCAGATGTTAGGTGCAGACGTTTGGAGTGCGGATCAGCTAAAACCTTGAGTGGCAATTGCCCGAGAAATGCTCTTCACTCAAACCTCGACAAGCCCAAAAGGAACCACCACTCTGGAACAGCCTGGAGAAAAACCACAGCTACTGGGAGGGGAACCAGCTCCTCCTGAAACCACGTGGACCCACCAGAGGTTCCTAACAGGCTCAGTGCTCCTGAGCAGCAACAAGAAAACTCAGCGGCAGCCGGGGCAACATCAGCCCTGATGGCAAGATGTGCTGGGCAGCCCGCCCGCTGCGAGGGGAAGGAACAGCTATTTGCACTGCCAGGCTGTCAGGGTTTTATCTGGACAGTTACCAGAGGGAATACGCCATGTCGCCAGCCTGGGGGCCCATCTCGGAGAGCGCAGATAATCACCGCATTAGGGTACCACTTATCTGCTCTCCGCAGAAGGGATTCTGCCATCAGCCACACCCTCGGTTCTCTCTCTAGCGTGTTGTTCAGGGATGTCCGGCTGTTAGAGCTTCAAGTGGATGCACTTTTATGGTCAAGACAACCGTGACACCATCTTCAGAGTGCGGCAGCACCCAAACACGCAGAGACTCCCCACGGCCAACAGCTTGAACAGGCTCCAGCCGCCCACTGCAGCCGCACCACGCGTCCAGGTTCACAGGAGAAGGTGCGAGGAGCAGATGCGCTGTTCCCCGTCTATATAACCAAGCTGTATGAACTTCCACTGCCATCTCAAGATCTGCGCTTACAGGCTTTTTTTCCTCAGGATGTGTTGGGTTTTTTCTTGCAAGTCAATTTGTCACAATGCTCAGCTCCGCGAAGGATCCACAGCGAGTCTGAAGCGCTGTCTGTGCGCTCGACAGACAGCTCAGTGGCAGGAGGAATTCTCCAGAGATCTTTAACAAGTCTCGACTCAAAAGACCCTGAATACTGATGACATGCAGCACCATCCTGAACCTGAGGTGATGGAAGAGGGATCTGTCAGGTCTGCTCAGATCTGTGATAGGACAAGGATACCCAGAGCAAAAAGGAGAAACAGAACGCAGAGCTCTTTGCCAAGCATTTCTAAAAAAAAGAAGTCCCTTAAAACAGCACCCAGACAGAGCGACAAAACAACTTGTTCAAAGAGCAAGAGGCCTCACAAGAGGGACAATTATGGGAAGGTGAAAGGAAGGATGAACTCTTCAACACGCACTTCTGACTCCGAAAGAACTTCAGCCAGCAAGTCTGGGCTGCAACTGATCCTCGCGGCAACTCCCGGCCCTTCAAGAGCTCAGATAACTCTCATGGCAATAATGCTCAGCATTCTGGCAAATCAACAGGTCCCCGATAAAGCAGGGTGGGCAGGGGGAGCGGCACATGAAGGCCATGCCCACCCTTACTGGAAATAACTCTGCAGTTCTGCAAACCAGCTGACAGCAGTGCCAGGACAGCCCCTGCGTCCCGAGCAACACGCTTTTCCCAAAGCCCCGCTCCCCGAAGCCACCGCTGGCGTCCCCTGACCCTCAGTGCTGCCAGCCACAAACACCGTCTTTTGGCAAAGCGCTCTCACCATGATGTCAAACACAGTAAAGGGCACCATGGTGCTGCCCAAGCAGCAATGCAGCCCCGACCCTCGTCAGCTGCTCCATGTCACTGGGACAGAACAGACACCCCAGGGCAGGGCTGCGCTCAGGGAACAACACTTGGTATCTCACAAGCAGAGGAGTGTTTCCCAAACCCACAATGAACAGTTTTGAGGGCACTTGGCACTCAGCTGTCCCTGTATCATCACAGCTACCAACATGCCCAGTTAGAGCATTTTAACATCACACAGTGTGTCAGCGCTTCACCGCTCAGCCCAGCCGGGCTCACCAGCCCCTGACCAGCGCCAGCACCCCCTTGCAATCCGGAGAACATCTCCCCTGCAGCCCAGGGTACCAGGTCTTTAACAGTTTGCAGTTTCATTTGAACAAAGCAGAGACTGTGGAATAAGTAAAAAAGCCCCAACAAAACAAACAAACAAAATCAAACCAAAATATGGAATGTCTCCCCCCCCAAAAAAAAAAAAAATCAGGCACCAGGGCACTGTTCAAACCACCATCATCCAAGGGTTTTTTTTCTTCCAAACTGTGTGTTGAATCATAGAATCATTTTGGTTGGAAAAGACCCTCAAGATCATCGAGTCCAACTGTTAACCCAACACCATCACTACCCCATGTCCTGAGAACCTCATGTCCATCTGTCCAGCCCTCCAGGGATGGTGACTCCAGCACTGCCCTGGGCAGCCTGTTCAATGCCCCACAGCTCTTTGGGAAGAAATTGTTCCCCACATCCAACCTCACCCTCCCCTGGCGCAACTTGAGGCCGTTTCCTCTGCTCCTGGCGCTTGTTCCTGGGGAGCAGAGCCCGACCCCCCTGGCTCCAAGCTCCTTTCAGGCAGTTCAGAGATCAGAAGGTCTCCCCTCAGCTCCTGTTCTCCAGCTGAACCCCCAGGTCCCTCAGCCGCTCCATCACACTTGTGCTCCAGCCCCTCACCAGCTCCGTTCCCTTCTCTCCACTCGCTCCAGCACCTCAAGGCCTTTCTCGGCATGAGGGGCCCAAAACTGCCCCCAGAATTCGAGGTTTGGCCTCCCCAGGTCCCAGCACGGGGACGGTCACTGCCCTGGGCCTGCTGGCCACACCAGTGCTGGTACCAGCCAGGATGTTCGTGGCCTTTCTGGCCACCTGGGCCCACACTGGCCCACGTTCAGCCACTGTCACCAACACCCCCAGGTCCTTTTCCACCAGGCATGTGAACACACCGCACTGCCCTGCAGTCCCTGTCCACAGTTCCCTGCACACCATCGTTAGGTCAGATGTGTCCCCGTGGTGTAACCAACTAGGAGCCGTGCCCGGTGTCCCGGGCACACATGTCCCTGGCCATGGACACCACAGCAGCTTCTCCTCTGCCAGCTGCTGAAGAGACCAGAGCCCACTCGCCTTCCGGAGCCGTGTGACAGGTACCGGCACCGGCATGGGCTGCAGAGCTGCTCTGGAAACAGAAAGATGCTGGAAGAGGGGAGAGCTGGAACAAAACCAAAACACACCAAAAAAAGACAACTGAGGCACCTTATTAAAGCTTTTCTCCTTCCTGTGCTTAGCAAGGAGAATGCTTAATTAAGCCATCCTTCAAGCCCTCCCACTCGCTCCAGCGATGCTCGGCATAAAGCAGATATTTAACAATTTCCTGCGCAGCACAGGACGTCTCGGTGGGACAATAATTTGCATACTCGAAAGGCAAAGTGAAATTGGCGGTTCTGTGTTGTTGAGCTTTTCGCGATGGGGAGGGACAGCATCAGCAGGAGGCACATTTCAGATCTGCTCAGTAATAAGGGAGAGCAGGAGGGGAAGGAACAAGTTGCTGTTTACTCCAAGTCTGGAGACTTCCCAAGGCAGGAGCTCTGACTGCGTTACGTACATTCTGCTCCCTTTATTTGCAAGTCTCTTTCAGCTTATTAGGTCAGTTTAACTGGCAGCTGCTGCTGATTTTAAGCCCAATTATAGTCACTTCTACCTGGTGACACAGCCCCAGTTCTGCACCCAACTCTCAGCAATTAACGGCTTCAGAATTGCCAGACCCTGCTGTTTGTAGCCATCTCAGGCTTGACCTCAGAGTTTCTTGCTGTAATTTCAGCATTGTTTGTTTTCCCTGGAGCACTTCCCTGCATGCTCTCCACTACCGAGACTGCTTCTCCTGTGTACTGCGCTCATACCCAGCAGAGACAAGCTTCTGGCCCACCTTTAACTAAAAAAAAAAGCAAGACACCAGCAACTCAGAGACTCACCTGTCTGGAGTGAAGTTATCACCAAGAACCCTTTACTAGAATCCAGACACTTCCAGGGAATTCTTCTCCACCCCTCAGGATTAAGTTATCTTGATTGGGAAGGACCACAGCAACACAATGATGAGAAGTTCTGTCCCCACTTCCCCATCCATCCTGCAGGTCAGGGACACCCAGGGGGACTTTGATCTGCATGTGTCCCAGGTAACCCGGCTCGACATGTGCTGCACCACACAAGGTGTGCAGACACAGATAAATAACCCAAAGAGGGACAAGCCTGAGACCCAAACCACTGTGTTCGTTAAATCCCTTGTGCTGCAGCTCCTTGCAAAGTGTTTGTGCTTCTATTTCTCCCTCTGAGTATTTCTGAAATCCTCCAGGAAGCATCACAAGTGGCCCAGCATTTCACCAAAGAGAAGATCTGTTCTGACCTGAAACTCTGTTTAAAAGAAGGAAGAAAGTGTGGTCTGAAAACGATCTTGTCTGTGGCAATTAGAGGAAATGGATTCTACAGCGAAAGGGACAGAGAAACACTGGGCAGAATGAAGATACCCAAGTGTGTCTGGGTTTGAGTGTCATTATGCAAAACATACAACACAGCCCTGGATTATTTGGTCCAGAGGAATGAAGCATTTGTCCCCGTAACGGAGTGACCTCTGCAGAACTCAGAGGGGCCAGCAAACCCCTCGGATGAGCTCTGATGGGCACAGCACTGTGCTGGGGGAGAAAATGCCACAGCTGCAGCTCTGAGTCTTTAACTGATAAACTGGGTAACGAGCCAGGTCCCAGCTCAGCCAGCACCTGCAGCTGCTGCCAAGGGAAGTTCTCAACTGTTGGGATTCCACTGGATCCTGCAACACAAGGTGCTGTTCACAGGCCATCGACCAGCCAAACGCCCAAACCTAAACTGAACTCACACAAAGCTGTCAGAAAACACCAAAGAATGTTCCACCTCAAGTCAGAGTAATGACTGGTGCCTTCGATAGCAAGCAGGACCCAGAACCACAGAATGTCCTGAGCTGGAAGGACCCACCAGGATCATGGAGTCCAACTGCTGTCCCTGCACAGGACACCCCACAGGTCACCCCGTGTGTCTGAGGACGTTGTCCAGTCTCTTCTTGAACACTGTCAGGTTGGGGCTGTGACACCTCCCTGGTAGGACCTGGCTGGTGACCCAGCTCATTAGCACGTTCAGGACCAGCTGATGGACACGAGAAGCTGCCCCAGTCCGGCACTGCCATGTACCACTGTCAGACACAAGATCAGGTCCTGCAGCTTCCAAACTGTGAGTCTCAAACTCAGCAAATGGAGAATCAGAGCCTCCTGACCAAGTGTGGGGCCACAGAATTCCTGCACAGGCTGGTGAGAACGCACATCATGGAATCATTTTGGTTCGAAAAGACCCTCAAGATCATCGAGTCCAACCATAACCCACCCCTGTCCCTGTCCCATGTCCCTCAGAACCTCATGTCCGTCTGTCCAACCCTCCAGGGATGGTGACTCCAGCACTGCCCTGGGCAGCCTGTTCCAATGCCCCACAGCCCTTTGGGGAAGAAATTGTTCCCAGATCCAACCTCACCCTCCCCTGGCGCAACTTGAGGCCGTTTCCTCTGCTCCTGGCGCTTGTTCCTGGGGAGCAGAGCCCGACGCCCCTGGCTAAAACCTCATTTTAGTTTTAAATCTGCTTTCACAGGTACTTGCCTGGGGGTAGATACCCTATAAAATATGGGATCATTTGTACCAAAGCAGCAGAATCTGCGCTCCGGGGCCGTTCAGCCCAGCTCACTGTGGTTGTGCTAATTTGGAAGCAGTCATTCGATCAAACCTGTTCCTCAAAACACCCCAATGGCCTCACAAGCACCGACACAAGACCCAACCTTAAAACACCGACCTGCACCCGCGCTGCTGCTGCTGGCGAGGCCGTCACTGCTCTTCTGCACACGAGGCACTGCCTGAGTCGCCTGAGAGGGAACAGCAGCCAAGTGACAGCCCCGAGCTGCCGGTGCGTCCTGACAGACGGCTGCTGTCACGTTCCGCAGCTCCTTCCCCAGGGTTTACCCCGAGGCAAGAGACCAGCCAAGACTTCCACTCCCCCTCAACCCTCCCCAAGGTTTTGACAAAAAAAAAAAAGCGCATGATCAAAGAGCCTTTGTGCATTTATAAACCCGTCAATTTTGCTAGAAGATTTAAGGCTTTAAAGAGTCCAAAACATCTATTTGAAAATTTTCATACAAACAGGTTTTTTAATATTAAAAAAAACCCCCACAAATGAAATATTTAGTTTTTTCTGAAGTGAGGCATTCCAACAGCTCCAGACAGCAGCGCTAGAGGGGAAGAGGAAATCCAGTTCTTAAGTTTGACAGGAATCATTTTTTTGTTGTTTCTTTTAATTGGCCGAGAAACAAGACTCCACAGCTATTTCTCCCCCTGGCCCTGACAAGGAGTAGCTGGGATGAGCAGCGCAGGAAACAACAAACCCAAACTTACTCAAGTGGTACCAGTTTCAGTTCCTGTCCCACACCAGCGCCGATTCACCTGCCATCAATTCACCCCCTGTCCTACCCCATCCCCATTACCTGCTATTTTGCCTCGAAATCTCTCTCATGCAGCTGAGAAGCAGGTTCTCCACTTGAAAACACCATTCTGACACAACAGAGGTTTGGAGAGACTTGTTCTTTTTCACAACTCGATTACCTCTATTTCTGGTTAGCCAGAAGACGACCTGAGGGAGGCAAACATTCGGCAGCACATTTCTTTCTCCTTTTCCATGTAGTCATTGTAGCAGCTGCAAAGCAGAGCACAGCAAAGTGTCAGGGGCTGGGGACCACCCAGCCAGCAGTACCACAACCAGAAACGTGTATTATTTTCTCTAGATAGATACATTCACCTAACGTAAGCGTGTTCTCACAGCGAAGCGGCAGCTCCTCCATTCCTTCCTTCTGCCTTGTCAGAGCTGGAAATGTTGTGCCTTATCCCCAGACCTTGCGTCTCGGTTCCACTGGTGACTCTTAGCCAAGCGGAATATTTGACTTTTGGTAACCAGAAGCTTCCCACACCAGTGTTTTTTTAAGCATGCGATAATGCAGATGAACACCTGCCCGTAGCCTGTGGCCTAGTTTGGTGTCTCCTGGTTTGTGCAGCTCCTTGTGTGAGTTCCGAGCAGGAGCCAAGCGCTCTCCCCAGGATATCCACCTTGGGCAGCGCACCTGGGTGGAGGACAGGGAGGGGACATGTGTCCAGACTATGAGGGTGACAGGGCAGATGCTTCATTCTCCATCCTCACTTCCCTGCCAGCATCACATGAACATGGCAAACGCTGCCCAGGCTGCTCCGGTTCAATCGCAGCTTCCCCAGCACAGCGAACTCTGCACCCTGTGCTCCCACCCGCAACGAGCTCTCACCGGTGAGGAATCCCTGAGCCAGAGGTGACTCAGTTTGGGCACCGTCCCAGGGATCAGTGGCTGCCCACAGGGTCAGCCTTCCTGCATCTGCTACCAAATAAGGCCAAAGGCAAAGGATTTTGCTGCAACACATCAGAAGGAGCCCAAGTGAGCACTGGCTGACGCTCTCTCAGGGCCCCAGCACCAGTGCTGCCTCCAGAACTTCCCAGCGCTTTAGCCAGTGCAACCCCAGCACAGCAAGTCTGTCCTGTGAGGTCTCAGACAGATGTTGCCACAACTGTCCTGCCCACCCAGGCCATGGATGGTACGCTCACGTGCCACCACAGCAGGAAATCCAAGAGCCCCACACCGGTGGACACAGATTCGTGCCAGATGTTGGAACAAGCCTGTTTGGTTCTGGATTTGATGCAACGCAAACCTTTGAATAAAAAATGCCAAATCCAGCAGCAGAATTTGCACCAACCAGACCAAAACAGCTGGGACCAGACAAGCATTCCACAAAATCTTCACCTCAGATTTTGCCTCTTTTTCCCCTGCAATGAAGCGAATTATGCCAAGAACCTGGTTCACTTGTGAAACAGATGCTTTTCCAAGTTTTGTTTCAGACAGCAAACCAATTGATTAACATACAACATTCCATCCGACAGAGTACAAATGTACTCAGTGAGGAAGTGAAAAGCCTCTGAGAACACGATTTTGATTCATGTTCCATTTCTGAAGCATTTGCCAGATCATATTACGAGTTTTCTCAGGCAAAGCAGTTCGACACCATTAAAGGATCTAGACTGAGGCATGGCGTAATTAACAACACCCGATAACATTGTCTTCATCTATTTCATACTAACCCCTCTAGTAAAAGCAAAAAAGACACCAATTTTAACTGGCACGGAAGCAGAACTCCGAGACCATGGTGGTTTGACGTTAGTCAGCTCATTGACACGCGTGTCAGCTGTACATGCAGCCAACACGCTGCCCACTGCTCCCTCAAAGTGACGCCAGTGCCGTCCTGCAGCACAGCCCCACAGGTATGAGCAAGGTTTCTGCTTCATCTGCCAACATCTTCCAAACAACTCTATGGAAACACATGAGGCTTCTAGAATCAGGACTTCTAGCACCTTTCACGAGTGACCCCGACACTCCCCACACCTCCAGAGCTCACGAGCCAGATCTGCAGGAGGTTTCAAGAGATGGACCCAACATGTCACAATTACACAAACATTTACAAACCGCTTAATGAGTTATCAAGTTTTAGTAACCTTTTTATAAACACTATGTTCCCTTCACCTGCTGTACGGACTGTAAGAGCTTCATTCATGAGCGGTTCGTGGTTCCAGAGATAAGTGATTTCAAATCAGGTCCAGCTTTTTGAAGCGACTTGCACTCACTAACAGGCTGGTCGCTACAATCTCAGCGGCAGATCAGGGTGAACAGAAGGGGTTTATTTCCAATCTCCAGATCAGCAGCTAATACTACTTTCAAGTTCTTTGTACTTCAGAAGTAATAGAAGAAGTTTGCAGACTTGGTGGTGTTAAAGATGTGGATATACAGGACACACCATGTCAGCCCTCTACCCAAATGCAGCCCGGTGAAGCACTCGGCCCATGAGAGCAGCTTTTCCAGCCACACCAGCTGCTCTGAGAAGTGATGTTACTGCTCCCTACAAACCCTTTTGCAAACACGCACCAGCGATGCACAGAAGAAGAGGGTTTGTATTCAGGGGCTGCTTGGTGAGGTCTGAAGCTGGGAACTGCGTCGCCTCCTGCACCCACGAACAGTGTAGAACAGCACGTCCTTTAGGGAACCAGCTCGTGCCTCTGCCCGTTCCAAGGGGAGAGCAGAACAAGGGCAGAGACCAGCATTAGGTGTGTTCTGGTGGGGCTGGGGTACGACTAAAGCTGGCAGGACTGTGTATCCTCAGCCTGCAGGCCAAGGGAACATTTGCTTTCAGGATTGCTCGCTTACTGCCCCGAGACAGCAAGGAATTCACCAATATTAGTATCTATAGCACTATACACTAAAGTACTTGCAGTCCTGAAGAGCTGCTGTAATTAACCACCACATCTTAAAGAAAATGGAAATCATGCTGATTAATCCCAAACGTTACTGGCTTGAGCACCAGCCCCCTGCATTTCATTGGTTTTGAGGTATTTGAGCAGATCCTGTCTCTACCTGCTCATACAGAGCGTAACAGAGAAACTGCGGGTGCTCTCGCTGCTGACCCATCACCCGTAACCACTGCATCTGCAGAACATTCGAATCAGCCATCCTCACACTCAAACCTTCTGCATTTTCCTACGTTATTTACTGACCCAATAGTTCTGTGGTTTGTTCCTTTTTTACACATTTTTCAATATTTTTGAGTGGTTGTTTCCAGCCTAAGCACTCTCTCTTCTCCAGGGATGGAAAGGAGTTCTCTCACCTTTCCAACTTTTTCAGCTCATTGTTAATGTCATGGTTAAACGGCTGTACACGTTGAGCTCTGGCCAGGAAGTCCCGGGCTTTCTCGTATTCTGTCATGCAGAGACAAGCCTGCCAGGGATAGAAGACAGGTACGTCGCAAGATAAATACAGACTCCTCGCCATTCTTCAGGACTGAAATGTGTGCAAGCACAACCATTTGAGAGGCAGATCCAGGTAGCTCAGGAATTCCCCACAAAAAATCTGTGTAACAGATTTACAGAGAGCCAGATTTTCCAAAAAGTTACATGTAGACAAATCACCTCGACTGCTGCAGCAGCTTAGGAGGCCTGACCCAGGATTTAGTGGCTCTCCTGGGTTCATTTGAGGCTCTCCACAGTCAGACCAGGGTAATTCCTTGATGTGGCTACCAGAGGAATTTAATTTTGCCCACCTGGCCACACCTGAACAGTGCTTTGGCATTCCTGTGGTCAATCTCCAAGGCCTTCTCCCCATATGCCAGAGCTCGCGCAGGACATTCCAGTTTCAAGTAAATAAGTGAGAGATTCAGCAGCACCAGCAACTTGGAGGCATCGATCTGACACCGCTCGGCCTCACTGCTCGGGCTGCGACTGAGGATGGAGAACACCTGAGCAGAGACGGGAAAGAAAATGAGCGCACAACAACTTCTCCCCAGATCCAACCTCACCCTCCCCTGGCGCAACTTGAGGCCGTTTCCTCTGCTCCTGGCGCTTGTTCCTGGGGAGCAGAGCCCGACCCCCCTGGCTCCAAGCTCCTTTCAGGCAGGTCAGAGATCAGGTCTCCCCTCAGCTCCTGTTCTCCAGCTGAACTCCCCAGGTCCCTCAGCCGCTCCCATCACACTTGTGCTCCAGCCCCTCACCAGCTCCGTTCCCTTCTCTCAACTCTCTCCAGCACCTCAAGGTCTCTCTTGGCCTGAGGGGCCCAAAACTGTCCCCAGGATTCGAGGTTTGGCCTCCCCAGTGCTGTGATGTTCTCTTCCCTCTCAGAAAAGGGTTCTGCCTATTTCCGCCAACCTTCCTCCTGCTCCCTTTACCACAGCTGCTCACACAAAAGCAGGTGCTTAAGATCTGTTCTTAAATATCAAACTATGCCTGGAAAATATAATGAAGTTACTTGATCTCAAAATTGTTATGGTGAGCTAGCACGTAATAATCACTGCTTTCACAGCTTTTCACAATGGAAACCACATTTTTTTCTGCTGTCGCACCCTTTTGTATCTGTCTTTGGCGTCCTCGAAGCATTGCTTATGGTAGAGGTAGTTGCCAAACTTTCTCTCCGTGTCTGCCACTTTCAACAGCTTTTGTAGTGGAAATGTATCCTGCTGCTCCTGTATAAAGAAATATATAAATTTCAGCTCAAACAAAAGGAAACAAGCAGAGAGTTCAACAAGAGAGTCCTGCCCAGTCCCCTTCTATTCACAGAGCAGGAGCCGAGGCCCCCGCAGGGTCCAGCCAGGCCACCAACATGTGACACTTCCCTGAGCCAGGCTGCAAGATGCCACTGTCCTTGTGCGGGTAACTCCTGGTGAAGAGCACGACCAGCCCGGTCAGGGAACTCACCAAACAGACTCCAGGGCAGGAAAAAAGCAGACATTTGTTTTTAAATCCTGCCCAAGTCTCTCACCTGCTCAGCCCAGAACAGCCAGTTACCTCCAGGGCTGTTGCTGGCACAAAAGGTGATGCTGACTGAAAGGCTCCACCGCTCTAACGGCTCAGCATCACCTGCGGGGGCTGCCCCGGGCAGCTCCAGGACCAGCCTGACACCCACACAAGATGGGGACCCAGCAAAACAAATAAACCAGAAGGGATGGGTTTTCTGCTGGGTTTCCAAGTTTGAATCAGCTCCCAGAGAGCTCACTTAGCCAGAAAGGGCAGAGAACCGGCACAAGGGGGAGTGAGCGCCTTGTAACAAGTGTGTTTGTTCGCAGGGGTCTGTGGGGAGGGAGGAGGGGGTGAGCAGGGCCTGCCCCAGCATCAAGGCTGCCTGTGCCCCACAGCCATGGCCCAAAGCCCTCTCCGTGGAAAGGGAATTACCAGGAACCAGGGAGGAGGGCAAACAGCGAGGGAGCCCTTGGGAGAGCAGCCGAGAAGCAGAAACGGGGGGGGTGTGGGTGCGTGTGTGCACTTGAACACAGTGGACTGAACAGGGTTTTGTCTGGCCAGCTCACTCCTGCTCCTTCAGAGAAATTCCTTGAAGCTGGTGCCCTCTAGTGAAACCAAGAGGTTTCTTGAAAAGTCAAAAGTAACTGGAAGTTGTTCAACCAATTCCAGCACAGGGAGCAAACAAAGGGAGCAAACAAAGGCAGCACTCGCAGCTCCCCCTGCGCAGGGGACACACAAAGGGACGTTTGTGTCGGAGCGGAGCCAGCAGCCAGGCTCTGGGTAACTGCACCTGCAATTCAGCTGAACGCAGGTAACACACAAGCAACAGGAACTCGAAGGAAAGGCAAGAAAGGTTTAGCCTCCAGATTTAGGTCTCAAACATTATTAAGGCAACTCACAGGAGTCAACTCAAAGAATGTGTCAGATTCAGCCGAGTCCAGGAAGTCCAGCAGCTCCACTTCAAAGACGACCGTGGCGTTTGGGGGGATGAGGGGGGGACAGCCCTGCCGCCCGTAGGCATAACGCGGCGTGAAGACAAATCTTGCTGCCTCTCCCATCTTCATCGTCAGCAGCCCAATCTCCAGCCCTGAGAGTGTAATGTCTGTTGCAACAAGAAGCAGAAGGTTGTGAGAATCGCAAATCTGGAAACCCCCTCACGCTCCAAACAACAATTTCTCCCAAAGCCTGGAAGGAAAAATCCTCAGGAGCTCATACAGCATTCTATCAAGTCAGCCTGCTGTGGAACCACAAGACAGTTTGGAGCCGGGGGGCAAACAGCCGGAGCCATGAGCAGCATGGGTGCTGCTGCTCCTGCCAATGCCAAGAGGGCAGAGAGCGACCGGTCCCAGACCAAGCAGCACCGGTGGGCAGCAGGACCCTTGAGGTCTCCATTAGCAAGCTTGAAAGGTTTCAAATAACATAAAGATACTAAACAGCATTTCAACTGACTCAGCTTAATGGGCTGTCCTTCAGAACCCCGAGCCCCAGGACAAACTTTTCAGCTCAAACCCACCTTTTCCAAGTTTCATCAGCCCAGGACTCTTGCTGTGGCAGTTGGTGCAGAAGGGCTTGTCCCAGCTTTCCAGGTACCCGGAGTACTTCACTGTGTGGCCCAAAGCGAGGAGTGGGGAGGAAAGCAAGAGTTTAATTTCATACCTAGTAACATTACCACTGGAAGCACATAGAGGGCTGGTTTTATAGAATCAGAGAATCATTTTGGTTGGAAAAGACCTCCAAGATCATCGAGTCTGACTGTTAACACACCCCAGGCACCAAACCATGTCCCTCAGAACCTCATGTCTGTCTGTCCAACCCTCCAGGGATGGTGACTCCAGCACTGCCCTGGGCAGCCTGTTCCAATGCCCCACAGCCCTTTGGGGAAGAAATTGTTCCCCACATCCAACCTCAGCCTCCTCTGGCGCAACTTAAGGCCGTTTCCTCTGCTCCTGGCGCTTGTTCCTGGGGAGCAGAGCCCGACCCCCCTGGCTCCAAGCTCCTTTCAGGCAGGTCAGAGATCAGAAGGTCTCCCCTCAGCTCCTGTTCTCCAGCTGAACCCCCAGGTCCCTCAGCCGCTCCATCACACTTGTGCTCCAGCCCCTCACCAGCTCTGTTCCCTTCTCTCCACTCGCTCCAGCACCTCAAGGTCTCTCTTGGCCTGAGGGGCCTAAAACTGCCCCCAGGATTCGAGGCGCAAGCTCCTGCTTTTCTTCCTTCTGCTGCAGAACAGCAGTGGCAGCACAAACTACCTCATCTTTATACCAAAAACTTGGTCACATCCAAGTAACCAAGTGATGATGATTGTGTTTTAACACCAAATAAAACAGCTGCTTCAGTCCTGATCCCTTTGTAATCAAGAGATGAGCTTTTGTGTTGCTAAGAACTGGAATGGAAACTTCAGCTGTAGACATTAAAATGCCCCAATTATTTGCAGAAATATGTAACAAAGCCTTTCCCAACCAAAGTTGGTGCCCTTGGAAGAAAAGCCAAGGGGGAAATGTCCCCCTCTGAGCTTGGCTATTCCCCAGGGAGCTGCACGGGTAACTCCAGCTCTCACTCAGTTCGCAACCCCACTGCGACGGGCTTCCCTTGACACAGCACCAGGCCCTTGCACTTCAGGAGCCCCTTTCAGCTTCAAACTTCTCCTCTGCACTAGGAGCACAGGTGGGAACTGGAAATCTCCCTGTTCTCAAGGTCAGGATGTCCTTTTATTTAATCTGTCAGCCACAAGAACTTAAACAGAGTACCCCAGCTGCTAAAAGACTGATAAGGGAGACTAGTCTCAGAAAGATCTACTACTGGATAATAGAGGCACTTTTAAGTTCTTGTTCTGACTTCATACTGAAGTCCAATGCCTTCAGATTTGCTGCCCATGAGCACGTCAACATTAGAGGCTCAGGAATCCTTCAGAACAGATTCTGTCCCCTCCCTTTCCACAGTGCCCATGCCAGGCCCAGCCACACAGACCAAAATGAGGAGCTGGCACTGAGACCTCAATGACACAGAGGAGCACGAGACCCCAACCGCAGCCTACGCTGCCAAGGATTGTAGGCTTTCTTAGTCCTGCTAGCTACAGATTAAATGTAACAACTGCCCTTGATAAAGCAAGTTGCTCAGGAGGCAGCTCCTGGCGGGGCCCACAGGCCTGTCCCCACCACAAAGGGCAGAAGGTGCCTGTCCTGAGCTCCAAACCCCAGAGCTGAGCTCGGGACATGATGTCGGGCTCGCTGGACCCCACCGGGCCTGGGGAGGTGGGAAAGCCAGGGCGGGACCAGCTGCTGCCCACAGGCAGAGCACAACCCCCGGGGCTGCGCTCCCAGCGGTACCTGCCACGGACGCGCCCGGGGGCACGGGCTGCCCGCGCCCGGGCCGCAGCTCCATCTTGCGCACCCCTCCGTCGCCACTCAGGTCCTGCAAGCCCTGGGCCCGCACCAGCGCAGCTGGGGAGGACGCGGGCAGAGCGGACATGGCCAGAGGGGCCGCGGGCAGGCCCCGTCCCGCCGGTCCCCGCCGGCCCTCGGGCCCAGCCCGGGCGCTCCCGCCACCCGCCATCGCCTCAGCGCCCCGCCCCGTCCCTCGCCCTCTTCACCAATCGCCGCCCGCCACACTCTGCGCCCTCAGCCAATCACGCTCCGAAGAGCGACCTCGTCCCTACACGCTGCCTCACAGCCACGCGCTGGCTTCTGTCGGGAGGACACGCCTCCGCGCAGCAATTGGCCAATGGGTGATGGACACGTCACGGACTCGCAGTGCACGCTGGGGGTTGTAGTCCGTGCCGCCGGGGCGCGGCGGGGTTGGGTCCGCGGCTGCCGGCGGCCCCGGGGCAGAGCGGCCCCCGGGCGGTGCTTCCTCCGGCACGCCCAGAGCTCCCGCTAGGCGCGTCTGCTTCTAGGCCGGGGCCGCGTCCTCCCCCGCGGGCAGCAGCGGCCCCAGCGCTGAACCCGCGGGCCGGGCCTGGGCTCGACCCCCGGCAGAGCCTGCGGCCCCGGGGCGGTGCGGCTGGGACGGGCCCTCGGAGGGTGGAGCGGGAAACATCCCCGCAGCCATCCCCACCCGCAGGGGGTCGGTGCTGCAGCCTCCTGGGCCCGGAGCCCCGACACCTCGGGCTGATCCCTCGGCCTGTCCCTGCTCCCCCGCCCACCGCCCCCCGGGGTGCTCGAGGCCGGACCCCCCTGAGCAGCACCACAGCCCAGCTTTGCGGGCGCTGCTGCGCGGGAAGCCGCGGGCTGGCTGCGAGCCAAGAGCCGGGAGCAGCGGCACGAGAAACCAACTGTTTGCACAGTCACACGAAACCGCGCGCCTGCCCCGGCCTGTGCCGCAGGGGCAGCGCTTGCAGTTTCCTTCTGGGATTTTCCAAAAGAAAGAGTTTTTCTCCAAACAACAAGAAAACACTGTTTCAACCAAACAAGAGTTTTAGTTGATGAGAAAACGTGTTGGTGAGAACGTTTCCCCTGGCACAATGACTGACGCTCTGGGACACAGGGAGACCGGCTGCTCAGGGAGGCAAACCCGGCTCTTATCAGGCTCCTACCCGCACAGTCATATGATGTGTGTGCCCGGACGTGTGCGGTGGGCGGTGGGCAGCGCTCGGGGGGTGTGTCACCGTCCTCAGAGCCAGAGAGGGGGACAAGCCGCTCCCCGGCCTCTCCCCGGTGAGCAGGGACATCCTGAGGCTGCAGGAGAGGAGCAGCTCAGCTCCCCGTCCTGCCACGGGGACGCTGGTCCTGCCACCTGCCTTGTCCGCCCTCTGGCAGGGTGGAAATCTTCAGCTTGATCGGGAGAAGCCAAGTGACGTCCGTGGGGCTCGGTGCAGCAGGACGAGCAGAGCCCCAGCCCAGGCCAGGAGGAAGCGGCACAGGGTGCGTGAGTGGTGCGGCAAGCGGGATGCTGTCATTCGGGTCTCTGGGAGGGGTCTCAGTGTGAGCAGAGGGAGCAGCTGAATCTGTTTCCCCCGTACAGGCTCCTACAGTGTCTGGCTGCTCACCAGCTGACACTGGAACTTGCTTCCACTTACCACTCCTATAGCAATGCATGGTGAAAGTCAAGCTCAGGTCACAATATCCCCTTTCCCCGAGGAAATTACCAAGTGTCTGACTTCAGGTTTATTTTCTTCAGCTTCAGGTCATGTTTGTGACTTGCCCAGGATCTTGGCAGTTTCATCCCACTGAGCTGGGAGCAGCCGGGGTGGCAAAGCTGCACAAACCTCATAATTCAATAACAGGCCAGCCACAGGTGGCCCCAGAGCCACAGAAGAGGCCGAGATGTGGGCTCGTGCCCCGTGGGGGTGCTGGCCCGGAGTGTGGAGCACTGTGGGGACCAGAGAGTGCAGTGTGTTCCGAGGGGCCGAGCTGCAGCCACAGCCCCGCATGCTGTGCCTCAGCTTCCCAGCCCCGGTGCCAGTCAAATCCAGCTTTGTGGGTGTTTGCTCCGTGGCCGTTATCCCTGTCTCCTAGATAAATGTGCATTTTGTTATTTCCTTTTGCTTAGATGCACCACTTGAGCTAATGCCAATCTTTTGGAGGATGTCCATGGGCTGAGACAATGAGCTGAAAGAGATGTGTAGGAATTCATACAGGCCGGGGTCAATAATGGCATTTTTCAGCAGAAAATCCCTCTGGGCTCTGTCTCCAACCCTGATGTGAGGTTGGCTGCACTCTGACACCCCCGCCAGGCAAAGGCAAACGGGAACAGCTCGGTGGTCAGTCCTGCTGCCCTGGGCAGATCCAGCAGGCATGGTCAGGAGCGGGCTCATGTCCAGTGCCCAAACCCATCATGGGTTAAAGCAAACATCTCAGACTTTGTCTGGAGCCTGAAGATGAGCTTGCGAGACTCTGCGCTGCTGCAGGGAGGGAGGGCAGTGGAGGCATCTCTCTGTTTCACCTTTTCTCCATCTTTGCTCATCTCTGCTCCTCCTGCTCTTGGAGCAGGACTGAGCTCCCACCCGTGTTTCCCAGGCCAGGTGATGGCTCAAAGGATGAGCATCAACGAGCTGGAGGACCAGCTCCTCTGTCCCATCTGCCTGGAGGTCTTCAAGGAGCCCCTGATGCTGCAGTGTGGGCATTCGTACTGCAAGTCCTGCGTGGTGTCACTGTCCAGAGAGCTGGATGGGCGGTTCCTGTGCCCCGTGTGCCGCCAAACTGTGGACTGCAGCGCCTCGCCACCCAACGTCACGCTGGCCCGTGTCATCGAGGTGCTGCAGAGCCGAAGCGAGGCAGAGCCCACCCCAGAGTCCTGCCCCATGCACCACAACCCCCTCAGCCTCTTCTGCGAGGCCGACCAAGAGGTGATCTGTGGGCTCTGCGGCACCATCGGCAACCACCGCCAGCACAAGATCACCCCCATCTCCACCACATACTGCCGCATGAAGGTTGGTGGGCGGAGCTGGCCGGGATCCTGGGGTGGGGGTCAGTGCTCACTGGTCAAATGTCCCCTCTCCTTCAGGACACAGGCTGGAAATGATGCCAGCGTGGGGAGCACGGCACAGCCAGATGTGGGGCAGGGTCCTTGGGCTGGGGGACAGAGCATGGTCCCACAGCACAGCCAGATGTGGGGCAGGGTCCTTGGGCTGGGGGACAGAGCATGGTCCCACAGCACAGCCAGATGTGGGGCAGGGTCCCTGGGCTGCAGGACAGCTGTTTCAGGCTGAGCGTGTCGCCGGCTGAGAGGGCTCAGGGTTTGGGTGGCTGCAGTGTGGCAGGGAGGGTCCGGGAGTGTCGGCGGGGCCTTTCAAGACCATTTCCAAACACCATCAAAAGGAGTCTGGAGATAAGGGCTGAGGCAGGTGCCACAGGAGAGCAGGGAAACAAGAGCCCCAGCCAGGCAGAGTAAACAGCCGGCGTCCCCTGCCCAGCATCACATGAAAGCCCCAAGAATGGAAACGCACAGGGTCACCCGTCCCCTCTGCTCCTGGCACTGGGGAGATCAGAGCAGGAGGCAGCAGCGACAGTCCTGCCCAGCCGGGGTCCAGGCCCCGGCGCTGGGATGGTGCTGCCGGCCGGGTGCTGTTTGCAGCTGCTGCTACCCGCTCACCTGGTGCGGAGCTGCCACAGGGTGGGAGATACAGAGGGTTGGGAATGGGAGCAGAGACCTGGTGCTCCTGGCAGGAATGTTGGTCAGCAGTGGTGATCGCTCTCCTGCTTCTGGCAACCCCAAATCCTCTGGATCAGGAGAGTGAAGATCAGCAGGGCCACAGAGCTCAGAGAATGTGGCTTCTGAGGGCCGTGTGCTCCTTGGAGGACAGTGAGCATGGCCTGCTGTCATGGATGTGGCCATAGGTCCCTCAAGAGGTGCTGTGTTTTCAGGAGGAGCTGTCTGTGCTGCTGACTGATGTCCAGCAGTACAAGAGGAACCTGGATGAACACTTCAGCAAGCTCATCAACAACAAAAGCCGCATCGCAGTGAGTGCCACGTACCATGGGAGCCTGTGTCCCCATGTCCTTTGTGTCCCACACAGCCCCTGGAGTAACAGCAGCTTCTGGCTCTCCCCAGCTCGCCTCCTGTACCCCTTTCCTTTTGTGTGGTAGCAAACAGGGTTTATCTTCCACCTCGGTCCATGAGGTTTGTGTTCTCCACGAAACTCAGTGATTAAACACAGATCTGTTTTGGGGAGGGGTGACGTAGCCCTGTGAGGTGGCACAGCCCTGTTTTCAGAAGGGGTGATCTCACCCTTGTCAAGCGTCCTGGCGGGAGCAGCAGTTGGAGCTGTTTTGACCGAATGTCCTTGGAGGTGGGGAGAGAACAGGTGGGAAGGACCCTGATCTGAACAGCTTCCCAGGCAGAGCAACGCTGGTGCTTTCACATCGAGTTCACACCTGGTTTAGCTGTGTGTCCATTTCCCATGGAGCAGTTGTCTCCAAGGGACCTCCTGGAATCCCTTCTGCGGCCAAAGCTTCCCTGTGGGGCTCTTCAGGAGGGGGCAGCCCAAGTGAACAGCTCTGCTGGGGGACAGCCTGAGAGAGTTGGGGTGTTCAGCTGGAGAAGAGAAGCTCTGGGGAGACTTTATTGTGACCTTTCTGTACTTTAAAGGGGCCGATAAGAGAGAGATGGGGACAGACTTTTGAGCAGGGCTTGTTGTGATAGGACAAGGGCTGATGGTTTTAAACTAGAAGAGGGGAGATTCAGGCTGGACATAAAGAACAAATTGTTGCCCTGAGGGTGGTGAGAGCCTGGCCCAGGTTGGCCAGAGAGGTGGTGGATGAACCATCCCTGGAGACATCCCAGGCCAGGCTGGACGGGGCTCTGAGCAACCTGAGCTGGTGCAGATGTCCCTGCCCATGGCAGGGGGGGCACTGGGGGAGCTGGGAAGGGCCCTTCCAACCCAAACCTTTCTGTGATTATATGAAAGTGGAGCTGAGGTTTCTCCCCCTTAGCCGAGGACACGGGTTGTTCCCTGGGAGCAGAGGGACCCAAGAGCTTCTTTAAGGCTCTGCTGAAGCTGGTTGGGACATCAGGGAATGAAAACCTGGGGGAGGAGAGGTGAAAGGTGAGGTGTCTCTGTGGTGAGCTGCAGGATGAAACAACACCCAGTGTAGATCTGTGCTTCATTTGGAAGGCAGCTTAGTGGGACACGTTGACATTGCTGGTGGCATCTCTGAAGCTAAACAGTGGGTGAAGGGATGGAAGGGGCAGCCTGCGCAGCCACTCGCTGTCTCCCGCAGAACGAGGCAGATGTCTTCAAGTGGGTGATCCGGAAGGAGTTCCAGGAGCTGCACAGGTACATCGATGAGGAGAAGGCCACCTTCCTGGAGAGCGTTGAGGGGAAGGCGGCCCAGCTCATCACCTCCATTGAGAGCCAGGTCAAGCAGACATCCGACGCACTGCAGCGGCTGAAGGAGATGCAGAGCAGTCTGGAGGCGCTCGGCAATGAAAGCCAGCTGGATTTCATCCGGGTGAGTGCACTTGCTGGTGAAGGCAGCGAGGGTGAGCCAGACTCTCCAGCCTCGAGGCCTCCACTGGGCAGTGGTGCCCTCACGCAGCACAGCTGGGACACCCCCAGCAGTGAGAGCTGAGAGTCCTCTGCCCAGCCAGGCCAAGGGGAGAACCCTGTCCTCCAGGGGGGCGGTGCCCTGAGCTCTGCCCCAGCCTCCTCAGCCCCGGGCACAGATGTGTGGACCTGTGACCACACAGAGGAGCTGCTGTTCCATGAGTCTCCCACCACCAACTCTCTTTTCTTGTGTTTTCCAGAAATACGGCTCCTCCCAGTTCAGGTGAGTGGTGGGACCCAGCAGCAAACAACGTGGATGGGGACAGTGAGAGAGCCCCGGCCAGTGGCACCTCAGCACTGCTGGGGCAGCCTCGTGTGGACAGAACCCCAGGCTGGCTGGGCTGCAGGAGCTCTGCAGATCCCCAGCCCAGCCCTGCTCACGCAGGGTCACAGAGCAGATCACACAGGTGGGTCCAGGCGGTTTGAATGGCTCAGAGCAGGAGACTCCACACCCGCTCTGGGCAGCCTGGGCCAGGCTCTGGCACCTTCCAGCAAACAAGTTTCTGCTCATGTTCACATGCAGCCTCCTGTGTTTCAGTCTGTGCCCGTTGCCCCTCACCCTGGTGTTGGGCACCATGAACAGAGTCTGGTCCATCCTCTGACACCCACCCTGAGCTATTGATCCATTGATCAGATCCCTCTCAGCTTCTCTTCTCCAGCTCAACAGCCCCAGCTCTCTCAGTGTCTCCTCATCACAAAGATGCTTCAGACCCCTCAGCATCTCTGTGTCCCTTTACTGGACTCTCCAGTAATTCCTTGTCCTTCCTAAAGGACACTTCAAACACTGCTGTACTGGTGGGCAGCCACTGCCAGAGCCATGCACCAGCCCCAGCGGAGGGCAAGAGCAGCTGGCGAGACAGCAGTGGCTCCATCACACACGGCAGCCAGGTGAGAAGAGGTCACATACTGTCCCCTTCACCTGTGTCACGGCTGCCTGTGTCTTTCCAGGTCGGAGCTCCCCAGCCTGCACCCAGGCGATGGCATCTTTAACCCCGTGTCCTTCAAGCCGCGCTTCCACCAAGATGACATCAAGATGACGGTGTGGAAGCGCCTGCACCGCCGCGTCCTGCCAGGTACTGACCTGCCCCCCCAGCAGTGTGCTGGTGCATGGGACATGCTGCCCAGCCAGTGCTGTGCCGCCCTGGCCTCTCTCCTGCTCTCTGGTCGTGTCCCCCCCTCCAGGAGAGCTTCTGGAGCGCTGGCTGGCCCAGTGTCTCGTGCTGGTGCTGTTATAACCCTTCCAGCTGCTTGAAGTTCAGCAGCACCAGCTTGTCCAGCTGTGCCAGCCAGGGGGGTCACCCAGAGCCAGACCCCATCCTGCTGCTGTGCCTGGAGCCACATGCTTTCCTTCCAGCTCCAGAGATGCTGAAGCTGGACCCGGTGACGGCGCATCCCCTCCTGGAGCTCTTCAAGGGGGACACGGTGGTGCAGTGTGGGCTCTACCAGCGCCGGGACAGCAACCCCATGCGTTTCAACTCCAGTAACTGCATCCTGACCTGCAAGGGCTTCTCCTGTGGGCAGCATTACTGGGAGGTGATCGTGGGCACCAGGAACCACTGGCGCGTGGGCATCATCAAAGGCACGGTCAGCCGCAAAGGGAAGCTCAGCAAATCTCCCGAGAATGGCGTCTGGCTCATTGGCCTGAAGGAAGGGAAGGTGTACGAGGCTTTCAGCACCCCGCGGGCTGTCCTGCCGCTGACCACCCGGCCCCAGCGCATCGGCATCTACCTGCACTACGAGAAGGGTGAGCTGACCTTCTACAACGCCGACAGCCCCGACGAGCTCAGCCCCATCTACACCTTCCAGGCGGAGTTCCAGGGTCAGCTCTACCCCATTGTGGACCTGTGCTGGCCGGAGCGAGGGCCTTACTCGCCCCCCATTATCCTGCCTGCACCCCCCACCAGCCGGCACTCCCGGCTGCTGCAGGACCATCCCGTCCCAGGGGAGCCCCAGAAGCCGTAGCCCGGCAGTGGGACGAGGCTGTGGCTGCATCCCAAGGGCCCCCAGCAGGGACAGTCACGGGAGCTGTGCTGCCACAGTGTAAAGCTTCCGCAGCACAGGAGGGTACTCCCCCTCTCCTCTATGAGCACAGAATGTCAGCCTTGACCTGCAAATCCCTGTCCCCAGAGTGGTGGGCTCACCCAAAAACCTCCAAAAGATATCCCTACGGAAAGGAGCATCTGCTGGAAACGTGGGAGCTGTGAGTATCCGAGGGTCTTTGTTCACATCTGTCTTCTGAACAAATAAAGTTTGTGTGGGGTGAGCTGGTTGCTGGCTAATACTGGTACTGTGTCTGAGAAACCACTGCAGCCGGAGCTGGGCGGCCGCAGTGCTCTGAGCGGCTGCTGAGAGGGCAACACAGGAGCCAAAAAAGCATCTGCAGAGAGCACCTTGCTGGGGTAGACACCAGCCTGCCCGGGGCAGAGCCGCTTCCAGCTGCACAGGGATGACAGCGGTGTGGTCAGAGCCTGCGGGCAGGGAACCGCGCCTGGGGCCAAGGCAGCGTGAGGAGGGGAGCACAGCCCAGCCCCACACACAGCAGGGAGCACAGCTCAGCCCCACACACAGCGGGGAGCACAGCTCAACCTCACACACAGTGGGGAGCACAGCCCAGCCCCACACACAGCGGGGAGCACAGCTCAGCCCCACACACAGCGGGGAGCACAGCCCAGCCCCACACACAGCGGGGAGCACAGCTCAACCTCACACACAGTGGGGAGCACAGCCCGGGCCTACCCAGCCACAGCTGGGCAGCGGCTCTGCAACTGCCTCTGGGCAAAGAGTCACCTGCACCCATTCTAGGGCTTGTCACCAAAATTCGCACCCAGCCCACACCAACCGAGAGGCTGGCACACAAAATGTACCATCACAAGGGGCAGTAGTTATCCCTGTGAGGTGTCTCTGCCAAACTGGGGCACCCAAATGTGGCTTTACACCCATCAGACGCAGAGACAACGCAATCGCAGTGATCACTGGCACCCAGCACCCATCACTGCTGACAGCAAACCCTGCACAGCCGCTGTGTTCCCACAGTGATCCCACTGACCCGGCACCCCTGGAGCTGGTCCTGGCAGAGTTACTGCTCTGTGACACCAGACCAGGTTTCAGAGGCGCGTTACCTCTGACAGGTAACAGCCAGCACTGGTGACCTTCCAGTTGACACGGGGTGTCCTGGGTCCCCCACGGGCAGCTCTGAGCTTCCCAGAAGGAAAGTTCTTATTTCCAGGGCTGGGCTCTCACAGAATGTTCTGAGCTGGAAGGGACCCAGCAGGATCATGGAGTCCAACTCCTGTCCCTGCACAGGACATCCCACAGGTCACCCCATGTGTCTGAGGATGGTGTCCAGTCTCTTCTTGAACACTGTCAGGTTGGGGCCGTGACACCTCCCTGGGGAGCCTGTTCAGTGTCCAGCACCTCTGGGTGAAGAACCTTTTCCTCATGTCCCACTGACCCTCCCTGGCACATCTTCTGCCGTTCCCTGGGCTCTGTCAGTGTCACAGAGCAGAGCTCACCCTGCCCCTCCTGCTCCTGCTGAGGAACCTGCAGCCCATGAGCTCTGCCCTCAGGCTGCTCTGCTCCAGCTGAACAAACCCAGGGACTGCAGCCGCTGCTCATCCGGCTTCCCCTCCAAACCTTCACCAGCTTCGCAGCCTCCTCTGGACACTCTGCAGCAGCTTTGTCTCCTTTTCTCCTGTGTCCCAGTCCTGCACACAGTGAATGCTGCAGATGAGGCCGCCCCAGAGCAGAGCGGGACAATCCCCCCTGCCCGGCTGGCCATGCTGTGCTGGGTGCACCGGGACACGCTGCGGCTCATGTGCAATGTGCTGCTTCCTTCACTCGGTTGCACTCCAGCACACAACACTGTCCCTCACACCGAGTCACCTGTTACCACGGCTCCACGGCACCGGGATGGGCCGGTGGCACCGGGCACCTGGGGCAGTGCTGCCCTCACACCACAGCTCCTGCAGCCCCGCACGCTGCTCATCACCTCCTGCCCCCCGCGGGCCTGGTCACAGAACCCCAGAGTGTCAGGGGTTGGAGGGCCCTGGAAAGCTCATCCAGTGCAATCCCCCCATGGAGCAGGAACACCCAGATGAGGTTACACAGGAAGGTGTCCAGGCGGGTTGGAATGTCTGCACAGAAGGAGACTCCACAACCCCCTGGGCAGCCTGGGCCAGGCTCTGCCGCCCTCACCGGGAACAAGTTTCTTCTCATATTTAAGTGGAACCTCCTGTGTTCCAGTTTGCACCCATCGCCCCTTGTCCTGTCTCTG
This sequence comes from Nesoenas mayeri, assembly GCF_963082525.1. Classification (NCBI taxonomy): domain Eukaryota; kingdom Metazoa; phylum Chordata; class Aves; order Columbiformes; family Columbidae; genus Nesoenas; species Nesoenas mayeri. Next base: position 10,599,625 of record NC_137569.1, on the reverse strand, counting down.
GTGTCACCAGCAGAGCCTGGCTCCATCCTCTGACACTGCCCCTTTCCATACTGACCCCATGAGCGGGTCCGCCCATTCCCCCGGCTCGGCCCGTTCCGCAGCGCGGTCAGTGCTGGGGCGGCCCCGCCCCGTTCTCTCTCGCCCCCTGGCGGCCCCAGGCCGGGAGCGGCGCACGCGGCCATGGCGCTGTACAGCGCGGCCGCCGCCGTCCTGCAGGAGCTGGAGCGCGGCCATGGCGGCGTCAAGAGCCTGGTGTACAACAGCGGCTTCCCGGTGAGGGCCGGGCCGGGGACCGAGGCGGGGGGGCTGTGGGCAGCCAGGCCCGAGGCGGCGTGTGCACAGGGTGGGGTGCCGGGGGCTGGCGCGGACTCAGGCCCCGTCCCGTCCCGTCCCGTCCCGTCCCGCCCGCAGCACGTCCGGCAGCTCTACGCCCTGGTGTCCGAGACCCTGCGCTACGACCCGGTGCTGGAGAAGCTGCTGGCCGGCGCCGCGCTGCTGCAGGCCGAGAAGAAGCTGCCCCCGCAGCTGGCGAAGGTAACGGGGCCGGGGCGGCCCGGGTGGCGGGGCCGGGTGGCGGGGCCGGGTGGCGGGTCGGGGCGGGCCGGTCGGGGCAGCCCGGGTGGCGGGTCGGGGCAGCCCGGGTGGCGGGGCCGGGTGGCGGGGCCGGGCGGGCCGGTCGGGGCAGCCCGGGTGGCGGGTCGGGGCGGGCCGGGTGGCGGGGCCAGGTGGCCGGTCGGGGCAGCCCGGGTGGCGGGTCGGGGCGGGCCGGGTGGCCGGTCGAGGCGGCCCGCGTGGCGGGGCCGGGTGGCGGGGCCGGGTGGCGGGTCGGGGCGGGCCGAGTGGCGGGGCCGGGTGGCGGGTCGGGGCGGGCCGGGCGGCAGGGCCGGGTGGCGGGTCGGGGCGGGCCGGGTGGCGGGTCGGGGCGGGCCGGGCGGCAGGGCCGGGTGGCGGGTCGGGGCGGGCCGGGTGGCCGGTCGGGTGGCCGGTCGGGGCGGGCCGGGTGGCGGGTCGGGGCGGGCCGGTCTCCCCGCCGCGCTCACCCCGTCCCGCAGGTGCTGGTGTACGACCTGCTGTTCGGGAAGGGGCTCAAGTGCGGCGGCCGCTGGAAGGCGCTGGCCCGGCGGCACCGGGCGCGGCTGCAGGCCGAGCTGGCCCGGCTGAAGGTGCAGCACCGGGTGAGCCGCAACGAGGACCTGCTGGCGCCGGCAGCCAGCCCCGCGGGTGAGTGCGTGCCGAGCGCCGTCCCTGCAGCGCGGCTGCGCCGTGTCTGACCCCGCTGTGCCTGCCCAGCCTCCCAGGTACCGCGCTACGTCCGAGTCAACACCCTGAAGACTTGTGTGGACGATGTGGTTGACTTCTTCAAGCGCCAGGGCTACTCCTACCTGGGCAAGGCAGCCAGGTGAGCGTTTCTTCCTTCCATCTCACCATATCTGGGACATCAGCGTGGGCTTGGGACCAGCTCCTGGGGGTTGAAGGGTTGTTGGTGCTCAGAGTGTCCGGGTTGGGGTTTCCATCACTCCCTGCTCTTTCTGCCTCTCCTGGGGCTGAAGTGAAGATGTGGGATGAAGGGCGTTCTCAGCCTGGGCTCTGGTTGGGGCACGGGGCAGCAGGACTGTGTGTTCATCCTCTCTGTGCCTTGTGGGCAGTGTGGAGGAACTGAGCGCTCTCTCTGGGAAGAAATTCTTGTTGGATCTTCATCTCCCGGAGCTGCTGGTTTTCCCTCCGCAGACGGACTTCCACGACAACGTGCTCTACACTTCAGGACACATAATTCTGCAGGACAAGGTGGGGAGTGGGGGACTGCAGGGTGGCGGGGTGGATGGTCCCCTTCTTTCTGCGTGTCAAGGGCTGGGCTGGGGCCGGCTCTGCTGCAGCACGTGGGGTCTAGCTGGGAGCTGTGGCTGCAGCTCTGAGTCCCCTGGGGCTTTGCTCCCGTAGCCTGGAGGTGCGGGATGAGGGGCTGTAAAACCCCCGTTGGAGTTGGGAAGCAGGAGCCGGGAGGAACTCAGTGCTATGGGCTGGGCAGAGTATTCCAGCAGTGGATGGTGGGGATTTGCTGGCTGAACATGAGCCAGCGTGTGCCCAGGTGGCCAAGAGGCCACCAGCACCCTGGCTGGTACAGCACTGGTGTGGCCAGCAGGCCCAGGGCAGTGACCGTCCCTGTGCTGGGACCTGGGGAGGCCAAACCTCGAATCCTGGGGGCAGTTTTGGGCCCCTCATGCCAAGAAAGCCATTGAGAAAGACCTTGAGGGTCTTTTCCAACCAAAATGATTCTGTATTCTATGACTTGTCCCTGTGTTGCTGGGCCCCCACAGTGTGAGCTGTACCCCGAGGGTTTCAGGGTGTTTGCCCCCCGTCACGGATGTCGTTCTCTCCCAGGCCAGCTGCCTCCCCGCCTTCCTCCTCAGCCCTGCTCCCGGCTCCCACGTCATTGACGCCTGCGCAGCCCCGGGGAACAAGACCAGTCACCTGGCTGCCATCCTGCAAAACAAGGGGTGAGCAGCTCTGTGTGCTGGGGGAGGGAAGGACCAGGACCCCCTGATTGAGCACAAGTTGCAGGTGGCAGGAGGAGCTGCAGCCTCTCACCCTGCCCTGCTCAGGCTGGGCATGCTGGTGGCTCTGGTGACACTGGCCACTGGAAGGGGCCAAGGGGACATGAAGTCTCGCAGGGGTCACTTCCCAGCCCCTGACCCTGCTCGCTGCCCAGCATCAGCTCCTGAGCACACGGGTGGTGTTCAGGGCGGCTCCCCCAGCTGGGACGTTCCTGGGGCCTCGAGGGGGATGCTCACGCCTCTCTTGGGCTCTGTCTCCAGCCAGATCTTTGCCTTTGACGTGGACACCAAGCGCCTGGCCACCATGAACACCATGCTGATGCGGGCGGGGGTCACGGCCTTCCAGCTGGCCCAGCAGGACTTCCTGACCGTGGATCCCACAGACCCCAAATACCGCAAGGTGACCCACATCCTCCTTGACCCGTCCTGCAGCGGCTCAGGTAACATGGGGGGCTCCGGCCACCCCCACTGGAGCCGGGCTCTGGGTGTGGGGACCTTGAGTAACAGTTGCTGTCCCTGCAGCGATGGTGACCTGGCTGCTGTCCCCCCGGGGATGGTGACCTGGCTGCTGTCCCCCCAGGATGGTGACCTGGCTCTGTCCCCCCAGGGATGGTGACGCGGTTGCCGCAGGAGGCTGCCCCGAGCGCCGAGCGGCTGCGGGCGCTGGCCGGGTTCCAGCGCAAGGCCCTGAGCCATGCCCTGAGCTTCCCGGCGCTCCAGCGCCTGGTCTACTCCACCTGTTCTCTGCACCAGGAGGAGAACGAGGCTGTGGTGGAGGCCGTGCTGCGGGATCACGGCTCAGCCTTCAGGTGCACCGGCCTCAGGGGCGTGGGGAGGGGAGGATGTGCCGCGGGGCTCGGTCCTGACCCTTGTCCCACGCCGCAGGCTGGTGAACACCTTCCCGTCCTGGCCCTGCCGCGGCCTTGCCGCCTTCCCCGGGGCTGAGAGCTGCCTCCGCGCCTCACCCACCGCCACGCTGACCCAGGGCTTCTTTGTGGCCGTCCTGGAGCGGCACAGGGATGGGGACGCTGCCCCCAGGTGAGAGGAGGGTCTGGGCGAGGGGCTCTGGCTGTACCCAGCGCAGGAGGAGCTGCAGGAGCTGCAGTGCTGGGGCTGCGGGGCCTGGGGGCGCAGCTCAGAACGTGGCTCTTGTCCTCAGCTCGGTGCTGGCAGCAGCCGAGAACGCGCAGCCCGTGGACGGAGCGGAGCCAGGAGCAGCTCCCAAGAAGAGGAAGAGGAAAAAGCAGAAGGTGAAGGAGTGAAAGCCCGTTTCCAGGCTGAGCTCCTCCAGCACCATGTGAGCGGCAGCAGGTCCCAACACGAGGAGAGCTTCGCACCAGCCACAGCCACGGGAATTCTGTAACGTCCTGCGCCCCAGGGACCCAGTGCCGACCCCTGGGGCCACCCAGGTGCCGGGGGGAACCTGCTTCCCCAGCGCCGGCCCCCGCAGCAGCAGCTTTGTCCCCACAGCCAGACCCAGCCTGGGGCACCTGCGACCAGCACCCGGGTTCAGCACAACCCTCATCTCTGCACCCAGCAGAGCTCCAGCTGGACTAGAGGCCTCGTTTTACAATGTTCCCCCCAAAATCCTTACTCCAGCCTCATGTGGGATTTCAGAAAAGCCTTTGACCGTAGGGATGGAACACATTAAAGTCTCTCTCTCCTCCACTGTGTTTTCCAGCATGTTTGTGCAGTCTTGCCCTGAAATTGCCAATGGTCAGAGCCAAGGCAAAGTGATGGGAAAAAGAGTGACAAAAAATCATAATAAATAACAATTCCATCCGTGCACCTGCCTTTGACCAGGGGAGTGAGGATATCGAGCTGGAGGGTGATGGAAGCGGTTCCAGTGCTGCCCCAGTAATGCGGGCCAGGAATCAACCACAGGCAAGGCAGACGTGAACACAGTCGTTTTATTTTAAACCAGGGACATAAGAAGCAAGAAAAAAAAATGCACATTCACACTGAAATCCTCATCAGCCACACCAGGAATGATCCAAGTCTTCAGTTTGAGTTAAACCCCCCCGGCAGCCCCAGCAAAAGGGTCTCTCCCAGCAGGGTCTGTGTGGTGGGGAGGGGGACGCAGCAGGGCAGCGCCACCAGGCTCTGCTCCCCATGGCATCCCCACCTTGTCCCCACCTCCCCCGGTCTCACTGGGGCCAAACCACGGCTCCTGCCTGGTGTCCCTGTCACCCCCCGGCACGGACAGCGGGGGGCTCCGGGCACAGGGAGGAGCTGCCCGGCTCAGCCCTTGCGGCACCAACGCAGGGACGTGGCCGGGTGGCTCTGCCCGCTGCCCCATTCCTGCCCACAGGGGAAGCTGAAAACCCTGCGAGAACAGGCAGCAGGTCCTGCCTGCGCCCCCTGCCCGCCGGGCTGCGCCCCCTGCGCCCGCTCACCCGCCCTCCTGCCCGCAGGAGAGACGCCTTGTTCTGGAAGCCACCAAAAGCACCTGTCACCATAACACCTGCGAGCTCCTGCTCCTCACCCTCGGAGAATTAAAACAAGAAAAGAAACAAAAAGAGGTTTAGTCACATCCACATACATCACAGTTTAAAACTCGGGGGATGGAGCCGGGAGGAGGGCGCGGCGGAGCCCGCGGGACGGCGCTGCCTTTCCCCGCACAGCTCGTCCCGCGGGCAGCGCCGGGACACGCGGCTCCTCACCGGCCGCGGCGGCAACAGCTCAACTACCAACACACTGCGGGGTCGGGCAACCTCACTGAACCAAGCTTGAAGGAATTCAAAGGCAATTTAGCTTAAATATAAAAATAAATTTTTATTTTGTTAAAAAACGTTTAAATATTTGTTTGTGATTTTTTTTTTCTTTTTTTTCTGTTTTTTTTTTAATTTAGACTTCAGCAGACACACACACTCACACAGCTGGAGAGTAAAAACCCGGCAGCAAAGCCCTCCTGGCAGCGCTGGGCGACCCCCCAGCTCCAGCAGCGCCCGGGTCCCGCTCCCTGGCTGGGACAGGGGAGGCAGCACCGCAGCTCCGAGAAGCTGGTAAAACCCAAAAGGATGAGCTAACAATGAGAACCAATTTGGGTTTGGGGAGCAGGGGGAAGAACCCGTTTGCTTCAGAGCCCCCCTAGGTGGGGAAGGGGCACCAAGAGAGGGGAAGCGGGGGGGCTGCCAAGGCTGAGCCCCAGATCTGGGGGTCCAGGCACTATCCCCCGCAGCTGCCGGCCCTTCAGTCACGACCGGGAAGGGACGACTCCCCCGCGCGAGCAGCCACGCAGTGATGCTACTGTCAACACCCAATTAGCCGGGGCGCGTCGCCACAAAGGGATGGGCGCCCCCACAAAAAAATGAAACTCCAAACAGCAAATCCGGCATAACCAACATGCCGCCACGCACACGGGTCAGTTCTTCCTCCAAACTCGATTCAATGAGTGCGTTCGAACGGGAGCACGGATAAAGCGGAACAGAGGGGGCTGGACACAAGCGGGACGGGGGGAGCCCCATGGCTGGACGGGAGCAGCGAGGGCCGCGGGATGCTCAGCAACCCCCAGCCCCACCAGGCTGCGGCGCGTCCTCGGCTGGAGCCTGGTGGGGGGTTAAGTCGTGGCGAGGGGATCGTCACCCCCGGCCCCGCGACGCCACAGCCCCGCCAGACTGGCAGTGCCGCCCTGGCCCGTGTTCCGCAGGGACAGCAGCCAAGCGGAGCCCTCCCGAGGAGCGCGTTCACCAGGCCACGGGATCCAACAGCGGGGAAAGATTTCAGGGCCTGGTGAAGACGGGATCCCTCGGCAGCCGGGAACGGCAGTGGCAGGAGCGCAGCCCAGCTCGGGGCACAAACGCGGCTCTGCCGGCTGTCGGGGGGCAGGGAGGAGGGCATGGGGACAGCTAGAAGAAGCAAATGGGGAAAAAATGTACACGTTATGAAACATGGCAAAATAAAGAGAGGAAGGAAACGCTGCGGATATGTACAGAGGTTCATCCAGCCTCGGCTGGGGAACTGTTCAAGTAAGAAGAGTTTGGTTCATCCTGTCCCACCTCAGTCGCTGCCACCCAGCAGGTGGGGACCGTACAGACTGGAGCCCCCCGGTGTGTGCGGGGGCTCCTGGCGCAGGCAGCGCTGGGGCCCGGCAGTGCCGGGGTCACTTTTTGCGGGTGTGTTGTCTCCGCGCCTGCAGCCGCTGCCGAGCGCCCGTCTTGGAGCCCGCCCCGATGGAGAAGGCGGGGGTGGACGAACCTGGAAGCAGAAAGGTGGCTCAGGTCTCTGCAGCCTTGCTCAGAGCTGGCACGGGGCGGGGGCGGCATCACCCCCGTCCCAGGGAGAATGGGAGGTTTTGTGTCCCCTGGAGCACAGAACAGTGCCCCCTGTGCCGGCTGCGGCACTGCAGCAGGGCTGGGCATAGCCCTGCCTGTGCACCATCCCCCCAGCAAGGGGACAAGGGCTGAAGCACCGACCCCTTTCTTACCGAAGGAAGCGCCGACTCCCCCGAAGGCCGAGGCCGGGGTGCTGGGTGTCCCGAAGGAAATGCTGCTGCTGCCGCTGCCCACCGCCCCCGGCACGGGCGTGCTCTGCCCAAAGGTGGGCGCGGAGGCTCCTGGAAAGCAACATGGCACCATGAGCTGGGGTCAGCCAGGGGGACGAGCCGGCACAGAACAACCGCCCTGCGGGGGCTGAAACACCACAGTCCCCCAGGACCAGCCTCCTCACCCGAGAGGCCCTTTCAATGCGAGAAGTTGCGCCCTCATTGTAATCCCCGGGCTCTCCTGCCAGCACAGCCAGGGAGGAACAAAGGCCTCGGGCTTTCCAGATCAAATAGTTTCTCAGAATGCGAGTTTCAGCTCTGTGGGAGGTGAGACAGCTCAGCGAGGGTGCAAAGTGGCAGAGAAAGCCTCAGACAGCAAGTGAGAAGCAACTGCAGTGCCTGGCTGGCAGCGTTCCCACTCACAGAGACACTCCAGGTCGCTTTTAAGCACCAGCAAGACCTTGACTTCTGCTGCGCACACAGTTGGGCTGAGCACCCGCGTGGGGCCAGGGAGCTGGTGTAATTGGGGTTGGGGGACTAAAGGACCCTCTCACACCAAGAAAGGCCTTGAGGTGCTGGAGCGAGTGGAGAGAAGGGAACGGAGCTGGTGAGGGGCTGGAGCACAAGTGTGATGGAGCGGCTGAGGGACCTGGGGGGTTCAGCTGGAGAACAGGAGCTGAGGGGAGACCTTCTGATCTCGGAACTGCCTGAAAGGAGCTTGGAGCCAGGGGGGTCGGGCTCTGCTCCCCAGGAACAAGCGCCAGGAGCAGAGGAAACGGCCTCAAGTTGCACCAGGGGAGGGTGAGGTTCGATCTTGGAACAATTTCTTCCCCAAAGGGCTGTGGGGCATTGGAACAGGCTGCCCAGGGCAGTGCTGGAGTCACCATCCCTGGAGGGCTGGACAGACGGACATGAGGTTCTCAGGACATGGGGCAGTGCCAGGGGTGGGGGATGGTTGGACTTGATGATTTTGAGCTTTTCCAACCAAAATTATTCTATATTATGTACTCTTCTCCACCACCGAGGGCTGGGGACCTGGACAGTGAGTGCTGGAAGTACCTTCCCTTTGTACAACAAGGCTCCCAGCACGAGAACCAGCCCCTCCAGTGCTGTCGAGCCTGGGGAGCTCAGCAAGGTCCGGCAGGAAAACCTCTGCCTAAATCCAGCCCTGCCCATCACCCCCAAAAGTCCCACGCACCCCGGCTCACCTCCGAACACAGGCTTGTTGTCGGGCGTGCTGGGCACGGCGAAGGCGAAGGGCGTGCTCTGATTCTGCGCCAGTGAAGAGCCGAATGGTGTCGCTGCCGGGGCCGCCCCGCTCTGCCCGGCCCCGAAGCTGAACCCCACGGCCGGGGAGCCGCTGCTCAGGGCGGGGGTGCCGATCCCAAAGGTGCTGCCGGAGGGGCCTGTCTGGGCAGCTGCCCCGAAGGTGAAAGGAGAAGGGGTGGTGCCGAAAACGGTGGTGCCAGTGCTGCTGCTGCTGCTGGTTTGGGTGGTGGAACCGAAGCTGGTGGTGGTGGAGGTGGCTGTCCCGAAGGAGAAGACCGACGTGGTGGTGCCGAACGCCGCCTGGGTGCTGGGGGTGCCGAAGGAGCCCTGGGCGCTGGTTGTGCCGAAGGTTGGCTGCGCACCGCTGCCAAACGCTGGCTGAGCCGCCGGCTGGGCTGTGGGGGCCCCAAAACTGAAGGGAGGGCCGAAGCTGACAGGGCCTGCAGCGGGTTTGCTGGCGGGCGGCTGGCTCTCGGCAGCCCCGGCGCTGAACGCCGGCTGACTCGCTGCGCTGGGGTACGGCGGTGGCGGCTTCGCGCCGCTGCTGAAGGAGCTGCCAAAAGCTGAAGGCGAGGAGCCAAACGTCAACGTGGCTTGACCCGTGGTGGCTGGGGTGGAAGAGGTCAGCGTGGTGCCCGGAAATAGGGTAAAGCCCACGGTGGTGGTAGGAGCTGCTAAGTTTGAAGGTCCTTGGCCAAAGGCAGGGCCTCCTGGGACACTGGTGGTGGCAGTGACTGTGGCCGAAGGTGGCTTTCCAAACTGGAACACGGGCCCCGGGGTGGCAAAGGTGGTTTCTGTGCTGGGAGCTGAGCTGGCCGTGCCGCCGAACAGGAAAGGCTGTGACGTGGCAGTGGATGTGGCAGTGGTGATGGCCGGGCCGGCAACGGGGCCGGTGGAGGCAGGTGGGTTGAGTCCAAAGCTGAAGACAGGTTTAATGGTGGCATCTGTGGAGGAACTCTGCGTGGTGGCAGTTGTAGCTGCGGTGGTGAAGATGACGTTAGGGAGACCTGTGAATCCCGCCAGGGTGGCCGTGGAGGCGGCTGGCAGCTCTGCGGCCGAGGCCGGCTGCGACGGGGGCTTGAAGGCGAAAGGAGAGGCCTTGGCTGGAGACGAAGCTGCGGTGGTGACGCTGCCGAAGATGGGCTTGAACATGGTGGTGGTGGAGGATGTCGAGGAGGGTCCTGAGCTTGCAGACATGGTGACAGCGGTGGAGACGACAGCCGTGCAGGCTGCTGCATTCTCGCTTTTTGGCAAAGTGCCAAAGATGGGTTTGAAGACGGGGGCCGAGGTGGGCGCAGCAGTGGTTGTGGTGGGCGCAGCAGTGGTCGCGGTCGTTGCCGTCTGGCTGGCAGGAGGGGTGTTCGCGATCCCAAAGAGGATGCTCGGCTTGGGGAAGGTGGGAGGTTTGCTGGGGGTTGGGCCCAGCTCCGGGAAGGCAGGAGGTGCCAGGCTGCTGGGGGTCTGCGCCCCCAGGGCGGGGGGGGCAGCAGGGGCAGCCTGGCTCAGCACGGGCACGGGTTTGGTGTCGGCAGAGGTGGCAGGCGGAGCGCTCGACTCCAGTGACACAGCAGGAACCGGGGGCTGTGTGGCCAGCGAAGGCGGCTGAGGGGCTACCGCAGCTCCAGCAGATTCTGTGAAGGGGGAGAGTGCTTATTTAGGGACACGGTCACCCACAGGCACCCACCCCGCTGCCGCAGAACTCCCGGAGCAGCACCCGCCCGTATCAGCCAGACCCAGCCCTGCAACTCCCAACAGGCCCATGGGCTCAGTGTCCACAAACTTGTTCCCCCAGGACCTGCCAGCAGAGCCCTGGAACAGAGAGTTTAGCCACCTGTCTCCCACAGAGGCAGCGCAGAGCTCCTGCTGCACCTGCCCTGCTCACCACCCTCCTCCCCCTCCTCCTCCTCACCTGCCGGCGTGGGGGCGGCTGAGCTGCTCTGCATCTTCTTCAGGCTGTCCAGCAGCGAGGGGGTGCCAGCCGGGGCAGGAGCCGTCGAGGCCGGTGCAGGTCCTGGGGCGGTGACAGGGAACACCAGCAGCCTGGACGCAGGTGGAGTCTCTGCAGTGGTGCTGGGGGCCACATCTGCTGGGAACAAGCAAGAAATCAGGATGCAGGACTCACCGTAGGGAACCAGCCCTTAGCGGAGCTTCCCCAGCTCGTAGGAAAAGACACAAACATCCCACAGCTCCAGCCCCATGGAACCTCAGCCACAGAATCACAGAACAGTTTGTGTTGAAAGGCCCTTCCCAGCTCCCCCAGTGCCCCCCTGCCATGAGCAGGGACATCTTCAGCAGCTCAGGTTGCTCAGAGCCCCGTCCAGCCTGGCCTGGGATGTCTCCAGGGATGGTTCATCCACCACCTCTCTGGGCAACCTGGGCCAGGCTCTCACCACCCTCAGGGCCAACAATTCCTTCCTCATGTCCAGCCTCAATCTCCCTCCTTTAGTTTAAAATCATCACTCATCCTATCACAACAGGCCCTGCTAAAAAGGGCCATCTTTCTTATGGGCCACTTTTAAGTACGGAAAGGCCACAATAAGGTCTCCCCAGAGCATCTCTTCTCCAGCCTGAACACCCAGCTCTCTCGGGCTGTCCTCCCAGCAGGGCTGTTTCACCCCTCAGGCACAAGCTCCCCTGAGCCCAAAGGCACCGAGACCATCCCCAAACTCAGGGCGCAGGCAGGACAGGCCCAGGAGCTCCCCAAGCCTGTGCTACAGACACTCCCTTCCCCGTCAGCCCCAGCCCAGCGTTTCACCCCCTCCGCGTTCCCAGTCTGTCCTTACCAGCCTTATCCTCCAAGACTTTGTTGAACCACTGCAACGCTGCCTTCTTCTCTGCGTCCAGGTCCTCCGAGGTGATGGTGTAGCCCAGCTGCGGCGGTGGGGGCTGCCAAGAGAGAGCAGCAGCTTAGCTCCTTCTCAGGGAAGCCGGCAGAGCCTCTCTGAACGTGTGCTGAAGACTGGCCGTCACGAGCCCTGTGTCAAGCAGGTGGTTCTGCCGCAGCACGCGACTGCGGAGCTCTGATTCCCCGTTCCTCTGGCCCCCGGCTTGGCGCTGAGGGCACGGCAAGGCCTTTCCCCAGGCCATTACCTGGTCCGGCAGCAGGCAGCACAATCACGCACAGCCCACCAGACACTGGGGCTGGGGATAGCGTCACGTCCCACTCGGCCAAGGACGGGGCCTCCTTCCTGAGGGCAGGCAGGTCAGTCTCCCCCCAGCCCTGCAGAAATTGCAGTGAGCACATTCTATCGCCAGAGGAGGGACAACGGGGCTGCGAGACAGCGACGTACCAGCGCCAGCTGGTCCCCACGGCGAGACGACAGCAACTGGATCTTGCGCTTGCGCTTCCCGCTGCTCCCCGACGGCGGACTCAGGGAATTCTGCTTCTTCCGCACCGGTGTCTCCACCGCTACAGAGGGAGACAAGTCAGGAGCCACTCCGGGCACAGGGAGAGGCATTTTCCTTGTGCCCATGGGCTTGTCCCTCCCGGCTCCTCTCCATGTGACCCAGCTCGCAGGGCAGAGCCAGGGACGTGGCTTTAAGCCGAGGATGGGGCTGCAATGCCTTGGAAGAGCAACTGGCCCAGCGCATCCTGGGGGCTGTTCCAGAAGCCTGCTGGAGCTCCACATGGCAGCAGCCCCTTCCCACCCCCACGGACAGTCCTTGCACAGCCCACTCGAACCACAAACCCAACCGCATGGGCCACATCCAGGGCAGCGCCACAGGACCCTGGCTGCGATGGGCACAAAGCCTTTCCTCTCCCTTTCAGCTGAGGAAGCGTTGGGATAAGCTCAGCCTGGAATTTGCTCAGGGTGTGACCTGTACCAGGGCAGATCTTGCCCCAGGGCTGACGCCTAGACCTGTGCTGGTCTGAGGGCTGGTGCTCCCCCTTGCAGGCCGGGTCCCATACATCTGCCAGCACCCCGACACCCCGTGCTCATCACCCAGAAATCCCTTCAGAGCCATTGCAGGGGGCAGCAGAAGTATCACTGCCTCAGGGTCAGCATGTCCCTAGTTTCCAGGTGACATCTCAAGCCCATTCCACCTGCAGACCTCAGCCACCTCCTGTCCCGCTCCTCACTCGCACCGCTGGCCCGTCCGAGCCCGGCACGGAGCCGGGGCCACCTCTGCTCACCTTTCTCTGGCTGCAGCTCCTTGTCCGATTTCACCGGCGTGGAGGTGTTGGAGCGATGTAACTCCTCTTCCCTGCACAAGCGGGAGAGTGACAGTTAGGGACAACCCCAAGGCTTGGCCTTGTCCCCAGGGAGCAGGACAAGGCCAAACATGCTATGGATCCCAGGCGTGTTCCTTTGCTTCCACCAAACAACAAATGTCAAGAAAAGAGCCTGAACATGGCTCCAGTGAGCTGCTCCCCTCCCCAGCACACTCTCCTGTGCACTCTCCGCAGGGGCCCCCGACAGGAGCCCCCACCCCTTGCAGACCCCTGGCTCGGACCCTCCCTGTCACCAGAGTGGGTGGCTGTGGCAGTTTTAGTTCTGACATAAGCTCAGGTCCTACTCTGAGCTGGGAGAGAGGAGAACAAGGGCCAGCACCACTAAAACATGACCTTACTGGAGCTCTTGAGAATTGATTTTGAGGACATGGCAAAAATCAGGGCCTGTCTCTTCCTAAGGTTTTGGTCACTCGAGCAACCCAGGCCAGACCGATGGCACAAGGTAATGTCGCTCTGCAGCAATCTGAACTCTTCAGTCTCTAGCCCAGTATGGCAGCGCAGCAGGGACAGCACAGCTGCTGGGGCCACAGTGCAACAGGGACAGGAATCAACACAAGGACAGGCGGGATTTCCACGCTGGTGGGTGACAACTCAGAAAGGAGCCGTGACTGTCCCAGCTCCAGTGGGGAGCGGGACTTGGGCACTGGGACAGCTGAGAAATCGGCTCCGCTCCTCCCGGCTGACACCGGGCCAGCGGCTGTTACCTGGCTTTCTTGAGAGGCCACTCGGGTGTCTGGGGGCGGGAGGACGCTGGGCTGGACAGGGGGGACACGCTCATGCCCCTTCTTTTCCGCAGCTGGAAGGCAGAGAGAGAGCAGCAGTAACTCTGGCAGGGAGCACAGTCTGCCCTCCTCCCGCGGGTTAAACACCATTTCCCAGGGCGGTGGCTCAGGAGCCTGGAGCCACCACTTCACTCCCCTCCATGTTCAGCAGTGTGAGTTCTGCCCACCCCAAACTGAATCCACTCTGGAAGCAAGTGACCTTCAGGCTCACTACAGGATGAGGAGGCTGTTGGTTGGACACCAGACCAGCTCCTGCCTTCGCACGGCACAGAGACAGTCTGCCCGGCTGCCTCGATGCCTTCGCACATGCGGGGCTGCTCTGGCAGGAGCTCAGAGCAGATGGATCCCATCTCAGGGATTTTAGACTCACCCCAGCCAGAGGAAACCTTTCCCTACCAACACAACCTGGAGCAAACCTTTCCCCATACAGCCCACAGAGCCCCAGTTACATCTCACTGGCCCATCTGCCAGCACCATCCAAGACACGCGGAGTGTTTTATTACAGCTCAGCAGCTGCTGAGGGGACCTGGCTCCAAGTGGGGACACACGGCTTCCACACTTGCTGACTTCAGCTCAAAAAAGGTGGCAGTGCAGCAAAATGTCTTTTCTTGTTTCCTTTCACCTGGATCTACCCCCTGAGCAGAATAGCCAAGGCTGAGTGTGGGGGGAAATAACCTCCTCCTTGCTCTGATGTAAAACAAGCACGGCAGCAGCATGGTGTAGCCTGGGGACTCCCCGGGCAGCCTGCACCGAAGGACAAGTGACACCACTGCCAGCTGCTACCCACAAGAGGACAAAAAAGCCCCTTCTGCCAGGGTGCCAGTGACACCGTGCTCTTCGTATGAGCCCAGCGATGCTGAGGAGCGTCAATCCACCCTGTGCTGCCTTCACCGGGGCACCTCTTACCTGCACGAGGCCGCGGCTGGAGCTGTAGGAGCTGGCGATGGCATTGCGGATGGAGCTGGGGATCCCGCCAGTGTACGTGTTGTTGAGGGAGCTCACGGAAGAGGTGCGGGACCTCTTGCTGGAGCCATCATCGGGGCAGTGCGAGATGAGGCCCCTCTTCAGAGAGCCAGGCCTGGAGGGGGTTAGGGAAGATGTCAGGATCTCCCCAAAGCTCTGCCCACAGTTCCTTTCAATGTGGGGCAGAGGGAGGAAAGCAACCCCGCTCCCCACCATGGCGCGGGGCTCAGAAATACGCAGCGGCACAGCCCATATAGCCACCAGCCTGTGCGCAGGGTGACAGCCCGGAGGCACAGCCACAGCTGCTCTTTTTTCCCCCCAAAGCGGAGCTCCAAAAGCACCTTTTCCAGAGCCCAGCAGCTCCTGGACCACCCCCCCAGCTCCTGGCAGTTACACTTGGTTTGACAGGCACTTACTTGGGGATGAGCGAGGCGGGGGCACCGTTGGCCACCAGCGGCTCAAATGCCGAGTGCCCGCTGCCACTGCTGTCGTGCCGCCTGCGGAGAGAGCACAGAAGCCTGGGGTGGGGGCAGCAGAGACGGGGGCTGCCCCCCACCCAGGGAGAGGACCCTTCCCCACGGGCTCAGCATCGGGAAAGCACAAACCTTGTCTTTTTCCTGCCACCCAATACCCGGGAGAGTTCTTCCCCATCCGCATTCTGCTGTGGATTTTCCCTCCACCTGGTCCCATCCTCAGGGACTCTCACCCCACGCTGCCTCCTCCCAAGCACCAGCAGCTCCATCAGCTGCCAGCTGGGCTGCGTAGTTTTGTTTTAAAAAAACCCTTTTTGTCCAAATCCATTATTCTAAGCCAAAATATTTAGATATTAGATTGGATCTGGGGAACAATTTCTTCCCCAAAGGGCTGTGGGGCATTGGAACAGGCTGCCCAGGGCAGTGCTGGAGTCACCACCCCTGGAGGGTTGGACAGACGGACATGAGGTTCTCAGGACATGGGGCAGTGCCAGGGTAACGGTTGGACTGGAAGATCTTGAAGGTCTTTTCCAACCAAAATGATTTCATGAGTTTATGATTTCAGAGACACTCAGCAGCTTATTTCTGGAACAGACTTGAGCTCTGCAACTCCTGTCTCTGACCTCTTCCTACCCAGTGCCCTGAGCTGTTTGAGTCAGAAAGAGAATCCCCCTTCCCACAATGATCCGGGGAAGATCTGAAGTCTGAAAGTCACAGCAACCCCTGCTGTGAGGCAGAGCGGGACGATCAGACCTGTCGCTCAGCCCAAGCGCGTTGCCCGAGCACACCGAGCTCGTCGCGCAGGCGATGCTGCGCTCTCCAGCTGACGCAGGCTCCTTTCCACCCTCAAAGGTCACAGGATTTTCTGTCTACAAGCATTCTTCACGCTTCCCAGACAGTAATGCCTTTACAACTGCCTTTTGTGGCAGAGCTGCATAACAGCATGGTAAAAAAATAGAACAAATACATTTTAAAAAAGCCAATCCTGTCTGTGCACCCATCCTGTCACTGTCCTGCTCGGCTCTTGTGGGGTTCAGGTTCACCAAGCCAAAAGGGAAATGCCATGATAAAGGCGAGGACAGCACAGCTCCCTGCGATCAGCGCTCATCCCGCTGCGCCCTGGGCCAGCTCCAGCAGCAGCCCCTGCGCAGGACGAGGCACCGGGCGGCGCATAAGCCACTCTCCGCAGTGACTCGGGTTCCCTGCTTGAGCCCAGGCAGCCCCAGCGCGGGAGGGGCATGAGGAGAATGGTCTCCACATACAGAAGGATGAAAATGAGGAGAGAGAGAGAACAGTGATGCCACACTGTGCCCGGGCAGTTAGAAAGGCTTCGGCAAACCCTGGCACCCAGGATTTATGTGCTGTCCTTCCTAGAGTGCTGGCTCAGACACCACATCTTGTTTCTTGGAGCTGGAAATCGCTGACCTTGACTAACGAAAGCAGAAGAGTCTCTCAGTTTACCCGCGTATTTTTACCTCCTCCTGCCAGCTACACTGCACAAAGGAAGCATGCAGATCCTTTACAGGGTGATGCTCCCACCTGCAGCTCTAAGACTCAAGGAACCCGCCTCTCCCAGAGGCCTGGGGCTCACTGAAGGACAGAGACAATGAGCCTGATACCATCATTTCACACCACGTTGTTGCAGTTTGCACACCCCTGCGATGACAGAGGCCGCTGCTCTGCCAGGGAGCCCCGACAGCTCCCCCATCCCCTCCCAACCCCAGCAATGCCGGAGAACACACCTGACCCACAAGCCTGCTCAGACAACAGCCTCAACCACCTCTCTTTGATCTCAAGGACAAGTAGAACTCTCAGAGGACTTTCCGACACAGCCCAGGGGGCCGGGTGATGGGGCTGTGCTTCCTCTCTGCGGTTCAATTCCCACAACACTTTTTGAAGCCACACTCCTGGTCACACCAGGCCTGGCACACTCCGGGATATGTCCCTTTTGTCACCACTGAAGCACCAGCCCCATTTAAGACCTTCCCAACACGATGGGTGGTGACCTGGGCCGCTGGTTTATTACCTTCTCTTGCTCTCCTGATTGTTCCCAAAAGCCTGCTCCTCCTCCTCCTCCTCCTGCTCCACAGCCCTTTTCCTGCTCTCTTTGATGGCATTCAGCACAGTCTCTTTTGCACATGGGTCTGGGCTGCTGTTGGCCGTGAAGGCCACGGGTGAGATCAGCTGCTCCAGGCTGCGAGGTGAAGCAGAACAAGGCGTTAGGCACATTGGGGTCGACAGAGTGAGACCCCCCCAGATCGAGAGCTGCTCCCATGGAAGCAGAGAGAGGGCTCCAGGGGGTCTAGATCGAGCAATCCTCTCTGCAACGCAGCAACACTCGGGATGGGGATGGAGTGGCCACCACCGGGATGGGGAGAGAGCGGTCACCACGGGGATGGAGCACTCACTGCCGGGGACAGTGATGGAGCCACCACCACTGGAACAGGGACAGAGTGGCCACTGCCCAGGAGAGGGATGGAGTGGTCACCACCGCCATGGGGAGCAGGGACTGCCTGGGCTGGAGCAGTCAGTGCCTGGGCTGGAGCAGTCAGTGCCTGGGACGGCAACGGAGTCGTCACCGTCGGGACAGGGAGGCAGCGGTCACCCGCAGGATGGGGATGGCGTGGTCGCCCCAGGCCAGGATCAGCCCACCCGGGCAGCGCAGCGGCCGAGGGCCGGATGACCCACCCGCCGGTCCCGGGGCAGCTCCCCGGTCGGTCCGTACTCACGCGGGGGCTCGGGCCACGCCGGCGGCCGGCCGGGCGATCCTCACGGTGACGGGGCTGCGGAGCGGGGCGGCCCGGCGGGCCCAGGGCGCGCTCCGGGGCGAGGAGCGCTCCCAGCGGGCGGCGGGCGGACACACGGACACGGCGCTCCGGGCCTGCGGCAGCGGGTACCGGCGGCGCGGGGCCTGCGGCGGGGCCCTGCGGGGACACACGGGTCAGCGCCGCCGGGCCGCGGGGCTCCCGCCGCTCCTCCCTCCCGCCCCCCCCGCTTACCCGAGGCCGAGGCGGCGCGGCGGGGCCCTCTCGGGCCGGCCCGAGGCGGCGGCCGGGCCTCCGTTAGCGGCGGCTTTGGCGGGCGGGCGCGGCGCGGGCGGGCCGGGCCGCATCGCGCACCAGGCCCCCGCCGCGCCCAGCGCCGCCGCCCCCAGCAGCGCGCCCCGCAGCAGCAGCAGCGAGGCCAGGGCCAGCGCCACGGCCAGGGACAGGGACAGGGCCAGCGCCGCGCCCCGCCGCCCCCCGAGCCCCGCGCCCGGCCCGGCCCCCGCCATCACCCGACCGCGCCGCGCCGCGCCGGGCCCGGCATGCACTGCGGGGCGGGCGGGGCGGGGCGGCCCGGCCCTTCCTTCCCTTCCCCTCCCTCCCCTCCCGCCGCTGCGGGACCCGGGACCCGCCCTGACCCCGGCCTGGCCCCCGCGCCCGCGCAGCGTCCCCGGCTCACACGCGCCGCTGTCCCCATCCGGAGTCTCGGGTGTCCCCATCCGGAGTCTCGGTGTCCCCACCCCGCCCGCTGTGTCCCGCCGTCCCCAGCCCCCTTGCCCCCGACCACCGTGTCTGCCCCCAGACCCCCGTTTCCCCCTCCCCACTCCAAACCCAGTGTCCCCGTTGCGGTCCCGATCCCCACACCCCGCTCTCCCCATGTCCCCATCCTGTCCCCTACAGCCCCCGCACTGTTCCAGCCTGTGTCCCCCCGTCCCATTCCCTATTGTCCCCTGCGTGTCCCCACACGCGCCAGCGCTGACCCACCCGTGACCACGTGTGGCCCTGGCAGGGCTGGGGAGGGCAGGGGCACCCCCTGAGTCACATCCTGCCGTGTCACAGCTGGCAGGGGACATTTGCCTCACGTCCCCCCCAGTCAGGGCTCCCCGGGGCCACCCAGCAGCAGCACCCCGTGCCAGGACCCTGCCAGGACGGGGACAGCAGGGTGCTCTGCATGTCCCCACCGTGGTGTCACCCTCCCAGGAAAGGACCGGGGCAGGGGGGAGGCCAAACGCCCCCGCCCCTCAGGCTGCGCAGGGCCCAGGCTCTGGTCCCCTCCCAGGGAAGGGCAGAGGTGATGTGCAGGGTGGCCCTGGGGACAGAGCCGGGAGGGGACATCATGGCCGGGACACCATCCAGGTCACCTCCACAACACCTCCCCAGGTTACTTTTTTGGGGAGGGGCCAAGCACAGCCACCATGGCGCAGCCAGGGGACCCCCACGGTGACACCAGCCAGCTGCCAACCCCCCCAGAACCCACAGGGCTGGGCTGAAGGCTTTATTGAAAAATCCAAAACACATGACTTAGTAATTATTATTATACAATGACAAAAAAGAAATCAACCCAACCTGCAGTGGAGGGGCACCCCCGCTGTCCCTGTCACCAGCCGCCAGCACCAAGGACCGTGCAGGGGGACGGTGACACCCCCGCCAGCACCCGGGAGAGACAGAAAAAGGAGGGGAACTGGTTTCGGCTGAGAGCGGTGTGACTGTCCCCAAGCCCCTGCCCTGGCCCCTCACCACCCCCAGCCCTGACCCGCCTGGAGGCCTGAGGTAGTTGGGAGCACCCCGTGCAGGCAAGACCCCCCAAAAAAGAGCAAGGGGGAGTACTGGGGCTCCCCGTGTCCCGCAGCACCGAGATGGTTGGTATTGCATCCGGGGGGAGCCGGCACAGGCTGGGTACGGCTGCAGGGGGTGGGAGGCAGCGAGAGCCCCGGGCGGGGAGCCCCAAGACCCCCCGTCAGGCTGGGGCACTGAGCTGAGCGCGTTGGCAGGCGGGGGACATGGGGACAGCGGGGCCCTGCACGGTGGACGGTTGTGCTCTCCTGCACGGCGCGGCGCGGGTGGCAGCCCTGAGGCCATGGTGATGGGCTGGCCAGGTAGGGGACACAGCCAGGTCCCAGTGCTCGAGTGCCAGCTGAGGGCTGACAGACACCACCGGGAGAGCAGGCAGTGACAGCCTAGCCACAGTGGGTGATGTCACCACTCCCTAAAGGTAGAAAGGCCAAATCCTGCAACCTCAGCACCCTGAGGGGGCTGCTCAGGCTGGCTCCCACCAAGAGGCAGCAGCTGCCTGCAGGTAGGGTGCAGGCAGGGTGCAGGCAGGGTGCAGGCAGGGTGCAGGCAGGCATGCTGCCAGGCCAGAAAGGCCACCCTGACGCTGCAAGGGTGGCTGTGAGCCAGCAAGCCCATTGGGACAGGCGTGGGGGACGGGGACATCGCTGCACCATGTGATGCCACCATCCCCACCACAGGAAGCCAAGCCAGGGGCCAGGAGCTGGCAGTGCCCCCCACGCTCCAAGCCCCCCACTCCAAGGCACAAAGGCTCCTCAGCTGGCACCCCCACCCACACTGGCAACGGTGCC
The DNA here is from genome assembly GCF_963082525.1 of Nesoenas mayeri. Taxonomy (NCBI): domain Eukaryota; kingdom Metazoa; phylum Chordata; class Aves; order Columbiformes; family Columbidae; genus Nesoenas; species Nesoenas mayeri. The sequence goes on along the minus strand of NC_137569.1, from coordinate 10,579,522 downwards.
CTGGGTACCAAAGAGGACATGGAGGTGGCACCACCCCAGAGTGAATGAGCATGGGGAGCTGCTTGCTCCGGCTTTGGGGTGCTGTGGTTTTGGGGCACCCCAGCTGCCCCCCAAACCCTCTGCGCTGCTGCCCCAGAGCCACCCTATGTCCCTGGGAGCTGGCGGCTTCTGTGGTGGCACCACAGCTGCCCAAACCCGTGCCCAGCACCTTGCAGAGGGTTTATTGCTGGCGTGAACACAGTGATCTGTTGGGGTAGGGCAGCCCAGCTCCAGGGGTTGGGGGGGACAGTTTGGGGACCTGGGATGGGGAGGCAGGAGCTCAGGGCAGCACCCTCCTGCTGCCTGCCCCGCTCCCCACTCACCGCCGGCACCCGGTCCCACGGGAACGTTCCCCCCACCCTGCAGCAGCCAAAGGCACTCGGTGCCCCCGCCAGAGAGGGGAGCACACTTAGCACCAAGCCCAGCAGCACCCCAAAAGCTGTCCCCTGACCCGGTGACACCCCCGGGGCCCTTGGTACCCCAACAGGCTCCTTTGCACGGGGGGACATTCGCACCGAGCCAGGGAGCAGGTTAAGGCTGGAGAAGCAGCGAGAGGCGAAACAAACCCGCCTGTTCTCGCTCTGCCAGAGCTGGCTCCAAGAGTTCCAAAGATCTGTGCAAAAACAAAACTAAAGGGTTAAAGACCCCCTGGAGAACCCCCAAGCCCCAAGCAGCTCTAATAAATACACGTGCGGTTTGTGGCTGGGCTGGCGAGCCCTCGCTCCCGGCGGCTCTCGGTGCTGCAGTGCTGGAGGCAGCTCTTGGCAGGGGGTACGTGGGGGACCTGTGGTTTGGGGTGGCTTTTGCACCGTTTTTTTTGTGGATCTTCCCCAAAACACTGCACCAAGCTGATGTCCAGCTCACCGGGGGGTCTCCTCTGCAGGCTGCTCCCACTGCGGGTGTTAATCTGCAGCAGGAGAGGGGAGGGTCAGGGGGTGCGGAGCAACATGGTGCCCCCTGGCACCCCCTCGCCCCATTCCTCTGGGACCCTGGGGCTCTGCAGGGCGGCAGAGCCCAGCAGCGCCCAAGCACCCCGCACAGGGGCAATGGGGGTCCCACAGGTTGGGGTTCCCATGGCTTTGCCCTCATGTGCTGACTACCCCCCAGCTCCACTTGTGCCAGGAAGAGGGAGACCCCTGCCCGCTGGCTGCCAGGGCCGTGGGCAGTGCTGCCGCTCCTGCAGGCTCCTTCCCCATGACAGGACTGGGATCCACTCACCATCCTCCTCCCAGCCCTCCGCCACTCCCGCCAGCTCGTAGTGCTTCTTGCGCAACTCCCCCAGCTTCTGCCGCTCCTTCTGCAGCTGGTTCTCCAGCTCCAGCACCCGCACCTGAAGGAATGCATAGCATGACAGAACCATTTTGGTTGGAAAAGCCCCTCAAGATCATCAAGTCCAACCATAACCCACCCCTGGCACTGCCCCATGTCCCTGAGAACCTCATCTCTGTCTGTCCAGCCCTCCAGGGATGGTGACTCCAGCACTGCCCTGGGCAGCCTGTTCCAATGCCCCACAGCCCTTTGGGGAAGAAATTGTTCCCACATCCAACCTCACCCTCCCCTGGCGCAACTTGAGGCCGTTTCCTCTGCTCCTGGCGCTTGTTCCTTGGGAGCAGAGCCCGACCCCCCCGGCTCCAAGCTCCTTTCAGGCAGGTCAGAGATCAGAAGGTCTCCCCTCAGCTCCTGTTCTCCAGCTGAACCCCCAGGTCCCTCAGCTGCTCCATCACACTTGTGCTCCAGCCCCTCACCAGCTCCGTTCCCTTCTCTCCACTCGCTCCAGCACCTCAAGGCCTTTCTCAGCATGAGGGGCCCAAAACTGCCCCCAGGATTCGCGGTTTGGCCTCCCCAGGTCCCAGCACAGGGACGGTCACTGCCGTGGGCCTGCTGGCCACACCAGTGCTGGTACCAGCCAGGATGCTGTGATGCTGTTGTATGTCATGCTGTATGTCATGGCACCCTGTGCCTGGCACAGCACGGAGCCGTGCAGGGCCAGGCACCTCCTTTCACATACATTATCTCCACAATATCAAGCCCAAAGACCACTGAGGTACATTCCATGAGTGCTGTGATGGCAAACGGCCCTGGGGAAGGGACCAAGCTCAGGTGGGTGCTGCCTTCACAGGCACGTAAAGGCAGAGCAACCCGTGAGGGCACTGCAGGAAGGATAATTCCCCAGGGACAGCCTGTGGGCACGCAGGAGCCGGGGACACCCCAGGCTGTTGTGTTGTGATGGTGACAGCACTGGGGGAGGCTTGAGGATCAACCATATGTGGCTTCTGGGCAAACCCATCTGCTGCCTTCACACCTTGGGCTGTCCTCACACTGCTGGGGCCAGGCAGGGTCCCCCCCAGCCTCTCGTTAGCCCTAATGAGGCACCAGTGAGTGCATTTCTCAGAACAAGGGGGAACATCCTACCTGTGAGTCCATCTCCTGACGCTTGATCTGGGTGAGCGTCATGCTGGAGAAGTCCATGCTGTCTGCAGAGAAAGACACCCCAGCTCCGCTCAGACCCCCGGCAGCTGCTGCCGCCACGCGAGGTGCAGGCAGTGGGGCAGCCCCGGGCAGGGACCCTGCGGCATGGCTGGGCAGAGATAGGGAGCACCAAGAGTGGAGGTTTTGGGGCAGTTCTGTGCTCTCGCAGCCCCGCACTCACCTTTCTCCTCCACCTGTGACTTCCCAGCCTTGGTGGAGGCCACCACAGCGGCCGTGGCCTGGGTGACGCCCCGGGAGGCCTGTTGGAGCTTGCACAGGTTGGTGCTGTCCTTGTCCGCCTTCACCTGTCGGACAGCGATGGGGGGGCACTTAGACCCCGCCGGGCGAGCAGGAGACCCCCCCATGGTTTGGGGCAGCTCAGGGTGTCCCGGAGCACGGCTGGGGAGCAGCCTCGGTGCTGCCTGCGGGACGGAGCAGCTCCCAGGGCCGGGTGCGGGCAGCAGAAGCGGAGCACCCGTGTTGCTAACTGGGCCAAAGACCCGACTGTGACGCCTGCCAGGAAGTTAATATTAGACTAATAATAGATGAGATGTCTGGCAGTGATTCACTTTCAGTTGTAGAACAAAACCTACCCTGGAATTGAGAAGTCAACCACGGACAGTTGATTACCTAGGGATTATTGCCAAATTTTGTGGACGTGCTTAACTGAAAGTAAACTTTGCTGATTGTAATACCATTTTAATACAAAACCACACCTACCCACCCCCAGGAAACATCTACTACTACATGCTTAGTAAGATAGTGTTATATACTTTGCATGCAAATACTGTAACCCATCAGCCCTCCAGGGCCGCCCTGAGGGTGCGTTATATACTGACAGGGTTTTGTATAAATGATTGAGACCTTGCACTGCTGGTATGCTCGTGTTGTCAATTACCACTTAAAAGGATGAATCCTGTCTGCAATTGCTAACCTGAAGATATGTAAATCCTTTCAGTTTTAGGTCAATCTAATGAAGATAAGAGTGATGTGCAAAACACCTAATCATGAACCACAAAGAACACTGTCCTTGCAGTGCAGACTGCCTGGAACCTCACAATTAGTTCAGTCTTGCTTTAACACATATCCTGAGACTGTTAGATAAAGTGTCTTTTAGCTGAATGCTGCTCATTATACACCAAAATGAATATGTAACCAATATGCAAATGTGTAAGCAACTTGCTCTTCAGGGTGTGAATGTAGCGATAAGATTTTGTATATAATGGCTGTTACTTTCCTTGCTGGTATGCTGGCTTTATTCCAGCCTCCAGCCTTGAGCAACTCTGTAATAAACAACATCTCTGTGAGCTACGATTTGGCTTTTCTTGCACACCAGGTGATAGAACCCTGTTCTGGGGACAACACTAATTCCATCTAGCATCCAGACTCGTATAGCTCTGTAATAAGATCAGTATCTCATCTCTGTGTGCAGAATTTGGCTCATTTGCAAGCGCACAGGGTACAGAACCCTGTTCTGGGACAACACGCGGAGCTGCGGGCAGAGCGGGAGCCTCCTGGGCAGCGGCTCCTACCTTGGAGGCTGCGACCAGCTGGGCGGTGCTGGCCGCGATCTCCCGGGAACAGACCATCAGCTCCTCGAACGTCCCCTTGCCTTGCACCACCAGGTCGGCAGCATCGCTGTGGGAGGGAGAGAGAGGGGCTGGAGCATCCTCCCGCCACCCAGTCCCCTCCCCACAGGGACAGCAGGACCCTGCCATCCTTCCCCGCCCTCTGGTGATGGTGGCACTTACACCAAGACGGTGGCACCCCAGCCCACGGCCTTGGAGGCGGAGATGAGACCCTCGGTCCAGCGGGAATTCTTGGCGTAAAACTCCTTGGGGGATGCCGCACCCTGCCATGGGGAAAGGCACGGTCACACACTGGGGACAGCAGGGTGGCAGGGCTGGGACCCCCAAACTCCCGAGTAAGTCAGGATTTCGTTTAGGATGTGCATGGGAGCTGGGGGGACACCGAACCGGGGAGGTCACAGGCTCCCCTACAGGGGAAGGGACATCAGGGACCTCGGTGAGACCCTGGGCACCGGAGCCAGGGTGACACCCTGGGGCTGGGGCAGGAGCTCCCAGCATCCAGTGCGGATGCCCCAGCGAGCAACACATCCCCAGCGAGCACATGGCGACCCCCAGCTGGCCAAGCACCCGCTGCCCACGCCCTGCCCGCAGCCCTGTCCTCGCTCACCCGTCCGCTCTCCACGATCTCTCTCTGGAGGTCCTTGGAGGCCAGGACCAGGACATGGATGGCCTGCATGAGGCCCGTGCAGGAGCCCAGGATCCTGCGACACAAACCCCACTGAGCCTCACTTGTGGGGCAGGAGAGCCCAGCGCTGTGGGGCAGTTGCTCTGCCCGTGGCACTGGGCCTTCTCCTGCCAGCCCAGCGCCCTCCAGCACCACTGCTCACCTCTCATTCACTTCCAGTTTGACCCCAGTGTCACCAGCCCGTGCCTTGCTCAGCATCTCCTGGTAGAGGGGGGGAGGCTGTGCTGAGCCCCACGCACAGCCCCAGCTCCGTGCCGGTGGTCCCGGCAGGCACAGCACCCATGGGTGCCCTGCGGCACATGGCGCCCCTCACCTCAATGCGGGCGGCTGCCGTTTCGATGGCCGACGCTGTTGCCGCCATCTCCTTGTCCACCAGATCACCCAGCTCCTCCTGCTTGACGTCCAGCCCTTTGGGGCGCAGCTCCTGGGGACGTGACAAAAGGGACGGTCCAGGGGTGGCACAGTCTCTCTGACCATGTCCCACCAAACCCACCGGGGCACCCACCTCCCCGATGGTGCTGATCCGGCCCAGGCAGGTTGTCACCGGGCTGCAGTCGGCGCCTTCCACTGTCCCTGGGTCTTGCAGGGCGCTGAGGTAGCTGACGGCCTCGCTGCCGCACTGCCGGCACAGCTCCAGCAGCCCTGCGCGGGCAGCGAGAGGCCGAGGGTGCTGCACATCTGGACCAGCCGCCCGGTCCCTGCCCGGCCCAGCCCCTGCCCGCTCCAGAATCCTGCCCACCCTGCTCCCTGCCCACCCCAGCATCCTTCCCGTGCCAGCCCCTGCCCGCCCCAGCCCCTGCCTGTGCCGACCCCTGCCCGCCCACGGGCGGCACTCACGGTCGGCGGGCTCCATGGGGGCCAGGTGGGAGGTGGCGCTGGCCTGCAGGAGGGTCTCGCTGACCAGGTGGGCGAAGAGGCCCAGGCAGGGCAGGAGGGAGCCCACGGCTGTGGCAGGACGGGGGACACAGGGCTCAGTCCCAGCGGGCACTGCCCACCCTGCCCACAAGCACCAGGGCTGCCCTTCCCCAGCCCAGCCCTGGGTGCGGGTCCCACCTGTGCGGTCGGAAAGGAATTTGCCGTGTGCGTCCTGCAGCCGCTCTGCACACTCGGAGGCTGCCAGCGTCCTGGACAGCAGGCAATCTGCAGGCAGAGAGCGGGCAGGGCTGGAACATGGGGCGTTCCTGTGTGCAGCACAGCCGCTCTCCACGAGGGACAGCAAGGAGGGGGCTTTGTGCAGTGCTGGGTTTGGTGAGCATCGGGGAACTCACCCGCTGAGCCGGTACAGCTGATGTGAGCGGGATCCTCCATACGAGCCAGGGCATCCTGCACCATCCGCTCGGCCTCCTGCGCTGTGCCCTGCACCAGGGCGAACCGCTCCTCGGCCACGCGCTGCTGCAGTGCCTGCTCCCTGCTCTCCTGCCACGCCAGTGCGGGTGTCACAGTGCCCACAGGGAACCCCCGCACCCCACTGCTGCCGCCAGCCCCCAGAAGCCCCCACAGCTCAACAGGGCACGGGACACCAGGGTGCCAGGTGCTCGTGGTGCCCCCAGGGTACCTTGTCTCTCAGCTGGGTCTGCAGCGTCTCCAGCTCCGTCCTGTTGCTCTCCTGCTGGTGGCTCAGCGTGTCCCGCAGCTGCTGCAGCTCGGCACGCAGGGCGGCCATCTCCTCCCCGTGCCGCTCTGCTGCCCGGCTCAGGCTGTCCCGCTCCTGCTCCAGGCCAGCAAGTCGGGTGCTCTGCTCTGCTCCCACCTGGGCAGGCACAAAACAGCACTCAGAGTCTGGTCCATCCTCTGACACCCACCCTGAGCTATTGATCCATTGATCAGATCCCTCTCAGCTTCTCTCCTCCAGCTCAACAGCCCCAGCTCTCTCAGTGTCTCCTCATCACAAAGATGCTCCAGACCCCTCAGCATCTCTGTAGCTCTTTGGGACAGGCAGCTCCATTTTCCTGCCAGCTTCTGCACTCCACAACGAGTCTGGAAGCCCCTGCCATCTTCCACAGCTTCACAGGCATGAAATACCCTGTCACAGCAGCAAGTCCATGCAAAGGCAATGCCACCACATGCTCCCTGCCTGGGTTTCACAGCAGGGAGAGCTGTCCTGCCTGACCCTGCCCTTGCAGGGACCTTGTTCAACAATCACTGCTGCTGGACCTGTTGCTCTGCATGCTTGTGCACCCCGGAGTGCTAACCCCCCTGGTACGATAGCTAAACCCACCCAGATGTGGGGAGGAAGAAGCCAGGGAACTGGTTAGCAGGCTGGGATGGGTAGCAGCTCACCCAAGTGCAGCGACAGCAGGCAGACCCCCCTTCACCCAGGGTGCCTGTCCTGGGGTGCAGGAGCCACCCATGGGGTCTCACCTTGGTGCTGGACTCCAGGGTGGCCTGGAGGACCTGCAGCTCCTGCCTGCTGGCTGCCAGCTCCCGCTTCAGCGTGTCCAGCACCTCCGCCTGCTCCTGAGACTGCGGGCAAGCAGAGAGACTGCTGGTGCTGGTGCCCCATGGGGGAACCCTCCTCTGCACCCCGGCGTGTCCCCGTGTCCCCACTCACCTTCCTCTGTGCCTGCTCGCTCACCCGCTGGAAGGAGTCCTCCAGCTCCTTCTTCTCTCGCTCCACATCCCCCTGGGCCTGCCTGGCCACTGTCACCTGCTTGGTCACCTCTGCATTCTGGGGACAGCAGAGATGCTCAGTGTTTGGGGGCATGGCCAGGAAAAGGGGGCACAAGGGGGGGTTTGGGGAGCCCACCTTGCGCAGCAGATCAGCGTGGTTCTGCACCAGCTCGCTGTACTTCTCCTTCAGCTTGCTGTACCGCTGCTCATTGGCCTGTGCCCGCCCTGCCACGGACACCACGGTGAGCATGCGGAACCCCACCCCGAGGCTCAACCACCCCACGCTGGGCACCAGCTCCTCCCCTCGCTCACTTTCAATCTCCGTCAGGCTCCTCTGTGCTTTCTCAGTGTCTTCACGCTGCTTCTTCAGCTCCTCCAGCTCCGTGCGCAGGAACTCGCTCTCGTCCTGTGCCTGCTGCTTCAGGTGCCGCTGCTCGGCCAGCTCGGCCTCCAGCTCGCTGGCCCGGCCACGCAGCTGCACTGCACCCCGTGCGCTCTGCAGGATGGCAGGACATGGAGTCACAGTCAGTGTGGCTGGAAGAGACCCTCAAGATCATCGAGTCCAACTGTTAACCCAACACCATCACTACCCCATGTCCTGAGAACCTCATGTCCGTCTGTCCAGCCCTCCAGGGATGGTGACTCCAGCACTGCCCTGGGCAGCCTGTTCCAATGCCCCACAGCCCTTTGGGCAAGAAATTGTTCCCACATCCAACCTCACCCTCCCCTGGCGCAACTTGAGGCCGTTTCCTCTGCTCCTGGCACTTGTTCCTGGGGAGCAGAGCCCGACCCCCCTGGCTCCAAGCTCCTTTCAGGCAGTTCAGAGATCAGAAGGTCTCCCCTCAGCTCCTGTTCTCCAGCTGAACCCCCAGGTCCCTCAGCTGCTCCATCACACTTGTGCTCCAGCCCCTCACCAGCTCCGTTCCCTTCTCTCAACTCAAGGTTTTTCTTGTTGTGAGGTCGGCAGCTCCTGGTGCTGTTTGGTGGCTGCCAGCGGCATCCAAAGCCCCCTCAGTACCATCTGGTGGCCACCTGGGGGGCAGCAGCATCCCACAGAGCCCTGATTGCAGCACGGTGATGCTGGGCAGCCAGGGTGAACCTGATCCCCCCAGCACACTTGGGGACCCCCAGTATGGACAGGGATGGCTGCTAGGGATGCAGAAGCCATCAGGGATAGGACAGACAGATTGGTCACAGCTTCACAGCTTTGGGACCAAGATAGTTAGTTAGCATTTGGGAACTGCTTCTACCGGGCACAAGATCAGAGCATTTCGACACGTAGGAAGTCAAGGAAAGGAGCCAGGAGACCTGCATGGTTAAACAGGAACTGCTGGGCGAGCTCAAGTGGAAGAGGAGAGTGTATAGATCATGGAAGGAGGGGCTGGCCAACTGGGGAGAATATCAGGCTGTTGTCAGAGGGTGTAGGGAGGCAACTAGGAAAGCTAAGGCCTCCTTAGAATTAAACCTGGTGAGAGGGGTCAAGGACAACAGAAAGAGCTTCTTCAAATACATGGCAGATAAAACTAACAGCAGAGGCAATGTAGGCCCACTGATGAACGAGGTGTGTGCCCTGGTGACAGAAGATACAGAGAAGGCAGAGTTACTGAATGCCTTCTTTGTCTCTGTCTGCTCTCCCAGAGCTGTCCTGAGGAGCCCCGCACCGCTGAGGCCCCAGGGGAAGGCAGGACAATGGAGGAGTTTGCCTGGGTTGATGAGGACTGGGTTAGGGAGCAGTCAGGCAGTCTGGACATCCATAAATCCATGGGTCTGGATGGGATGCACCCACGGGTGCTGAGGGGGCTGGCTGAGGTCATTGCTGGACCGCTCTCCATCATCTTTGCCAAGTCTTGGGAAACGGGAGAGGTGCCTGAGGACTGGAGGAAAGCAAATGTCACTCCAGTCTTCAAAAAGGGCAGGAAGGAGGACCCGGGGAACTATAGACCGGTCAGCCCTCCATCCCTGGGAAACTGATGGAACGACTTCTCCTTGGTGCCATCTCAAGGCATATCAGGAATAAGAGGGTCATTAGGGGCAGTCAACATGGCTTCACCAAGGGGAAGTCGTGCTTGACCAACCTCATTGACTTTTATGAGGACATCACAAAATGGATGGATGATGGCAGAGCAGTGGACGTGATCTACCTTGACTTGAGTGAGGCATTGACACAGTCTCCCCCAGCATCCTCACAGCTGAACTGAGAGAGTGTGGTGTAGACAATCAGGTAGTGAGGTGACTGTGAACTGGCTGAAGGGAAGAAGCCAGAGAGTCATGGTCAATGGGCAGAGTCCAGTTGAGGCCTGTGTCCAGTGCAGTGCCCCAGGGGCAGTGCTGGGGCCGGGATTATTCAATATATTCATCAATGATTTGGACGAGGGAATAGAGTGACTGTCAGCAAGTTTGCTGGTGACACCAAGCTGGGAGGAGTGGGTGACACTGGAAGCTGTGCTGCCATCAGAGACCTGGACAGGCTGGAGAGCTGGGCAGGGAAACATTTAATGAAATAGAACAAGGGCAAGTGTAGAGTCTTGAATCTGGGCAGGAACAACCCCAGGTTCCAGTGTAAGTTGGGGAATGACCTGTTAGAGAGCAGCGTAGGGGAAAGGGACCTGGGGGTCCTGGGGACAGCAGGGTGACCATGAGCCAGCATTGGGCCCTTGTGGCCAGGAAGCCAATGGTACCTGGGGTGGGTTAGAAGGGGCTGGTCAGTAGGTCAGAGAGGTTCTCCTGCCCCTCTGCTCTGCCCTGGGGAGACCACACCTGGAATATCGTGTCCAGTTGTGGCCCCTCAGTTCCAGCAGGACAGGGAACTGCTGCAGAGAGTCCAGCGCAGCCACCAAGATGCTGCAGGGAGTGGAGCATCTCCCGTGTGAGGAAAGGCTGAGGGAGCTGGGGCTCTGGAGCTGGACAAGAGGACACTGAGGGGGAACTCGTTCATGGGGATCAATATGGAAAGGGAGAGTGTCAGGAGGATGGAGCCAGGCTCTGCTGGTGACAACCAGGGACAGGACAAGGGGCAATGAGTTCAAACTGGAACACAGGAGGTTCCACTTAAATTTGAGAAGAAACTCCTTCCCGGTGAGGGTGTCAGAGCCTGGCCCAGGCTGCCCAGGGGGGTTATGGAGTCTCCTTCTGTGCAGACATTCCAACCCGCCTGGACACCTTCCTGTGTCACCTCATCTGGGTGTTCCTGCTCCATGGGGGGATTGCACTGGATGAGCTTTCCAGGGCCCTCCAACCCCTGACATTCTGGGATTCTGTGATTCATGCATGCAGGGGCACAGCCAGTGCCACACGCTGCCCCATTCCCAGCAGGAGCTGCCGGGTCTCATCCTGCTCCTGAACTGCAACATGGGCACCCACCATGTAATACCGCAGGATGGTTGTCACTCACCTCGGCCTTGAAGTTCTCCAGCTCCTCCTTCAGGGCTGCGATCTCCCCGTAAAGCTGCTCGATTAACCGGTCCCTGGGAAGGAGAGACACCAGGTATATCTCCAGTGCAACCAGCTGTGTCGATGACACGGGGACATGTCCTGGGAGGGGAGATGTCCCCTGTGCCACCATGGCTGCTGTGCTGGGACTGCTCACTTGTCATCCTTATTCATCCCATTCTGGCTGTTGAAGTTGAAGGGGTCGCTGCTGAAAGAGCTGCCAAAGATGTCGTCAAACTTATTGTCAAAGAGGCTCTGTGGGGAGAGCACAGGGACCTGGCGTGAAGCCACCACCACATGGGAGCCCTCAGCCCCTCACGTCCCCGGTGGCACCGCCGAGTCAGGGGCTGGATCCCCCCTGTTGCTCCCAGGGTGCTGAACACGTTGAACACATTGGACACAGAGCATCTCTGATCCATTCCCACTGAACTCCTGGGGGCGAGAGCCCCAAGGCCATGTCACCACGCGTTCCTTCCCCTCTGTCAGCGCTCAGTGCTCGGGACAACCCTTGGTGGGGAGGGATGTGAAGGCCCTACACAGGCACCCAGGGCTGAGGGGCGATGTTGGGAAGCCACACATCTCCATTGCTCAGCACTGGAGGGCACCAAACCACTAACAGAAGCACCGTGAGGTGAATTCAGCCTGGCTCAGAGCTGGCAGCACCCAGCACCCTCGCTGTGATGCTCCCCAGCACCCAAGGCCATTCCCACCATTCCAGCTCCCACCACGGCACGGTTTTGGAGAAGTAACCTCAGAGTTGGAGCTGAAGGGCACCTATTGTCCTCTCTGCAGCTCGAGGGACATGGGCAGCGCTGTGGCGGCTCACCTGGGAGCCTGTGTCCATCTCCACCAGGTCTGTGATGGGCTCGCTGTCAGGTGAGGACGCCTCGGCGGGGATGACCACCACGGGGCTGATGTGCTCCGACAGCGCTGAGGCACGCAGGAAATTGGGAGGGTTCTGGAGAACAGCGGGGGAACAGGGTTGGGTGGGGAGCACCAGCACCAACGTGGGGCTTCCCAGAACCCCAGGCTGGCTGGGCTGCAGGAGCTCTGCAGATCCCCAGCCCAGCCCTGCTCACGCAGGGTCACAGAGCAGATCACACAGGTGGGTCCAGGCGGTTTGAATGTCTCAGAGCAGGAGACTCCACACCCGCTCTGGGCAGCCTGGGCCAGGCTCTGGCACCTCCCAGCAAACAAGTTTCTGCTCATGTTCACATGCAGCCTCCTGTGTTTCAGTCTGTGCCCGTTGCCCCTCACCCTGGCGTTGGGCACCACTGAACAGAGTCTGGTCCGTCCTCTGACACCCACCCTGAGCTATTGATCCATTGATCAGATCCCTCTCAGCTTCTCTTCTCCAGCTCAACAGCCCCAGCTCTCTCAGTGTCTCCTCATCACAAAGATGCTCCAGACCCCTCAGCATCTCTGTGTCCCTCCGCTGGACTCTCCAGTAATTCCTTGTCCTTCTTGAACTGGGGAGCCCAGAACTGGACCCAGTCCTGTAGATACGTGCATGGCCCAAATCCTGCCCTGGCGCTGATCTGGCTGCCCAGACACAAGGGGGTGGAGTCAGGACCCACAGGGACAGATCCCGGCAAGGGCTGCGGGTCGGTGCAAGGGGATCCCAACCCCTGGCAGCTCCATCCCGCCAGATCCTACCCAGGGAGGGACACAGGGATGAGCCTCAGACCCCATGACCCCACATTGTTACCAGCCCCAGGAAGCTGGGTAAGGAGACCCTTTTTGGTCACGCTCCCAGTGCCTGTTGCTACTCCTGGCCATGGGGACAGCGAGCAGGGTTTGGGGACCACAGGGTCTCACCTCCGGCAGCTGTGGGATCTGGATCAGCCTCTTGAAGTACTGGAGGTTGCTGGAGCGGTAGAAGAGGTCCTTCAGCCTGCGAGGGGCAGAGAATGCTCAGTGACGGCTCTTGCCCAACCCTGACACCCCACCCCAAATGTGGGTGGCTCCAACACCTTGCCTGGCTCCAGGAGGGTGTCACCGGGCCACCATGCTGCCACCAAACCCATGGTGGGTCCTTGGAAGACCCCATCGCCACCCACCCCTGGCAAAAATGGACTGTTGAGGTTTTCTCCTATAAATCCAGGACCCGAGGAGCAGAGAGAAGGACCTGACACTTGAGCAGCCTGGTCTGGTGGGAGATGTCCCTGCCCATGGCAAAGGTGTTGGACTGGATGACCTTTAAAGGTCCCTTCCAACCTGAACCACCCTGTGAGTCCATGAAACCATGAACAACAGCAGAACAGCCACACTGGGTGGGACTGAGGCACAGCCACCTCCCTGTGCTGTCCTCACCGAGGGACAGCTGAGAAATGTCCCCATCGCTCCCACCACGGCCCTGGCCATCAGCAGGTTGGGGGTCTCCTGCCTGGAGACCATGTCTGCACCATCACCAGGAGCAGCTCCCCAGCAGCAGGGCTGCCTCCCACCGGAGCCCCAGGTTTGGGGGATAATGGCAGGGCCTGGGTCCCCTCCCGGCCACCCCGGTGTCTCATCGGTATCTCAGTGCTGTCAGTACCCACCCTAAGGTCCCTGCCCGGGGGTCGGAGCCAGCGCACAGCCCCGCTCTCTGTGGGGATTGCAGCCTGTCCCTCGGCACCGTTACATCCTCCCACTGCTCTCGGCGGCCAGTTTTTGTTTTGACTGCCCTAAATAATCACGTAGCAGAGGGCAAGGCACCTCTCTGCTGGCTCTTTATCAATCTCATTTAAAATATGGTGAGAGGACCAGTTCCAGCAGCATCCCCAGAGGGCACCTGAGACACCCCTGGTACAAAACACAACCACTTGTCTCCTTTGTGCAGTTCCTAATGCAGGGGAGACCTGACCTCACATCTCACAGAGTGGGATGCATCCAGTCCAAGCCCTGCCATGGGCAGGCACATCTCCCACCAGAGCAGGTTGCTCAGAGCCCCGTCCAGCCTGACCCTGAACACTCCAGGGATGGGGCACCCACAGCTTCTCTGGGCAGCCTGTGCCAGTGTCTCACCACCCTCATCGTGCAGCATTTCCTCCCCATGTCCAACCTAAACCTACCCTCAGTTTAAAACTGAGGTTTTCAGCTTAAGACTTGTTGCCTCCTGTCCTGTCACTGCAGGCCCTGGTCAAAACTCTCTCCATCTTTCCTATAGCCCCCTTTAAGTACTGAGGGTCCACCAGCAGGTCTCCCTGGAGCCTTCTCCAGGCTGCACAGCCCAGCTCTCTCAGCCTCTCTCCAGAGCAGAGCTGTTCCAGCCCTTGGACCGTTTCAGCGGCTCCTCTGGCCCCGCTCTGCCAGGTCCGTGTGTGTCTTGTGCTGGGGACCCAGAGCTGGACTCGGTGCTCTGGGGGGTCCCAGGAGAGCAGAGCAGAGGGGGAGCATCCCCTCCCTCCCCCTGCTGCCCACGCTGTGCTGATGCAACCCAGGAGACACTTGGCTTTCTGGGCTGCAAGCACACACTGTTGGTTCATGTCTCATCTGTCATCTACCAGTCTTTCTCCACAGGGTTGCTGTCCATCTATCCATCCATCCATCCATCCATCCATCCATCCATCCATCCATCCCCCAGTCTGTGCTGGTACTGGGGTTGCCCTGACCCAGGTGCAGGACCTTGTACTTTGCCTGGTTGAACCTCATGAGGTTCACATGGAACCCCCAGCCTGTCCAGGTCCCCCTGGATGTCACTCCTCGTCCCCAGCGTATCGACTGCGCCACTCACCTCAGTGTCACCTGCACTTCTCAGGGCACTTCCATGTTTCCCCAGAACTTTTGGAAATAAACACATTTGCTCCCACTGCACATCCCCCAGCAGCACTGCTGGCACCCCGCTTTCTGCAAGACTCCCCAGGGACCCCCCCAGTTCTGCAGCACCGAAAGCTTCCATCCTTTGGCCATCCATTTTCACAAGCCCCTTTGGGTTTGTGCAACTGGCATTTTGTTTGAAATTCAACAGAATTGGAGGTAAAATCTCTTTTCCCCGTCCCATGCCCCCAGCACTATGACCGTGAGTCCCCCCCAGAGCTTGTGCAGACCCCCCGAGCCAGGAGCATCTCAAACCACTTCCACATGCTGCTTGTGTTCTACCAACATCCCTCTCTCAACAGACCCACTGCAAGCAGAAAAAGCTGCTAAGGGTGCTGAGCACCCTGCCCACCCAGCACCCAGCCCAGGGCACCCCTGGGGTGTCCCCCCAGCCAGCCACCCACGCTTGGCTTCCCAGCCTGTGCCCAGACAGCACACCTACAAATTGCAGTTAAAACTGCAATTAAAGGGTTTGAGGGTTTAAAATCATCAGACGTGCTGTCAGTGGCTGAACGGCCTCGTTAGAATTAATAATGCTGTTATCTGGTAATTCAATATCCGTGGATGAGCTGAGTGGAGCGGCCGTCCTGGAGGGAGCTCCGGGAAAGCCGAGAGACTGAAGTGGGTTGGATTTCAGAGCAAGATCCTCCATCGCTGGGCAGCTGAGCCCCGGCACAGGGCTCTGGTGTCCCACAGGGCTCCGGTGTCACCCTGTGCTCCCTCCACACGGGCAGCACCCCCAGGCACTGTGGGTGGCAGGGGGAGCCATCACCCCAGGCTGGGCACTTACTTTCTGAACTGCTCCAGGAACCGATCCCGGTGGCCCTGCAGCGTGTCTGCTGGCAGACCTGGAAGAAGAAGCAAGTGGAAATGTCACCAGGCATCTCCATGGTGGAGAGACCTCCATGGATGAGGGGACAACACCCCCGCACAGCCACCTGGTGACGGGTCTTTCCCACAGACGATCACCCTCCTTGTGGGGTCTGAACGCTCCGGGCTCGGTGTCCCGCTGCAGGATGGGATCGTGCCCCCCCAGACACCCCCAGGGCAGGGGACAGCAGTGCACTGGCGGTCAGGCAGCTGCCACCATGATTCGAGGTCCTGAGAGATGTGGGTTTTGCAGGTTTTTTGCCTGCCCAAAGCCAGGGGTGTCCCGGTGGGCACCATCCCCATGGCTGAGGGGTGTTCACAGGGCAGGCTCCGGGGACAGCTTGGTCCCCAGCGCTTGCACCTCCTTGTCCCTCCCGGTGATGCCCCTCACCCCCTCAGAAAGGCTGGAAAGGAGATGGGGATGGATGTGAACAGCCCAGCCTGAGCAAGGCGGTGACTCTGGTGTCCCACTCCATGTCCCCTCGAGGTGGTGGCGCTGGGGACACTCACAGGAGTGCAGCTTGAAGAGCAGCTTGACAGTGTAGTCGTAGAGGTGGCTGCAATCCAGGATCACCTGGATGAGCGGGGCCAGGCGGCACTGCCCTGCGGCCGTCACCGACACCGAGCGCGACATGTCCAGGGAGCTGAACACTGCGGGGACAGAGAAGGGGATCAGGCTCCGGCAGCACGGGCGGGTGCCACACCATGATGGCTGTGCCCACAAACATCACCCAGAGCAAGAGACTTGCACCCCTGACACCCGCTGGCGCTGGGGGACCCAGCCAGCTATCCCTGAGGTGTTTGCAGGCTCAGTGTCAGGGCAAATGCCCACCCGAGACCCGCACGCTGCCCAGGGACACCTCAGCCTGGCATCAGGGGCAGGAGGTGGCCTGTCCTGAGCCCCAGGAGGGTACCCGGGCAGGGCTCTGGTCCCCCCAGGACACACAGCCCCAGTGCCCTGCCCATCCCCCAGGCATTCGGGGAGATGCCCCCAGACCAGCCGGGAGCAGCCACAGCACATCGTGTCCACAGCACCAGGGCAGTGGTGGAGTCACCATCCCTGGAGGGGTTGAACGGACAGAGATGAGGTTCTCAGGGACATGGGGCAATGCCAGGGGTGAGAAACAGTTGGATTCCATGATCTTATAGGTCTTCCCCAACCAAAATGATTCTGTGATTCTGTAATTCTATCCTCTGCCATTGTCATGCCAAATTGCATCTTCTGCTGGGGTTGCAGGATGTGCCCCATGGCACCAAAGTCCTTCTGCCAGGGCTGGGGCCAGCCTGGGGCACGGGGCGGTGTCCAGTGACCGGCTTCATCATCCAGACTTGCGGGTCCCCCAGGAGCCGGGGCTGCCCCCGCAGAGCTGCGGGCAGGGCGGGCAGGGTGCCGCAGCTTCATCTCCATCCAGCAATGCGACCCCGACGGGCAGAGCAGCCAGAGCTCCTGGGAACACTCTGGGGACGAGGCTGCGCCACAGGGATGAGCCCCACAGCATCATCACCATCCCAGCATACGGCCGTGAGATGAGGGTTCCCTCAATACAGCCCCATGCTGCCAGCACCCACAGCCTGCTGCACACAGCTGATGGAAGCTTGCCCCCAAATTGCTCTAATTTACTTCAAAGCTGATCCTGCTCGAGCGGGCAGAGGTGCGTGACAGTCCTGAGGGCTGGGACTGAACTGTTTCACCCCTCAGCTGCTCCTGCAGGAGGAAGGCAGGTGCCCCCATGCCTCCCCCAGAGCCAGCTCTGCCGCCTACACCCACGGCAGCTCATGTTCACCGCTAATAAAAAACAAAGCCTGTCGCAAGCCCACGAGTAAGAACAGAAGAAATTCAGCCAAGGGAGTCTGCTGAAGCGGGAGAGCCCAAAGTCTGGGTGGTGGAATCACAGAACAGTTTGTGTTGAAGGGCCCTTCCCAGCTCCCCAGTGCCCCCCCTGCCATGGGCAGGGACATCTGCACCAGCTCAGGCTGCTCAGAGCCCCGTCCAGCCTGGCCTGGGATGTCTCCAGGGATGGTTCATCCACCACCTCTCTGGCCAACCTGGGCCAGGCTCTCACCACCCTCAGGGCAACAATTAGTTCCTCATGTCCAGCCTCAATCTCCCTCCTTTAGTTTAAACCATCACCCCTTGTTCTATCACAACAGGTCCTGCTAAAAGTCTGTCCCCATCTTTCTTAGGAGCCCCTTTTAAGTCCAGAAAGGCCACAACAAGGTCTCCCTGGAGCTTCTCTTCTCCAGCTGAACCCCCCAGCTCTCTCAGCCTGTCCTCCAGCAGAGCTGTTCCAGCCTCGGATCATTCCTGTGGCTCCTCGGGCTCCTCCAAGCGATGGCCGTGGTGGGGAGCAGGCTGGGGAACGTGCCCAGCGCCACGCACGCAGACACCTCAGCTAATAATAATTTTGGGGAAGTACCCAGAAAAGAAACGAGCTGCGATGTGCACAGCTCAGCCCCCACAGACCCCCACCCAAGGCAGCACAGGGACTCACCCGTCTGGAAGAGGTTCAGCTCACACTCCAGGTAGTCAAACATCTCCACTGTCAGCTGAAAACTATGAGAAAGGGATGAGGATGGTTGGGAAGTGTCCCTGCAGCCATTCATGGGCCTCAACGTGTGCCAGGTGCCACCCCAGAGGGACGAGCGGCTGCTCCGGTGTGGATGCACCAGCCTTGCCCGGGCGCTCTGCCCACCCCCAGCACCATGGCAGGGTGGGGTGAAGCCGCAAGGTCCCGTCCCCAGCTCGGTGGTCCTGCTGGGGAGGGTGGGCAGCACCGTCCCACCCCCTCTCTCACTTTCTGCCCCTGCTCAGTGCTCACAAATTATTGACGTCGTTCTCTCCCGCCTCGTCCAGCTGCCGGTCGGACATCTGGAGATTGCCAGGGAAGCGGGGGTTCTGTGGGGAAACAGGAGTTGGAAAAGGGTTAAAGAGGACTTGGGGAACGGTTAAACAGGAGACAGAAAGGTTTTTGATGTCCACAGCTCTGGCAGCACCAGGGTGGCTGATCTGGCCGGTGGCTGTGGTGCAAGAGACTGGGACAGCTCTTCAGATACAGTGAGGGAGTGATGCCGGGGAGAGGGGGCTGACACCCGATCTGCTGAGCCCCGGTGGCCGCAGCAACCCCAATCCATGGCACCCGTATCCTCCTCAGCAAGACAAATCAGTTCTCCCTGCGCTCCTGGATATGGGGCCACCAGCATCGCAAGAGCTGGAGGGGAAAGAGTCCATAGCTGCTCTGGGGAGCAAAGCCTCTTAGAATCACAGAACAGTTTGGGTTGAAGGGACCTTAAACCTCCCCCAGTGCCCCCCCTGCCATGAGCAGGGACATCTGCACCAGCTCAGGGTGCTCAGAGCCCCGTCCAGCCTGGCCTGGGATGTCTCCAGGGATGGTTCAGCCACCACCTCTCTGGGTACCTGGGTCAGGCTCTCACCACACTAATACTCTTCAGGCTGCCCAGGTGTTTTGGGGAAGGTCCCGTCACAGCTCCAAACCAAATCCAGGTGACAGGTACAGCCCGGCTTCATAAAATAACCTCCTTCCAGCAGAGCTGGGAAAGAAAGGCGACGCCACAGGTACCAAACTACAGCTGGTCACTGTGAGGACGATGGCGCTCGAGGCCACACGGGGATGCGCTTGTGTGCCAGCCCACCATGACCTTCCACCGGCTCTGGGCAGCGTCCTATTACTTTAACACCACAAGCATATTCTCTTTTATTCTGTAAGAAAGCATCTGCCTAAATAATAGTTTCTATTGATCTGAGTGTGGCTTTCCGAGGCAGAACAGGACACGCTGCATCCCTGACAACAAACCGCTCCCCACGGCCCCAGCAGCCGGCACGGCACACGTGGAGCTGACCCAGAGCCTGCACAGCCTCTCCAGGCCAGGACCCGCCCGGCAGCGCTGCTCCACAGCCTGGAAACAGCTCCTGACCAAGGGGAAAACCCACCTGGGGTGGCTCCCTGGGATGCTCCCATGCACAGGAGCACCCTTGGCCCTGAGCTCAAAGGGGAGAGAGAATAAATGGATTTTGGTGACAGGCAGTGATTATTTTGAGCTGGGGAAGCACTGGGTGGGACAGGATGGGACATCATGCTGACTCCGGTCAGGACCACAGCATCCCCTGTGTGGAGATGTTTCACCAACCAAGGCAGAAGCCCCGGGAGCAGCGAGGCTGCTGGGGACCGAGAGGTTTGTTCTGTGCCACCTCGTCCCCATTTCCTGATCTTCCTGGTGAATCTAAGGTAAATTTCTGGTCTGTGATGAACTGGATGCTCACAAAGAAACCTTGAACTCCTGACTCTGCTGAAGTTCTGTTGAGAATAATTAAACTGTGCATGCTCAGCAGCGCTCAGATTAAGTCAATCATTATTTCCCCATTGATCCTGAATTCCCAGGCTGACTTGTTGCTCCCACTCCATTTTTCCTGCCCATATGAAAACCTTATTTTAGGAAGTGCTAGAGTGCCTTACACCCGAACTTCAGTCCCCAGCAAAGCGAGGTTTCTTTACTAATGTATTTAATTTCTCCTTTGCTCTGCTCATTGCACCAACAGGGACACCCTCAGCCCAAACTCCGGCATCCCCTTCCTGCATCCATGGTGACGAAGAGAAGCCAGCCTCCAATGCAGGGTTTTCTGGGGGATTTACACCTCAATCCCCCCAAACTGGGGGTCTGTTACTGTTTCTTGTAGCTGCCCGCTGAGGATGGGCCCTGGCAGCCCGGGACATGTTCCAGGATTGGTCGCGACAGAGGAGAGGACCCTCGGGGGTGACAGCCCCTGTCCTGCCACCTTTGTCACCCCAGCGCCCCATCACCCACCCCTTGCTGTGCCCATGGGGAGGGTCCGATGCTCACCTTGGTGTGGAACTCCATCTTGGTTCTCAGCAGTTTGAGGTAGATGCTGCAGAGTTGCCCGTAGCCCTCGCTCAGGTGGCCCTGGGGACACCAAAAAGCTGGTGAGACCCAGGGTGGGTTGTGACAAAGGCTTCTCCCCCTGCAGCGCAAGCGATTCCCTCCTCATCTCCCCCCAAACCAGCCAAAACGCTCTTCGCTAACACAGAGGCTGCGGACTGGCTTGCAGTGAATGTGCCAGAAGGATCTGGTTAAGACCTTTTCAATGCTGCATTTGGCCCTCAGAGCTGAGTTTAATCATTTTGGTTGGAAAAGCCCCTCAAGATCATCGAGTCCAACCATAACCCACCCCTGGCACTGCCCCATGTCCTGAGAACCTCATGTCCGTCTGTCCAGCCCTCCAGGGATGGTGACTCCAGCACTGCCCTGGGCAGCCTGTTCCAATGCCCCACAGCCCTTTGGGGAAGAAATTGTTCCCAGATCCAACCTCACCCTCCCCTGGCGCAACTTGAGGCCGTTTCCTCTGCTCCTGGCGCTTGTTCCTGGGGAGCAGAGCCCGACCCCCCTGGCTCCAAGCTCCTTTCAGGCAGGTCAGAGATCAGAAGGTCTCCCCTCAGCTCCTGTTCTCCAGCTGAACCCCCCAGGTCCCTCAGCCTCCATCACACTTGTGCTCCAGCCCCTCACCAGCTCCGTTCCCTTCTCTGCACTCTCTCTAGTGCCTCAATGTCCTTCTTACGATGAGGGGCCTAAAACTCAAGGTATTCAAGGTACAGCCTCACCAGTGCCCAGTACAGTAGCACAATCACTTGTCTAGTCCTGCTGGCCACACTATTCCTGGTACTAGCCAGGATCCTTTTTGGTCACCTGGGCACATGCTGGCTCATGTTCAGCCACTGTCACCAACACCCCCCATATGCCCTCTCTGCCAGTCACTTTCCAGCCGCTCTTCCCCAGCCTGCAGTGTTCATGGGGTTGTTGTGACCCAAGCACAGGACCCGGCACTTGGCCTTGTTGACCCTCAGACAACTGGCCTGAGCCCACTGATCCAGCTGCTCCAGACCCCTCTGCATGGCCTTCCCACCCTCCAGCAGATCAACACTCCCATCCAATCTGGTGTCATCTGCAAACACACTCAGGGTGCACTCGATCCCCTCATCCAGATAATGGATGAAGAGATTAAACAGAACTGGCACCAATACTGAGCCCTGGGGACACCACTCGTGACCGGCCACCAGCTGGGTTTGGCTCCGTTCACTGCAACTCTTTGCACCCAGCCAGTTCTTTACCCATCACAGATACACCATCCAGACCATGAGCTGCAGCTTCTCCAGGAGATGTCATGGGATACGGTGTCACAGGCTTCACTGAAGTCTAAGTAAACACCATCTACAGCCTTTCCCTTATCTACTAGTTGTGTCAACTTTGCAGAGAAGGAGATCAGATACAGGACCTGCCTTTCATAAACCCAGGTTTTGCCATAAAATAGGAAGACAGCATTTGATTTTGGTGGGATATTGAACACAAGCAGCAGTCCCAGCCCGGGGAGGTCACAGCAGCCACAGCTGAGCATCTGCTCAGCCCTCAGAACCCAGATCCTCCCGGATGAGACCACGGTCCAAACCAACACCCGGGCCTGGCCGGGCACCGGGTGCTGCTGAGGGACCCCCGGGGTGTCCCTCATCCACTCCCAGTGTCCCTCAGCCACTTACCCACATCCTGCTCATGTCGCTCAGCTCATTCTTGTATCTCACGGAGTCTTTCAGCACCTGGAGGGAGGAGGATGAGGATAAGCAGGCAGTGGGCAGCACACCAGGGCAAGGTGTTGCCATATGCAGCACCGTCAATCGGGATAAGGAATGGGAGATCTGGGTGCTTTCCCAGCCCCGCAGCCCACTGCGGGTGGCATCACCCCCAGCCCCAGGGTGCCCCAGTTTCCCCATCCGCAAACGGGACTGGAGGATCCCGGCTGGCAGCTCCTGCACCGACACCAACGCCCTGTGCCAGGGAGTTTCCTCTGGCACCGGGGGCTGTAGTGTGGGCGTGTGTGTAGAAGTGGGGGGATCCTCACGCAGACCCCCCAGGAGGGAACCGACCCACCAGCACCTCCCACCACCCCATGCACTGCGGGGACAGGATTTGGCCCCACTCACGTTGGAGTGGCCATCCCGGAGGAGTTTGTGGAAGACGTGGCAGAACTTCCAGCAGAGCACAGCGTTGCCCGACAGCGGCAGCCGGTTCACCACCGACCAGAAGGTCTGTGCCCCCTTCTCGTGGTGCGTGCCCAGGATGCACGGTGGGGGCCGGTCAAGGAAATGCTCCTCTCCCCTTCGGCGGTGATGGAGATTGGCCCCCGAACCCGGCTGGTACCCACAGAGGGGAGCTGGGCCACCGCAGGGAGCTGATGAGCTGCCAAGCCCGGGCACACACTGTCCCCAGGGGTGGCACATGCTGTCCCCTCTCCTCCAGCCCCACTCCACTGCTTGGGAACACCGTGGTGGGCTCAGGGCTGGGGCTGTGTCTCCACCAAGCCCCCCTGGCCGTGATAGTGGGGGTCTGCTCCTCACGGCAGCATGCTCACGAGCACCTTTGGGGATCAGGCACCCTCCTCCCAGGGCAGACAACCGGCTGCGGGCGTCTGTCCCTTGCAGGGGATGGCAGCGCCGAGAGCACAAGGCTGGGCAGCCACCCACAGGCAAAGGTGCAGCAGGAGGAGCCGGGACCCCGCGCTGTGCTGGAAAAACTCCAAACATCACCGAGGGCCCCCAGGGTCCCATCCAGCCCCCTCCAGCACTGGCTCAGCTGTGCCAGCACCTCTCCCCACGCATCCCCTCGCCGCTGCCCCTTTTCCAGCCCCGCTCCCACGCTCGCTTGTCCCGCGGCCAACTTTGGGAAGGATATTTCTGGCATGTTTCTCCTTGACAGCCACTTCCTGCGCATTAATGGCCTTATTGATGCTGACGGTCTGCAAGAGAGAAGTGCGGGGGGGTGAGATGGGACGGGCTCCGGCTCCCCCTCAGTCCCCCCTCGTCCCCAGGGACCCCCCGGCTCTGCCGGCACCTGTCGCTGGCTGGGTCCCATTCAGGTCCCCAGCCCCTGCCTGTGCCAGCTGGATGCCACCCGGTGCCGGATGCCTTTCTGGGATGGGGTTGGCATCCGTGTCATTCAGCTGCTGCCAGGATTCATTTACTCAACATAATAACGATGCAATTAAAGCAGGGACCACAAAGGACCCTCTCCTGCCCTCAGTTCACGGGGAACATTTGGTGGCTCTGCTCTTGGGGGTGCTGAGCGCAGAGGGTGTTTTGGGGGGCACAGGACGGTGAGGCCGAGTGGAGCAGGACCAGGGCTGCCCGCGCTGTGTGGTGGCAAAGGACACAACCCGGCTTCATCAGCACCGAAGTGGAGCAGCAGCTCTGGGATTGCTGCTGTTCTGCCCCAGCACCCCGGCTGGACACGGCCCCGGCTGTGGGACCAGAGGGGCAGGACATGGACCCACTGTCGTGGTGCACAGAGCTGCCCTGGCTGCACCCACTGCCACCTCCGCACCCACCACAACCAGCACATCTCGGCTCGGCCACATCCAGCCACGGCACAGCCGGTCCCGTTGCCCTGAGCTCCCCGGCCCCGCTGGAAGCCACACAAGCCTCCCGCGGGCAGGCAGGGCCGCAGGCGGTGTCCCCTGCCCAGGGCTGCAGGCGGTGTCCCCTGCCCAGGGCCGCAGGCGGTGTCCCCTGCCCAGGGCCGCAGGCGGTGTCCCCTGCCCAGGGCCGCAGGCGGTGTCCCCTGCCCAGGGCTGCAGGCGGCGTCCCCTGCCCATGGCCGCAGGCGGTGTCCCCTGCCCATGGCCGCAGGAGGTGTCCCCTGCCCATGGCCGCAGGCGGTGTCCCCTGCCCATGGCCGCAGGCGGTGTCCCCTGCCCATGGCCGCAGGAGGTGTCCCCTGCCCAGGGCCGCAGGCGGTGTCCCCTGCCCAGGGCTGCAGGCGGCGTCCCCTGCCCAGGGCCGCAGGCGGTGTCCCCTGCCCAGAGCCGCAGGCGGTGTCCCCTGCCCAGGGCCGCAGGAGGTGTCCCCTGCCCGCCAGCTGCCCAGACTCACAGCGCCGGTGTCGGGACCCCGGGAAGCCCTGCTGGGCAGTGGCCGCTCCATGGAGCCTCTGGAGAGGCAGCGGCAGCTGTTGGAAGCGTTGGCTGGGCAGGGTTTTTAACCCTATCCCGTTGCTGCCCCGCAGGGAGCGGTGCCTGCAGTGGGGGACACCGCGGCTGATTCTGCTTGGCTGCAGCTCAGGGGAAGTGCAGCGATGTTGGCCCAGTGTCACCCCGAGCTCCTGCGTCCCTTGTGGTGATGCTGAGCGCTTGCCCAGCACCTGTTCCACGAGGATCCCACTGCCGAGGGAAGAAACTGTCTGGCTCAGCATGGCCAGAAGCAGCTAATAACTGATATAAACCAATTAAAGCAGTGGGATTAATCCAGGCACCTTCCTACTGCAATCCTTCTTGCACCCCCATGTGCTGCCCTTTCCCAAGGCGGCTCCATCACGACAGACCCCAATGACTCTGTGCTGAGCGGGGCTGGGGGGCCTCACTCATCCTGGTGCTTGTTCCTGGGGAGCAGAGCCCGACTCCCCTGGCTCCAAGCTCCTTTCAGGCAGTTCAGAGATCAGAAGGTCTCCCCTCAGCTCCTGTTCTCCAGGTTGAACCCCACACGTCCCATCTTGAAATGAGGGTCCTGGACCACACAGAAAAAGCCAAGCGCAAAGCCAGAGCTGGCACGTGGGAGCTCGTGGCCAGCGGCAGGATGGGGACACTGTGGGACGTGTCCCTTGTCCTTGAGAGACCCGGCAGGGTGGTCTCCAGCGGGAAGCGGCGCCAGCGAAAGCTGGAAATGGAGCTCCCAGTTTAACCACTGCTTCCTGATGGCTGTTCCTGGCAAAGCAAGGACACGTTTTTCCAAGTGAAGCGTCTCCCTGTGACCCCCCCAGAGTGGGGAAACACGGGGTGGGTGACAGGGTCTGGCAGTTCTGGCTCTGCCTCCAGGACCCTCCGTCCCGCTGCCCCCGCTCTGTTTGAAGCAGATGTGATGTCCATGTGGACCAGGGATGTTTGTCCGAGGAGCGCAGGGCAGCAGCGAGGGACCAAGGCTGCAGGTGTCACCTCCAGCGGACCAGCAGGGTCAGGGAGGGTGACAGCGGCCAAGTTTTGGCTGCAAGACTGAGCCAAGGAGGAGGGAAACAAGGGAAATTTGGGGCTGCCTTGAAAGAAAGCTCAGACCTCTGTGCCACGGAGATGCTTTTCACCCCAACCCAGCGGGTGCTGCTCCAACTGCTGCCTGGCACCCATAGCTGAAAGTTATTTTAATTTTCATTTAATTACGAGCTTCTACACTGCAAGGGCTGTTTCCCACTCACCAGCCCATGCATGTCCTCAGCAGCGCTGCTGGCCCAGCTCTGTTTTCTGGCTGATGAGGGGATGTCAGCCCCCAGCCCCTGACCCCACGCAGGTGCCACCCCCATGCCGGGAGCCGGGCAGGGGACCTTGGGGGCGGAGGGGGCAGCCGGGTCCTTCGTCCAGCCCCACACCCCACACCCCACACCCCACACCCCGCTGCCGGGAAAGGAAACCCGGGCGCTTCCTCTTGTGCAACGCCAGAGGCAGCGGGGCCGGAGGGAAGAGGCCAGCGGGGCCCCGTTTGCACAACCGGGGCTGCAAGGGGGTGACACTGCCACACTGTGCCCCCCCCGGGCAGTGCCATGGGGCTGGGGTGTGGGGCAGAGCCCAGTGGAGCAGCACCCGCGGCAGGGCTGGGCAGGCAGCACCCTGAGCACTGCACAAACCATAACGCTGCAAGAGCTGGTGACCACGGCACAAACCATAACGCTGCAAGCACTGGTGACCACGGCACAAACCATAACGCTGCAAGTGCTGGTGACCACGGCACAAACCATAACACTGCAAGAGCTGGTGACCACGGCACAAACCATAACGCTGCAAGTGCTGGTGACCACGGCAGAAACCATAATGCTGCAAGCACTGGTGACCACGGCACAAACCATAACGCTGCAAGCACTGGTGACCACGGCACAAACCAGTAGTGCTGCAAGCACTGGTGACCACTGCACAAACCAGTAGTGCTGCAAGCACTGGTGACCGTGGCACAAACCAGTAACGCTGCAAGCACTGGTGACCGCTGCACAAACCAGTAGTGCTGCAAGCACTGGTGACCACGGCACAAACCAGTAACGCTGCAAGCACTGGTGACCGTGGCACAAACCAGTAACGCTGCAAGCACTGGTGACCGTGGCACAAACCAGTAGCGCTGCAAGCACTGGTGACCGCGGCACAAACCAGTAGCGCTGCAAGCACTGGTGACCGTGGCACAAACCAGTAACGTTGCAAGCACTGGTGACCGTGGCACAAACCAGTAACGCTGCAAGCACTGGTGACCACTGCACAAACCAGTAACGCTGCAAGCACTGGTGACCGCGGCACAAACCAGTAGCGCTGCAAGCACTGGTGACCGTGGCACAAACCAGTAACGCTGCAAGCACTGGTGACCGCGGCACAAACCAGTAACGCTGCAAGCACTGGTGACCGTGGCACAAACCAGTAACGCTGCAAGCACTGGTGACCATTACACACGGGTAACATTTCAAGCACTTGCGGAGTGGGTGAGGAATCCCCACTGCCACAGATGGGGAAAGGCTCAGGTCACTTAGGAGAGGAGCACACAGACTACACAGGGACAATCCAACCTCATATCTGTCCCACAGCACCGGGACCTGCTTGAGCGGCTTCTCCTCCCCCTGGGGGTCCCCAGGAACCCCTGCAAGGTGTTTTCCTCTGCCCTGACCCACCACTGCAGCCCTGTCCTGGGGGAATTTCGCACCGTTCCCGCGGGTTTCTGGCAATCCCGCTGGTAAGGAGAGCTGGACCACGACCCACAGGACCCCACGACGCCCGACCTCACAGGGAGATGCTACACCAGGGTGACCTCCAGATCGTGGGTCATGTCAAATAAACACACCCCTCTGGGTGCACAACTGTGGGTTCAACAGGGACAGAGGAGCCCAAAACTGCACAGGGGGACCCAGGACAGAGCAATAGAGGCTTTTTGAGCACCGAGAAACACTTCCCTCTTCCACAGGCACATTGCACACCCTCATCCCCAGACAGATCTCCCCAAATCCCGCTCTCAGCCTCCTCGGAATCTCAAATCGCCCGTTCAGGGAAGAGCCGAGCTCAGCCCAGGAGCTGCACGGCACCTTCCCGCTCCTTTCATTTCCAAAAGGAAATGAGTGTTGATTAAAGAATCCAGAGCTATTGCAAATTATTTGGAGAAACTGAGTAAGTCGCAGCGCAAATCCTCTTAGTAATGCTCCCTCATTTCTCCTTAATTCCTTTCTATAAATGGAGAGCTGGGACGGAGCATACCTCCGGAAAACCGCGCAAGACACGGGGGCTCCGGGGGAAGTGAGCGAGGAGGGAGACCTGACTACAGCAAGCCTGGAAAAAAATCCATGAGCTTAATTAAAATGCAAATCCCAGCCTAGCAAAGCTTCACTCTGGCCCCGGAGCTGTGCAGGACACGGGGGTGCAGGCGAGCTTTTCGGAAGGCACGTCTCTCTTTAAATATCGCTCACCGACAGCAGCTAAAAGCAAATCACAGCCAGAGCTGCCTGGATAACACTGGGGGTGCTTAATGCCCGTCCAGGGTTGGGCGAGAGCCCCTGGGGAGAGCTGGGGGGCTGGGGTCCCCCCTCCACCGTGTGCCCAGCGCCTTCGGCAGCACCGGGAACCAGCACCGGGATCCAGCACGGCCTCGTGCCGCGGCGGGGACGGGACGGCAGACAGGCAGTGCGGTGAGCCCCGCGCACCATGGACGTGAGGCCACGTAAAGGGTCAGGATGCTCAGCACAAATGGGGTAACTTATAGTCTTCCTGCTCAGTACTAAATGCTGCTTTTGAATGGGGAGTGAGAGGAGACATTAAAAACACCATCCTTATCATCTAATCCGGGCTATTTGGCTGCATCTGCTGCTGGATCCATGAGTTTGGAAAGACAGTGTTGCTGTCATGGCTGGGTACACACCGGAGCCGCTCTGGGGATGAAGGACCTTGAGGGGGGCTGTGGGAGCATCTCCCCAAAGGTAATGCTGCTCTTCTCGGCTCCTGCTCCCACTAGATGAGAAATAATCCCCCAAACGCACAAATCTCAGATTTCCCTTCCCATCTTGCCCCACAGCCTGTCCTGCTGCCTGCCCTGTGACACATGGGACACCCAAAACAGTCACTGGGAAGATGGCCATGAGCTCCGCAAGCATCCGATGGCATCACCATGAAGCTCCTCTTGGCAGAGATCTGCCCTGGCATCGCCGCCTCTGGCTCTGCTCTGCTCTGCCGAGCCTGGGAGGACAATGACTTCAGATCCATGTCGCGCTTGGTCTGTGCCACATCAGCCCCCTCCGGCACACGGCGAATCCCGCTGAGAGCAATGGAGAAGCTGTTCCAGCACACATGGGGCTTCCAGGGGAGAAACCAAGAGGTGTCAGGGGCCAGGAAGGGGTGATGTGATGTCCAGAGGTCTCCACCCCACCAGGAGACACCAAGAGGGTGGCAGCTGCCATCCAGCTCCCACCGAGGCCTTTGCCTCGTCAGCTCTATCAGCATTATCATGGTAAAAAATTAGAATAACTTGAAGGGTACACATTTTGAGTGTGTCTGAACAGACCACCCCAGCAGCCCCCGACTGCTCCAAGGGCAGCAAGGTGGCATCAAAGCAGAGGTCGGGATCCATAGGGTGACGTGCCCAGGAGCTGCCTGTGAGAGGACTGAACCCACCGCTGCTCCAGCCTTTCCAGAGCCCCCAGCGAAAATCATGAGCTCAGCACCATCACCAGAGTGGGGGCAGGATGGGACAGCGTGATCCAACCGCTTCTGCACCCTCGAGGCAAGCAAAGGGAAAGAAGAAGACAACCACCCAACCGACTTGTGTTGGGTCCCAGGGACTCCAGTGAGACACCTGATGCCAGGAGCGGGGAGCCGGGCTGGTCACCAGTGGCTGGAAGGATTTGGTTCCACCAGTCCCGGAGACAAGAGCTTGTTATGCAGAACACATCACTGCTCACCATCGGGGACCAGCACCCAAACAGGTGGGCCAGCAGATTTCTCCAGCGCCATAAACAATTTGTGCAGATTAATTACTTGGACGTGGGCTTTTTTAAATCCAGTTTTAGGAATAAGGACTTATCCAATACACAGATAAACCTTTGGAAAAAAAGGAGACAGCAAGGAAACTGATTTTGGGGAGAACACCTGGCAAAAAGTGAAGCTCCAGAAGAAACCAGAGCTCACCAATGACCATTGGGGAAGCTCACACCAGAAAACTCGGATCTGTTTGAAGCCTCTGGATGAAGTAACAGTCAAAAGAGAAGCCAGAGACACTGCAGAAGAGCTTGGGGGTGCTGTGGTCAGAGAGCTTGGGGGTGCTCTGGTCACCTCCAGTACGAGTCCAGGCTCCCATTGCCAGGTGCTTCCAACCCACCACAACCAGAGCCCAGGACGAGGGGCCGGATCCGAGACAGGGCAGAAACCCAGGAGGCTCCCCAGGACCCCCACAGTCCTCCACAGCTGCTCCCCACAAAAACACTCCGTACTCTTCTCATTTAATCAGTGATATGGGCACAACATCACTCGTGCTCCACGTTCCCAGCCAGCTCAGCCATGGCCGGAGTGTTTCCCGTGAGCTGTCGCTTCAGCCAGGCTTTCAGTTTTAAGCAGGGATTTTAAGCTAAAATAATCTCCTCCAGCAGCGGTGATTTCTATCTAGGGATGGAGGAGGGCTGTGTCTTCCAGGCTGGGTGGTTCAGCAAGGGGTTTCACCAAATTCAAATATCCCTGATATCCTCCAGATCATCCCAACCAGAGTCTTCTGCTTCCCAGCAAATTCAAATCTTTTGGCATTTTTTGGAATGGGAGGAAATAACGGAGCGAGGATGAAGGATGCAGGGAGCAGACAGGCAGGAGCTCATCTCCAGATGTGCACTTCAGCCATCAGGTGCCATCCTGGGACCCACCTTGCTTGGGAGCTTCTACCCCGGCTGGGAACACCCGGGTGCGTATCGCCCTGCCGAGGCGCTGCCGAATCCAGTGGAGCCGGGATGGCCCCGGGATGCGGAGCCCGGCAGTGCCGGCGCAGCGCTGCTGGAAATCCTGCCGTGCAACAGCTCCCACTGAGCAGCACCACCCGCAGCAGGATGGGGTGTCCTCCACCCATTATCGGAGCGGGATGGGGTGTCCTCCACCTGTTACCCCTCCCAGTGTTCGGATCCTGACACGGAGCCAAGAGCAGCCAGGACCATACGGGCTCCACGTTGCACCCGAGGGACCTTCCCCACCCGTAACCCGGCTCTGCCGGAGCACCGTGTAAAGCAAGATCCCTCTTCCCAGGTGAGCAGCGCAGGGGATGAACACACCTCCCTGCAGGAATGGATCCTAAAAACCCACTTTCCACCTCAAACCTGTTTCCAGCCCCCATGCCCGGGGCTGCTCCAAGGGGCCGAAGGGGCTGTGACAGCAGCATCACACGTGGGGACACGGGGACGTGGGGACACGGGTGCTCGTGGCAGCACCTGAACCCCGTGGACTCAAAGACTGGGGGAAAGCGAGTTAAAAGGGGTGGGTGGGAGCAAATCCCGACCCAGGCTGCAGCATCACGGGGGGAGACCGGGTTTAACGGCGAGGATGAGCCGTAGGGAGGGGGCGCACGGCCCCTGCTGCCACCCCAAACCCACCCCGGGTTCCTCCTGATTTTCCACCGGGAGACACCGACACCCGGGGGTTTGCGAACACCCCCAACTTCCCTGGGAAGGAGTTTCGCTGGGCGCAAACCCCCGTTGCAGGGACACCCCGGGGTGCCGCGCTGCTGGGGGGTTCCCGGGGGGGATCCCCGGTGGGGGGGTGCGGGGATCCCCGGGGCCGCGCACTTACCACCTTGCCCAGCTCCATGGCGGGGGTGCGGGGCGGGGCGGGCTCGGTGCGGGCTCAGCGCGGCGCGGCGGCGCCCATGGCGGCGGCCCCGCGGGCGGCGGCGCTGGAAGGTTCTGCCGGGCGGCGGCGGCGCCGGAGCCGATGGGGGGGGGTGGTGCGCGCACCCGCGCACGGGCGCGCTCCCGCGAGGGGCGGCACAGCCGGGTTGGGGGGGTGAGGGGGAGCCGCGCGCCGCCGGAATAACAAAGGAGCCCCGCGGGTGCGCGCGTGAGGGTGGGCGCGCCCCCGCAGAAGCGGCCGCTCAGCGGCGCGGGGTCGGGCGGAGCGGAGCGGGAGGGGATGGCGGGGGCACGGCGGGACCGACCCCTCTGCGCCCCGTCACAGCCCTGCCCGGCCCCCCGCACACCCCCTGCTGACCCCCTGCCCGAGCCCCTGCCCCATTGCACACCCCTGCTGACACCCTGACCCACTGCCTGACCTCCTGCCCCAGCCCCTGTGCCACCTGCAGCCTTCTGCTCCATCCCTTGCCCCCTGCCCCATGTCCTGCCCCCTGTCCCATCCCTTGCCCCATCTCCTGCCGCTGCCCCATCTCTGTGCCTGGCAAGAAGCTGCACCTGTGGGTTTGGCCGCTGACCTGCACAGGTTTCCCTCGCACAGGAGCCCACTTGGCTGTAGCAATCTCAGTTCCAACAACAAAAGAAAATAAACAGGTGTGGTAAATGGGTCCCCTGACCTCAGTCCCCCATCTGCGGACACACAGGGGTTGTCACCCCGCTGCGGGACAGGCAAACACCCAGGCAGGACTATCCTGTTTTTTCCAGTGCTCAAGAAGCACTTTTAAAATCTTCTGATGAAAGAAACTCAGACAATTCTTCTACTGTTCTACAAATCCCCTCAAAGCAACCCGAAAGCAGGGAGGAGGAAAAGCTTCGCAGCTGCCCCTCGGCTGGAGCTTCACAGCCCTAAGGAAAAACTGCTCCTGCGGTGCTGGCCCTGGCCGAACACACTAATCCCCGGGATTACTAAGTCTAGTCACGGCTCAGCCACTTACTCCAGGATGGTGACTTGGCCACTCTTAATAAGATAATAAGATCTCACATCCCTGCGGGGACCTGTGAGGATGGAGCGCTGACATCCCTGCGCCCTGTCAGCACCCAGCGCTGCACCCACCACTGATCCCAGCCTGGGGGCAGCTTTTGAGGTCAAGCCCCACATTGTGTTTTCCTTGGGTGGCTGCTAAAGCCTCTGCTGCAATTCCTGGGACAGATGGATGGACGGACGCACCGCTCAGGAGCACTGCAGGGACACAGCTCGGCCATTTGTGTGCTGGACCAAATGTGTTTTGCTGGACCAGATGGTTTCAAGCAGCAGCCAAATTCCTCTGGGAGCAGAGTCTGGTCCCTGCCCTGAGACTGGGGTGAGCACGGGGCAGCGCGTGGGGTGTGGGTACCTGCCCCAATTGTGGGCACCTGTCCCCATCACAGATAGAATCACAGAATCATTTTGGTTGGAAAAGACCCTCACAATCGTCAAGTCCAACCATAACCCACCCCTGGCACTGCCCCATGTCCTGAGAACCTCATGTCCGTCTGTCCAGCCCTCCAGGGATGGTGACTCCAGCACTGCCCTGGGCAGCCTGTTCCAATGCCCCACAGCCCTTTGGGGAAGAAATTGTTCCCCAGATCCAACCTCACCCTCCCCTGGCGCAACTTGAGGCTGTTTCCTCTCATCCTGTCACTTACTACTCGGGAGAAACACAACAGGGCTCGACAGCCCTGATCACAACAGGCAGGAATGGGCTCTGCCGCACTGGCACAGCACCAACCCCGGCATCCCTGGGACAGGGTGCCCTGGACCCAAAAGCAGAGGGGACAAACCCAGATTCGAGCACTGTGGCCAGGAAGGGACAACGGGGTTTGTGCCCTCGCCATGGTGAAGCCCCCGGTGAGCGATTCCCAACCATGAGCCTGGGGCGGAAAGTGGGAGTTTGGGTCCTGCCGTGCCACCCAGCCGCCAGCATGGCGGTCCCCTGGCTTAATGGGATCCTGGAATTAATTAATTCAGCCTTAGCTGGGCTTAGAGCTGCTCTGAACCTGATGCCACAACCGCTGCTGCCTTGCTGTCCCGGGATGTGATCCACGCCTCCCAGCGCAGCATCTCCAGGGGCCACAGCCCTGCAATTAGCTCTTGGCCACCAGGTTTTAATGCCTCATTTGCACAAAGAGACCTTACGGCAGGTTTGCAAAGAGCACACCCAGCCAGGCACAGCCCAAAACAAAGAGCATCCTCTGGAGCAAAACCCAATCCCTCCCCTGCACACGAATAGGATGAATGTGACTTTTCCTATGATGCCACCTGCATGGATCCATCCTTTAGCCATATTTACTGGTGACACCCTGTAATGCCATCGAATGCTGTGTGCAGCCAGGCCAAGCTGCCCCCCACATGCTCCACCTCCCACCCGCAGGCTTTCTGCTCCCAGCATCCCTCCTTAATCCCACCAATTAAGTCCGCTCGCCACCATTAACCTTATATTTCAACATCAAGCTTTCATGCAAGCTCAGCCGTGAATCAAACACCTCAGCTGGTGCTAAAGCTGGTTTAGACAGAAGATAATCATTGGCGTTATCGATGATGTCCTGTGGATGAGGCAGAGCCAGGACAGGCTCATGGCACGGCCACCACCGCCGCGTGGCTCCTCGTGGCTGAGCTGCTCTGACCAGCCCAACCTGAATTTTGGAGGCCACTAGGAAGCACTTGGGGAACAGGCAGAGGGCTCCAAGTCCACCCAGTTTCACAGCAAGGGGGGTGTTCAGATCGAGGGCAAAAATAAGAGCCAAGACAGCTCTAGAAAAAGACTAATTTAAAGGCAATTTTGGAAGGGTTCCCAGGGCACAGGGGAACCCACGTTCCTCAGGGACAGGCAAAGCTGCGATCTCCAAGCTGAAAGCACCAAGTGGGGACAGCAGCGTGTGTGACCACATGGCGGCTCAGGAGGGACCGGTGCAACTCTGGGGACACATCCCACCACTGCGGGGTGCATTGGTGTGAGAGAAATTTCCTTGCTTTACCAGCCCACGCGAGTTCCCCGCTGTGGTTCACCGCATGGCCGTGGAAAAACGCTGGTCCTGGCACACGAGAGCTGCTCCTGCCCCGCACGGTGGTCCCGGGCTATTCCCAGCGGCTCCCATAAAGATGCTGAGGCTCTTTGCAGCTGCGGGAGCATCAGCTCTGCTTACAGAATGGCTTCCTTCAACTGCTATATATACAAATATATAGACATGTAATATTTAACATGCTCACACAACTCCGCCAAAGGCTGTGCGATAAGTGAACTTGCTCTAACCTGTGTGCTGCTGCGGCAGGAGCGGGGGATAGAGCATCCCAGTCGGGTGTGCAAAACCACACGCTGCATTCCTGGCTCCTGCCTCCCGTCCCAGCGACTCGGGACGAGCCTGCAAGGACCAGCCCTGGAAAGCCTCTCCAGAGGGAATGCAGATGGAGGGAACTCCCTCGCAAATGAAAGTGGGGGGGATGCTGGGGGTGGCGGAAGGAGCTGCTGAAAACCCCAGGGCATCAAAGGTGCTGCCTCCGCCAGCCCCTCTGCTCGGGGCTGGGAAGAGACAGTTCCCAGCAGGGAACAGGGATGGCAAACCCATGGAGAACTGAGGGAGAGCCCACCTCTCGCCTCACTCTGTCCCCCAAGTGCCCTCATCATCCTCCTGCTGTGCGGCGAGGCGCAGAGCCCCCTCCTCACCCCCAGCTGTATCTAATCTCCTCCAGGGCTTCGCTCCAAGACCCTTGACACGGCCTGGGACACCCTCCATCCTCCTGCAGCTCCGATATTCTCCTGCGAGCTGCCGGGACGGTGCGTGTGGTCTGGACCGTGATGGATGAAGAAGCAGGAGAGATGTTCAGCATCTCCCCTGAGCCCACCAGAGGCTCCGCGAGCAGCTTTTAAACTCTGTTTTGGCAGCTGACTCCTGCTAAAATGAAGGGAATTAGGGCTAAAACATCTTGACAAATGTAGCCTTTTGTCATTACAGCCAGCTTGATGAGGTTTGTTCAGTAATGACCTAGAAGGCATTTTCTTTTATTGGTTTTACATTCCCTACTTCTATTCGAGCAAATCTCCGCCTGAGCTGCCGCTCGGGGCGGGATGGAGCCTGGACCGCTCTGCTCCGTGGAGCATTCACGTCTCTCTCAAAAGCCTCCTGCCTCTTTTTCCCCCACCTACTGTTCATTTTACCAGGTCTAAAAATACTGCAAAACCTTTTAAACCCTCTTCCCCTGCAGCCGCCTCCCTCCTTGATGACTAATAATATCTGGTGCTACCTCTTGATCTTTATTTCCCAAGTTCTCCCCGAGGGAAGGAACCAAACAGGAGCTGCGCTCTCAAACCACCCCTTGGATTCAGTCTCTTAATTTCATTTTCCTCAGGGAACGACATTTTTTTTTCCAGCTGCTCCAGTGTAGGAGCAGTTTAAATCCACCTCCCCAGAGCAACTCTCTTAGCTCACGATAAACTAGTCCTGCCCCAAGGCTTAACCATTCAAGGTGCTGATGGAGCATCTTTCCAGTCCGGGATCTCCAGGATCACGGGGTTTTCAGAGCTCTGGGTATAAAACAGAATAGCGGATTCACTGGGGGAACCACTGAGCACTTTGAAAACTATTTCTTTTCTATTTTGCAGGTTTCAGTGCTTTTCAGCATCTCTTTGGATCTGGAGCGGCAGTCACTCCCACGGGGGATGCACCATTTGGAGACCTGTTTAGGCTGGGTTTAGTTTCTGGGCCATGGAGCTGGGTGAGCACCACGGGCTGCATGAGGAGTTTTGCTTTCTAGGAGAAGGGAGCAAACACTGGGCACCAGGGTGTATTTGTCACAGTGTGAGTTAGAGGAAACCCCCACCTTTATGGCAATGGATTTGGATTGTTACTGAGCTGGGAGGTTTGAGCATCGTAACACAGAACAGCTTTCCCGACTGATTCCCCGCGCTTCTCCGTGTCCTTCCGAAACATCGGGACCTGCCCTGGGCACCCTGGGCAGCAGCACCTTCCCCGTGGGTTACGGGGACGCGGGGACGGAGCAGCCGCGGGGGCAGGAGCTGAACGTGTGACCAGTTCCTCTGGACTCAGGCACCACAGCTCAGCCTGATCCCACACAGCCACAACTTCCAGAGGAGATCCAGCAATGAACAGCCTGCAGAAGAACCTTACGGCAACAGCAACAATGCAAAACAACATCCCCCAGATCACCACAGTCTCGGTGAACCAGCTGCTTTTCAGTACCAAACGTGCACTCGCACACAAGGCAGATTTGAACGGTGTTTGGGTGCTCTGATAGTTCTGGAAATCCCCCCAGCCGACTAATACTCAAATACCTTTGCAAATCTTGATTTAGGGAAAAATATCCGCTCTGGAGCGGTGCTTAAAAAGCTCAAGGCCATTTTCAAATCCTTGTAATGCCACACTTCCCTGGGCATGTGAAAGCGAGAGGAAAAAGCAGATCAGACACGGGCACAGGGCCAGGGCTGGCGGCCGCGCCGAGGGCTTGTGCCGGCACGGAGCGGGCAGGAGCGGGCAGTGCAGGCAGAACAGGCAGCACAGGCAGCACAAGCAGCACAGGCAGTGCAGGCAGTGCAGGTAGTACAGGCAGCACAGGCAGTGCAAGCAGTTCAGGCAGTTCAGGCAGTACACGCAGCACAGGCAGTGCAGGCAGTACAGGCAGCACAGGCAGTGCAGGCAGTTCAGGCAGTGCAGGCAGTGCAGGCAGTACAGGCAGTGCAAGCAGTTCAGGCAGTGCAGGCAGTTCAGGTAGTGCAGGCAGCACAGGCAGTGCAAGCAGCACAGGCAGCGCAGGCAGTGCAAGCAGTGCAGGCAGCATAGGCAGTGCAGGCAGTACAGGCAGCACAGGCAGTGCAAGCAGCACAGGCAGTGTAAGCAGCACAGGCAGCGCAGGCAGTGCAAGCAGTGCAGGCAGCACAGGCAGTACAGGCAGCACAGGCAGTACACACAGCACAGGCAGTGCAGGCAGTGCAGGCAGCACAGGCAGTACACGCAGCACAGGCAGTGCAGGCAGTACAGGCAGCACAGGCAGTACATGCAGCACAGGCAGTGCAGGCAGTGCAAGTAGTGCAGGCAGCACAAGCAGCTCAAGCAGCACAGGCAGTGCAGGTAGTGCAAGCAGTGCAGGCAGCACAGGCAGCACAAGCAGCACAGGCAGTGCAGGTAGTGCAAGCAGTGCAGGCAGCACAGGCAGCACAAGCAGCACAAGCAGCACAGGCAGTGCAGGTAGTGCAAGCAGTGCAGGCAACACAGGCAGCACAAGCAGCACAGGCAGTGCAGGCAGTGCAAGCAGTGCAGGCAGCACAGGCAGCACAGGCAGCACAAGCAGCACAAGTGGCACAGGCAGCACAGGCAGTGCAGGCAGCACAAGCAGCGCAGGCAGCACAAGCGGCACAGGCAGCACGAGCAGCTGCCGGCCATGGGGGTTATTTCAGTGGACACCGACCCCCGAGCCCCACCCAGCGGGTGCTGCTCCGGGCACAGGGGACACGAAGGACCCTGGGGTGCTGGACCCCACTGGCCCCGTGGGATGATGGGTGAAGCCGGTGCCGCTGCCAGCCCTGGGCTCCATTATCCCTGCTGCCTTTACAGGAAGGAGCTTTGTTGTGTTGTCAATATACAGATTTTCTTTTTTAAAAAATAAATAAATAAAGCCAGGGTTTGTGCTGCCATTATCGATTGTTTGTTATTTTTAGCTCCGCGTTCAATCTATAGCCGTTGGTGTTACAGCAACTGCCCGAGCCTCGTGTAACGTCGCCTGGACGGAGCCGGCCCAAGGTTAGGCAGAGCTCAGCGAGCAGCTCTGCGAAGCCAACAGGATTAAAAATGCAAGAGGGAAAAGGAGAGGCAGGATGAGCCGCAGCCTCCCCGCTCGCTGCTTCACCCTCTGCCCCGGCAGAGCAACCGTTTTAATTTTCTGCTTTCGCTTGTCCCCTGAACTGAGACCACAGACCTGGTGGCAAAGCCACCTGTGTGATGCTTCAGCTCAACATCTGGCCAAGGCTTTCACACACAGCACCCAGGACCTTCCCACACCTTCTCTTGAGCTTTATTTCCCCAAAGGATGGAGGAGAAAGGGCTTGAGTGGCTGCTCCGGGTGGTTTGCAATGAACACCACACCTCAGCACCCAAACACTGACAGCTCCAGCACATCCGCACCACGACCGAGGAACAAACTCGTCTGAAATGAAACCACCTGATGCAAGAGGTTGGGAAACATCACAGCAAATGTTTTCCCTGCGGCTGGACCCAATCCTACAGGGTCAGACTCTGCCAGACCCCACCAGACTCTGCCAGACCCCTCCAGATCCCACCAGACCCCACTAGACCCTGCCAGACCCCACCAGATCCCAGCCAAACCACACCAGACCCCACCAGATCCTGCCAGATCCCGCAAAGCAGCGCTGGCAGGACGCAGAGAGCTGCAGACGCCAAGCCTGCCTCGAGCTAACGGGCAGCGGCAAAAGTATTTATAGGAAACAGGCAACATATTTAGAGCCCCGGGAAAGCTTCCAGCCCCAACTATGTTCGTATTTAAGCGCCGTGCAGGGAGAGGTCGGAGGGACGCAGGCAAGGCCGGCGCACAGCAATGCCATCTCCTCCAAGGTTTCTCAGCTTTCTTTGGCTTTGCAAACCGCTCTCCCACCCCCCAGCACCCCCGTCCGCCTCCCCATGCCCTGCAGAGCTGCTTCCCCCAGGTGCCGCAGGTTCCAGAGCCGGGCTCTGCAGCCCGAGCTCTTGCCAAGGGGCAGTGGGTTCGTCTCCTTCCCACCAGACCTGCGAGATCGAGGTGCACATTGCAATCCAGGGAGAAAACAGTGGAGCAAACGAACTGGTGGCTAAATGACAGATAAAAATGACACTTCTAATTCATCATCCCCTTACATGCAGTGGGTGACCAGTGCCAGGGTGATCCCTCATGACTGAACCTGCTCCCCTCTCCCCCAGCAAGGAAATGACTCACTCCTGGAGTCCAGATCTCTGCCACTGGGAAGGTTTGACCTTTATAATTAATAGATACTGGTTTAATAAATACATAAGACCTAAGCCTAAAGGTGACAGAGGGCTGTGGGCAATGGAGCAAGATGGAGCTCTATGTGCATCCCCTGGGATTTGCCAGAAGATCAGAATCATAGAATCACAGAAGGGTTTGGGTTGAAGAGCCCTTCCCAGCTCCCCCAGCGCCCCCCTGCCATGAGCAGGGACATCTGCACCAGCTCAGGGTGCTCAGAGCCCCGTCCAGCCTGGCCTGGGATGTCTCCAGGGATGGTTCAGCCACCACCTCTCTGGCCAACCTGGGCCAGGCTCTCACCACCCTCAGGGCAACAATTCCTTCCTCATGTCCAGCCTGAATCTCCCTCCTTTGGTTTAAACCATCACCCCTTGTCCTTTTGCAATAGGCCCTGCTCAAAAGTCTGTCCCGTCTTTCTTATGGGCACCTTTTAAGTCCAGAAAGGCCACAATAAGGTCTCCCTGGAGCTTCTCTTCTCCAGAATGAGCACCCAGCCTCATTAAGCCACAACCGTGGTCCCCAATCCCCAGTCCCCAGCAGCCATCCCTGTGTCCAGGCCACCCCGCACTGCTCGTGCCGCTGTCACCGCGCTCAGCACCCGGCCATGAGGTGTCTGTTCCCCGTGCGGAGGAGCAGGACGGGCCAGAGGAACCAGGATGTTCTCTGCTGGACATCTCACTGCACATTAAACCCATCCTGCTCTGGTACGTGAGTGCAAGATTGCTTTGTTCTCTTTTAAAGGCACCAGTGGGTCACACACTCCGCGGTGCTCGTGGTGCTCCCCGCTGCAGGTGATGTGCCATGACCGCCCAGCTGTGCGCATCTGGCGTGCCGCCCGCCGCTGGGTGTGGGACACGGCTCAGGAACACGCGGAGCGGGGCTGGGATCTCCGCTGGGACACAGGGTGGAGCCCGAGCTGGAAAAATACCCCAGCGTATAAAGGAAACTGTGTTTCATGTGTTATTGCTGCCTGCCTGACGCTCACCAACGGGGAATTGCAGGCAATGACTCTGTGCAAAAGGCTGCGAAATCCCTTCCTGAGATCCAAATATTAGTTTTTACTCATTTTCCTCGTTTGAAAACAAACAGCACTGGCCGGAGCACGAGCCAGCACGCCCTTTGGTTTACTCAGCCCGAGAAGAAAGGGTTGCACTGTCCGGCTCCTGGGAGCGCCGGCACCGCGGCTGGAGAGGAACCGAGGGCGTAAAACCAGGTCTGGGTGTGGGAAACATGCGTGTTCCTGTTGGCAGGACAGGGAAACGGGATGGGAGGCACTCGGACTGTCCCATGCCCAGCATCGGTGTCACATCGGCATATCCTGGCCGCCACAGCCCTCCTGCCCCACTGGGGCTCACAGGGGCCGGCAGGGGCAGTAGGACCCAAAATGGCTCCTGGGTGATAAAACTCTAGGAGGGGGAGCCTGAACCTGTGGCATGTCCAGAACAGTAACGGGGAAGTCTAGAGGTGATACAGTTAGTCATGCCCGGGGCTGCCCGGGGGAGCCTGTGCCAGACCCGCACCCTGCCCGGCTCTGCACAGCGGCCAGAATCCCAGTGAATTATAAGGAGTGAAAACCTCCGGCTCTGTCAAGCTGTGCTCCTCTTTTGCTCCCGTTTATTGGCGGCCCTGCAGCAGATGAAGCTTTGCTTCCCTCCCAGTGGGCAGAAATCGCTGAACATTTTGTCTGAGCTCTTTGCTCACCACGCAGCAGCTTCAGCAAATACCTGATCGCTAATCCACCCCCCCGATGTTATTAATTTCTGCAGCTTTGGCGAACGCCGCCAGCATTGGGAGCTCTTCTGCCAAACCAGCTGTGCCAAGGGGTGAAATCTGGGGGTTACGGAAAATACAGGCAGGGGTCAGAGGACCCATTCCTGAGACAGACACCTTGCCGGGGCTCAGCAGCTGGTGTGAGGGCACTGGGAATGAGAAGAAGGAGAACAAGACCCAATCTGAATGGAAAAAATGCAGGACACGGTTCCCAGCCTGGCGCTTGCGGCGGTGGGACTCTTCAAACTTGGACATCTCAGCTACAAAAATAATAAAACTGGAATGCATAAGCAGGGAGCAGCCCTATTTCTAGCTGCAGCTCCTCCCCGTGTGCTCGGCCGTCCCGACGATGCTGAAGCTCAAGGCGCTTCTGCCCGAGCTATAAACAGAGCTGGAGCGGGACTGCAACAGCGGGCAGACAAACAAGAGGGGAGCGTCGTGGGCAAGAGCATCGCACCAGGAGGTGAGTGAAGCCGTGAGATGGTCTCACTCAACCCATGTCCTCAGCTGGCGTTGCCCTTTGAGGTGCCCATGAAACTGTGGGGCATGGCAGAAGCTCCAGGCTGGATCCCACCCACCGAAATGTTGGTTGTGCCGTGGCCTGAGTCACTCCAGTGTCGCTCATCCCTCCTGCGCGAGGGGAAGGCCCAGGTCACCCCGTGCTGCGTGCCACCTCCCATTCATCACAAGTTGGGGTCCCCACAGGGATGAGATGCTCTGTGCTTGGAGGGGGCACAGGGACACCCACGGACACCTGTGGTGGGTGCCAGGGGGAGCAGGGCTGGGCACAAAGCCTCTCCCGGGACCACCGGGAGGAATGAGCTGCACCAAAGCAAAACTCCTTGCTGAACGGGCTAAAAACCTCACCTGACACCTGCTCCACGTGTCCCAGCAGGACAGTATGAACCGCGCAAGTTCCAGACAATAGAACAAGACCATAAAATTCAGCTAACTTAGAAATACCTACTTTGCCCTCTCCATGCAAGTATTTACCTCCACAGGAGCAGTCAAACCTTGTTGACTCTGTCGGAACATTTCATTCCCATGTGTGAAGTGCACAAATCCTTTCTGGCTGGGAAAACCTGGGATCCCTGCCAGGCCATGGACTGGGAATGGCTCCACCAGAAGAGATGGCTCCTTCTGCATTGAGTAAGTCAATGAAGTCATTGAAGAAGTCATCACTTCTGGTGGAGCCATTCCTAGCCTGTGTGGACTTCTTCAACGCACAAATCAAAGTCTTCTGCTGCCTCCACTTCAGCATCGCCTTAAGACCTTGGAAAAGCCCTTGAGGTGCTGGAGCGAGTGTAGAGAAGGGAACGGAGCTGGTGAGGGGCTGGAGCACAAGTGTGATGGAGCGGCTGAGGGACCTGGGGGGTTCAGCTGGAGAACAGGAGCTGAGGGGAGACCTTCTGATCTCTGAACTGCCTGAAAGGAGCTTGGAGCCAGGGGGGTCGGGCTCTGCTCCCCAGGAACAAGCGCCAGGAGCAGAGGAAACGGCCTCAAGTTGCGCCAGGGGAGGGTGAGGTTGGATCTGGGAACAATTTCTTCCCCAAAGGGCTGTGGGGCATTGGAACAGGCTGCCCAGGGCAGTGCTGGAGTCACCATCCCTGGAGGGCTGGACAGACGGACATGAGGTTCTCAGGACATGGGGCAGTGCCAGGGGTGGGTTATGGTTGGACTTGATGTTCTTGAGGGTCTTCTCCAACCAAAATGATTCCATGAACGTATGAAATCTCCAAACACCACTACCTGGTGGTGTGGGACTTGCGCTGTGAGCAGTTCTGAGGGCATGCCAGCAAGGACAAGGGCCAGCACCCGTGGGACCTGCTGCTGAGCCCATGGAGATGCAGAAGGGGTGACCGGTGCCTGGTTCAGTGAACTGCAGCGATTGCACTTAGTCCACAAGTGGACGAACTGCGACCATCACCAACAGCAGGCTGGGGACCTGAGGGCCACATCTCACTTGTGCAGAAGATGCAGATTGTTCTTTGCCACCCCACCCAGAGCCCTCCCGCACCCAGCTCCTGCAGGAATGCTGTCGGTGGGAGCTGCATCTCCGGACGCATCAGCAGGGCGGTGAAGGGCTGTTGCTGAATCTCCGCACTCGTGCCATCACCCTCTCTGGGCTCTTAGAAGGAACAGGGACAATTCCTGGGTGTCCCTGATGTTCTGGCACAAGCACCTTGCAAGACCATTTGCATTTACAAAACCCTGCATTCTTGTTCACTTCCATGTGAACACAATGACTGGAAAACACTATTTTCCAGCCGGCATCTGCTAATTAAAATAAAATGCGATGCCATGCACTCTAAAGAGAGTGCTGAGCTGCTCGCACGGAATAAAAGAGACAAATGGTAACAATAAATAGCAGCTCTCCAGCCCAGCCCTGGTGAGAGAAGCCTGTTCTCCAAAAGGGTCCCTTTGTTTGCTGCAACTTGCCTCTTTTTGACGTGGTAAATATTTAATGTGCCCTCTCCAGGTGCCAGCCGAGGGGCTGCGCCGTCCCACGCGGGAATCGGTTACTTGGTAAAGCCATGAATGTGGTGGAAAGACGAGTGGTGGGTCCTGGACCATGGGAGAACCCCCAGGGCACAGAAATCCAGACACCAACGGGCTTTGCTGCAGCATTTGGGGCAGCGGTACCAAAATCCCAGCTGGGAAGGGCACAGGCTGATGCTGTGAAATTGGGATTTACTGTAATCACATCAAGCTGGCTACCAGTCAGACTGGGGAAAAATAGCGTGTAAAATCATGAAAGTCCTGCAGCAAAGTAACCACAGCTTCAGCGATTCGATGTGAGTTTGC
The DNA here is from genome assembly GCF_963082525.1 of Nesoenas mayeri. Classification (NCBI taxonomy): domain Eukaryota; kingdom Metazoa; phylum Chordata; class Aves; order Columbiformes; family Columbidae; genus Nesoenas; species Nesoenas mayeri. The sequence goes on along the minus strand of NC_137569.1, from coordinate 10,535,544 downwards.
TCAACAGTGAAGAAACAGAGAGTCTTCTCCATCTCAAGACTCAGAGGGTGGCAGATTTGGGCAAGTCAAGTTCAACCTCACAACACAACCTGAGTTTCATGACCAAGCCATAAAAAAGCCTGGCGGCATCACTGTGAGCAGGATAAAGCCAAGTGAGCTGCAGAGCTCCCTGATTTCTCAGTAACGCAGCTTTTGCAGCCACCGTGCTGATGGTTTTTGTGTTGCTGAGAACAGAAAAATCAACGGTGTCCACTTGTCCCAGCACCAACCCGGCATGGCGGGCTCAAGGCTGGGCAAGAAGGGATCAGCAAGCGTGCGCCCAGGCACGGGCTGCGAGACACAGCTGACGGACAAGGCCACCGCACAGCCCGCGGCGGGGACAGGGACCACCTGGACCACCTCTGTGCTGGGCTGAAGATGTGGTTGGAAGCTGTGGCCAGGCTGAGCCCGTCCCCATGGGACATCACCAACCATGACCATGACCGACCTACACTCGGCGCTCTCCGTTGGCGTGAGGCTTATCGAGCGGCAGAAACATCCAGGCAAAAGAAGGGACCGAAATTCTGCGGTTACAAAAGGAAGCTCTGTGTGCTAAGACAGTTTTAAATTGAACAAGGATGGGGTTAAGTTGGACACGGGGAAGAAATGCTGCACGATGAGGGTGGTGAGACACTGGCACAGGCTGCCCAGAGAAGCTGTGGGTGCCCCATCCCTGGAGTGTTCAGGGTCAGGCTGGACGGGGCTCTGAGCAACCTGCTCTGGTGGGAGATGTGCCTGCCCATGGCAGGGCTTGGCTGGATGATCTGTGAACGTCCCTCCCAACCCAAATCATCCGGTGAATCCACGATAAAATATTAAATGTCTGCATATGCCTTGGAGCAAGTAACTTTGCCTTTTGCCTGTAGACCAGGGATCATTTACCCTCGACCGCGATTAGCCCAGAACAGCACACAATGTATAATTAGTGCGGCCGTGGGCTGGGACTCGCACAGCCGGGCTGAACCACGGGCTGCGCTGCTGGTTCCTGCTGTCGCCCCGGGAACAGTCTGTCCCCAGGAAGCGTTCACATTGGTGACTGTGCAAAAGAAATCAGCCGAGCTGGTGGCAGAGACCAGGGCCAGCATCCAGCCCTTCCTCCAGCGTCTGCGTCAACCCCAGCTGCTGGCCCCGTGTCCCCACCGTCCCAGCGCGGGTCACCCTTGGGGACAGTGGAGAGGGGCTGAATCCCGTTAGGCCAGAGGGGTTTTAAGTCGATTCTCCACATGCTGTGCCAGGATCCAGCCCAGGGAGGCTGAGCCTGTAAAGCCTCCTCTCCTGCCTGCATTGCTGGCGGTGTGCTGATTATGTTTTTTACAAACATAATTGTCAATATTCTTAATTAAACAATACATTTTTAATAAAAAAATAATTTTTTTAAAGTTAAGGTGTGAGGTTTGCATATGAACAAGCCTGCAAAGATGTGGCAACCTCTGGCTCCAGCCACTGCTCCTGTTCTTGCTCGCTTTGAGTTACAAATATATCCAGTTTTCTGGCTCAGCAATACACGTGTCTGAGGACCTGGTGTCTGCCGAGCTCAGGGTCTGCACAAAGCCTGGGTGGAAGTTTTAGCCCACCAGCCACAGCACCAAACGAGTTCCACAGCCAGAGACGGGCAATGGGACAAGCAGGGATGGTGCTGGGGGAGGCGACGCTCAGCCTGGCCCCAGTGGCACCCGCGGGACGAGGCGCTGGGAGCTGCCATGGGCACCTTCTCCCCATCCTCAGCTTCTCGCATCTTCAAAATAATTGTCCTTCCTGCAGCTTCAGCCCCTTCGCTTTGGTCTGTCCAGAGGTTCTTCCCTGGAAGAGCAATGCTGGGACGAGCCACCTCCTCCCTGTGACAGGCACCATGTCCCCTGCTCTTCCCCAGCACCTTCCCCGGGCTCGGGGGCCGCTGTCGGTGCTGGCGGAGGGGCCACGCTCGGTCCCGAGTCCTCCAACAGGAGTTTGGTACAAATAATCCCCCTGGCTGGCTGCTTTCCCGCAGGTTTGCAGGAGGTGGGAGGTACGCAGGCTGGAGTTTGGGGGCAGAGCTCCCGTGCTCACCAGCGGAGCAGCCTCGGCGGGGAACGCTCTCCCAACCGCAGAGCCACGGAATTACAACCCCCTGCTCACGTTGTTCGTGTTGATCTGTATTTTAAAGATCAGATTTTAAAGAGCCTCTTGAAGCCATCAGGGCGGCACGTGCTGAGTGAAGGGCAAAGGGGTTTGGGGGCAGCAACGACCCCCAGCCCTTGGTATCCCCACCACCCCCTTGGCACTTGTTCCAAAAGCATCGCGTCCCTGTGCGGAGCAGCCCCTGGACTCGCTGGCAGGTGTCCCCCACTTTCAGTACCAAACATTTCTCCTCCTGAGGCTCGGCTGCTTCTGGAGTCCATCACCACATTAAAACACTCAAGTTATTTCGGCATGTATTAAAAAAAAAACCAAAACCAAACCCTTCCATCCCAGATTGCACTAAAAAGCAAAGCAGCCCCTAATCTGGTAAAAGACAAACTATTTTCTTTCCCTGGGGATGGAAATAAGTTCCTAAGAGGGACTTGCTGAAAAGAGATGAAATGACTCATTTCTTCGCTGCTGAAGCTGTATGCAATCCCAAACACCTCTAATTCCGATTAAAAGACAGGAGCCCGAAAGCACAGGGGTTCGCCCAGCACAAAGCACGGGAGCTCGTTTTCCTGCAGATGAAACAGCCGTGAATTAATCCCCTGTATCACCTACTCCCCCAGGACGGGCTCAGCTGCCTTCAGCCCTCGCTCCCCACAGCCTGGAGCTATTTTTTCCTGTTCTTCCTAGTGTCAATATGTTTCTTTAAATATCTTTTCAGAGAGGCTATATATATAGCCCCACTCTGGTGCTTTGAAAGGAGCCTCATTTCCTGTGTAAGAACTGAAGTTCTTGGCAAAGCTGCTGGTGCTGCAGCACCCAAACCACAAAAATGGTGTGTTTTTGCAGGAGTAAAATGGTATTTTCTCCGCGACTGCGAGTCGTACCAAACCGGGTCTGGTCTGAAACCAACAGGGCTGCTGTGGATGGGAGATATGGTGCCATATTCCCAATTGTTAAATGATGGGGGAAAGGGATTAAATGCATTAGCGGTGGCGGTCGGGCTGCAACAGTGGCCAAAGGTGGCACAGCCCGTCGCGGTGACCAGTATGTGCACGGAGCTGCTTTCAACCTGCATTTGGCTGTGAAAAATTTGGGTTCCCACATCAAAAGAATTTAGAAACAAACACTGGGGGAGGAATTAAAAACAAAAAGCCCATTTCATTTGACAGCCCTCTGTGGCTGATACATTTTCTCCCTCTCCCACAGGGGCTCTGCGTGCCTGGTTTTCGAGCAGGTCCTCCAGCAGCAGAGCAGGGAAGAACCGGTGAGAGAAGGTGGTGGCCATGGGCAGCCCAAGCGGTCCAGATTTCCCGCTGCTACTTGGCGACTTTCTCAAGGAAAAAAAAAAAGCACTCAGAGAAGACAAGGTGCAAGTTTTTTAGTTTTCTGGAGGAATTTTAAAGAAGTGTCTTCTCCCAACACCCATCACTATGAGGACCTGGGATTAATCCCCAGTGGACCCGGGCACAGAGACCCTGATGGGCGGGTGACCTCGGTGCACAAAGCCCCAGCAGCACCAGCTCTGGGGACAAGCACAAAACCTTTGTCTCCATTTGCAGCCCCAGGCACCGTCTCCACCTGCGCTGCATGGACGTCCCCGCACCAGGACCCAGTGCCATCTCGGGGCTGGGCAGCCCATGACCACACCGAAGCATGGCTGGGGTGTCACAGCAACGCTTGGGACAGGGGAATACAAGAGAGTTGTGTTGTCATCTTTGCAGCCCAGAACATAACACGTAATCACAACATAGTGCTGTCCTCCTGCTCAAAAACCACAGGGGCAGGAACAAGGACTGGAGCTCAGTGAACGTCCCACTGGGACTCCAGTGGCACCTCTTGGTACAGTGCCTGGCTGGTACAGCATTGGTGTGGCCAGCAGGCCCAGGGCAGTGACCGTCCCTGTGCTGGGACCTGCGGAGGACAAACTGAGAATCCTGGGGGCAGTTTTGGGGCCCTCACACCAAGAAAGGCCTTGAGGTGCTGGAGCGAGCGGAGAGAAGGGAACGGAGCTGGTGAGGGGCTGGAGCACAAGTGTGATGGAGCGGCTGAGGGACCTGGGGGGTTCAGCTGGAGAACAGGAGCTGAGGGGAGACCTTCTGATCTCTGACCTGCCTGAAAGGAGCTTGGAGCCAGGGGGGTCGGGCTCTGCTCCCCAGGAACAAGCACCAGGAGCAGAGGAAACGGCCTCAAGTTGCGCCAGGGGAGGGTGAGGTTGGATGTGGGGAACAATTTCTTCCCCAAAGGGCTGTGGGGCATTGGAACAGGCTGCCCAGGGCAGTGCTGGAGTCACCATCCCTGGAGGGCTGGACAGACGGACATGAGGTTCTCATGGGGCAGTGCCAGGGGTGGGTTATAGTTGGACTCGACGATCTTGAGGGTCTTTTCTAACCAAAATGATTCTACGATTCCCTGTCTTCACTTTCTGAGCACACGTGTCCATCTCCAGTGTTCCATTTCCCAAAAGAGGGAAGGGGTCAGTGCAGGAGCAGCTGAGCAGAATCCCACTGGGTCAGGAGTGAGATTGTCCCCCACCTGCAGTGTCCCAGCCCCCGCTCTGCTCGGGGATCCACCCCTGTGGGCCTGTGATTCTGCCAGCGCCAGGCAGCACCCGGCCTGGCCGGCCACGTCCCTGCTGGGAACGAAGGGAAATTCCCCCGGCAGCCCGAAACATGAGCGATGGAGCAGCACGGCCCAGCATTTCACCCTGGTGTGCATCCTCCATGCCCTCAGAAGCCCTGCATCCTTCTGACTCCTTTTTCACCCTCAAGATCTCGGTTCACCCAAGCTCTGAACATCTGGTCTTCACCAAACCAGCCAAGTGAGCCAGCGCAGAATGAGATTTGCTCCTCGGCAGCACCACGGCGCAGTGATGCCACTGAGACCACTGCGGTGAGAAGGGGAGGAGACCAGGGAGGGAGGATCTCGGAGCAATGAGGAGACCTGGCACCTTCCCCGCAGAGCTGCCACGCCGGGACACGCTCCTCATACAACCGGGAGAACCTGCAGGGGCTGCAAACGCCAGGCGCAGATACCATGTGAAGTATAAACATCTCTCTCAGCATATGGCAGAATTTTCACTTTCGGTGGTTTTTCTCCTGCCTTAGTGAGCTTTGCTCTTTTCAAAGATTTATCCTACCGCGGCTGAGGCAACGAGCAGCGGAGAATCACAGCAAGTGAAACACCAGCAAAAGGGCGACAGTCGTTGCAACACCCGTCCCTGCATGGCAGCGATGCAGCCCCACGGCTGCGCATCTGCAGGGCTGCCGAACCGCAGGATTTGGTGTCCTTATTGCTCAGCTTCCCATGAAAACTATCAGCGTTGACAGCAAAAGAGGAGCCCTTGGGCGTGTGTCCAAACCAGACGCCCCATCTCTGTGGTTCTCGCTGAGAAGATCTCGCCCCGCAGGCAGCAAGACCACGCGGAGCGGCACAAGGGCAGGGACATCGCGTTTCAGTGCGTCCTCGGGTTTCTCACATTTGCATCACCAGGAAAACTGAGACACTTGACCAACCGTGGGAGAAGAAAAGAGGCCACCAGGAAATTTATTCCTGTTTGTTCTCAAGCCAACAGACAGATGTTGTCAGGGCAGAGCTGTTGTGCAACCTGAGGACCACCACAAAAGCATCCCACCACAAAAGCATCCCACCACCAGAGCTTCCCACCACCAGAATGTCCCACCACTGTGAGAGCGTCTCCAACCACTGGACTGTCCCACCGCCACAAGAGCATCCAACCACCAGCATGTCCCACCATCACAAGAGCATCCAACCACCAGCATGTCCCACCATCACAAGAGCTTCCCACCACCAGCATGTCCCACCGCCACAAGAGCATCCAACCACCAGCATGTCCCACCATCACAAGAGCTTCCAACCACCAGCATGTCCCACCACCACAAGAGCTTCCCACCACCAGCATGTCCCACCGCCACAAGAGCATCCAACCACCAGCATGTCCCACCATCACAAGAGCATCAAACCACTAGCATGTCCCACCACCACAAGAGCTTCCCACCACCAGCATGTCCCACCATCACAAGAGCATCAAACCACTAGCATGTCCCACCACCACAAGAGCTTCCCACCACCAGACCTTCCCACCATGGGGATGTCCCACCACCACCAGAGCTTCGTAGCACACTCTCATTTTTCCAAGCTGATTCTCAGACCATGGAAATCAGGTGGTGCCAAACCCAAGTGGGTGTTACCTGGGCTCACCAAACACCCATTTTGACACATTCTTGGCTCTTTGAGCCCAGAACAGTCTTCCTGGTAACTGTGCTGCTGTCATGAGACAGGCAGGTTTGGGGGGGAAGAGGGAATGAGCCTGTGCATGCAGAAACAAAAGTAAAATCTTCATTTTAAAGGCCATTTAACAGATTAAACTTTTCTTAAGAAAAGTCACTTTAAAAAAAAAAAAATAAAAGAAACCCCAAAATCCACAAAGTTTCTATAAAAAAACCTCAGAAAGCAGAAGTTTGACAAAACCCGCGGATGACCAATGTGTGGAAGATCTGAGGGTGCCCGGCAAGTTCCCTAAACTGGAGAGAAAGAAAGAATTATGAAGAAAAAAAAGACGGGAAATTGCACAGAACTGAACACACAGAAGAACGAAAATTCAGGCAGAGGCTGAGCTCTGTGAAACACACACGGTGTCATTTGTCTGCACATCGGACGCGCAGGTGGAATCCAGCGGGACAGCTGCGGCGCGGGGGTCGCGGTGCCGGTGCCGCGGGTGCTGCTGCCCCGGCCCAGCCCCGTGTCCCCGCCGGGTCTGCCCGTCCCGGGGAGCAGCGGCTCTGGGGAGCACGTGGGAGCTCCGGGGATCCCGCGGGGTCGTTTGCTGACCCACGGGACCAGGCAGGCGATCGCACACACCGACTAGTCCCAGTTCCAGCTCCAGTGCTATAAATAATTGATTTTTGAGGTAACTCGAGCAAGGAAGGTAAGACGACTCCCTGTGCATCATCTCATATCCAACCTTAATTTCTGATGTTTGTCTTTGTGCAAAAAAACTCCACAGAGGTGATCCTTGGTCGTTACTTTAACTATCGAGCCATCACTCACATGCTGTAGCCTCACCCAGGTCCTGCTTCCCCCCTTCCCAGAGCAGCCGGTCCTGCTGCCCCTCTCCTGCCTCAGTTTCCCTTCCTCTCCCCCTGCACTCAGGACAGCACCGCTCCACCTTTCCCTGGACACAGAGCAGGGACCAGCTGTCCCCAACACCTCCTTCGTCCCTCTTCATCATCGCCATGGTTTGTCCAGGCATTTCCAAGCTGCTCCCAAACACACCCTTGCCCCAAATAGCTTTTTGCCCCAAAGCACCCCTGCTGCACCCCTGTCACCTTCCCTTCTGAGCAGGACATCGAGCTGTCGCTTAAAACATGGGTAAGGGCAAAGAGGCCCCATCCAGACACTCTGGGGGCTGACAAGGAGCGAACTATGGCCGCTCTTCAACACATTGGTGCCTCTTCCCCCTCTGTCGATGTCAGTGTCCCTGTCCCAGCCCTGCCCATGCCAGTGTCCCCAAGCAGCACAGGACGTCTCTGGGGGTGACTGACCCTGTCACAGAGCTGCACGCTGTCCCTCCAGCCAACAGGGACAGAGGCTCCCGTGTCCTGCGGGCGGCTCTGAGGATGCAGGATGGAGTCCAGCATGGGGAGGGCACCAGCCTGGGCACCCTGCGTGGCTCCAGCTGGGCTTGGTGGCCAAACCCTGCCTGGGCAACCCAAGCCAGCTGGGTTTGCCCCTCACTCCACAGGGAAGGCCAGGGCGGAGTCCAAGGCCCCCACTCGCTGGGCTGCTCCCTCACAGCCCCACAGGGAAGGTGCAGCCACAGCCCAGGGGGATCCTGACCCATGTCCCCCCCCACCCCATGGCGACCCGCTGCCCCCATGGGCGGGGCTGGGCTGGCTCCGCCCACCTAGGAAAGCCCCGCCCACTCTAGCCATCTCCACCTACATGGGCCATCCCCACCCACTGGAGTCAACCCAGCGCACCTGGCCCGGCCACGCCCACTCGGATTAGCCCCGCCTCCCGCTCCACCCAGTCATCCCAACACCGACATACCTGCCAACTCGAGCCAGCCCCGCCCATCCGGGGCGCCCCGCCCCCCGCGGCTCACCTGGCCTGGCCACGCCCACTCGACTAAGCCACGCCCATCTGAAAACAGCCCCGCCCCACACAGTCCAGCCCTGGCCGGTTTAAAGCAACTCCCGTTACCTGATTGGCTCTACCCCGAGAAGCCACGCCCCCTCGGCTGGCCCCACCCCCCTCGGGCGGCACCCCCTCACCTGTCAGCGTCGCCCGCCGGCCCGGCCCCGCCCCGCGGCCCCGCCCCGTACCTGGGCACGCTCGAAGCTCTCCCGCTCCGCCTCCAGGCCGCCGCCGCCCGCCCGCCGGCTCAGCACCTTGGGCAGCGGGTTGGACACCTGCTTCATGGAGCTGCTCACGCGGTCCATGGTCTCGCCGCGCCCGCCGCTGCTCCGGCCCCGCCGCGCCCTCACCACCGCTCCGCTCGGCGCCGCCGCTGGCCGGATCCCGCGCCATTGGCCCGCCCACCTGCCACTCAAGCGTGGGCACGCCCCACCGGCACCGCCTCCAGCTGGGCGGCTCCGCCCGCCGTCCCGCCCGTGTATTCTGATTGGACGCTGTCACTGCCACTCGAGAGGAGCCTCCCGGGAGGGCCGGCTCCGAGCAGACCCGGGCGGGCAGCTCACGTGACCACCGCCAAGCTCACTGGTCCGACCGGAGGCCGCTCACCGCCAGCTCCCGCCTCCCCGCGAGAGCCCCGCCCCCTGGCCCTCCTTCAGGGACCGCCCTCTTAGCACCGCCCACTTCAGTCCCGTGGTCACGCCTCCCTGCCATAGCCCTGTGATGATTGGCTCCCGAGCTTGCCGCTCACACGCCATCACCCGTACTCGCGCCTCGCCCGTGCCCGCGGTGGCGCCCCCTGGCGGGGCCGCTGAGGACCGGGCCCGGGAGCCGGGGCTCGGGCCGGGTTGCGAGGCCGCTCGGGCCCTAGGCGGGAAGGGCTGTGCGGGGCCGGCCCGGCCCAGCCCAGCCCAGCCCAGCCCAGCCCAGCCCCGCCCCGGGGCTCGGGGAACCTGCGCCGAAGGGCTCTGAGCTGCGGCTGGAGCCAGCCGGCCGGGCAGGCCCGGGGGGTCCCACAGGCCCGGGTGTGCGGCCTGCGTGGCTCCGGTTGTGCCGAGTCCCAGCCCGGCCCGGCCCCAGCGCGGCGTGCGGGGCTGCTCCACCCCCCGGCCCGGCCCGGCCCACACACAGGCCGCGGGGGAGCAGCGGACACCTGCGGCTTTGCCAGCGCCCGGGGGTTCCGGTGGCCCTCGGGGTCTCCCCGCATCGCCCAGCCCCCTGCGGCCCGCAGTGGTGGCTGCGCCGCCGGGTCGCACCGGGGGGTGCTTGTCTGGCTTCGCCCAGCTACGGGATGGACTTGGGGCTTCGTGGTCCTGCCCGGGGCGGGGGGTCAGTGTGGGGGGCTGTTGGGCCTTTGGTATCAGCCGGGGGGCGGAGCTGTGCGCAGGCACAGCTGGCAGAGCAGAGCCGGGAAGGTGGGTCATTTCAATGGCGGGGGGCCAGGAGTGGTTACAGATGGCTGAGAAACAAGGGAAGAGAAGTGAGAGGAGGTTTTTCACTTTGCTGACCAGGGGGCAGGTTGGTGGCCGAGGTGCTTTTGTATAACCTGGTCCAGGCTCGTGTCTCCGGTCCCTCCGCTCGTTAGGGGGCTGTGCTGGGCCTGCTCTTCGCCCTCTCTCAGCCCGTGAACTGCTGGGCTGTGGCTCAGAGCAGGGGTCCCATCCCACTCAGCAGGTGAATTTCCCACTGGGGCCTTTGCCAGAACTTGAACATTTCTGCAAAATATGGACAAATCAGTATTTTTGCAAAGAGCCTGAGGACTCTCTGGGATTGCTCCCCAGTTAATCCCCAGGGACCCCAAAGGGGGTTGTGCCAGTGGGTTCCTGGATCCTTAAAAGCAGATCAAACAAAATCAGTGTCTTTGCTTTAGGTGGGGAGCAGCTCTGCAGACCCTCCCGTCTGCTGCTGCCAGCGGCGATGGGGCAATCTCGGAACAACTCTTTAGGATGTGAGTTGTCAGGAGCTCTTGTGCAAGCAATTATCCCTGTGTAACTCACTTTTGTGGTTGATTTTTCAGCTGAAACAATTGCCACACAAGCACCTTCCTGGAGCTGCCCGGTCGGATGTTTGCATGCTAGACCTTACCCGTCTCTGTGCCTTGGAGATCAGACTCACAGCTGCTGGGAAAGGGTCCACACTGTGCAGCGAGGCCATCTCCTCCCACCCCAGCTCCCTGTCTGCCTTCTCTCTAATGTACTTTCTGGAAACCTGCCTCCTTCCTTGGGGCTGGTCCCAGAGGAGGTTTAATGGGTTTAATTCAGCCACTGTTACAGCGAGGTGATTAATAATTGAAGACATGAAATCATTGCCTAATAGAGACAAGCAAAGAACAGAGGAGGGCATTTCACAAAGGGCAGGAAGGTCCTTGTGTCTGGGGGCCTGGACCTCAGCCCCCCAGAGGACCCGCAAGGCTTGTGTGACCTGCTCCTCGTGCTGAAGAGCAGAGTCACATCCTCCTCTACTATGGCCAGGGCTGAGTCTGCACTGTGGGACCTGGGGTGGCCAACCGGGGACTCCTGCCTGGGCAGGAGCAGAGGAAGGTGGGTGAATATGGGCCAGAATGGGCTGTTTCTGCTGGCTCCTACTGGATTCTCCGAGACAGGGGCTGTGACAGGATGGAGCTGGGATCCAGTCCACCCAGTGGCTCCCCTGGGTTGCGCCTGGGGGTCTGGTTGGCTCCTCTGCAGGGTTTTGAGAGGCTCCCTCCTGGTGGGACCATGTGCTTCGTTTCTAGGCTGCTCTGCAGGGGTTTGGGCGCTGCTCCCTGGCCGGAGAGGCTGCCTTGCTTTGGGGCAGGTTGAGAGATGCTCCGCAAGAGGCACGGGGCTGTTGCTCTGTGAGGTTTGTTCTTGTGCCTCGAGTTCCATGGGGAGGTGCTGGAGAAGGGCTGGTGTGCAGGGAACGTGGGTTGGGCACCACAGCTGGGGTTTGTCTGCTTGGTTGCTCTGTGCTCCTCTCGCTCTTGTCTGAAGGGCTGGACTGCAGCCTGGAGGCAAAGGGCGAAGGGGGAGCCTGTGCTGGGATTGTCTGCCCTGTGCGGGGACAGAAACTCACTTCCCCAGTGCCACCCAGTCCAGTTCAGCCACTTTCACATTGCTTGGACAGGAGACCTTGGGCTGTGGAGCATGGTCACCTTTGCTTTTAGTAGCTACCTGGGTTGTCTGCACCTGCGTCTCGTCTGCAGGATGGAGATCATGGGTCTGGTGTCTGCTGGGACATGCAGAGGATGCTGTGTCCCTTCTCTTCTTCCCTTCGGGCAGCATGTGGCACCCATCAGGTGCTGGCTCAGCCTGGGCCGGGGGACCAGCGCGGGTCCTGCCCCTGTTCCAGGGCTCCGCAGGGCACCTTCCCCAGTGCTCACCCCAAACACCCCCGCAGGGGCTGCTGCCTCTCCACCAGGATGTTGCTTTGCAGCTTGGTCTCAACCCAAAGGACCTGCAAGTGAAGAGGGAGAAGTGTCAGGAGGGGAGTCGGGAGGGGCTGCAGGGGCTGTGTGCCCTGACCGAGCTGGAGATGCTCTTTTCCCAGAGCTGGAGGCTCCTGTTCCCCCCCGCCCAGCCAGAGCTGGGACAGCCCCAGGGTGCTGCCGCAGCTCCCCTCGCCCCGCGGGCTGGCCTGGGCTCAGGGACAGCACAGATCACAGATCCCCTTGTTCCTGCAGGAACACAGAGGCTCAGAGTGTGGCACAGTCCTTCCTCTGTTACCCAGCCGGCTGCACCAGTGCCGGTGGGCGCAGGGCTCTGGGCAAACATCCTGCTTGCATTTCCCTGCGGAGGTGACCCCCTGAAGTTGCCCCTTCAGACACCCCAGGGCACGGTCTCCTGAGCCCCCCCAGCAGACGAGGTGGTCCTGGAAGGCACATCACCTGGAAAGGTGTGCAGGGGAAGGGCAGTGGCTGTGTCGAGCCTCCCACAGGTTCAATCCTGTAACCACAGACAAAACCCTGCCCTGGTGACAGGGCTGTTTGCCCAGACTCTGGGACAAAAACATCTTGTGAGCCAAAGTGCCCACCTGGTGCAGGGGGGTGGTCCAGACCCCACAGGAGGGTGGTGTCTGGAGTTCTGCGTCCAGTTCTGGGCTTCCTAGTTTAAGAAGGACAAGGAATTACTGGAGGAAGATCAGTAAAGGGCTGCAGAGGTACTGAGAGGTCTGGAGCATCTTTCTTGTGAGGAAAGGCTGGGAGAGCTGGGGCTGTTGAGCTGGAGAAGAGAAGCTGAGAGGGATCTGATCAATGGGATCAATAGCTCAGGGTGGGTGTCAGAGGATGGACCAGACTCTGTTCATGGTGCCCAACGCCAGGGTGAGGGGCAACGGGCACAGACTGAAACACAGGAGGCTGCATGTGAACATGAGCAGAAACTTGTTTGCTGGGAGGTGCCAGAGCCTGGCCCAGGCTGCCCAGAGCGGGTGTGGAGTCTCCTTCTCTGAGACATTCAAACCGCCTGGACCCACCTGTGTGATCTGCTCTGTGACCCTGCGTGAGCAGGGCTGGGCTGGGGATCTGCAGAGCTCCTGCAACCCGGCCAGCCTGGGGTTCTGGGATTCTGTCCCTGGTAGAGCAAAGAGCACTTGGGGCAGCTCGGTGCACCAGGAGGAGCCTCTGTGTGTGTGAGGTTTCATCTTTTGATCCTGTTTTTTGAAAGCTTTGGGCAAAGCATGTGCTGCTGCTGAGTCCTTGTCAGCTCATTCTGTCAAAGAGCTTCTGAGCTGCTATGTGGGTCAGGAGAGCAGCTAAGGCAGAGCTTGGAAGGGGTCAGGAAGATGGTTTTGGGGAGGATTGCTCAGCTATGGAGCGTGAGGGTCCATGGGGCCCTCACCTCTACCCTGGGTGAGGTCTCCTGCTTTCTCAGGTTTTACAAGGAGGGATGTAACCCCAAAACATAACCAGGTGTGTTCTCTGCACTAAAGCCTTGGCAGCTGCCTTCGCTTTGCCAAGAATTCAGCAGCAAGGCTGAGCGTGGCTTCCAGCTGGGTCTATGGGAGAGGACTCACACCCGAGCTGGGGCTGCGGCTCCCAGGGTGGCTGCCTGGCCGGGAACCTCGCCCTGGAGCAGGGCCTGGAGGTGGGAGGTGTTTGCAGCACCCTGGAGGATGTTTGCCATCTGCTGGAGAGCTTCCCCATTGCATGGGCAGTAGGTCCAGCTGGAGCATTGCCCGGTGCCCAGCACGAGCCCTGGGGGTGACGATCTCACCCAGGAAAGGCTGGTCTCTCGCATAGCAGGAAATGGTGAACTTGCTTTGCTTCTGTCTTGTGAGACAGTCTTGGGCTGCCAGGACGTGACCAGTGAGGAGAGGTTTTCTCTGTGTGGCGTGGGGTGTGCAGGGTTGTGTGTGGGACCGGGGGCTGCGGGAAGGTGTGGGCTGTAGGTCTGGAGAGCCAGTCTGTCCCTGTCAACTCATTACGGGATGGGCATAACCCAACGTTCACCAGTGCTCTTGTGGAGCATCTTATTGCAACCCTTTGGTACTTAAAGGAGGCTGATAGGAAAGATGGGGACAGACTTTTGAGCAGGGCCTGTTGTGATAGGACAAGGGGTGATGGTTTAAACTAAAGAGACGAGATTCAGGCTGGACATGAGGAAGGAATTGTTGCCCTGAGGGTGGTGAGAGCCTGGCCTGGGTTGGCCAGAGAGGTGGTGGATGAACCATCCCTGGAGACATCCCAGGCCAGGCTGGACGGGGCTCTGAGCACCCTGAGCTGGTGCAGATGTCCCTGCTCATGGCAGGGGGGGCACTGGGGAGTTGGGAAGGGCCCTTCAACACAAACTGCTCTAAGATTGTCCTTATTTTCTAGATTTCTGTAATCTCAGTCTCTGACTTGCGAATGTCCCAGGTACCTCCATCTAAAGACAACAGGAGGCAGACTTCACACGGACAAAGTACCATGTCATGCCAAGTGCTCAGAAATGTCAGATCCTGGGTGTCTCAAAGCCAGAACCCAGATGGTTTTGCTTTTGGTTTCTCTGAACCTCTGCTGCTGTAGCTAAACCAGCCCTGCCTGGTGCAGGCTGCTGGTGCTCAGTGCTGAGGGCAACTGGTACGCACGTGTGGCTGGAATTTGGCATCTGTCTGGGGATGTATTTCCACGTTTCTGTGAGGGCCACATCCTGATGCAGCCCCTGACCACTTCCCGCTCTTCAGGCTCTTGGTCCAAAAGCGGGGCTTTTTTGAGCACCCCAGATTTGTCTGGGAAGCTGCTACAGACTGCAGCAATGTATTTCTGCTGTGTGCTTGGAAACGGTTGGCGTCTTTCTGCTGACATTTACCAAAAATATTCATCTGGAGGCATATTCTGATATATAAATTTCAGTCCAGAGATTCCAATGCAGTTTCACAAGCTGCACCGTGGACCTGACAGTCCTGTGGGACCCGCTGTCCTGGGGAATCAGATATGAACAGTCTCGGGGGGTGTAGACGAAGGGTCCCTTGAGCTCAGTGTCGGTGTCTCCAGATGTGGCCACAGCAGATCCCTTGAAGAAAAGGCAAATACTTGTGCTGCCTCCCTTGAATGCACTCCCAGCCTCCAGCCATTCTCGTTTACAAATCTCCATGAGTTTGTCGCTTTGAAATCCAAGCCCTGGCTCAGACACATGGAAATTTCCTGGTGGTCACCATGTCCCCTGGCAAGGAGCTCCCCGTATAAAGAGCCTCTTCCTTCTGTTCCTTTTGAACCTGGCTGTTGCCAGCTTCGTTTGACGGTTCGTGGTTCTTGCTCTGGGAGACACAGCAAATAATCACTATTTGTCTCTCTTTCTAGGCCACTCATTTTGCATTTTCCAATCAGATTCTGCCTGGCAAGGTTCCTCTTCCCATGCTGGAAAGTCTCGATCCCTCTGGGAAGTATCCCTTCTCATCTGAGATCTTGCTTGTCCTGGGAGCTGCACCACCGTGTGCTCACTGGCTACACCCGTCACTCTATTTCCAGCTGATTTGCTCCCAGTTAAAACCAGTGTTTCCCATACGGGTGATCTGGCAGCTCCTAGGGGCTGTGAGAACGTGATCCCCAGACACGGCTCCAAGTGAAGAGCCGCTGTGGTGGAGCCGCTGCCTCCAGAGCTAAGAAAAGACTCCTCCTGCATCCCAAATCTGTTTGGGCGGTGAATCCAAAGATACCATGTGTGGTTTCTATCGAAAGCTGAAACACACCATAAGGCAGAGGTTTTACAGGCTCCGTAAATAGCTACTATTTAGGATGTATGATATGGAGGAGGCTTTAGAAATCAAAATATTTAGAGATTTGCATTATTTGTCTTGGCAGGAAGGAGCAGCTGAGACTGAAATACAAAATCTTCCTTCAAGGAAGGAACAGAGGGGAGGAAAACAGTGAATAGGGGGAATAACAGAGGTGTCAAAACCTCCGAGAATTCCTTTTGCGATGAATGGGAGCAGGAGACACAGCCTAGTGTATCTGAAAGGAGAGAGAATTCATTGAAAATGTCTAGGCACGTTTATATTCCTGATAGAAAATATTGATTTTTAAGAATGAATCTTGACATTTCCATCAAACCCATATTTGAATATTGCAAGAACATCCAGAACACTCAGCTAAAAGCAGCACCAAGCTGGGCTGTGTTGGTGTGAGCTGCATCAGCGAGGACGTCTCCAGCTCATCCCTCAGCCTGTTCTCCTCCTCTCAGGTTTATTCTTGTCCCTGTGTGGTGATGTGTAACAGGAACGTTAAGATGGGTCTGAATGGGGAATGTGTGCGAATGTTGGGTGTGAAAGCACCAGCAGAAATGCAGGAACAGGGCTACCAGAGTGACAGACCTTGGTGGCACCTGGGTTGGCAGGTCTTCAGCCCATCATAATCAAGTTGTCTCAGTCTGATGTCAATCTCATCTCTCCATGTGGTTCTCCAGCCTGTCTCTTGGGCAGACCCGTCTCCCCCAGCCTCAATCTGCCGTCTGCTGCCGCAGGCAGGGGTGTCAGTCTTGGGCTGATATCTTGGGCACCTCAAGCTGTCGTGTCTCTTGTCTCAGGCTGAACGTCCATCACTCGTGCATGGCCAGTCCCGTGGGGACAGGGATGTGCAAGGGACCTGCGTGGTCCAGGCAGCTCCTGCCCATGCACCCAGCTTCACCTACACCTTCTTAGGGCAACGGAGCTGGTGAGGGGCTGGAGCACAAGTGTGATGGAGCGGCTGAGGGACGTGGGGGGTTCAGCTGGAGAACAGGAGCTGAGGGGAGACCTTCTGATCTCTGAACTGCCTGAAAGGAGCTTGGAGCCAGGGGGGTCGGGCTCTGCTCCCCAGGAACAAGCGCATGGATGTGTGGTTGGGAGGGGAAGTAAATGGATGGAGAAAAATCTCTCTGACTTGCAGGAGTCAGTGTATGCAGGGAATTCTTGTGGCTTGGCTTGTCCCATGCAGCTCCCAAAAATGCCCAGGGCACCTCCCTTCTCCATCCGAGACCAAACCCCAACATGGTCCCCATGGTCCTCCCTGCAGCCTTCCGTGACACGGTCTGGGCTCGCAGAGGGAGGCAGTGGGTGGCTTTGGAGTGCAGAGCAGCACAAGGAGGAGAGCAGGGAGGAATGTCACCCCCGACAACAGCTGACCTGAAGCAAGGATGGAGCCATGATGAATGGTCTGGCATCTTTCCAACACTCTGGCATCTCTGTCATGATGGTCAGGGCTGCAGAACAGACCTCCAAAAACCCCCCGAGTGATGGGCAAGGCTGGGCTGTGTTGGAGGGTGTTTGTCTCTTCTCCCAAGGACAGAATGAGAGGAAACAGCCTCAAATTGTGCCAGGGGAGGTTGAGGTTGAATCTGGGGAACAATTTCTTCCCCAAAGGGCTGTGGGGCATTGGAACAGGCTGCCCAGGGCAGTGCTGGAGTCACCATCCCTGGAGGTGATGCACCAGTTTCTGTGGGCGAAGTGAATTGTCCCCGCTTTTTGATGCAGATATTCTAGGAAACATGCGTGTATGACATTCTGGTCATTCTCCATCCATTGCCATCATGTGCCTTCCAGGCAAAAGGTCCTTCTGCTAATCTTCTGAGTCGCTGCTTTGAGGTTCTCTACAGAGTCCTTTGGTCAGGGGGAAGGAAAAGAGAGCTCATATCCTGTTCTCTATAGTTTCTGGTATCTTATCGTTATATAATATGCCATGTCAGGGTGCTGCTCTCATCGAGGTTCCGGGCACTGCCCTTCATGGCACCCTTGACACAGCACTTCTTCCATTGTGTCATGTCTTTCAGCAACGCTTCCGGCGTGTTCCATCCTCGCTCACTGTCTCCCTCTATAAAATGGGATGAACCGGGGGACCCCACAGCAGGCACAGCAAGGAGCTCTGGTGCAGTCCAGCCTGACTCCTGCGGTTCATCTCCACCCAACGGGAGCATGGAGACCTCCAGAGCTGCCCTTGCTGTGCTTTTTGTGGCTGTCCTCTGCTACCAGGTCTCCTCTTCTCCAAGTGAGTCCAAGCTCTCCTCTCCGAGGAACTCTCTCCTCTTTCTTTCTGCTGTATAAGGTCTAGTAATGCCTGGCGGCTCTTCCCTCTGAGCATCGGCTGTGGGAAGGAGAGGCACGTCTTGCTGCTCGCTGGCTTCCTGAGGGAAGGATGGCAGCGGTGGGCGCCCATGGTGGGAGCAGCACCTTCCCCAGCAGGGATATTCTGGTCTTCTGACCTTCCTTCTCCCTGCTGGTGTTTTTTCTGGCCTGGTTTAATCAGAAAACTTCTCTTCCAGGTTCTGTCAACTTGTCTGGTCGCTGCTGTGTTCGATACAGCGCCAAAGCATTTCCCTTGAGCCGTGTGGTGATGTATGAGCACACGGGCAGCCACTGCTCCCAGCCTGCTGTGATGTGAGTAGATCTGCCCAAATCCTGGGGGTGCTGCTCGACCGAAGGGTGGCAGCACCAGGAAACCCCATGTCACCCCCATCCTGGCAAGGGAAGGCACCAGGCTGGGCTCTCCTGGGTTAGAACAGCCTGGAAACATCTGAGAGGCCAATCTGACACCTCAGGCAGCCGGTTTCTGGACCCCTGTACTAGAGCTGAGCCGAAAGAGCTTCTGCTGGTCACCACCTCATCGGCAGAGAGCGGGACCCAGGCAGGACGGTGTCCTGGCTGCAGTGGGCATGCCGGGGATGAAGTCCCTAAGTGGCAGAGAACAGGACCCCTGCAATGACACTGAGCCAGCCTCTCACCCCGTGTTTCCCTGCAGCTATAGGAGGGTCTGGTTTGGTGGGTTCACCACGGCAAGGAGCAGGTGGTCTCCTCTCCTCAACTGGATTTCTTTCTGCAGATTTTCCACAGTCACAGGCAAGATGGTCTGTGGCAAACCCAGTGATAAGTGGGTCCAGGACATCGTGAATCACCAGAAGGACAAGGCAGGCAGTGGATGAGCAATGCCCTGCTCCCTCCAACGTGAGCTCTGCAAGGACCTTCTCTCGTGGGCACCTCCAAGACACAACCTTCTTTTCCTACTACCCATGATTTTGGCACACTATTTAGTACACTATTTAGCTCTTTTATTTGAGCTTACGCGAAGATGTTTTTAATTTATTTGGCATTTTCAGTGAAACTTTTCATTCTAATTTGTACTGATTGTCTTGAAGTTATTTTTGTATAATAAAAAGGAGCAAAACCTGCAGCTTCTCCCACTGGCTCTTGAGATGCTTCAGAGGCCGTGGTGGGCGGCGGAGGCTGGGGAGGGGTCGGGGCTGGCACTGGGTGGGTGTATGGGTGGCCCTGGCTGTCCCCAGCCCCTCCGTGCCGCACCCCCGGTGCTCCCCTGCCCGCTCCCGGGGCCGTGGGCAGCTGCCCGCGCCCTGCCAGCCCTGCCCACCTCACGGCTCTGCTCCGGGTGGGTGTCACGGGGACGTTTCGGCGTGGTGTGGTCACTGAGCTCAGGCACCGGGCAGGCAGCGCCGGGGCTCCCGCTGCAACCGGGGGCTGCTCGGCTCAGCCACACCAGAGACAACCCCCTCTCCTCTGCCAGCCCAGTGCCCGGGGTTATCTGCTGCCACAGATTATTTCTGGCACTTCCTAATTTGTCCCGCTCTCCCAGACAGGTTTTTCTTTCACTTTGGCCCGCGGGCTCAGAGGAAGCGCAGCCCTTAGGGCTGGTGCAGCTGTCCCGGCCACGCTCCTCCCCCGGGCGGCTTCTCCTCGGGCTCTCATGGCGCTGCCTCGCTGGGAGCCGGCCCGCAAGCCTGCCCGCAAAACCTGCCCGTGAGCCTGCCCTTGAACCGGCCTGCGAGCCCGCCTCTACTGGCTGACCCCGGGGAAGCAATCGCCCGGCCAGGCCGCGGTGGCCACCATGTCGCTGGCGGGGGCCCTGGAGCGGCTGCAGGAGGAGGCCATCTGCCCCATCTGCCTGGAGTACATGAACGAGCCCGTCAGCGTCGACTGCGGCCACAACTTCTGCCGGGGCTGCATCGCCAAGCACTGCCAGGAGAAGGGTCTGTGGGCCGACGGGCCGTTCTCCTGCCCGCAGTGCCGGGCCTCCTGCCACCGCAGCGGCTTCCGACCCAACCGCCAGCTGGCCAACATCGTGGAGAGCATCCGGCAGCTGGGGCTGCGAGGCGGCGCGGGGACGGAGCCGGGGACCCCGCTCTGTGCCCAGCACGACGAGCGCCTCAAGCTCTTCTGCGAGGAGGACGAGGAGGCCATCTGCGTGGTGTGCCGGGAGTCCCTGCACCACCGCCCGCACACCGTCTACCCCATCGAGGAGGCTGCGCAGGTGTACAAGGTAGGGGAGGCTGGGGGTGCCGGGGTCCCTGTCCTGCCCTGGAGCACCCTGGGCACGGCGGTGCCGGGAGATCGGGTGCCGGGACGCCACTGCCCCGCTCCCAACAGCCCCGGAAAGCAGAGGAGGGGGTGGCAGAGAGTGGCAGCCATTGCAGTGACCCTCTGGCTCCCTAATTGTGGAGTTACCCAGGCGCACCCCCATCCTGCTGGGTGCACAGCAACAGCCTGGCTCCCCGCCCCCTGTGGCCCCCCTGGAGAAGGGGGACGGTGGGTGCTGCCCTGGGGATGTTTTGCCCAGTGGAGGGGTTCACCTAAACCCCGTGTCCCAACGATGCTCCCGGCAGCACATCGCCGGCCGCCCCGTGCCCTGGTGTTGAGGGGACGCATCGCTTTGCTCTCCAAAACCTAAACACTGTGAAAACTACAGAGAAAACCGGAGGAGTGCGGAGAGGGTTAACGCTGCGAGGGGAGCGAGGAGCGCAGCTGCTAGGCTCGGGTGCCAGGGCTGGCACCGCCTGGCACGGGTGACCGTCCCCTGGCCGCCCGCTGGCACCGGCCGGCCCGGCACAGGGGACCCGGCCCAACTGCGGCGCTCGGCGGGTGCTGCTGGGGCGAGCTGAGCCTGTTCCTTCGATTTTCAGGTCAAACTCCAGAAATCCCTGGAGCACCTTTCGAAGGAAGTGGAGGATGTGAAGAAGCGTGAGTCAGCGGAAAGGGTGAAAACCCAGGAGTGCAAGGCAGGTGCCTGGCTTAATTCTTAAAGAATGAGCTTCAGAGATATCGGCAATTAAAAAAAAAACAAACAACAACCCCGAATCATCTTGTCTGAGGTCATGAATTTGGCATAGCCCTCAGGATGTTCATGTCCTGTGCTGTATGGAGAACCCGTGCTGAAAATCAGGCTCAGTGACTGGTGTAGCTGTATAAAAGAATGGGAGAGCTTTGCAAAGATCGGCATGCCGGCTTCCCCGAAATCACGGGCGTTTGTGTGCCGGTTAAACAAATAGATATTGGATATTTTTTATTTGCCTTGTGTTTTACAACCTGTGTTTAGTTACAAGCCAGACATGAGCCATATGGTGAGTTCTGCCCCACAGCAATAGGGACTAGGAATGTTTTAATTAAAAAAGAAGAAAAGCTGAATTACTGCACCTCTGCCTGACTCCAGGCAATCCCGGGGAGAGTAGAAACAGCTGCATTTCATGTCCCTCCAGGCTGGAAGCTGGAAAGTAAAAGTAACTGCAGGAAAGGAAACGAAACTACTGGGCTGAGTTATCCAGCCCCCAGCTAGAGCTGATGATTAATCAGCCTTGGCATGAGAACAGGTTTCTCTGCGCTCCCCTAGGTATTTGCTGCAGGCTGGACAAGTGGGTGGCAGGCTTTTGGGGTGCTCCTGTGTACTCACGATCCCCCGCAGGGCTGGGATGGGGCTGGGGGTGGTGACAGATCGTGTCATTCTCCCCCGCACGCCTGGGTCGGGGCGCGGGGCTGCGGCTCCGCTGCCTCCGGCTTCCCCCGGCCTGGCGCTTTTTGACTAAAAACAAAATGAAGTCCCTTAGCGAGCGGTGGGGGAAACGGCTGTGATCGTCCAGCCTTATCAACCCTTAATCACTCAGGTCCAAGAAATCACGTGCTTGGACAGAAAAGCAGACGCAATTCAGTTTCTTTTTGTTTATCTTCTGCGTTGTGAGGTTTTATGGCCCTATCTAACCGCAGCTTGTTTTCCTGGAGCTTCACGTTTCAATCAAAGTGCCAATATTTAGGGCTGAGGTGAAAAACCCTCAAGCATGGCAGGCCCTGCCTGTTGCTGGCTGTGGTGAGAGCTCTCGGACACCCGCGGGGCCCCCGCTCCCCGTTTCCATCTCTCCCCATCCCTTTGCTGCGGGTTCTCCCAGGGTTTCCTCTGGGCTGTCTGAGCAGCGGGTTAGCCTGGGTCTGCCTGGAGGGACAAGTCGCACCACATCTAATAAAAACCCACCCCAGCGCCTGATGGCATCTCCTTGCAGCCCATCATTAGCCATCTGAGGTGCAGCTGAGCAGAAGTGCCCTGGGCAAGGTCCTACAGCTGGTAAACAGAGGATGTGGAGTGGGACGCGGGCGAGGTGACAGCGCAGCAGTGAGCCTCTGGCTGTGTGTTTTAAATAGATGTGCTTATCAAAAAAATGCGGTGGTTTCCCAAAGCCTGATGCCGGGCATGGATGCTGGAGCATCCGGCTCCGTCTCAGCTGCCTGGCTAACGTTGCCCCTTTTCACCCCATCTATCTTTTCATCCTAAGGAGACGGTGAAGAAAAAGCGGGAGAGGATTGTGAGTGAGTTCGGGAAGCTGCATCGGCTGCTGGCCGATGAGGAGAAGCTGCTGCTTCAGAAGCTGGAGGAGGAGGAGAAGCGGATTCTGCTGATGATCAATGAAAACCTGGCCAGGCTGGTGGAGCAGAAGTTCTTGCTGGAGGAGTTGATCCTGGAGATAAAGGAGAAGACGCAGCAGCCGGCTGACGGGCTGCTTAAGGTCAGGCTAAGCCACCAGCTCCCCTAACTCAGCCTCCAAGCCTTTCCATCTGGGCAGGTGGCCGGAGCCGGGCTGGCTGGTGGGCACAAGGCGTTGGAGCCCCACACCCAAAATGGTTTTTCGCTTCTCCCTCTAGGACATGAAAAGCATCATGAGCAGGTGGGTACCTGTGCCTGTTCCTCCTACTATCCTGGCTGCCTCCAGGCTCCAAGATGTTCGTGTCTGCTCCACACCAGCCACCCCGTCCTCCCTGCCCAGAGCCTGTTTTGGTCCTTCCTGGGACTGACAAAGGGACTGAGACCAGTAGTGGCTGGAGAAGAGATTCCATCCTCCTCTTCCAGGACCCCAGAGCCAAAGTCTGTCCCCATCTTTCTTATGGCAGCTTTTAAGTCCAGAAAGACCACACTAAGGTCTCCCTGGAGCTTCTCTTCTCCAGCTGAACAGCCCAGCTCTCTCAGCCTGTCCTCCCAGCAGAGCTGTTCCAGCCTCGGGTCATTTCGGTGGCTCCTCTGGCCCCTCTCCATGCTGACCTGGCCTTGCTCCCTCCTTCCCAGGGACTGGCACCACTGCTCCCACATTGTTTAGCTCTGGTCTCATTGGGGTTGCTGATAAGCCAGCGCTTATCTCTGGTGCTCTTCACAGAGCTCAAGGGAGGGAGTGCACCTGTGCAGCAACAGAAAGGCTTTAACTCCCCGCAGCAGGAGACCGGCTGTGCTGTGGGCTCTGGGTACAGCCCATGGGCATCGCTCTCCTTACAGGTGTGAGGGGGTGAAGTTCCAGGCCCCCAAGGCTGTGTCTGTGACCCTGAAGGAAGACTACAGCATCCCCGAGCGCTGCCTGGGCATGAGGGACATGCTGAAGAACTTCAAAGGTAAGGGGGCTGCTTTTGTGCCAGCTCCTGGCCTCTGGTCTGGTTTCATGGTGGAGAAACTTTCCTTCTTCTGGTCTTGGATGGGTTGTGAGCTGACCCTGAAGCCCAGGAGGTCACTCAGGAGTTCCAGGCTCTGTGTTACCCTTGAACTCTTGCTTTTGGTGTTGACTGCTCCCAAAGCTGTGCCGGGGGCTGCAGAGCCGCCTTCATTCTGATCCTGCTCTGCAGTCAAATGCCAAATATTTTGCTGTGGTTTGTGGTTGTCATGATTTTCTGTATTGTGAAAAACCAGGGGCACACACAAATAAATATGACAGGTAGGAAGATCTGGAAGAGACTGGCACCCAGGTCGCAGGCACCTGCTTGTGTCCACACCTGCAGACCGCTGATCTGTCCTTCCACCCTTCTCTCGCTCCAGTGGACGTGACGCTGGACCCCGAGACGGCGCACCCCGAGCTCACCCTGTCCGAGGACCGCAAGAGTGTGCGGCGTGGCAGCAAGAAGCTGCTTCTGTCCCTCTTTGAGAATCCCAGGAGGTTCAGCACCGCTCCAGCGGTGCTGGGGAGTCAGGTCTTCTTCTCGGGCCGCAGCTACTGGGAGGTGCAGGTGGGAGACAAGCCCGAGTGGGGCTTGGGGCTGTGCCGGGAGTCCGCCACCCGGAAAGGCAACGTCCTCTTCTCCCCAAACAATGGCTACTGGGTGCTGCGGCTGCAAAACAATGGCAACTACGAGGCCCTCACGTCACCCGTCTCCCCTCTGACCCTGAGCGTGAGACCCCGGCGCATCGGGATCTTCCTGGACTATGAGGCAGGAGAAATCTCCTTTTACAATGTGAGCGACCGCTCCCACATTTACACCTTCACTGACAAGTTTTCAGGGAACCTTCGGCCTCTCTTCTTCCTGGGTGCCTTTTTGGGGGGCAGAAATGCAGAGCCGTTGGTGATCTCCTGGGTCAGGGACACGCAGGGAACTGGGTGCATTGTCCTGTGACAGCGGCTGCCCTGGTGGGCAAAGACCTGGGAGCACAACCAACTCCACCCGTGAAGGGGACAGCATCATGGAAACAGCTGTGTGCCTTGGTGAGCATCATGGCAGGGTCCCCCTGTGCTCCTGGGGTGACCTGCCAAGTGTGACACCACCCCATGCCCTGCCTGTGCAGTGGGGACATGCCATAACCCACTGCACCACCAGTGGGGACCCCGCTGACCACCACTGTCCTGCCACTCATCTCACGGGTTGCTGGAGAAGGGTGGGCACCCAGCCTGCTGCATAGTGCTGATTTTGGTGTGAATTGTACTGGAACAAAGCAATAAAGGGTTGATTTGGGCAGCCTTGTGTGATTAGCAGTGTGGTTTTGTGGTGCGGCCATCCCTGCCCATTAGCCTCAGCTAATCCATAGCATCTCAGAGGGCAAAGGGTGCTGCTGCACCTGGTCCTCTCCAGCACAGAGAGGGTCCTCGAGGGATCCTGTTGTGCCATCAGTGGGACACCGCAGCAAGCCGGGCACCGCCAGGCAGGGACTCGGTGGTGGCAGCTGCCTGTGTGGTTGACCACACTTCCGCCGGGTGGTGCTAGGTGAGGGCAAGGGGACATCTGTAGGGGTGTGGGTGCTGCAGAGCTGGTGACTCCTGGGCTGTTCTTTCTTGTCCCCTGGGGGATCTGTGCGTAGACAAGGCTCTTAGGGACATGGGTTAGTGACATTGTTGGGTTAATGGCTGGACTTGATGATCTTGAAGGCCTTTTCCAGCTAAAGTGATTCTATGAATCCGTGGTCACCTTCAGGCTTGGCAGGTCCAGCCTCTCCACCTCTCCTCACAAGCCCCATGGGTGGGAGATCTCCAAGCATTGCACACCCAGGACAGGGGCACTTCAGGGCCTGCAAAAAACAGGGAAAGAAAAAGTCCCCGGCATTTGCTGATGTCTCAAAAGGTCACCTTCGATCTCTCCATCCTCTGGGACATCCCTTCTCCTCAGGCCGTACCGCTGCCCCAGCCTCTTGCCTCAACAGCTGGCCACCGTGTCGCTGGAGGAAAAGCTCTCAGGTCTTTAGGCTCAGCACTGGCATCAGCCAGTCCTACTCAGCACAGCTTCTCTGGAGATGCCCCAAATGGTGCTTTAGGAATCTCCTAGTGAAAAATTACGCTGGACCTGAGACAGTGGTTCCTCTCACCTGAGTTTTGTTGTGTTTTGTGGAGTCCCACTCTCCTCCTGCCAGCTGCAGGGTCTTTATTTTGGAGGCTGCATGGCAGAGAGGACAGACCAGCCAGAAGAGCCGGGTCCCAGCTTTGCCATGTCCCAGGAAGGAGAAGGTCAACGGGTCTTGGTGGGTGCTGCAGATCGTTGACCTCCATGGAGATCATGCAGAGGCAGTTTATGGAGCCTGAGAAGATAAGAAAGGAGATGAAGAAAGGACATGAACTTTGAGGTCTTGACAGAGGGCTGGAAGCAGAGGCAGTTGTGGGGCGGACTGGTGAGGACAGCCTTGAAAACCTGTTGTGCAGGGTGACAGCTGGGGACGGACCAGGATAAATGTCACTGAATGGGGCGGGAGGCGGTGGTGGGATGGAAACTGTCCAGGAGGCAAGAGCGATCTGACCGCAGGGAGGTGACAGACGAGTGGCACTTGCTGCAGCGCCCGAGGCACAAGAGCGTTTCCAGAAGAGGTGGGAGGAAGTGCAACAGTTCAGAGATCTTGCAAACTGGGAGAAGACATGAATGAGCAGAAAGGATGTGAACTCACCCCCATGCACCAGCCAAAGCGTTCCTAGAAATCATGAATCTGCCTCTCTCAGGAAGGAGACTAAAGGTTGAAGGCATGAGATAGCCCTGAATATGCTATAAAATTGTCCATCTGGTGAACTGTCCACATCACCTGCAACTATGAAACTGCTTGAGGCAGATCCCAGTCTGCCCTGAGATGCCCAGACTGGTTGGCAACGGACGAGAGAAAAGCCAGGAGCACTGGGACCTGCTGACTTAGAGCTAAAGCTGTTCCAAAAGCTGTTTGCAAACAAGATTTCTGTTTAAGTCATGACAAACCAAGCTTGCCCCTCTCCCCAGTGGAAATGCATTTATTGCCTGGCTCTGTCCTCAACACAGACGCTTCCCAGCAAGGACCAGGTCCTGCTGGGACCATCCACCTCAGCCGTGAGGGATGTCTGCCGGCACAGCGCGGTCTGTCCCAAGAACCTGGGTCTTCCTGCGAACTCTCCTGCCCCAAGCAAGCTGGTGACCCTCACATGGCTTCATAAGGTTATTTATTGAGAAAGAGACTGACCTATATGTACCAAGCTCATCACAGTCACTCCATTTCCACTTGATTTCTTTATGTTAAAGGAAGATGAGCATATACATGGCTGAGGGATATGGGGGGTTCAGCTGGAGAACAGGAGCTGAGGGGAGACCTTCTGATCTCTGAACTGCCTGAAAGGAGCTTGGAGCCAGGGGGGTCGGGCTCTGCTCCCCAGGAACAAGCGCCAGGAGCAGAGGAAACGGCCTCAGGTTGCGCCAGGGGAGGGTGAGGTTGGATCTGGGAACAATTTCTTCCCCAAAGGGCTGTGGGGCATTGGAACAGGCTGCCCAGGGCAGTGCTGGAGTCACCATCCCTGGAGGGCTGGACAGACGGACATGGGGTTCCCAGGATATGGGGCAGTGCCAGGGGTGGGTTATGGTTGGACTCCATGATCTTGAGGGTCTTTCCAACCAAAATGAATCTATGATTCTATACATTTTGCAGGGACGTTTTGGGTTGAGACAGTCTCTTGCTGTGGTGGGTCCCAGGACTGGTCTTCTCAAGGTTTTACTGATGTCAGTGATCCCTGGGGATGCCAGCTCTGGCAGAATGGCCATGGGCTGGGGTTGGGTGATCAGCCAGTTGTTGTTCTGAGAAATCAGTAGATTAATGTCCCATTTTTAGGCTTTGGATCCTTAGCCTTTTTGGTCACCCAGAGGAACTGATAAGATCCCTGATAAGACTTTCCACAGCAAAACTTACAGTTTTGCGGTTTTAGAAATGTGCTTTCTCAACATACATTATAGTTTTTCTTTCTCTTCTAGTGTAGTGGAAAATGCTTTGTCGTCTTAGAGGGATGTGAGTCGTTGTCTGCATCTTTCTAAGAACTGAGCAGAAATGTTCTTTTGGGTCTTCACTGGCACTTCTGCCTTCTGTTGTCTGTTACAGGGGAGGTGACAGCCAGGAGCGATTTCTGGCATAATACTCTGTGTATTCCTCAGCCCTGGAAGTCTGGGTTTATTGCTACTTTAGGGAAAAAAAATCTTTTGTATGCAGCATGCAAATCCATCCACTTTTACACGCCTTTTTGGGTTCCAGACTCCCAGAAGAGACCATCTCCCGTCTTGGTGTCTCTGGGAAGAGCCATTTCAGCTGGAGGATGGAGCCCCCCCTCTCTGGCCCCTGGGATGCAGGGGAGGCACAGAGCCGGCACTGCTGAGCACACGGGCGTTTTCCATTCAGGGTGTCTAGTTCCTCTCTGAAAAAGTGGAGATGTAAAAGCTGTCAGACCATGAACCTCGATTGCCTTCAATTCGTAATCAGCACAGCTCAACTCCTTTTTCTGTGCGATGCCAGACTGTGATCCCCAACTCCCGTGGCTGTCATTATACCTCAAAATGCCTACAGACACACCAGGGTGATATAAACAACACATATATAGAGACGTGCATGTGTATTATAATAATGATGTTATTCTTATCACAGTAATGATTTTATTTTTTTTCACAGTTAGGATTTCCCGGGGCTTTCATTAAAAATATTTACTTCTATACACATGCACAAAATATTCAGTAAGTACCACAGTCTGTTTTCAGGATGAATCTCTCTTTTAGTAGTTTACAAATTCTGAAACCCTTGACACCATTGCTCTTGTCATGGCCTAAATCCAGAGGAAAACCCCTGCAAGACACCTTCCTCTTGGGTCCCATCTGCTGCCTCGGGCTCAGCGCCCTTCTTGTGTTCACCTGCCCCGTCTCCAGCGGGTGCTCCCTGACCGTCCTGTGAGGCTGTTTCTGGGAGGGATGAGCATCATGATCAGCCCCTGAGACCCACACACCAGCACCAGGTTATCCAAGGGCTGTATGGTGTGGGAGTTTTCTTGCCTCAACTCTGGCAACAACATCAGTCCCAAATAGCTGCACCAATGTACATGGACACCTCAGATCCGGAGGTCAGTTTTGGGCCCCTCACACCAGGAAAGGCCTTGAGGTGCTGGAGCAAGTGGAGAGAAGGGAACGGAGCTGGTGAGGGGCTGGAGCACAAGTGTGATGGAGCGGCTGAGGGACCTGGGGGGTTCAGCTGGAGAACAGGAGCTGAGGGGAGACCTTCTGACCTCTGAACTGCCTGAAAGGAGCTTGGAGCCAGGGGGGTCGGGCTCTGCTCCCCAGGAACAAGCGCCAGGAGCAGAGGAAACGGCCTCAAGTTGCGCCAGGGGAGGGTGAGGTTGGATCTGGGAACAATTTCTTCCCCAAAGGGCTGTGGGGCATTGGAACAGGCTGCCCAGGGCAGTGCTGGAGTCACCATCCCTGGAGGGCTGGACAGACGGACATGAGGTTCTCAGGACATGGGGCAGTGCCAGGGGTGGGTTATGGTTGGACTTGATGATGTTGAGGGTCTTTCCCAACCAAAATTATTCTATAATGCTATGATTCTATGATATGGCAAATATATCCCCAGCTCTGGGCAGGGTAATTCCTGGGTACAGGTATGGGCTCATGGTGACGTGGGCACTACAAGCCCCTGCCTTTCCGTCTGTGCTCTGGGCCACCTTCCTGCACTACTCTTCCTCATCCTTCTTTGTAAAACGTGGTGTGAAGATGACCACGGCTGCCTTCTTCATGATCACACTGCTGTTTGCAGGACTTGCGGGCAGCTGTCAGCTTTCAAAAAGCTGCTGGCTGCCTTTGCCTTGCTCGTGCGAGCTGTGTTCACAGCTCCGTGCCCGGGGGTGTGGATTGATGAGCACGCTGTGTTCCTCAGATGCACTTTGAGGGCTCCTCTGAGCTGTCACGCGTAGGTGGGTGTAAGATCAAGAAAGACGTGAGCAATTCAGGGCTCCCTGCAAGCTCTTGGAATAGCGGTGAGGAGTCAGCTGAGGTACCCGGAGTAGGTGTCTGCTGGGGGTGGCTTGAACGTGAACCAGGTTGCTGAGCATGTTGGCACATGGGGTTGTCTGAGACAGGCTCAAACAGTGCATGGGCTGGTTGGTGCTCCCCGATGGCCCTGCGCTCTGTGTCCTTCCACAGGACACCCCAAGGCTGCAGGATTGCTGCCAGTGCCAGAGGGACAGGTGGGGCTCATATCCAAGAGGGACTGGGGAGGTTCAAACCATTTTAGGGTGACCCCATTGCTCCCCACTCCTGTCCCAGCTCCTGCTGTTCCCTGTAACAAGGTCAGCTCTGGGCACTCAGCTTTGTGTCAGTCTGTCCTCAGGGTGAAGCTACTGGGCTCTGACACTCAGATACGGGGCTGGGTGGCTCCCACGGCCAAGGTGCAGCAGGTCTCTGCCCTGAGCCTTTTCGTTGGGCTGCCCTATGGGCACCAAGGGTCCAGGCAGGACGAACCCAAACCCTCGTTGTTCATCCAACAGCACCAGTCCAGAGCCGATCAGAGTAACTTAAAGGCCATCAGGTGTGTCTGCTCCATCTCCTGCATCTCTGGTGGGACACCAGATGTCTCCTTGCAGGGACAGACCCTGCCCTGGGGCTGGGCCCTGGCAGGGACATTGCAAGGGACATTTCTTCTCTGGACAGGTGTCTCCAGAGATGGGCTGGTCTTGGAGGCACAGAGTAAAAACACCTGTGCTCAGAAGAGGGACACACCTGCTAAGCCTCATGTCCCAGCTAAATGAAAGCTTGATGAAATAGTTCTAAAAATGTTGTAGTGAAACCTATATTTACCCATCCTCAGCTCTGGGAAGAGCTGATCCCTTTTAGCTGCAGTTCTCAGGAAACTTTCCCTGAAACAGCCGGCATGTAAGATTTCAACCCCTAAAGGTTTTAATTGACTATAATGAGGCCAGTGATGTAATTTAACTAGCTGCCAGTAGTCATGAGTACAGATTAAATACTTTATACAAAGAGTGAGCCAAGCTACCTGAATGTAATCTGTGCCCTTTTCACACCTCCTGCTTCGTGATTTTTCCTTTCTTATTTTGCAAAGCAGGACGTTCAGATAGGGGAAGCTTGTGGGGGTTTTGACAGCATAGAAAAGGGAATAAAGAACACTATTATGATTTGAGCTACTGTTGTTGCAAAGAATTGTAATAGAGGCAAAGACAGAAAGTTCTTACAAAAATATTTATTTCTTGAAATATGAATAATATATTACATCAAAATTATAATTAATTAAATACGGAAAATATAACCTAAGCATGAACCTTCATTTAAAAAAATAGATCTATTAAATAATATACTTATTTGTCTAGAGCAGAGTTATTGCACCTGATCCCACCCCTATAAAAAATTAAATAGCAAAACATTAAAGTCAGATTTTGGTACATTTTCAGTTTCTTAACTAGCTTTCAATGACACGGGAGCATTCCTGACGCAGCCGGCCGGGCCTCGCCAGCAGACGTGGGTGTCAGGGTCTGTCCCGGGACCTCAGTTCAGCTCCAGGTCGCTCATGTACTCCTTCACCCAGTCCTCCTCAGGGCTGGCACAGACTTCGCGACCCTTCCTTGTGACAAACCTGTGGGATGTAGAGAGGTAAGATTTTGGTGGGAGAGCAATGGGTGGAGGGGAACCCTGCCCCAAGCCCAGCCTCTCCCGAGGACCAGCAGAATTTGGACATGCAGCACATCATGCCCATCGTGTCAGCAGTGGTGGAGCAGGACCGTGGAGCATCACCATGCACCTCGTGTCCCACACACCTCCCATCCCCCGGGACCAGCCTCTATCCCTGTGTTTTGAAAGGGGTCTTCCTGGATCCCCAGCCCAAAGGCAGAGCCCCCCATCGGCCCGGAGGAGAGGACTTACACGACGCCCGGCTTGGAGCACTGGCTGCTGGTCTCGTAGTATTCCACCACGAAGCTGCGGGGCAGCTGCCGGGAGGTGTAGGAGAAGCAGCAGGAGATCGGTGGGTCAGAACCAACTGTGAAGAGCAAAGATGGTCATCAGCAGTGGTGAGGGATGGGGAGCAGGGCAGGGAGATGTGATCACAGACCTCGGGACAGGGAGGTGGAACTGCAGACCCCTGGTCTGGGGACGAGGGAGGATGTAGAGGAGGAAGAGAAGAGGGTTTTTTTTCATTCTCCCTTCAATTCTTTTTCTTCTGGGCCCAACAGCCCTGGAGCACCTGCCAGAGTGTGGTCTGACCCAGGGGTGGACGGGTTGGCAGAAGGGACCCCATTCCAGCAGCGACATCTCTCCTGTCCCCATTTAGAGAGGACAGGGATATCCCAGACTTACGTGGTGCAGAGGAGGTCTGGTAGCAGAAGGCGGCGATGAGAAGGGTGAGGGCAGCCACAGAGACCTTCATGTCAGCTGAGAAGTGGTGGCCGGAGCTGGAGCAGGCAAGTGAAGCTTGAAAGTCTCTGTTCTGTGTGATGCTGAGACAGGCAGCAACTCCCCTATTTATGGGGTGAGGAGGTCCGTGCAGCGGCTTGTGTAGGCATGATGGAATTTCCCCCAGAGAAGAAGCTGCTGGTGGTGGAGTCTCGTGATGGAACAGAGCAGCAGCTTCAGCCGGAAGAGTGAAGCTCCCCCTTGATTCAGAGCCTCCTCGGTGAAACAGGATATGAAACAACCATCACTACTTCTGCCTCTTTCTTGCATGTCCCTTAGTAAGAAGTTCCTTGTGGAGGTTCCTGCATTGGTCAACAGGCCTCTGTTACCCAACCTGCCCAAGCAATTTGGAGGTGAGAGTGCATCCTTCCAAGAGCTGTGCCAAGGGGCTGAAGAGCACAGGTGGGACAAAGCCGGTGAGGGAGAGGGGGGTTGAGGTCTCCTCTACCCCGGACTGTCTCCCTCCCACACCTGGACAGCCCGTGCTGCCCCAGTAGCAGGGGTTGGGAGCCATCACCAGTGGGCTCCATGTCCTGCACATGCTTCTGAGGGGACTCATGGCATGTCCTGCAGCTGTGACAGCACTGCAGGCACAGCACAGGTTCTGGTGGGCATGAAGTAAGAGTCCCAGAAGCCGAACCACTTGAATTCCCTCCTCAGTTTAAGGGAAGAGAGAGATGAGATGATAGGACATTATGTCCTAGAGATTTCTGCCATACTCCAGGAGACCCTAAATGACCAATTTAGGTCAGACACTTGAATTTCAATGGCTACTGATAGATGAGGTGAGGTCTACAATTGCTGGACATGGAGATGCAGAGGGCCAAAAGAAGCATGGAGATGTTGGCTGTGACCCTGAAGATGAGGCAGGAGGGGCTGCAGGAGCAGGATGAGGAAGAAGACACTGCTTTTGAAGATCAGGAGCAGATTACCTGTGAGGCAAGGGCAGAAACTGGGATTTCTGGCAAAAGCAGAAAAGGTAAAATTGTAGTGACAATATTGTATGACAGAGAGTAAAAGCTCACAGCTCTCTGAGGGCTGGGCAAGGTCTGCGACCAGGGATGGCTCCCTGGGAAGAAGTCAGCAGCCTAAGTACAGACTGCCATGGAGGTCTATCAAACTCATCCCCAAGGAGGAGAGGGAAGGCCTGACAGGGAGGTGATGAATGCTCTGGGAAATGCTGAGTGTGGTCCATCCATAATGAGATGTTTCTAGAAGGACATTCTAGAAGAATAGGGAAGCACATGCATTTCTGGGAAATATCTTCATTTCATTATGTTCAAGGGATCACTGAGTGGTGATGTCTTGGCAGATGCTGCCTGAAAGTCAGTGGAAGGATTATAACATGAAGTGGAGAAACCCAACCGCACCACTGGCACCTCTGCACCAACCACAGCCCTGGGTGCTGACTCACCCTGTTTCTATTAAAGGATCTTGCTGTAAACCCAGGCACCTTCTATAAATAATGCAGTGTTTTCCAAATCTCACTCCAACACGGTGTACACAGCCTCCACCACCTGTGGGCTGCCCTGCCCATCCTTCTACCAGCCATGGCAGGTCAGCTCCACACAGGTTAACTGCTCTGCCCACGCAGGCAGAGAGAGGTCTGGGGGACAAGACAGGCAGGGACTTCCACAGAAGAAGTCACAGAGGTGAGGCACTGGCTGGGAAGGACAGATCTACCCCATGGAGCAAATGTGGCTTTGCCAAGCAGAGCATCACCTCCTTCCTGGCCCTGTCATGACCAAACTGGTCCCCTCTCCATCCATCCTTTGGTCACCTGCAGAGAGAGGTACCTCGCAGGCTCACCCATCAGTTCAGACCCCACTGCCCCCTCCACTTGCCAACTTCCTTGTCCCCATATGGTGAAGGGCCTGGAGCACAAGTGTGATGGAGCGGCTGAGGGACCTGGGGGTTCAGCTGGAGAACAGGAGCTGAGGGGAGACCTTCTGATCTCTGACCTGCCGGAAAGGAGCTTGGAGCCAGGGGGGTCGGGCTCTGCTCCCCAGGAACAAGCGCCAGGAGCAGAGGAAACGGCCTCAAGTTGCACCAGGGGAGGGTGAGGTTGGATCTGGGGAACAATTTCTTCCCCAAAGGGCTGTGGGGCATTGGAACAGGCTGCCCAGGGCAGTGCTGGAGTCACCATCCCTGGAGGGTTGGACAGACAGAGATGAGGGGTGCCAGGGGTGGGTTATGATTGGACTCGACGATCTTGAGGGTCTTTTCCAACTAAAATGATTCAGTGGTTCTATAATTCTCTGTATCATGGGAGGATGAGGAGAGCCTGCCCCTGCAGGCAGGGCGTCCAGCCAGGCAGGAGGTGGGAACCCAGCGTTCAGCCCGACGCCAGCTGGACCAGATATCAGCTCTGAGCTCGTGTCGGCTCACTTGGCTCCTCTCTCAAGGAGTGCGACTTGTCTGTGTACGTAAGAGCGTGGTTTGCCTCTGAGCTGTTCCCTGTGATTGTATCTTCAAGCATTCACGGGTCATGTCTTGAGATCTGCCACCTACAGCCATCTGGTCCTGTCCTGCTCCCAAGGCACACGCTGTGGGTAGGGCAGGCAGGAGAAATACCATTTATGGTGCAGAAATGTTTTGAGAAAAAACAAGTTTCATTAAAACACAAGAATTAGTTGGAAATCTGCATTGATTATTCAGATGTTTTCAATGAGACATTTTTCCACTTCAGGCAGTTGAAAACCTCCATTTATACTTTTCTCAGCAAGCAGATGCCAAATCATTTTGGACTATCAGGGACTGTTTTGTAATTAATAAAAAAAATTCTCAGTTTAGCTGAGTCAACTTCGGATCAGTTTAGCCCAGATAACATGTGCTACATGAGCCACGCAAGGGCTGGAACTTTTCTACTGCTGAAAACCAAATAGAACCCCAGAGTCAGGGTGTTTACTTCCCAGGAATCTGTTTTTTCCTTAGAAATCTGAGAAAAGCCCCCACTCTGCCAGCTCTTCGCAGCCTGGATCGAGGTGGGAGGCTACAGTCATAGCAGTGATGACCTGAGATGCTGTAACACACTCCTAAAAAATGTGTCCTCACCCACTATCCCACATTGCAGTCATGGTGAAACGAGAAAGTAATTTCTCCCTTTCTTCCCCCTTTTAGAAGGAGGGGAAACTGCGTCATGGATGAGGGACCATCTAATCCGGGAAGTGCTCTGAAATAGGGAGATGGCTATGGAGGAGCAGTCTGCAGCACCTCAATGGGAATTAGGTTCACAGAAAAATGGTGGTGGAAGGTGGAAGGTGGAAGGTGGAAGGTTTCCCAGCGTGGCTCCAGCCGTTGTCAGGACCCATGACCCAGCCTGTGGTGTCCCCTTGTCCCCACCGCTGGCAAACAGTGCTTGGAGTCAGCAGGACGGAGTGTCGGAACAGTCTGCTGATGTTGCACCAACTTACATACGGGGATATGGTAGAGGTTTCTGCAAAGCCTCCAAAAAATCCCAGGAGAAAGTGCTAAGAAAAGCAAATGCCCAAAATAAATGTGGTGATAGCAGAAATGGGGAAATTCTCAGTCTTGAATGAAAGGGGAACCCTGGTGAGATTGACTGATGTAAGTTGCTATTTGTAGCAGGTTTTAATGTTGAGGAGTCAGGATTTGCTCATAAAAGGAAGTACTTAAAAATGTCCTGAATTCAGGAACTGCCTCTAGGACAAGCTCCGTTTCCACCTGCAGCAGCGTCCATCCCGTCCTGCTCCGAGCTGGGGCAGCCGTGACTTTCCATAAGTGTCCAGAAATTTCACCCCCACCATTCCTGTCTTTTCTGGAGAAATGTTGGAATTTTTAAGATGACATCACATCCAGGAACTGCCTCCAATGGTAACCTGTGCCTGTGGGAGTGCCTGGGAACCATGTGTCTCCATGACCCCTTCGCGTCTCCCCAAAATCATGTCATGCCAGCAAGATGTTTGTAGCTGATAAGACAAATATATCACGTTAGAGGTTCAACCTTCCTCCAGCAAGGACATTTTCTGAAAAAATACATAAGGAATGCTACGCCTTTCTAATGGCTGATGCCTCAGATTTTTCCTGACCTTCCTTTGAAACAAAACAAACCAAAGAGGGTTAAGTGTTGTTTATTTCAAACCAAATTAAAGTGAAACAAAAATGGCTCCTTGCTTCATACCCCTCTCCATCCTTGGCATGAAAGGAAAAGAAACAGGAAAAACTTGAGTTCTAGCGATTTTTTGAGTCCTAGGAAGTGGCTGTGGAGCTGTGATCCTGGGTCAGCCCAGCTGCCAGCTCTGGGGCTGGGGCACCCCTGACCCCCACCCCTTGGCATCCCTCAAACCCTGCAAACGCCTGAGACGACCAGGCAAAGTGTTTCTGCTGGGGCTGCATCCTCCGCCCTGAAGGACAGATCACGTCACTCCGACCTTTGATGAGTCCAGAAAGAGCAGGACAGGATGGAAATTCGGAGCTCTACTAGGGTGAAAACCAAAACCAGTTTATAAACTAACCCACTGGGCCTTGTGTGCTCATCATAATCCCCGAACCCCAGGCTGGTTGGGCTGCAGGAGCTCTGCAGATCCCCAGCCCAGTCCTGCTCACGCAGGGTCACAGAGCAGATCACACAGGTGGGTCCAGGCGGTTTGAATGTCTCAGAGCAGGAGACTCCACACCCGCTCTGGGCAGCCTGGGCCAGGCTCTGGCACCTCCCAGCAAACAAGTTTCTGCTCATGTTCACATGCAGCCTCCTGTGTTTCAGTCTGTGCCCGTTGCCCCTCACCCTGGCGTTGGGCACCATGAACAGAGTCTGGTCCATCCTCTGACACCCACCCTGAGCTATTGATCCATTGATCAGATCCCTCTCAGCTTCTCTTCTCCAGCTCAACAGCCCCAGCTCTCTCAGTGTCTCCTCATCACAAAGATGCTCCAGACCCCTCAGCATCTCTGTGTCCCTCCGCTGGACTCTTTCCAGTAATTCCTTGTCCTTCTTGAACTGGGGAGCCCAGAACTGGCCCCAGAACTCCAGATGCGGCCTCACTAACAAGAAGAAAAAGCAGCAAACAAGTGGATTGTTTTCATTGTCACTAGTGCCGCTGGAGGCCAGCTCTCCAGAAAGTCTAGTGGGCTGCAGGTGGCCCACAGAGCACAGGGCGGGCGGCTGCACTGCACAGATGCTGTGGGGACAGCTGAGCATCATGTCCTTCCCCTGGTCATGGAGGGAGTTATGGCCAAGGTTAACCTTTAAACTTGTGCCAGGGCATTGCCACAGCTGGGGGACTTTCCCCATGTGTGGCCCTCAGACCTCCTGAAGATATTGTGTCCACCTGCTCGCTGGCAGGGATGTGTCTGCTGTTGGTCCCCCCCAGAACTGATGAGGGGCAGGAACCCCCCGGAGCTGTGAGCCCCTGCTCCCCCAGCAAGCTGTGAGCTCACCGGGTGCCGTGGTCATGCACAGAGACTGGCAGCAGAGCTCAGGTGTCTATGACCCTCACGATGTATTTTGGCTGCAAATCACTTCCCATGCGTGGGGGAGTATGTTGGTTAGGGTGCTCTGCAGTCCCTCTCTGAAGTGCAGGTCCCATACTGCTCCTTGTGATGCTGAGGCTTCGGACAACCCAGATGGGCTTGTGCCCTTCAAAAGGGCCATTGTCCCTTCGCCCCAGCCAGCACGGGCTCTGCCTGGCACCCGTGTCTCCTGGCGGGGGCTCAGGGAGCTCTGGCACCACTCCTGGCATGCCACAGCCCCGCCATCTCCCTGCACACCCTCCACATCCCTTGGGGTCCATGCAGAGAGGTGCAGGAGGGACCTGCTGGGGATGGTTTGCAGGTGTGAACAGGGGGGATCTGGGCTTGATCAGGCATCACATTTGTCCCAGGCTGTGAGCAGAGGGACAAGGCTGTGACCCCTGGGGCGCTGCAGGTGAAACAACCAGCATCTCCAAAACCGAGCGCCCCACACCCCAGAGCTTGCATCTGCTTGTGGGCTTATGGGCAAGAGGAGCAAACAGCTAGCAGAAGTGACAGGAATGGGATAATGTCCCTTTTCACACCCTGAGGTCCTTCTGACCCTGCTGAGGTGCCAGGGCTGGGATGGGGCAGCACTCACAGATGAGCTGCACCCCCAGGGGAAGCAGACGAGGCTTCCCCATCAGCCTGGGGACAGCTCTCACTGTTACCTGCCAGCAAAGTCCCTTCATCCCCCTGCCCTGGGCTTACGTGCTTTGTGACCTGTGGCTCTTGGCAGGGGCAGGATTTTGGCTTGGGGCCTTGAAGGAGTCCCAAAGCCTCTGAGCTAATCCTTGCCACCATCTGTCTCAGGAGATGAAGGCTCAGCACCCACTATAACCTCCTTCCCTATAGTCTTCCTCTTTGAATAATTTTAGCTTTCTTTTTCTACCCTGCCTGCACCCAAACAAATCTCGTGCCCCAGTCTGGGTGAGGCTACAATGATTAAAAAAAGGGCTCGTTTCCAGGAGTAATAAAGGAAGCTTGAGAGAGGTCAGCTTATAAACGCTTGAACTGTAGGAACTGACAGCAGAGGGCTCTGGGATTTGACAGAGAAGCAAAAACCAGTATACAGAAACAGAAAACTGAAACCAGAAACTGGCCTTGCGGGTTGGAGGGGTGCTCTGGGGACAGCCTGGTGGGAGCGGGCGGCCGGGGATGCAGCTGGGGACGGACTTGGGGATGCAGCCCGTGCCTGGGGATCGGAGCACTGCGCAGGGGTCCGGAGCTGGGGAGGGAGAGGTCGCCCCTTCCAGGAGGCTTCTCAGAACCCTCGGGAAAACAACCTCAGAGGTGACAAAGGGCAGTTTTGTGAGCACTAATGGGTTTGTACTGCAGACACAATCAAGCGACTGCAGCTGCAGCAGCTCTTGGCAGCTCCTCCTCCTCCAGTTCTGCCAAATTCATTAGCAGTAAATGACATCTCCTTTCCTTCTACTGGCCATCTCAGGGCTTCCAGATGGAGAGCAGAGCTGCCTGGTGCAGATCACATCACACCCCCATCGCGCCTTCACACCACCTCTGGGGACAAGATAGCACCGCGTGGGCCACTGGCCCTGCAGCTCGTTCCTTGCAGGTGGTAGGTTGATGAGCAGAAGCTGTGAAGTTCCCATGAGCAAAGCTGTCCCGGGCTGGTGTTAGCCACAAAGCTGCCTTTCGGCAGCCACAGCCTTCCTCACCCAGCAATGCTGCGCCGGCAGCCGGTGTTTGTCATTTCCCTGTGCACATGTGAGTTGCAAGCACGGAGGAACATCAAACTCCCACTGTTGGTTTCTGCGTGATTTATTTCCATGGCAAAAAAAGCCATAATTTGGTTTCACACTGCAGCCATTCAGCCGAAAGCTGGAGCCACTTCTTGTTCTGCTGTGCGTCTCTGCCCAGAGCTGCTCAGACTTACCCAGGGAAAGCAGTGCTGGTCCTGTCGGGGCTTGCTGTGATCCCGCTAAACCCCACTCCTTCCCTGATACCGATGTCAGGACTTACAGAGGCTTTAGCCCCAGTAAAAGCAGACCCTCGGCCACTCTGGTGGTGCCTCTGCCCATTTACAGGGTGAGCCTGCAGCCTGTCACAGCCACAGCACCGGTGTCCTGGGCTGTGACGCAGGATAAGACCATGCAGGGAAGCAGGAGTGTAAAGATCCTCCCTGGGGGGTGAGTGTGTGGAGGAGCAGATCATCATCTGTCTCAGGGACCTTCAACCATCTTTCCAAGCAACCTGCACCTGTCCCTGCCCCACGCGAGCCGATTTGGGAAGGACGATGTCTCCACCGCTCTTGCTTGCAGCTCCAGGGGAGATGAGTAGGAGATTCGTACTTCTAGGTGTAAAATCCCAGGCCCTGGAGCCCACCCACAGGCCTGAGCATCCCCTCTGTGGTGGAGGGGGGCTCTGGCTCCAGCTGCACCCCCAGGCTCTGGTGGGACATCAGGAAGCCCCACATCCCCCCATCTCCACAGGACCACGTGGCCACCATTCCAGCACTGGGGACCTGCTGAGGCTGGAAAGCCTCTCCCATGCCAGGTAGGTTCTCCACCACTTGTCTCTCACATTTTTGGCAAGAAAATACATCTTGAACTCAGGAGCGCTTTTGGAGGGAGTGGTTCAGGTTGGCAAGATGTCTCCAGTGTGGCAAACTGCCTCTTCCAGCAAACTGCCCTCTCCCCAGGGCTGAGGTTGGGGATGGCAATAGACCCTCCTGCCTGCAAAGACCCTCTAAAGCGGATGAGATCCTGCAATCTCATTGTTTGTGGAGGCCTGAGGCTGTAAAGGTGACTGTGAGTAGCCTGTAAAGATGAGATGGTTTTGTGGATGAGGGCAGAGCAGTGGATGTTGTTAATTTTGAGTTTAGCAAGGTTCCCATAATGTCTTCATAGGAAAAATGATGGATTAGATAAACAGCAGTGAGAGGCACTTGGAGGGTTGTGATCCATGGCACAAAGTCCAGCCATCAGTGGAGAACCGCAGGGATCAATACTGGGGCAGGTGCTGTTTAATATCTTAATGACCTGGATGATGGGACAAAGCGCACCCTCAGCAAGTCTGCAGGTGACACAAAGCTGGATGGAGTGTCTGACAAAGCAGACAGACGTGCTGCCATCCAGAAGGACCTTGTCAGGCTGGAGAAACGGGCTGAGGTCCCTTCCAATCCCTAATATTCTGTGATTCTGTGATTCTGTGACAAAAGCTCATGGAGTTCAACAACGAGAAGTGCAAAGTCCTACTCCTGTGGAGGAACAACCCCAGGCACCAGTGTGTGCTGGTGCATACCAGCTGGGAAGCATTTTGGCATAAAATGACCCAGGGCTCCCGGTGGACACCAAATTGGACATGAACAGCAATGCTTCCTTGCCACAAAGGCTCGCAGGCTCCCGGGCTGCATTAGCAGGAGTGCTGCCAGCAGGTCGGGGAGGTGACACTTCTGCTCAGCACTGATGAGGCCACTCCTGGAGTGCTGGGTGCAGTTCTGGGCTCCCCAGTATGAGGCACATATGGACATACTGGAGAGAGTCCAGCAAAGGGACACAAACAGGACAGGAGCATCTGTCCCAGGAGGAGAGGCTGAGAGATCTGGGACTGTTGGTCCTGGAGAGGAGATGGCTCAGGGCATCTCACCAACTCGTGTGTGGGGAGCAAAGTAGATGGAGCCTGAGTGGTGGCCAGTGACAGGACAAAAGGCAATGGGAAATTCCATTTAAACAGCACATAAAACTTTATTACTGAACACTGAAACAGGGTCCCCAGGGAGGTTGTGGAGTCTCCATCCCCAGAGACATTCGAAGCCCGTCTGGCCATGGTCCTGGGCAGCCTTCCCAGCCAACCCTGCTTTGATCTCCAGGGGTTCCTGCAGCCCCAGCTCCTCCGTGAACCATGTTGAACACTGCGGGGCTGGTAGGGGCAGAGCCCGCGGTCCAGCCACCTCTCAGCTCCATGTGCTGCGGTTCAGTGGGTTTGATAAACACCCGGCACGAGCGTGCTTTGGTGCCTGCATTTTGTTTTTTTTTTTTTTTTCCAGAGTTGCATAATCTTCGGCAAACATTGTGTCTTTTGCTATACAGACACACAGGGAAAATCCCTTCTGTAGCTCAGCTAAATAGTTCTCCTCTTTGTGGCCATGCCACTTGGCACAGTTTAGTTTCCTTTTGATTTGATGAAATCGAAAATGAATGCTGAGTCAGAGCTCAACATACTTGGCTCCGGTGTGAACATATCCCATTCTTTTTGTCTTCTTTTTTTAGCCTAATTCCCTTTGGCTATTTCACTTTCGTGTCACCATCTTTTATCATTCTGGAATTTCCACTCGGGCTTCTCCCAGCAGACTCCAGGACTCGCTATTAAAAGGGAGCAAAATCCAGCTGCTGCAGTCCGAGCCGCATCTGCCAGAGCTTCTCGTCCTGCTCCGGCTGCTCTCACCCCACGGGAAGATGAAGACCTCTGCAGCCGTTTTTGCTCTTCTGCTCATTGCAGCCTCTTGCTCCCAGACTTTCTCTGGCCCAGGTGAGTCCTACTTTTTTATTTGTGATGGAAGCACAGATCTGAGCCTTTGATATTATTTCTTCGTTGAGCTCCCCTGGCAGATAGCTAAGAGTTTTTCAGCATTTCTATCACTCTTCACCTTGCACTGAGATCAGTTGCATGTAGAAATCCTAGAAGTGGAAAAACATCCAGCCAGCCATCTGTCCATCCAGCCATCCAGCCAGCCATCTGTCCGTCCATCCATCCGTCCATCCATCCATCCATCCATCCATCCATCTGTCCATCCATCCATCCATCCTGGCCTTGGAGTAGTTATTCCTGGTTACAGTTTAGGGATTTCAGTCTCTTCCCTGGGGGTGGGAGAGGTGGGGAAATGAAACTCTGAGTGATGACTGAGTGACAAAGTGACCCCCAAGTCCATTTCAATATTAATTATTCTAATTCCTCACTGCCTTTGCCCTCAGCATGGCTCCCTGAGCTGCTCCCAAAGCACAGCCCAGCATGTGCTCACCTTGTCTCTCTTTGCCTCTTCTAGCTGGATCCGACCTCCCGATCTGCTGCTTCTCTTACACACACCACAAGCTCCCACAGAAGCTCATCCAGCGGTATTACAGCACCAGCACCAGCTGCACCCATCCTGCCATCGTGTAAGTACCAGACAAGCTGGGACCATGTGGGGACAGTTGCTGTGGAGTCTGTGCCTGCAAGTGACCTGCTCTGCGGG
This sequence comes from Nesoenas mayeri, assembly GCF_963082525.1. Classification (NCBI taxonomy): domain Eukaryota; kingdom Metazoa; phylum Chordata; class Aves; order Columbiformes; family Columbidae; genus Nesoenas; species Nesoenas mayeri. Next base: position 10,492,991 of record NC_137569.1, on the reverse strand, counting down.
GTGGCTGTGGGCACAGGGGACTATAGGACCAGAGCAGGGAGAGAGGAACCCCATGGAGAAAGGGCTTGAACAGGGACTGCTGGGGATGGGGATACTGGACCGAGTTGAGAGAAGGGAATGGAGCTGGTGAGGGGCTGGAGCACAAGTGTGATGGAGCGGCTGAGGGACCTGGGGGGTTCAGCTGGAGAACAGGAGCTGAGGGGAGACCTTCTGATCTCTGACCTGCCTGAAAGGAGCTTGGAGCCAGGGGGGTCGGGCTCTGCTCCCTAGGAACAAGCGCCAGGAGCAGAGGAAACGGCCTCAAGTTGCGCCAGGGGAGGGTGAGGTTGGATGTGGGGAACAATTTCTTCCCCAAAGGGCTGTGGGGCATTGGAACAGGCTGCCCAGGGCAGTGCTGGAGTCACCATCCCTGGAGGGCTGGACAGACGGACATGAGGTTCTCAGGACATGGGGCAGTGCCAGGGGTGGGGAATGGTTGGACTCGATGATCTTAAGGGTCTTTTCCAACCAAAATGATTCTATGATTCTATGATGCTCTTTGTGGGGATGCCCAGGGTTATTCCTGCAGGAGCTGAGGATGCAGTGTGGGAAAAGGGGTGGAAATGCGGGAAATCTCAGCCAGCCACTGTTTTTAGCATCAGCTTGGGGCACAGGGGACAACCTCTTGTAATGCCTTGTAATGTTGGGATCCAGGGTCCCCTGGGATGCAGGTCTGAGCAGAGACTTACTATGTCTCATCTCATCCCCATTCTACAGGTTCATCACAAAGAAGGGCCGCCAAGTCTGCGCCAACCCCAGCGACACTTGGGTTCAGAGTTACCTGCAGAACTTGAAGCAGAACTGAGTGAAGCAAGATGGCAAGTGTAGCTGCTGTCACGCACAAGTCCTGTTATCCTGAGCTCCTGCGATGGAACATGGTGCTGAGGAGACACGAGTTGCATGATCCCACATCATCTGCAGGCAGCTCCAAGGGACCGCTGGACGGGGATCACGAGATGCCTCATGTTGGGGTGCTGCTGCTTGCCCTTGGCTTGCAGAAACCAGTCTGTAACCTGACCCAGCTGCCCTGACACCACCTCCTGTGGCCTGGGAGGGCCAATGGGACTGCACCTCTATTATTATTCTTATATTATTTTAAATTATTTAAGAAATTATCATATAGAGTAGGCAGTAATATCTTTTGTGGATAATAATCCTATTTATGGGAGGATGGCAGGGAGGGTATTTATGTGAGGGTGGCTCAGAGTCTCAGTGTTGGATGATGCGTGGCCTTGGCTTACATGTGTGAAATCATGATTCTAGAGAATAAAGAATTTGGGTAAAACCCCTGCTTTTTTCCCCGTGTCCTGTTATGTGATGTTCACCAGCACAGAGACAGAACCTCACCCTGAGCCTGTCTGCACACTCTGTATGACACGTGATGATGGGAAATGGTTTGTGGCAAACCCATGAAGTTTCCATACTGCAGACATATGAATATCCCCTGCCACCTCATTCCACACCACATACACCCCCACCTCCCACATCCTCTACAGAATTTGATGTCTGTGTGCACATATAGGCCTTATACACACATGCATGTGCTCCCCGCACCCCCCAGGCATATCCCAGATCCTTGCTTGCTGCTCCCAGCCCCACACACTGCACCCTGAACTGGTCCCCTGGTGGGGTGGTGACAGGACAAGTTGTCAGGGGCAAAATCCTGCCAGAGGCTTTGGGAATAGAGCAGGGACAGCGGCTCAGGGTTTGATGGGAGGAACAGAGTGGATGGAGCTGCCGTGGTGCCGAGGCTGCCCTGGCAGCTGGTGGGTACCTGGGGATGATGGGGGCACAACAGGGACGGTCCCTGCACATAATCCCTCTTTGAGCCATTGCTGCCAGCTAAGCAGCAGTGTTTCCCAGCACAGAGCCCACAGGAATCCCCACACACAGTCAGTGGCCCTGTGGCATCTCTCCTCCCACATATCTGCTTCCCTGAGACATCACCACATTTCAACCCGTCAGCCCCCATGTGTGTCTGGGTCCTGCTGAGCCCCAGCAGCACTGCTGGAGTGGAGCAGGGACACCCGCTTTCTTTCTGACCACCCCACCCAAGGCTGTTCCTCACTGTCCCACCAGTAAAAAGAAGGGAAGGGTTTGGCTGTGCTGCAGAAGTAAAACAGCCACCAGCAAACCTTCTTTGTCCTGGCTGTAGTCAATCCCAGGATGCTGCTTTCCATGGGAACATGAATCATAGAATAGTTTGGGTTGGAGGGCCCTTCCCAGCTCCCCCAGTGCCCCCCCTGCCATGAGCAGGCACATCTGCACCAGCTCAGGGTGCTCAGAGCCCCGTCCAGCCTGGCCTGGGATGTCTCCAGGGATGGTTCAGCCACCACCTCTCTGGCCAACCTGGGCCAGGCTCTCACCACCCTCAGGGCCAACAATTCCTTCCTCATGTCTGTCCTGAATCTCTCTCCTTTAGTTTAAAACCATCACCCTTTGTACTATTGCAATAGGCCCTCCTGAAAAGTCTGTCCCCATCTTTCTTATCAGCCCCTTTTAGGTCTGGAAAGGCCACAATAAAGTCTCCCTGGAGATTCTCTTCTCCAGCTGAACCCCCCAGCTCTCTCAGCCTGTCCGCCAGCAGAGCTGTTCCAGCCTCGGGTCATTCCTGTGGCTCCTCTGGTCCCTCTCCAGCAGGTCCATGAGAGGAGCAGGTCCCAAGGGTAAAAGCACAGTGATGGGCAGTGCTTGCCCACTGTAGTCATCCTCATACTTCTCTGCTTCTGCACACTGAGGAGAAATATCCCAAACAACACGGTGACTCAGAGCTGACCTGGCCTTGCAGCTGTCCTATTCCAGTCGGTATTTCTTCTTTCTAATGAAAAAAAAAAAAGCCTTTCTCTTCCTGTGTCATACTTTCCTGCAGCTATAGATCAGACTTGGCAACCCTGAAGCTGGGAAAGCACCTCCACATTGTCTCGTGATTTCCCGCTGGTCTTGTGTTTTCCTAACTAGAAAGCTGACTGCGGGCAGGTGGGCTTGGGGACACCTGAGGAGCAGCATCCTAGCAAAGGGCAGACCCAGCCCAGGCACCACATTGTGTCCCAGGAGATGGTGCTGGTGAGGGGGGTCCTCTCCAGGTCCCTGGGGGTGGATCTTGACCACTCTGCTGGGAGGATGACTTGGGAAGGGCACAGGCTCTCACTCACCCCCCGCAGGGTTCGAGTAGAGAGGGTCAAGTTCCAGTGTGGATGAAGTAGATCAACATGTCTGCAACAATCTTATCCCACACTGTGGTCAGGGCTTGTGATAGCGGGGGAGGGACAACCTGCAGCGAGGTGTATCCTGAGCTTCCTGCTGTGCTGTGGAAAAGGAGCTGCTGCCCGCAGGTGGGCAGGACAGGATCCCAGGAAGGGGTGATGGGGGTCTCCTCTACCCCTGAGGGCATCCTGATCCCCCCACCCCTGGGGCTCAGTCACCTTGTGTGCAGAGCAGCAGAGTTTGGTGCTGCAGGAACTTAAGTTAGTCCCTGATGTGGGCTCTGAGCACTGCGAGGGATGAGGATGGATGTGGTGGTGAGAGGGAAGGCTGAGGGGAGTCTGAGGTTTGTCCCAGATCCAGGGAGCTGGGGACAGGCTGGCGAGGCAGGAGGACTCGGTGCTGCAGCCGGCTCTTGTCTGGACAATCCCTGGCCCAGAGCCCAGTGTTCGTGGGAATTTCCCTCTCCAGCCTTTCTGGTTTCGGTTTCCTTCTCAAAGCTCCAGGAGCAGCTGCAGAGCCAGCCTGCTCTGGATCCCCTGCTCCCCTCTGTCCCAAACCTGTGTCCCCTACACGGGCCAGGCACCACCAGAACAGGTGTCTCTGCCTGGGGACAGTGACTGTCCAGCCGGGCTGTCCATGCTGGTCCATGGGAATGGTTCTGGTGGGGACCAGTGCCACGGTGGGGGTTCTGTAAGAACAAAGGAGAATTCGTAGCCCCTGGGGACAAACGTGCAGGAAGCAGCCTGACCACAGCCTGTCACCTGCTTCCAGCTCTGGGCAGCTAGGAGGGGACACCAGCAGCCAGGAGAGCTGCTGTGGGGAGAGATGCTGCTGAATCCAGAGGAGGTATTGGCTGCTCTCGATGGTCCTGTCTTGAGACTCAGGGCAGCACCAGCTTCTTGTTGTCTGCTGCACAGAAGTCTACAAGAGATGGCTCAGCTATAGATCAGTCACAGAACCACAGAACCCCAGGCTGGCTGGGCTGCAGGAGCTCTGCAGATCCCCAGCCCAGCCCTGCTCACGCAGGGTCACAGAGCAGATCACACAGGTGGGTCCAGGCGGTTTGAATGTCTCAGAGCAGGAGACTCCACACCCGCTCTGGGCAGCCTGGGCCAGGCTCTGGCACCTCCCAGCAAACAAGTTCCTGCTCATGTTCACATGGAGCCTCCTGTGTTTCAGTCTGTGCCTGTTGCCCCTCACCCTGGTGTTGGGCACCATGAACAGAGTCTGGTCCATCCTCTGACACCCATCCTGGAGATATTTAGAGCATAAATAAAATCCCCACTCCCTGGCCCTGACACCCTTCTCCACATCAACTCTGACATCCCAACACTCCCTTTTCTGGAGGTTGCTTTGCTTTGCAAGCAGTTCAGGAACATCCGTGCTGTCAAATGGGGTGCAAGTCGGGATGCGCTCCACCATGAGACCGCGTGTGGCACATGGGGCACAAGCAAGCGTGGAGCCAGGTGCCAGGCCTCAAGATGCAACTCAGGACTCAGCAAGGCCAAGTTGTTCACAAACCAGATCTGAGCCGAAAGAATGAGAGCCCAGTTGAGAGGCAAGGGAAGAGTTCAGCTCCATTTGCCTGCTGGAAGGCGACCATCACTCAACCATCATACTTCTCATGTGCTTACGGAGGTGGACAAAAACCAAGCCCACCTGCTCCCATGGGGACTAGCATGTTAACTCTGTTGGACCCAGGATCCACAGGCTTTTCCTTTGATTCCTGCTGCTCAGTGATGCCCAGAAGGCACCCCGAAGAAGACCCTCATGGTGCCACGGCCAAAGCACCAAGCTTGGATCACAACTGGACATGCTCAGGCTGGACCTGGTATCCTGGTCCTTCTGAGAGCATGAACCCTGTGGCTGTCCCCTTGCTCCCCGTGAAGTGGGAGAAGCCCTGGGAAGGGAGGTGAGCCACGAAGACCTTCAGCCCCAATGGCTGCAGTGTCTCCCCAGTGGCTCCTGTTCCTAACTCGATTCTGCAGTTACCCCCTCCGTCAGTCCCCCCTCTTACTCTCGGCTGTTATCAGCACGAGGAGTGGAGTTGTGGTTATTTCTAGCCACCGTTGCTCAAGCAGCCACTATATTGAGGGTTGTACATCCTGCCGTGACCTTTCCCTTTTTGGCAGCTGATGGTTTGAACATGGCCTCATGGCTCAGCCTCTTTGAGTTTTGTCTTTCACTGCCCATGTTTTGGCAGCTCCACATCACTCAGCATCCCCGTCCCCTCCTCCCTGTGGAGCAGGTTGCTCCCCACCTCTTCCTGCCAGGTCTTTGTTCATCTGCAGGGCTGCTGCCAGGGTGGGCTGTGGGGCCCCCAGTACATCCCACTGACCCCACAGGACTCTTCCCATTCCAGACCTGGGCACTGGGATCCTGGCTTGCAGCCTCTGTCTTCCTCCTCTGCTTCTGTCCTCTGCTCCCAGCTCCCTGCTTCTTTTCTCTCTGCATCTCCTTGATGTCCCTCTGCACCCACCTCCACTCCCCCACACCAGTGCTCCCCATCCCCAGCAACAGCCACCCACTTCTGCTTGGCGCTGTGTCACCTTGTGCCCCACCACCAAGGATTTGGGACCCCCTATGCCTCTGGGAACCCTGGGGTCCCTCCATCCCTCAGCCCCCGACATAGAGACTTTGAAGCAATGAATAAGAAACTGCAATAGAAAAGTGGCCAAGAAACAGGGAGACTTGTGGAGAGGTGGTGGTGAGCAAGGGGAGAACAGGAGACAATTTGAACATCCACAGAGCACCGTGGCACCAGTGGGCTTGGGGCTGTTTTACAGACACTGTATCTCACACTGGTTGGCTTGCCCTTAATTATGGGCGATCATTTGTTGCTAGCAATGAGGGTGGCCTGAGAAATTACTCCCAGGGGTGATGAGCAGCTTATTTCTTGGTGCAAAATGTCCTGGGAGGCGAAGAATTGACATGCACAAGCTGCCAGGTGGGAATACTCTTTGGCAAGGGGTGATAAAAAGCTTCTGAGCTTTTGCTTCAGACAGCTCAAAGGAGACAGCGTGGAGACCAAAGGTCCCCATCCACTGCACAGCGCTTCAGCACAGAGGTCAGGCCTGACAGTCTCATCCTCTACCCACAAAGCTATCAGCTACTTTTAAATGCAAACTATAAACTGATAAAGAGCTTCTGTCAATTTTACTTGGTGCAAAAGATCTCTTGTCCTTTTTTAAACCAGACGCAGGTTTCCGTCCCAAAGCAGCTGCAGAGCAGCAGTTGGTGCACTGGCAGAGCTCACCCAGCGCTGAGCGCAGCCCGGGCTGCAGCCCTGGAGTGGCTTTACTGGGACGTGCTCCTGGCCAGACCCTCAGCCACCTTTTCTGAGGGTGCAGAGACACTGCTGTGCCCTCACGTGTGATTTTCAGACACCCCTTTACTGAACCTGCAGTAGCAGGTCCAAGGGGACCAGCTCCATCAGCTCCTGGCCTTGTTTTCTGATGTGATGGTGGAAAAGGCTGGAGGACGGGAAGGAGCAGCCCTGGGAGGTGCTGCAGCCACAGTGGAGCTGCTGCTGCTTGGTGCTGGGAGCAGAGACGTGATGCAGGAGGGCTGAAGTTTTAAGGGCTAAGGTGGCATTTCCAGCTGGGAAGTGGGGGGGCTTCCCCTGCCTCTCCCAAAACAGTTGTAGTGGGATCCCACTGACCCTATTTTTCCAGGCAAGAGAGGAACAACCACTTCCAGAACTGACACAGAGAGACAAAAATCTTTATTCTTTGGCATCAGCAAGAGACAGCATTTTGAGAACAAGGCTGAACAATGCGGTTCTACAATGAGCATCCTGTAAATAACCAGTGTACCACATCCTCCCCTGAGAAGACAGATCTTGCTCAGAGCATCTACCAAAGCATGGCAAAATTGAGCCAGCTGACCTGGAGGTCAGCCTGGGCTTACACGGCAGCACTGATACCTGATTTTGACAGACCACTTCCCACAAATAGCTCCGGGGATAAAATCCCCCTCCCATTCTAGCGGCAGAGGCACAAGGTGGGGACAGTTTAGCCACATGTCACACAGCAGGCTATGCCAAGACAGGTCTGCAAGGCCAGGAGTTCCCCAGCATCACAGCTGCCTGTGAGGGTAGATAAATTATAATAATAAATAACGCCTTTGCAAGACAGAAGGAACATCAGGCGTCCCAAGGTGGCTCAGCAGGTCCTGGTGCTCAGCAGCAGGATTTCTAGGTCTGTGCTACGACTCTGCCAGATGGTCTTGCAGGACTGTCCGGGGCGGACACCTCTAATCTCCCACCACTCACTGCAGCTCCAGGGCGTTCACGTATTCCTTCACCCATCTGGCGTCAGGGTTTGCACAGACCTCTCGGTCCTTCCTGGTGATGAACCTGTCAAGTCAGTCAGGGACATATTAAAGCCCTGAAGGGAGAAAGGGACATGCCAAAGTGGCACCCAGGGCTTTGAGTCACCTCCTGGGCAGATGCTGACCTGCCCTGTGATCAGCAGTAGCTCCCAAGGTGGTCATTTTCCCTCCAGCCTCCCATCCCACAAACCCCCAAACATCAGTTGAAGATGTCCCTGCTCGTGGCAGGGCAGTTGGACTAGATGACCTTCCAAGGTCCTTTCCAACCCAAACTATTCTATGATGAGGGGACAGGGAGAGATTAAGGGTCCTGTGGGCTACACATGGACCTCCTTCCCACACCTTATTCCCAGCCCCAGGATGGTTCAAGGAGACCACTTATTTCTCATCTGAGGAGGATGAGTGCTCACGTGTTGCACATGGGACCTGTGGTGGATGCCCCATTCCATTACTCCAGAGAGACCTTATTGGGGCCTTTCTGGACTTAAAAGGTGCCCATAAGAAACATGGGGACAGACTTTTCAGCAGGGACTGTTGCAACAGGATAAGGGGTGACAGTTTTAAACTAAAGGAGGGAGATTCAGGCTGGACATGAGGAAGGAATTGTTGCCCTGAGGGTGGTGAGAGCCTGGCCCAGGTTGGCCAGAGAGGTGGTGGCTGAACCATCCCTGGAGACATCCCAGGCCAGGCTGGACGGGGCTCTGAGCAACCTGAGCTGGTGAAGATGTCCCTGCTCATGGCAGGGGGGCACTGGGGGAGCTCTGAAGTTGCCTTCCACCCCAAACTGTTCTGTGATTCTATGATTTTATGCTCTTAGTGCCGCTGGATGTGAAGCAAAGAGCTCAAAGGCTGGCAGAGCCGTTCCTCAGAGCCCAGAGCAGGAGCCCATACTTACACAACTGCTGGCTGCGAGCACTTGCTGCTAGTGTAGAAATACTCCTTCACATGACTCTGGGGCAGCTTGCGTGAGACATAGCCAAAGCAGCACACAGTTGTATCAGCACCAACTGGAAGAGATTGGGAAAGTCGACATGAGTCTGTCACTCACAGCAAGGAGATTAACTGCACAATCACAGCTGAGACCATGGGCAACCATCCCCTTAATCGGCTGTGGAGCCTTCTTCTCCTCCTATTTCCCCAGCAAGTCATCAGGAAAGTGCTGTGAACACCACAGCTTAATTAAGGTCATTGCTAGGATGTCTTGTTAAATCTTTTGAAGTCACTTCCAATGATAAAAATCCCTTCAGCCACCTTGGGATCACTCTCGGAGCCCAGCAACAAAATTAGAGGTGATGAAGCCTGAAAACTTGGATACTTCTCAGTAAAATTCATCCCTCGGATACAAGGATGCTAGAAAGGAGGATTGGTCCCAAGAAAGTAGGGAAAGATATTCACACAGGTTTCCAACCTTTGCAGATAATTTTTTTTCCTATTCTGCTTCAAATTTACTGCCAGTCAGAGCAAAAATGCACCACACAGAGCAGAGACAGATGCTGTACTCACTTGGAGCAGGAGAAGCCTGAGGAAAGAGGGCAGCAACGAGGAGGATGATGATGGAGACGAATGCTGCACAGACCTTCATTATGGATGGAGATGAGTTGTGATGGCAAAGGTAGGACCAGGGCAGATTCTTCTTGTGTCTGGTGCGAGGTGCTGCTCAGTCCTGGGTTTTTATAGGTATGGTGGACAGATCTCTCGGTCAGATTTCAAGGCGAACCCTTGGAGTTTCCAAGACGTAACGGAGCTGATGTCATGGCACCTGTGCCTCAGAAATGCTGAAAAAAAAAGGAGAAGCAACAGATCTAGGAAATACCAGAATAGCCTTTGTGTGAGGGGAGGTAAGGCGGAGTAAATCGGCAGCAGCATGAGGGCTTGTACTGACCAAGACAGGATATGAAATCACCCTCCAGCAGCAGGTTCACACTTACATTCACCAACACAACAACAGTACTCATCCAGTGTGGGTATGGTGTGTTGTAGAAGAGGAACCTGTCTTCCCTTGGCTGTTGCTGCAGTAAAAATGTGAAATAATGTACTAAAGTATTTTCAGAGGTACCTGCATAGTATTTTAATTGATGTTAAAAGGTGCATTGGCCAGGGCTGCAGATAGAGCCATTGACCTGGAGCATCTCTGCTGGGAGAAAAGGCTGATAGAGTTGGGGTGTTCAGCTGGAGAAGAGGAGCTCGAGGGAGACCTTAGTGTGATCTTTCTGAACTTAAAAGGGGCCAATAAGAAAGATGGGGACAAACTTCTAAGCAGGGCCTGTTGTGATAGGGCAAGGGGTGATGATTTTAAACTGCAAGAGGGGAGATTTGGACTAGACATACAGAACAAATTGTTGCCCTGAGGGTGGTGAGAGCCTGGCCCAGGTTGGCCAGAGAGGTGGTGGATGGAGACATCCCAGGCCAGGCTGGACGGGGCTCTGAGCAACCTGAGCTGGTGAAGATGTCCCTGCTCATGGCAGGGGTGACACTGGATGAGCTTTGAAGGTCCCTTCCAACTTAAACTGTTCTGTAATTCTATGAATCTCTGAAACTCATGTCAGCATCCTCCCTGAAGGACCAGGAGGACCTCAGCTCAGCCTCTTTTTCAAGGACCCAGGCCTTCAGGACAAAGGTACTCAGATGCTCAAAGTGGCTGGAGGATGGTGCAGGTCCAGCTGGGGGGTTCTCGCTCCCGTGGTGGGTCTGGGACATTCAGGAGGCGGAGGCAGGGGGCAGCACAGGCAGCGTGGGCAGCGGAAACGCTCTGAGCTCTGCTGCCTGTGCAGTCAGCGAGGGTGGCCAACAGCCTGCAGACTGGTTGTAGATCTAAGCTGGCAGTCTTGGCACTGTAAAACACAAAATCCTCAATGCTGTGCCTCCAGTGTGGAGTTCAGGACCTGCAAACCCCTCCTGGCACACCCCAGCACCAGCCAGGACAGGCAGCGCTTGCCTGGGAAGCCCCACAGGATGGTCTGACTCTACAAACTCCATCTTCTCCCAAAGACACGGGGCAAACACAAATGCCACTATGGGTTTGGTACAAGGTGGGAATGCAGGAGGCAGAGCAGGAGGTTCCCTTGTCCAGGGAGCACAGAGGGACCACCTCCCATGTGAAAGTGTATCCCCATCCCCCGTGCACGCTCACAGTCACAGGACTCATGGTGTCCCAGGTCCACCCAGGGCCCCCCAGCGCTGCCCTTGCCACATGGTGATGGGTTCCCCGGGATGCCCCAGGGAGTGTTTCCCCTTTTTCCACCTCTGTCTTCTCTGCAACAGGCACCAAATCCACCAGTTCAGAGTCTGTGGTTTCTCTGGGTATTTTCTCTGGTCCTGGTGACAATTGCTGTCCATGAGGCACCACGAGCTCATGTCCCCGGGATTTCCTCGCCCTCCCACAGCCCCTGCAGCACAGTGCTGCTCTGCTCCTGCTGTCCTTCCCTCCCTCCAGCTCTGGGTGCATGTGTCCCCTTCACCACAGTGTCCCCTTCACCACGATGTCCCCACAGCTGGGGAGCGGTGCTGCAGAAGGTCCCCACTTGCTCTGCCAGCCCAGGGCTGTGTCAGGGACCCTGCTGGGGTGGGCAAAAGCCCATGGCTTTCCCTAATTTCTGGTGAGCAGTGACAGAACGCCAGGGAATGGCAGAAGATGTGCCAGGGAGGGTCAGTGGGACATGAGGAAAAGGTTCTTCCCCCAGAGGTGCTGGACACTGAACAGGCTCCCCAGGGAGGTGTCACGGCCCCAACCTGACAGTGTTCAAGAAGAGACTGGACAACGTCCTCAGACACACGGGGTGACCTGTGAGGTGTCCTGTGCAGGGACAGGAGTTGGACTCCATGATCCTTGGGGTCCTTCCAGCTCAGGACATTCTACAATTCTGTGATTCTAGATCATCCCCCCAGGTGCCATCCCGCAGGGTTGGCTGTGGTGGTGTCCTGTGGACCCTCTGGTCTCCTGCCTTCAAAAGCACGTGAAAGATGCGGAGCTGAACTGAGTGACTGGCACCACAGGGTTGTCACAAACACACAATGGGGGGTTTTTGGGGCAGCACAGCAACACCTGAGCAGCTACTCAGGATTTGCAAGGGACAAAATCTCCGCTGGAATTTGCCAAGGGACATCTCACTCTTGAAGATGGGGAGAGGGATTATTTATTGCTATTCCCATATTGCATATATTTCAGTATTGCAATTAGCCTTTTGTTCTGGCTAATTTATATATGTATTGCTCATGCCCCAGATCCATGGAGGGGTGTAGAGCAAGGCAATGTGTCTCAGCCTCCTCTCCTGCTACAATAGCAATTGCATTTTGTACTGAGCGCTGACCTCTCCCTGCTGCCCCAGGCTGACCCTGCGGCTGGGACTTCACTTTTGAAGCAAATTTCACATCTTCACCACCTGCCTCAGCATACAGCCCTGCACACTCCTGGACTCAACATGCAGATCCTGGGTTGCATTGCTCCCTCCTTGCACTCAGTAGGGTGACGATCCCTTGTCTCCCCTTCCTCTGCCATCACAGATGGGGACAGTCTTGGTGTGGAATGTGCCAGTCAACCTGTTTTGATATGCCCAGGTCTGCTGCGGAGGAAGGAACTGTTACTGCCGATGGCAAAATATCTGACAGGTCTCGATAAAGATCTAAGAAACCACAGATACTGACGCTCCGCCGACCGCAGAGCTGCCGGAGCTCACGCTCTGCTGGAGCTTGTAGAGACAACCAAAACCATGACATCTGCATATCTTTCCGAAAGCGCAGGGTGTCTGCGCCTCAGCCCTGCACGGCTGCCTCTGCCCTACCCAAGGGGTGTCGTAATCCCGTATGATCATTGCACATAGAGTCAGAATCCTTTTGGTTGGAAGAGACGCTCAGGATCATCGAGTCCAACCATAACAGACCCCAGCACTGCCCCATGTCCTGAGAACCTCATGTCCGTCTGTCCAACCCTCCAGGGATGGTGACTCCAGCACTGCCCTGGGCAGCCTGTTCCAATGCCCCACAGCCCTTTGGGGAAGAAATTGTTCCCAGATCCAACCTCAACCTCCCCTGGCGCAACTTGAGGCCGTTTCCTCTGCTCCTGGCGCTTGTTCCTGGGGAGAAGAGACCAACACCCTCCAACACAGCCCAGCCTTGCCCATCACTCGGGGGGTTTTTGGAGGTCTGTTCTGCAGCCCTGACCATCATGGCAGAGATGCCAGAATGTTGGAAAAATGCCACACCATTCATCATGGCTCCATCCTTGTTCCAGGTCAGCTGTTGTCGGGGGTGGCATTGCTCCCTGCTCTCCTCCTTGTGCTGCTCTGCACTCCAAAGCCACCCACTGCCTCCCTTCACCCTCTTCTGCTCGCTGCAATGCAGCTCCTCAGGGAAAGGTGGTGGCCGAGGAAGCAGTCAGAGACTTGGAACCACCAGACATTGCTGAGAAACATGGGCAGAGCTCAGGGTACCATGGGGACAGGGAGGATGGATGCCACATGTCCCTCTGCGAGCCCAGACCGTGTCACGGAAGGCTGCAGGGGGGACCATGGGGACCACGTTGGGGTTTGGTCTTGGATGGAGAAGGGAGATGCCCTGGGCATTTTTGGGAGCTGCATGGGACAAGCCAAGCCACAAGAATTCCCTGCATACACTGACTCCTGCAAGTCAGAGAGATTTTTCTCCATCCATTTACTTCCCCTCCCAACCACACATCCAAGGAGCACCGGGCCCTCTGCCGTCTGCTGCGGAAAATGTTCCTTCAGTTCCTCCTGTTCATTCATCTCCATCAGGTCCAGGGCTCATCCAGCTACTGAGATGCTCCGCAGTGCTGCCTCCTGCTGACCCAGTGCTCGGGGAGCTCTGACACACCCAGTGTCACCCTCTGTGTCACTCTCATTCCCCTCGAGTCTGAACCCCGCTGTGCTGGATGCTGCAGGGACAGGTGACAGTGCAGCTGGGCTCTCCCTTGGGCTCTGCAGAGCCCTGGTAAGTGGGGGACCCGTTTCAAGCCCCTCTCCACCTTCCTATTCATCAGAAAACCTCTTTTCTGGGAGCTGAGTGCAGGTAATGGGGGAGAAGTCTGTTTTTCTTTTTGTCCCAGCCTAAGACTTTTTAAATTTATTTTAATTTTCTTTTTCTTAAGCAAAATATATTCTAAAATATATTCTTAAATATATTCTTAAGCCTTATTTTCTTCAGTTAAATGTATGTGACCAAGGAAACAGGCTGTATGTGAATGCAGGACAAGGGTGGGGGGATCACAAGCATCACTGCTGCAGGATGCCTGGGCAATGCCAGCGCATTGCTGACACTGTGACCCCTACCCGGGCCGTCCAGCAGCCCGAGCACACTGGATAATGAAAGCTCAATTCCTTCTGTCGCGTAAATGAAGGCAAAAGTCTGCTCCCTCAGAAGAGCTCTCTAGAGACCAGGATCTGCTGCTCTTTACAGCTCCAGATGAAGTCTCAAAAGATGGCCCCAACTGGCTGGTTTTGCCTAAAAAACAAGATGCAGGTGTTACTGTAGAACCGGTGGGAATGGGGACTCCAGACACGCTCCCCCACCAGCACCAGTGCGCAGACCCGCACGGGGAGGGCTCTGCTGACAACAGCCAGTCTGCACCTGCACTGCTCTGTTCTCCGGAGGTGACTATGGGGAAGCCCCGGCTGTGCCCCGGGAGCTGGGGTTGGTGTGTCCATGAAGCTGGATCATCCGGGCCTAGTGTGGTGGGTGTCCCGCAAATGGGGTCCGTGCTTCACCGTCTGCAGGACTGAACCTCCATGGTGAACCCCCCAGGGGCTGCCAAGTCTTTTCTTGAACCATTGGTCATCCTTGCCTTCCCCAAACCTGCCTTCAGCGGTGATCAGTCTTGGCATAACCACCTCCTACTTCCCACACCTGGCAGACATGGGGTCCTCTTGCACAGAGGGTCTTCTGAATGCCACAGCTCTCAGAAAGGAGCAAACACCCATGCAAAGTCCCCCAGAAAGGCTATGTTGTCCATCCCATCTGGTCATCTCCTTGGGCTATGGGACCCAAGTGTCCCTGTCACTTCAGGGCTTGGTTGACAGCCACCAGCAGGTCCAGCACCATCATCACCTTGTCCCTGGTGGTCTAGTGGTCAGGATTCGGCACTCTCACTGCCGCGGCCTGGGTTCGATTCCCAGCCAGGGAAGGGGTTCCCTGCAGCCACCGCAGGTCCCAGCCTTTTCCTCGAGCAGCTCCTGGGGTCTGGTCTGGGGTTCAGGAGCTCCCACACACAGCACGTGGGACTAGGCCAGGGCTGGATGAATTTTGTGGGGTGGCAGCAGCCTCTTGTCCGCATTCTGTCATCAGGCTCCACCCCCAGTAGAAAAATACCCCGGGTAGAGGGCAACCACGAGCCTGTGATGGGCTGTAGGGAGCTCGGTGACACGGCTATAGGGGGCTGGGTGACATGGTTATAGGGAGCTGGGTGACAGGTAGTGGGGAGCAGGGTGACAGGCTATAAGGATTTGGGTGACACATCTGTGTGGTGTGGGCTGGACATGTTATTGCACAATTTCTTCTTGTGATAAGGAGAGGTGCAGGCTCTGAACCTCTTAACCCTCTGCTAAAGGTGAGGTGTCCCTGGGACATCAGGGCCAGGAGGGGAATGCAGGGTCCCTTGGTGAGGGGTGACAGGTCTGTGTCCCCTGTCCCTGGGGACAGGGGCTGCCAGTAAAAGCTCCCGCTGTGAGCAGGATTTGAACCTGCGCGGGGAAACCCCATTGGATTTCAAGTCCAACGCCTTCACCACTCGGCCATCACAGCACCTTCACAGAGGGGTCTCCACAGGAGTCCTTGGCTGTCCCCCTGCCCGCCCCCCTGCCCCAGGGACACAACAGGACCTGATCCCACTGATCCCACCCTGGACAGGGGGCACAGGCACTACTGGTGCTGCTGCCAACTGCCCTGCACAGATATAGAAATCAGCATCCCAGCAATGCTGGGAAAGGGAACTGGGCACCAATCACCAGTTGTGGTGACAACTGTCTTCAGAGGAGGCTTTCTTGCTCTCTACAGCTGCCTGAAAGGAGGTTGGAGCACAGAGGCTGTCGGGCTCTGCTCCCAAGGAACAAGCTGGACAAGAGGAAACGGCCTCAAGTTGCACCAGGGGAGGTTGAGGTTGGATCTGGGAACAATTTCTTCCCCAAAGGGCTGTGGGGCATTGGAACAGGCTGCCCAGGGCAGTGCTGGAGTCACCATCCCTGGAGAGTTGGACAGACGGACATGAGGTTCTCAGGACATGGGGCAGTGCCAGGGGTGGGGTTGGACTCAATGATCTTGAGGGGCTTTTCCAATCAAAATGATTCTATGATTGTATGATTCTAAGCACTTGCCTGTCCCTGATTAAGTGCAAGCTGGCTCTGGGAACCCATCCTGAGATATCCAAAAGCCTCTTTGGGTTCCCAGAGTTCTGCCTAAGAGCCGTGCAAGTGCTTTGCTATGTCACTGCCACTCCACACCTCTCCCATGGGGCTTTATCAGTAGTTTGGATGGAAACCTCACCATGTAGGAACTGCTCCCCCATGCTCAGCTCCCAGCCTGAAAGAGGGTCTGTCTGCGTTCCCACCCTCCCTGGCATCTACCTCACTGGCTGGTTTGAATTCCCTCCTCCACTGGGCAGGGATGACCATAGTCTTGACACAGTCGGCCTTGGCACAGGCCCACAGGCACGGATGGATGCCCAGACATGGGTGACCACCTGCTCAGATGCATCGATGTGTTGGAAACCAGATGCTTAAACCAGCTCCGTCACTGGACATAGGAGATAGTGAGTAGAGCAAGTCCAGCAAATGCAATAGAGCTAAAGAGAGGGATGATGGGGGGAAATACTGTCCTTGGACAGTCATGGAGAGACTCAGGAGAAAGATTAAGCTTAAATTAAACCCTTTCAGTTTTCCAGGTTTCCTTCCCCCTCTTCTAGGTGCCATGCCCACATCCAGAGCTGGGAGACACAGTCCTTGGATCTCCTGAAGTGCCTGTGGGGTTCAGGTCAGCGTGTGCCACAAGAGTGGAGACCCTTCAGCGCTGGAAAGCCACTAACATCTTGATGGGCACAGTGGTGAAGATGAGGTCTATGGTCTGCAATGAGCTATTTCTCCTTACTCCTTTTGAGGAGGAAGGACTGTGTATCCAAAGAGCTCTGTTGAGGTGAGGTTTCATTTCAGGGTAAAGGTTCAAGCATCCTTCACATTGAAAATGAAGGAACATCAAGGGACCAGACCAGAGTCCATAGAGCTGCACATTTCTGTAGCACAAAAAGAGGAGCCTGGAGGGGTCCACAGCGCATGTGGAAAGGATGGGGGTGTCCAGACCCCAATGGAGGGACCTGGAGAGGACCAGAAGGGGAGCAGAAGGACCTGGAGAGGCATGGTACCCGAACAGAGGAGCTTGGAGGGGACAGGAGCTTGAAAGAGAAGTCTCAGGGAGTTAAGGAGGGCAAAAGGTGTGGTCTGGAGAGTTCTGAAACCCAGACAGAATGGTCTGGAGGACACCATGTCCCCATTTGGCTCTTGCACCTTGGCTGGACGCAGACTTTTGTTGCACTGACCAGAATTCCCACAATATTTCTCAGAGTTGGTTTCTTTTGTTGACTTTTTCTCTTATTTAATCTTGTGTCATTGGCAGTGAACACCTATTTTCATCTACAACTCTTGTGATATTTACAGATAAAACAATCTTGCCCAGTGTAACGAACAGGATGTTTTCATAGAAAAGTCTGAGTTCAACAGAGAACTGACAGCTCTTCTCTTGTAATAAATGACACTTCTCGGTGTTACACAACAGAGAAAACCACAAGGTCTGTCACGAGACAGGCCTTATTCTTCTTCAGAGAAATGTTCCAGCTGCAAGTTTTTGCCCTTTGATCTTCTAGGTTTCAGAAAATAGCGGCTGCCTTGCTGAAGCGCTGGTTTGCTGGGCCCAGCACGCAGTGGTCACCGCTCACTGCTGCGCCCCATTGCCTGGTGCAATGTTTCGGACACTTTGTCCTCACCATAGAGCAGTGCTTAAACATCTCACTGGTTGTAATACGGTGGCATAGGATGATCAAGAGGAGACTGCTACACGTGACTGTGAATGCTCGGAACCCATGCAGGCGGTTACCGTCCCAGGCTGGAGACAGAGACCCCCCGGTGTGCCAGTTCCCATCCTCCAGAGCTGCTGGCTGATGGGGGTAGATGGGTTGAACCATGGGCAGAAGGAAAGTGCTCTGGGTGAAAGAGCTACAGCTCTATAGTCTGATGAAATAAAGAGGAAATAATCTCTTTGCCCACAGTTTCTCAGTTTTTAATTCACTTTCTTTCAACCCACATCGCTGCCGTGGGGCTGGCCCCTTACCTGTTCCCCAGAGAGCATCCAGTGACGAGCCTGCGTCCAGACCCTGGAGGTACCCTTGGGTCCGCAAGAGCTATTCCAGAAAGCTGGACTATAACGTAGGTTATTCTCAACGCCAGCTTTCCTCCTTGTCCCATCTTCTGAAACTCCTCTGCTGTCCAGAGGTTGCATTTCAGTGCAGCTTCTGGCCTTGAGCATAGAACCAGACGGTCTTCTCCATAAACAGTTAAAGCCACTTTAGGATTTCAACATTTATATTTCTAACACTGGAAAAAAGTGGTTTTATTAAAGTTGAACTGCTGGGAACTGCTCCTCCCTATCACTGCTCTCTTTTTCTCTTTTATCCTGCTTGCTCCATCCCTTTACAAGCTCTCCCTTTCATCTGTTGGAGCAGAAGATGCACTGGAAACAGTTTTGTAAACCTGTAGTGGTTCTTCACACCACTGTGCCTTGGACAAGGACAGGCTTGGCGTACATGGGCCGTAGGCTCTCAGTTGTGTCTAAATAAATCCACAGTTTGAAATATAGGAAAAATATGCCACTGGCAGGTGAAAGAAGGAACTTCATATATTTGAGGCTGCACCTAAATTAAGTCCTCGGTCACTGTTATCCTTGAGACATTGTGGTTCACCTCTGGGTTTTACTCGTATAGATGTGTCTTTGTCATGAAAATGAGTACTGAAAGTGCTTTCGGGAAAATCAGAGGTGTGTCAAATGGGAAGGGGAGGATGTTGCTTTTTGCCTTTAGGATGGGAAATAAGGAATGTAATACTGAGCTCTTTTTTTCTTTTTTAAATTTTACTTTACTTGAGTGTAATGATCTTGTTGATACACCTAATGCTTAATTACATATTTAGCAAATACCACTAGTGGTCACACAGCTACAAGTTGCTAGATTTACACAGGGATTTACAGGTCAAGATCTGCAGCCCGAATAGTAATACCGAGGAGTAATATCAGTATTACCGAGAAGTAAGGTTAGTAATGCCAAGAGCCTGAATGAGAAGTCTGCAGCTTCTAAACAGGACAGGGAACAGTTCTGATGGAGGAACCTGCTACTTGGAGGCTAATTAATGGATAATTAATGCCCTGGCTGCCCAGATGTCTTGAAGGCTTTGCTGAATGAACATCAGCCTTAGAGGGCAGGATATATTGGTTTCTCTTGAAGCTCAAAAGATTGCGCAAAACCACCATAAATCCTAGTTGGAGGGGACATGGGACACCTTACCTGTGGACACATGGAAGCCCTGGGTCCTGCACTTACACCCAGGCCCCAGTCACTGGTAGGCACATGTAAAGTTAACCCAACGTTTGCATAGCAGGTGCTGCAACCTTGGGAGCAGCATCAGGCCACCCACAGGGGACGGTGCTCACCCTCTAAAGCAGACGGTGTCCCTGCACCAAGGGCAACCGGGACTGCCCAGGCTGGCACTGGTGCAATTGCAATGGTTCATGTCAAAAATACAAAAGAAACATAAAAAAAACCTTTCAGGTACCCGGATTTCTGCTTATGTGCATTTTGTAGGCAGAAAGCTGGATGGACAAGGCAGAGCGCCTGCCAGGGGGATCAGCGTCCCTCTGATGCTGGAGACAGCTTCTACTCCTGGATTGGAGTTCCTTTCTAGGGGAGAAAAATTGACATTGCATTTTCAGCTTCTGAAAACCCAATCTTCACTTCTTTTTTTTTTTTTTTTTATGATTTAAAATCTTGGATGTTTGTTAGCAGTTTCTCATATTTCTTTCTATTTATTTTGTCTGAATAAGAACTGGGAAAATATTTAAACAGTGGGAAGGTTTGGATACCTAATCTTTTGAGATGTACGTGACTGACAGTAAGTAAAAACTCAGCATTGTCTTTTGTGATGAGACTGACAGATGTTCAAATAGCTACCTTCCCGTTTGTCCACCGAAGTACAGCCTTTTTTCTGAGTGTATAACTGTTGTAATCCATGTTGAAGTCCTCAGCTGACCCAATACTTAGCTCGTTTCTGGATATTTCAGGTTGCAGTCTACCATTTTGTACCTCTGGCCTGTTCTTATTTGCACAGATGTAACATTGTGACTGTCCATATCACTACAAATATGATTTTACTGGAGACAGCTCGAACTTGCTTGGTGCAACTGCCTCATTCTCCATCCAGTCCTTGTCATCCACAGTGATCAGCAGTTATTTTATATACTCAGCAGTTATTTTATATACATTTCCAAATCACTGATGATCTGCCTAGTATTTAATTACACAAACCATCTCACTAAGAAATATCAAATGGACAAAACTTTGGTTTTCCTGGATATAAATTTTGGCAGGGCCACCATTCAGATGTGCTGTATTTGGACCTCAGTATACTCCACAAATGGAGGATGGCAAAATGACCCATTTCTGTCTTCTCAAACCATCAGATGTACCAACCAACAGGGAAAAAGAAACCAAATTTCCCTATCATCTTTTACCATCATAAAATTAAGCTGATACCTTTCACTTGCAGAAAACAAACATGTGCCTTTATTCTGGCTTGTCAAAAAGGAAGTCAATATTTACTCAGAAGGAATGGAGTGCACCTTTCTGCCTAATCCAGGGAAGCAAACCAGCAGATATTTCCTCTTGGCACAATCTGGTCTTGGTTTCTCCCTTTCTGGCCACACCCAGGTCAGACCCAGCTAATTTCTGCCCTGGCATGGATGCTATAAAGGACTGGCTTGTGTCCCAGCCCTACCAAATCTGCGGAGATGGCAGGTAAGATCAGTGGCTTTTTAAATTTTATGTCTGTATTTCACTGTTTTGATATTTCTGGCATGGGTATTATTGCGTTCCATGGATGAGCCCAAGGAGATGAGGAGACAGAGCGTTAGGAATTGGTTGTCCTTCATACTTCCTTCTTCCCCTGTATGTGAAGCGAGAAAAGACAGCTTTCTTGCCTCAAGCAGCAATATCCTGCAAGATTGCAAAGAATAAGCAGCCCCCAGTCCCTGTGAAGATGGTTGAAGAATTTCCACAGGTTGTAAATGGTCTCCATCCCCTAAGCCTAGACTATACTTGGCTGTTCCCTCCTTGACAATTACCCAGCCCAGTTTACTGAACATCTCACGAGACAGGGATGAACTAGGGGGGTTCAGCTGGAGAACAGGAGCTGAGGGGAGACCTTCTGATCTCTGAACTGCCTGAAAGGAGCTTGGAGCCAGGGGGGTCGGGCTCTGCTCCCCAGGAACAAGCGCCAGGAGCAGAGGAAACGGCCTCAAGTTGCACCAGGGGAGGTTGAGGTTGGATCTGGGAACAATTTCTTCCCCAAAGGGCTGTGGGGCATTGGAACAGGCTGCCCAGGGCAGTGCTGGAGTCACCATCCCTGGAGGGCTGGACAGACGGACATGAGGTTCTCAGGACATGGGGCAGTGCCAGGGGTGGGTTACGGTCGGACTTGATGATCTTGAGGGTCTTTTCCAACCAAAATGATTCTGTGATTCTGTGTCCCTGTGTCCTGCCAACACCTGCAACTCCGGCCTCCCCAGCCAGAGTCACACCTGCCAGCCTGATCAGAGGGGTGCTCTGTTTTTTCCTAGATCCCAAAATAAGTATTCAAACCAAACCTGTCAATCTCTTCTGATGACCCAGTGAAGCCCTGTCCATTCACCAGATTTATGTTGAATTTCTCTCTAGGCATAAAATCAAGAATTACTCTCTTAGGATCCATCATCACTCTCTGCTTAGTGGGAGCATTGGACTCCTCAATAACTAGTAAGTTTCTGTTTCTCATTCTGCTGCGACTGTGTGTAAGGGTGAGGGTCAAAATTCAACCTGAGTTCCTAATTAGATATATCTCCAACATAATATTGAAATATCCTGTAGATTTATCCACAAACAATGAAGTCAACACCTAAGAAACTTGAATTGTGTATTGAACCAGCAGGTTGTCCAGGCACTGGATCATCTGATGACAGGGAGCCTGTGTCATGTATTCTGCCTCCTATGTGCATGTCCCTTCTTACAGGGGAGAATAGCTTCAAAAATAAGGGTGAAAAATAACTCCCTAAAAGCCTCCCACAGCCACCAGAGCCAATTCTGTGAAATGGATAATAATAATAAACTACTACCAGTTTACAATTGCTTCTCGTCCTGTGACTTTCAGGACCTCAGCAGATGAAGCAGATGAGCAAGAGGAGCAGAGATAAAGGTGTCCAGGTAGCACCAAACGCAGTGAGAATCATGTGTAAATCACCTCAGCACCCAGCAATGGGGTGGGATGTGTAGCTTGTGGTGTACATTGCAAAGTATCCTCAACTTCTGCTTTTTCTTCTTTTGTTTAGCAGAGGACTCAAAGGTGCTGTCAGACTCATATCTTCTGAGCATCATCAGTGAAGCCAGGCAGCTGGTAGACTCAGAGTATTTACATGCCCGAGAAAGGTGAGACCTTTTTGCATAAAAGCCCCAACATTCCAAGGAAATAGGACAAAATATATGTGTATTTCTTGTGTTTTCCAATGCATTATGGAGATGTCTTTGTTCAAGGACTCTCCTTGTTGTAGTTAGAGAGAACCTGCAGCTATTGTCTCCTCATCTGCGCTGCCATGGGCAACTCTCAGAAGTCCATAGTGGTCACGCTGAACACATGTTGAGTCCTCTCCTGGCTGCTGAAGTTCTACCCCTGTCTGGAGGGACCACAGGCATGAGGCAGATGAGCACCTGCCACAAATGAGTTTCAGTGGGATTCAGAACCCAGGTGTCCCTCTGTGCGTTGTTCCAAAAGGCTGGTTCCAGGGTGCTTTGGGAAGGAGGGTCTCTCCACCCACCCTACAGGAGGTTCATTGTGCAAGAAAGAGCCACGGGGCCAGGAAGAGAAGCGACAGGACCAAGGTTGTCTCTCTGGTCACAGAACGTATCTCATGACATACTAAATGTAAAATTCAATTCAGTCACTGAACAACTCAGTTTTCCACTGATTTGGCTTTTCACATGATATAACAAAATTATTGTGACAAGGATGTAATGCAAAGTTGAAATAGAGGACCACAATGATTGTTTTTGTCAAAATCTATCTGAGATGGTGTGCAAAGCTGACGAGCAGCCAGCTGGTCCTAGGTGAGCAGAGCCTGCCTGGGACCCAGCAGTGCTGTTCTAATACACCCAGCCATGACAGAGGAGGTCTGATTGCAGAGAAGGCACTTCATGGGACTTTTTTATGTTCAGCTTAAAGAAAAAACTAGTGGAAAATCTTGCCAACCCAATGGATTTCCTGAAGCATCTAAAGGATCCAGTAGGAAGAACCAGATCTGCAGTCCGTGCTGCTGATTACTTGGAAACTACTTTGCAACTCCTCAGAGAAAAGCTGCATCTCTCTGGGAACTGCAGATTCAATGTTACAGGTAATGTGGTTTAGACCAAAATGTCTTACAAATAGCTAAGAGCAGAAAATGTAGCACAGCGGGATTGTCATGGAGCAGCTGTGCCATAATCCAAACAACTGGTGATAAAACCCTTCCCCACGGCAGTCCCAGGTGAACAGACTTCAAGCATGCTCAGAGGCAGACCAGACCACCCGGTGTTTCCTTGGCAGTGCCTGTCTCTCATCTGCGATGACAAAACCAGCCTAACAATGAGTGTGATAAACGTGGGACAAGACGTGCTGAATGCCAGGAGAGACCGCTGAGAACATGAGCTCATCTTCCACTCCTGGTCCCCATAGGACCTGCCCAGGTCCTACCACTCTGCATGCTCACAGTTTTGTTCCCAGCCTAGGGAACCACATTGCTGGTGATGACATGCCCCATGTTCCCCTGGAAAGTCATTCCATGCCAACCCAGTTTCCATAGCCCAGAGCTGAGAGCTGATCCACAAGAGGGTTCGGGCACCAAATTAGCAATTAAAATCCAGATGTTAGATATCCACAGCTCTGACTCTAATGTTGACCTAGAATACAGAGAAGATAGAATAAAACTAAGAGCAGGTATTATTTTGTATTGTTGCTCTTGCAGACCTACTAGACAGAAAACAGAAGGAGATAATTGCCAAAGAAACTGGCTGTGACTACCAGATTCATTCCATTAAGTGCCCAGAGCATGACATTTACCGGACCATTACTGGGGAGTGCAACAACAGGTAGGATTTGCATGTGGACAAGGAAAGTCTTGTACTTTGACTCAGGATAAATGGCTTATGGTCTTTTGTGTAAGTACCTCCCAACAGGGCAACAAGAGTGAAATGTTCATTTTAGTGGTGCCTATAATAGATGTTCTATTTCTACCCATGCCTGGCAGGAAAAATATGACATTTCTTGAAAACTTCAGGCTGGACCCCGTTGCTCCATGTGCTGCTTTGGATGAAGGAGGGAACATCTTGGGGCAGGAGGCAGTGAAAGGTTGAGGAAAGCAGATTTTGGGGTTATGACAGATGGTGTCTCGCTCAGCTCGAGGCTCCAGGAAACCACCCCTCCACTTTCCTGTAGCACAGGTAATACTGATTTCCCCAGGCTGGTTCATGTGAAAATATTCAGCTATCAACATATCTGTGTGGCCACTGTTGTGGTGCATAAGGATGGGAAGTAAATAAGACACCAATTCTTGGCTCTTCAATCTTCATGTATCGTATATCCATAATCTGAAAAAAATGAGCTCTTCAGCTTTTTGCACGCAGCTTCCCTCTGGGTCAAACCTGGGATAATATCTTTATTTATTTCCTTGTTAGCTTTTCTTTTATTTTTGACCAGAAAATGGCAAAATTTCTAGCCTGATACTGGGAAGTCAAGGCTTTCTGTCCTGTCCTGCTGCAGATTTGCTGCCTAATGCGCTGATTCCACCCCCCAGGTCTGAGTGAGACTCACATCTAATGCACATCTGCCATAAAACAGATGTGCCAGATGTGAAGACATAGCACACATGCAGGGGAGCTCACGGTGCTGGTGTTACAGTCAGTCTGCACCTTCACCCACAGACCCCAGAGCCTTCAGCTCCCCAAGGACAGCAATGTCCATGGTGAGGGGGTACGGTCATCCTTTGGCTTCCTAGTGTAGTGGGCTGCCAGTGAGACAATGAGGCGCTTGTCCTGTAAGGACAGTAATAGCAGCTAAACCAAGAGCTGCGGTGGAACTGGGCTCTTAAAATTTGATGGAATTGCTTCAGCTATGGCGCGGCAATTGCTCTAGGGCATGCTCTTATTTCACAGCACACTGCTGTAAATTCTGGGTGTACCACCCCTTTTTCAGTACAGGCAGGTTATTACCCAGGTTTTATGGGTTTAAGAGCTTAAGCGCAGAAAGTTGCTGTTCACCACTTGATATTCAGAAACTGGTTTCCCAAAAATAACCCGTGTCTCTGTGTCTCCAGGGCCGCATATCATTGGCTAAACCCGCATTCTTGTTCTTCTGAATGAGTGTTGCTGAGTTTACTGATTCAAATTCTTTTGAGCAGTATGAGTCAAGACAATAAGTGGCCAGAGCTGCAGGTTGAATGGTTCTGTGTTGAATACGAGGAAAAGCTTCCTGAAGGTGCAGCCTTGGCACAGGTCTCCACAGAGATGAAGGATCTTCACTCTTGGAGGCTCCCAGCCCTCAGCTGGACAAAGGCAAGGCCGCCCCGATAGCTGGTGATGGCCCTGCCGTGAGACTGTGGTTGGGAGTGGAGCAGCAGTGGAGGCAGAGGCACTACATAGATTTAAACACTAAATAAAATTAATATAATGGCATGAGGAATCTTTTCTTAAGGTAAAAAAAAAAAAAGTTCCTATTTCTCTACAGTAATAATATTGGTATTATTTATTTCTCAGTGTTTTCTGGCTATCAGGTCTGTTAGTGGAGGATTGAAGGGCTGTAAAACATTAGCCTCTACAAGCCTGTTCGTTTCTGAAATGATCCTGTGTTTGCTTTCCTCCATGCGATGCTCCAGAAAGCATTCTCACCTGGGCTCCTCGAACCGCGCATTTGCTCGCTGGCTCCCAGCAGAGTATGAGGATGGAGTGTCCGTGCCCAGAGGAGCAACAGAAGGAAAGCTGTACAATGGATTTCCACTGCCCCTGGTGAGAACTGCTGTTCTTGTCCAGATAACAGTAGTGGACGCTGCCCTCACTACATCCATCAGAAACGAAACTGTGGCAACAGCCAGAGTGTAAATTGCCTGATCTTTTCCTCTAATTTGGGGTTTGTTTTCTCCAACAGATCTAGGGCTTGGGGTGATATTTTTTGTTGGAAACAGAAATGAGTAAAAATGTTGTGAATACTTCACTAAGCAAAGTGTGAGATGGCATAGTATTTTCAGAAGTTTGCATCCCAAGGTCTGATGCAGGCAGCACCACAGTGTGTTCAGATACACCAGGAAGTTTTTACAAACCATAAAGCTTGGGTGTTCCTCAGAAATCTTGACTGTCTGGATGTGATGTGTGCACGTTCACCAGTTTCAGCTGTAGAAAAATTTCCATGAAGCTGGGCTTGGTTGAATGACTGTGGAGTCAAGAGGGTGCTACTTATCATATCTGCTTTGATAGAGCTGGGGAATAGCATGGGTCTGTTTAATGCCATAATTAACTGTTGAGCTTATAAGAGATCATGTTATGCATGATCTCACAGTGGATATTATCATAGAATCATAGAATAGTTTGGGTTGGAGGGACCTTCATCTAGTCCAACCCCTGCCATGAGCAGGGACATCTGCACCAGCTCAGGTTGCTCAGAGCCCCGTCCAGCCTGGCCTGGGATGTCTCCAGGGATGGTTCATCCACCACCTCACTGACCAACCTGGGACAGACTCTCACCACCCTCGGTGTAAAAAAATTCTTCCTCATCTTGGGCCTGATTATACTGAGAGGTATATCCACTGTGGTATAGTCACACGCATTTTCATTTTGATTTTCTGCAGGTTCGAAAAGTGTCAAACGAAATTGCTCTCACAGCCAACGAGAACATCACTCAAGATCAAGAGCTCTCTCTCGTCGTCATGCAGTGGGGCCAGTGGATTGACCACGACATTGACTTGTCCCCCGCCAGCGGCGCCGGAGCGAGCCCAGCGCTCCACTGCGAGACCGACTGTGCCTTCAACTCCCCTTGCTTCCCCATTAAGGTACCTTGACTTTCATTCCATCCCACACTAAGACAGTGAAACTAGAACCACATGGTTTTCTGAGGCTTCACGTATGTTTGCTTGCTCTAGTTTCCCCCCGATGACCCACGGATGCTGAGGTCAAACTCCTGCATGCCATTCGTCCAGTCGGCGTCCGTCTGCAACCCTGAGACGTTCACCCGCGAGCAGATCAACGCCATCACCTCCTTCATCGACGCCAGCACCGTGTACGGCAGCGAAGACTCCATGGCAAAGAGTCTTAGAAATCAGACAAACCAGATGGGTTTGATGGCTGTGAACCAGAATTTTACCGACAAAGGGCTGGAATTATTGCCCTTTGAGAACACAACGAAAAGTGTTTGTGTTCTCACCAACAAGAGCATGAACATCCCCTGTTTTAAAGCAGGTAAGGTGCATCTGTGGGGCAGTTTTCAGTGCATGAATTCAAAGAGGATCATTATGGTCAGGTGTCTGATGTCCCTGCATATTTTTATGAGGTGCTGTAAGACATGAAGGGCCCTCCTCCAAATGAAAAAAAGAATAATAATTGTTTAATCAAATGTGAAAATTATTTCATTTTAATTTCCAAAAGAGTTACAGCAAATCATCCTCCCTTTAAAAAGTATTTACAAAGGTAGGAGAAATTTTCAATAGAATAACCATCAGTGTTTAAAACTTCTCAGTGACTTTTTCCCCTCCTGCCTAGAATTCACCATTCGGTTTTAAACCAAACCAATACTAACCATTAAATGCTCTTAATCAATTCAGTGAATAACTCTCCCTGACACCACATTCTAAATTTTTCATACTTCAGATATCCCAGCCTACATCAGAAGAAAAGTCTAGAAGTTTGTCTGCAATTTAAACAACCTAAATCAAACACAAAAGTATTTAAAATAGAAAATAAGAAGACTGTGTCCTTGAGGGATGAAAGGAAGGCAGACACGGGATTTTCACAGAATGTGGCATTTACAGCTGCTTCACGGCCACGTGCAATATACTTTAACTTGCCAAATAGCCCCTTCTCCAATGGTTTTGGCTAAATGGTTTGGACACAGAGAATGTTTTGTCTGTGCTGGTGAGAAATCTCTGGCACAAATGACTACTGCTAGGAAGCTTAACCATGAGCGTTACTGCTGGGAACACTGTCAGTTGTTACTCATCTGTCCTAACACAAGAACCTGCTGAAATAAAAAGCAGTTTACAAAATCCCTAAATTATTTTCATTTGTAGGTGATAAACGGGTAACTGAAAACCTGGGGCTTTCCGCGCTACACACCGTCTTTCTGCGAGAACACAACCGCCTGGTCAGAGAGCTGAGCGGATTAAATCCTCACTGGGATGGAGAACGGCTTTACCAAGAGACTCGAAAGATTGTAGCTGCCATAAACCAGGTACTGATCACTGCTGACCATTTATTACCTGCATGCTTAGAAATGCGTTTTCCTCCAGGAAAAGGAAGAAAATAATGCTTTGTGGATCTAGTGGAGTTATTTCTGGGAGCTGAAAACTTCTGAATACGGATGATCCATATGAGATAGCATGGGTACCCAGAGCTTTTTTATCCATTATTTTACCAATTTATCAATTATTTATATAAACTGGTAATCTATCATTTTAACCCATTATTTATTATATTAAATAATTTTAATACGTTATGCCAAACTCATGCCACTGGTACAGCTCTTTTTTCTGAAGATCCTGTGAATTCTGTGACTGGGCTGAGGTCGAGGTTCATGCTCTGCGCTCTGGTGGCGTTTCTGCTACAGCTGCTGACAACTTGATCTGTTTTTGTGTTTTTCCAGATAATAACATACCGAGATTACCTTCCAGTTCTGCTTGGGAAGGAGACCAGCAAGTGGATCCCTTTGTACAGAGGCTACAATGAGAGTGTGGATCCTAGAATCTCAAATGTTTTTACCTTGGCTTTCCGATTCGGTCATACATCAGTACAGCCTTTTGTATCCCGTTTGAATGACAGTTTTCAGCCTTTGGGTTCATTCTCCCATGTCCCTCTTCATTTGACCTTTTGTGCTACATGGAGGATTGTAATGGAAGGTAAGAACGTGGGAGAGCCAGCAGTCCTGGTCTGGTCCTGAAGGAGACACGGGTGGAGGTCAGCTGGTAAGACACAGGAGCCTTGGACTCCAAAAACTGCTTTGGTTCCATTTATTTAACTGGCCTCACACGAATTACAGTGCCATTCAGCTTGGAAGATGCTCATGATGTGTGTACCCAAGGGACTGCAGACAAATCGGTGGTCTGCTAAACGTGGGGCAGCAGGACGGAGCTGCAGAGCTGTCTCCAAACACAGCCTGACACTGGTTCTGCACTGTACTCAGGCAGAGGAGCCCTGCCGAAAATTATGTGCTGTTATACTGTGACCATAGAATGTTATCAAGCACCAGCTCCTGCAGAAGCAGCTGCTTTGGAGCAGGATTTTGCACCAGAACATCCAGTTCTGTAGGTTCTTTTACACAGATTTTTCAGTGTTGTCCTCCTCAATTAATTGCACCGTAATTGCATTCATATCCTGAACATGCCACTAAATCACCAAAATATGTAACTTAAGTTGTCAAACATCTCAGCCCAGTGAGACCAAACAGTGTGAGCATTGCACGTTCATTCACATAGTGCCACTGCTTGTGCTGTCCCAGGAGGCACAAAACTCACAAACACCAGTCAACCAAAATTTACATCAGTCCGAGTTATTATATCCCACTGTAATTGGGAGACATTGCCAGAGGGTGATGCATCCAGCCTAACCGAGCTAAGGCAGCATAATTGCTTCCTAGTGGCAGCGTCTCTCTTAATGACTCTAAAGGGAGTTATGGGATCCTGCTCTTATCTTATCTGAAGTCATTAATACTTCCAACGAAGAGAAATGTCTCTTCTAAAATGAGTTATCCAAATAATGATGGAAAACACACTGAAAGACACACATGAAGCCAATTTTCCCGTGTTTTACTAATACTGTCTTTTTCATGGCTATGAAAAAGATATAGACAACAGACATGAATTGATTCTATCATTTAATGTTTTAATAAATATTTGCCAACTATTAGTTGCAACTATTAGCTAATTATAAACAAAATCTGTTGTAAAACCTAACATCTTGGACAGAACCCCGGGTATCAGTATATATTGCGGACTGACAGGCTAAGGAGCAGTTCTATGGAAAGGGGCTTGAAGGTCCTGGTGGACAACAAGTGGATTTCAGGAAGGCCGAGGGATGGTGAGGGGTGAGGAATTTAAAGGGAGGCCTCATCTACTGGCATATGCAGAAATGGACATATGCTCTAGTGTATCTTGAAATGGAAATAGGGAGATAGGTGAACTCCACACTCCCAGAGTAGAAAAGACATCTAAGGCAGCACTGTTTCAGCTGCACAAAAGGGACCGTCATAGCTACAACGCGATACCGAAAGTCTTTCCTTGGTTTGCAATGAATGCAGGTGGCATTGACCCACTGATACGGGGCATGGTGGTGGATCACGCAAAACTGATGAAACAGAATCAACTGCTCATTGAGGAGCTGCAGAACCACCTTTTTGAGCAGACAGAGATAATGGGTCTGGATCTAGCAGCCCTGAACATGCAACGGGGAAGAGACCATGGCCTTCCAGGTAAGAAGACACAAGTCACACATCCTGTGAACAATATTCTTTTTCTCTGCTGTTCATAGTAGTTCCATGAAGGTACTAAGCTTTTTCCATAGGAGTGGGAAGAAACAGTACCTTTATTGGAGGGGGAAGGATGGGCAGACAGTCGATCTCAGGGAAGACAATGTCTCTGTATTATAAAGAGCTTTTTCTGAGGGATTTAAGATGAGGAGAAAGGCTTGGAAAGCAAAAATGATAGCTGGGATAATGTACTAAAGAGGAGTAGAAACAAAGGTGTATTGCAAAGAGAGGGCATGTGTGGTACAGAAGCTACGGACACCAGGTTCAGCTTTCACATGGGCCGGACAGACCATCAATGCTTATTTTTTGCCTTCAGACAACCCAGAGCTCTGACAGAAGTGTCCTGCACCCACAGATATGACTGCCCTCAGGTGCTGGAGAAGAGCAGGTGCTCTTGGGTTAACCACCGTCAAATGTTGCTTTTTTCTAGGACTTTGATCCTATAAATTTTTCTTCCCAAAACTGCAAGGACCGCTGCATTCACCCTCAGCACTAGGTAGATCTAACCAACAGGATACAATGAACCTCAAGTCACATGTGAAGACAAGCCAAATTGTTAGTTTAATGGGTGCATACAACAAAGATCTTGGAAAACATGGCAATTGTTGTGACTGCCTCTACCTAGACAATAATGTCTCCCAGATCCTCTAATCCCATGAGAAGAAGCAGTTGTTGCTCACGGGCCAAGGTGTCTATTTAGCTCCTGAGCCCAGGCAGATGGTGATGAGACACAGGTCCTGATCAGGTGCTCTTTCTGCTTTTGCAGGTTACAATGCCTGGAGGCGCTTCTGTGGGCTCTCCCAGCCTCAAAATGTAGATGAATTCTCTAAGGTGCTAGGCAACTCCAAGCTGGCCAAGAAGTTCATGGAGTTGTATGGGACACCAGAAAATATTGACATCTGGATTGGGGCAATCTCAGAACCCTTTGTTGCCCAGGGCAGAGTTGGACCTCTCCTGGCCTGCATCATTGGCACCCAGTTCAGGAACCTGCGTGATGGGGACAGGTATGCAGACCTGGGAGCAAACCTTCCCCATGGCATTTATTAAGGAAAAATATGCTGACGTTTCATGTGGCACATTAATCCAGCCCATCTCCAACATGACAGTGAATGCTCCCAGCAAGGCTCACACCTTGATTTAAGCCCCAGTTACCAAAGGGCTCTTTTTTTCAGCTCATTCCAACAGATCCATATGGCAGGGGTTCACCAGCTCCAGGCCGTGGGTTATCTGCAGTAGTCGCTGCCTGAGGTGACGTTTGCTCTCAGGGTGCAGAAGGGGAGGATCAGTCACTGCCTCCCGCAGCCTGGCGATGCTGCGTGGAAGAGGCAGGATCTCTGCACATGAGTCATAGCATCCAGACCTGGCCACACCTGGAGAAACCTCTTTCCAAAGAGACGTTCCTGCTACCTGAGGTATCAAGGCAAATCTGAGCAGAGACTTACCTTGGCCAGATTCCCATCTAGGCAAGTAACCAGCATGACACACCTTCAAGTAGACTACAAGACTATAAGCTTCTGAAAATGTCTTTACAGGTTCTGGTGGGAAAACCCAGGAGTTTTCACTCCACGGCAGCTGCGTGCACTGAGAAAAATCTCACTGTCGAGGGTGTTTTGTGACAATACCCACATCAAAAAGATACCCAGAAATGTGTTCAAGGTCAACAGTTACCCTGAGGACTTTGTTGACTGCCAGGAGATTGAAGCCCTCAACCTCTCACCCTGGAAAGACGAGACTGAGAGCAGCACAAAAGGTAGATTGTTGTCTGTGGTCTGACAAAAATAATAGATCTCCTACAAGGTCAGACTTTTGTGCACCTAAAGAAATAAAAGAATTAAGGTCGTCACAGTGACTCTGCCCCCAAAAAGACCTTGACCATCCACCCAGCCCCAGTCAGACACCACTGGAGACAGACGCACTGTTGGCCTCGTCCCCTTGCAATCCATCACCTTCATCATCCCTTAGTAGCCTGTGGCTTGCTCCTCAACTAGACAGGAAATCCCTGAAAATCCATTCTGTTCTTGTCCTTGTGAACACGTCCTTCTCTAAGCACCTTGTCCCAGGACAACTGGAGTGTTCCTTCACAGGAAGAGTGTGCATGAAGAAAATAATCAGAATTAGCCAACTTGCTCCAAATTCTTACTTTGAAGGTCCAAGCCCCTGCTCTCCCCTTGCCTTCCTTAGAACTTTGAAGCATTTTTTGGTATATCTGGAGTTCTGAGACTGTGTACCCTGACACATCAGTAGTTTAATAGGCATAGTCAGCAATTACGATGTGCCACATCCTGAAAGACAGTAAAACGGTGTCATATATGACATGAGGAACTATTTGTGTCCTCCTACTGATATATTTTTGGCATGGGCTCTCCCAGTTGTCAATAATATAGAGAGAAGACAGGTATGCCCTGAGAAATATGGGCTGGATTGAGTTTTTCCTTCTGGCAACCCATTTATAGATGATTGTAATACTTGTGAATCACTCACTCTGTCCTTCTGTAAGATACAGACCACAAAGCATCTTCAAGCAGTTCCTGCACTGGATTTGAGTTCGATTAACTGTGGTTTAAGAAATATACTTACACTTGATATAAAGGCTAAATTATGGTGATTTCACCCCGTTCTTTAGGAACAGAGTCCAGCTGATGCTTGCCTTCTCCCTAAGCAATAGAGGCTTCCTGATTTCTTTTATTAACTTAGTCTTACAGTCATTAAAATTTGCTGAGTTGCTTCCTGTGGCTCTTTTATCACCAGTCTGAGAGGAAGCCGAACTGTGTTTGCAAAGCCCGGAGACAGTGACATCCCAGGGTGTTAAAAAGCAACTGCTAAAAGTGTAACCTTTTCAAGTGCC
Source organism: Nesoenas mayeri (assembly GCF_963082525.1). Taxonomy (NCBI): domain Eukaryota; kingdom Metazoa; phylum Chordata; class Aves; order Columbiformes; family Columbidae; genus Nesoenas; species Nesoenas mayeri. The sequence continues at coordinate 10,459,535 of NC_137569.1, read as the reverse complement.
AAGAAATTGCCCACAAAGCGCTCATCCGAAGGGCTGTCTGATGTTAGGTCACCGGAGGTGCGAGACTGAAAGCACCACAGTGTCTCAGAGGTACAGGGATACAGAGATGACCTGGTACTCAGTTACCCATTAACCAGTGACTATTGTAAACTATGAAGTTGAATAAAAATGTGGGGAGAAATATTGTGCCCAGGAAAAACTTGCTGCCTCTCAGTGGCTTTTTCTGCTTCATTGACAGTTTCCAATCCTGCCCATCAGACCAGCGTTGGAAACTCCTAAGGGTGGCACTGAGCTGCTCTGGGAAACCGCATCATGCTCAGCTGACTGAACCTCGGCATGTGATTTCCAGAGAGGAGCTCAAGACTCCATCTATTGTTTTATTTGCTGTACTGTGATTTTTATATCATTAATTTGTAAAAGTTTCCATTAATGTAACTCTTTGTTGATGACGTTTTATTGTCACGTTCAGAGGTTTGCAAGACCTGGTTAGGTGCTGGATGCTTTCTGACTCTCTAAAGGCAAAATCAAGAGAATTTTTTTTACTTCCAGTCCTCAAAGTGGTGTCAAATCTGGAAGCTGAGGTGCTTACATTTCAAAATCAAATTCCTTATCCTTTGTACTTGCTCAGAAATTAGCAAGTTTGTGTACTTTTTATCAAAACTTTCCTTATCTCCTTCTTGTTTTGCACAAGTGCATAAACTGTATGGGATGTCTCTAGTTAGCGTTGAGTTTTCCAGTCTTTGAAGACACTAGAGAATGACAGCTGCACCTTGAAGCCTAGAGACATCTTTTCTTTAAATCCTATAATGCACACGTGTTTGGACTGCTGGGCATTAATAAAATACATTGTATGCACTCATCTGCATTTGGCATCAATTCTGGTATGTCAAACATCTGTCCAAAACATTATTTGGCTATCATTCATAGCTAAACATATCAGCATAAAAAAGCCATAGACTGGCTGGTATGTAAAACACAAGCATTAGGGCTAAAAATTAATCATCTGGCTAGGATGGTTGCTCCCAAATTCGTATTAAGTAAATAAAAAACAAAAATGTGTAAGTCACATTAAGTTTCCATCTCTCCTTGGCACAGCTGGGAGGGGAGGAGGGCACCTGGAGTAATTAGGTGGCATCCTAAGGTGGTGAAGATTCTGGGTGGAGTAGGCACCTCTCTGATGAGGTCTAATGAAGAAGGTGCTTGGTAAGTCATGCCCATCTCAGCTCAGTACCCTGTGCTGCCCACCCATGGCCCAGGGGCTGCAGGAGACCCAAGGCGCTGCCAGTGGTAAGCGATGGAGCTTGGGACCGTGCCGCTCCATGAGTGTGGAGCTGTGGTGACATGGGCAGAGGAAGGCAAGACACCATCCTCTGACACACAGAAGATGGCAAAACCAAGCAGTATTCAGAAATCAGGAGCTGCAGATCCCAGAGTGTATTTGGGCTGAAAAGTGCATGGGTTGTGTTAAAAATCATGAGATCATCAGGACACAGCAAGGATGTTAAGCAACACATTTCTGCTGTTCGCCTCTGGTTTCTGAGTCCCTAGGCATGTTCCGCTCACACTTTCAAGACCTGCCCAACCATTGAAAGTGAAATCTTGCTTCACTTAATAGGAGGGCTAAGAAAAATGAAGAAACCATGAACTCCTGCAAGACACATTTAAGGTCTTTAATTCCTCTCTCCCAAATTTGCCTTTCCCTCTTGTGGCAGAGGTACTTCCGAAGTCCACTCCATGGAAAGAGGCAGGAGACAGTGCTTTCTCCTGAATGTATTTCCAGAGGAACATGGAAGCCCTCAAACCCCAGGACAGCCACTTCCCAAGGCAGGATGGCCACATGCTTAGGGTGAATGCCTCCACCTTGTTGGTTTGGAATAGGAAAAATTAAGATGCTCGCAGGAGGGTCTGGTTCTGCCTAGGGTCCAACTGGAGACAAGTTCTCAGGGTTAAGATTACAAAGAAATGTCCAGCTACCCACCACATGTCTGTCCATGTAAGTGGCGTAGTTCTCTGCAAGGAACATGGCAACAATTTCAACACCTCCACTTATGAAGTTTTCTTCCTCTGTGGATGTTTTCCCTGTCTCTGGAATGACAAGTTTGCAATCTGGCCACCGGTGACAGAGCCCAGGGAATGGCAGCAGATGTGCCAGGGAGGGTCAGTGGGACATGAGGAAAAGGTTCTTCACCCAGAGGTGCTGGACACTGAACAGGCTCCCCAGGGAGGGGTCACGGCCCCAACCTGACAGTGTTCAAGAAGAGACTGGACAACGTCCTCAGACACACGGGGTGACCTGTGGGGTGTCCTGTGCAGGGACAGGAGTTGGACTCGATCCTTGTGGGTCCCTCCCAACTCAGGACATTTATAATTCTATGATAATCTATGGCTGTCGCTGCTTCCAGACCTCCCCGCGGTTGCCATGGCCTTCCCCTCAGCTGGATCTGGAAGACAGGATCACTAATGGGAAGCCTTGTTCGTCATTCCTGATATCTCCTGATAGGTGGTGAGCATGGAGTCACGGACCTGCTCAGTGAGCTTGGGAACATCAGCGGGGCCCAGGCCAAGGGTCTCCACTTTTGGCAGGATCTGGATGATGCTTTTCCCTGGAAGAGTTAGAGAGGAGGGTCAGAGGTGAGGGAAGGAAATATGTGAGAGGTGTAGAAGAGCAAGAGAAGACAGACCAGAGGGATCAGTACAAACGAAAGAACGAGACAGAAATGAAGGGAAATGCCCTATTTCACACCAACAGCTGTGCAGCAACACAGCCGTGTCCCAAATGCACACAACAAAACCCAAACCAGACTTTTACCATCCCTAGAGACCACAAAAAAATAAACACGGAAACAGGTGATTCTCTCCCCAAATACATCCAATACAATGATTCATATCGAATAAGTTTTCACAGTGGAAAAACATCAGGGTCTGTCTGGATCACAGCAGAGAGAATGAGATGTACAAGCATCCAAACTGGCTGTGCCCTGATCGACACACATCAAATTCAGCAGAATCCTTCTTTCCAGAAACATGCTTTGGGATGCACCCAATACCCCGTGTTTGGCCAAGGTATGTCATAGTCCTGTTGGAAACCACCTGAGCAATGGCCTGGTGTAAACAGAAGAACATACTGGGGAGCTCTTCTGCTCTTGCACACAGAGGCCCTTTTTCTGGCCAGCAGAGACACGACACTGCCTGCACAGACACTCAGCTGAGGATCTGTGGAGTGTCTGGGTTATTTTTAAACTTTTTGCATGCCTTTATATGTGTGCTGGGAAATGAGATCCAGAAGTGTTGCTAGCAGAGCCAGGGAGGCAAAACAGAAGCATGGAGAAGAGCTCCACAAAAGAAGAGAACATGCTCCCTGCCTGCACATTGTGCATCCAATGCTAGGCCTGGGATCTCAGGAGTCTACCGTGCTTCACTTGGTCCTACAGAACCACCTGAACGATGGCAAGGCTGTGCTGAAAAGGTTGGTCTGCTGGGGTACAAAAGACTTCCAGCAAGCACCAGACTTCCTGCATGCAGGACAGTGTGCACACACTGGACGTGGAGCTGTGCTTTCCAGGAGCTCATCAGCACTCCCAGGGCCACTGTGGACATGGCGAGCTGTTCTGACCTGAGGATCAGTGTGTTCAACATGCAGAATTCTTGGCCATGTGTAGCACATCTTCAGAATCAGCCCTGGGAAAACTTGCAGGTGGGCAAAGTGAGGAGGTACAGGAAAAGTTAACTGGTTTTTTTTTTCTCCATCAGTGAAGGTCACACCTGTTCAACAGGAATCTGGGAAAGAGCTGAGAGGCTGGCTGACCACAAACTCCCACGGCGAGGTTATTAATAAAGGTGAGTGTACATGCAACTGCAAACAGTCTTTCCTAAAAAGCTCAGGGAGGTTGTGGAATCTCCTTCCATGGAGTTACTCCAGATGTGGCTGGACAAGGCACAGAATAAACTAATCTATCTTTGGAGTTGGTCTTGCCTAAAGCAAAAGGTTCAGTTGCTCCAGAGATACCTCCCCACTGTATTGTTCTGTGGTTTCTCAGAGGAGTTCTCTGTCTTGGTTGCCCAACTGAGCAGGGACGTGATGGAGAAGGAGCGGGTTAGTAGGACAGGGCTGGCATCCCTGCTCATGCTCTCATGACCCCCACATGGGGGAATGCTTCCAGGACCAAAAGTCTTTGGTGTGTCGCCACCAGAGACAGGATAGACCCAGCAGATGAAAGATGGGTAGAAAGAGAAAATGTAGTGTTTAACATTTGTACCAACTCTCTCTTCCAGGTGTCTGCCAGCAAGGATTGATTATACCCAGGTACAAAGAGAGGGAGGAATGAGAGTTTCAGATGCAGGGCTGGCCTGGGGAGGCGGGATGTGGCAGAAAGCCATTCTGGGGTGGGTGTTAGGGTGGAGGAACAGGGTGTGTTACTTTTCTCTGCTGGAATTTAAAAGATTTTTTCTGCATTTTTCTTCTGAAGCTCACGACTTACATTTTTTTCCCCCCATAACATTTTATCAGTGACCAGCAGAAATTCTTGTCACCAAAAATGGATAAAACATGGAAAGAACAGGGTAACTGGGAGGAGACACAATTTCAGCATGACTTTTTTTGAAATATCTGTGTTTGGTTTTGGTCCCCAACTGTCCATGCACCTGCAGATCCAATGACAAGCATGGTGGGGCCAGGGGCAGGATGTACAGCAGCACTCTGCTGCTTCTCCAGGTTCCCTCATACGGGTATCGGACAAGCTGTGAGAATGGTCTAGACTGCGCTTTTGCCAAGAAAGCCTGGACCAGATTATCCTTGAGGTCCCTTCCAACCTGGTATTCTATGACTGAAATCTAACGGGAGAGGCAAAAGTGATACCTGAAATCCCCCCTTTCACTCCCCTCCCAAGAAGACAAAAACTGCCGTTGTCCGGCTGCTGTCTCCACATCCCGCGGGGTCCCCTGCCCACCCACCTCCTGGCTCCCTCCAAGGCCCGACCTCACACCAGCACCCAGCCACCCTCACCTGGTGTAAACCTCTTCTCCTTCTGGTTGTAGAAATCGTGGTAGGAAGAGATCACTGCAGGAATAATGGGGACCTGGAGGGGAGGCAGTCTACCGTGAGTCTCCAAATTTCCCCATTCCTCCCCCAAAACATAACCGGTGTTCTTAAGTCAGTCCTGCACTTTGCTGGTAATTATCCCAGTCAGCTTGATAGTAGGCACTCAGAGGGATATTTACATCATTTAACTGTATCACCCAATGTCCTCCCTGTTGCTTTTTACACTTTCATCTCTGTATTTAGGCCAACAATGCATGGATTGCCAAATTAGTACATACAGAGTCCTGTTCAGCAGAAACTCCCCCCCAACAGGCATGTCCAGGGCTCTTGTCAAGGTCTCCCTGCTTTTTTCCCAAGCTGAGTCATGAAGGTTTTTCATCTGTCCCAGAAACAGAACCTTCCTGTGTCATCTGCAAGCTCCTGCTGGGCCCTCGGCTGCGTGTTTGGTCCAAGGGGAAGCCAGGGACCAGAAGCCACAGAGCCCTGTTTGCTGGTGGACCATGGTAGGCAAACTGCACCCCAAGGGGAAGAGGGAAGGTGGCTCTCACCTGGGCTTTCACGGCCAGATGGAAGGCCCCACGTTTGAAGGGCAACATGGAGCCACCACGATTGCGAGTTCCTTCAGGGAAGATCAAGACACTGAACTGCAAGAGAGAAGACATTGAGATAGAGGGACGTCCAGTTATTCTAAACCACTTTGAGGGTGTACTCCCCTGGGACTAATGTGTCTGCTCCTGACCACGCTGAGACATCAACTTCCTCCACTCAAAGCACTTTACAGACAGACAATACACCGAACCCACCAGAGATGCTCCTACCCTGTTCTGCCCAGTACCCAGCTGAGAGACAAAGATCCCTTTCCAGTCACATCAAGGTTCATGATTTCCAGTGGCTCCTCACCAAAGAATCCTCCCCACTCACGTTTTCTTTGTGCAGGGAGTGTGCCACCTCTGTCAAGGTAGCAATAGACTCTTCCCTTTTCTTGCGGTCAACGAAAATGAACCCTGCAAGCCAGCATCCTAAGCCAAAAGTGCCCATGTACAAGACTTCCTTCTTTGCAACAGGCACGCAGCGATGTGGTAATATCTCCGCCGCCACTGGAAGAGGACAACAAGGACAGAACAAGTTGTCATTTGTACTTCACATTCTGGCCTACAGCCCCCTGCTCTGCAAGATGTCTGCAGTGCTTATCCAGCTTCGTAGGATCGGAAACATGTTGGAAAGGGATTCTGGGGGTCTTGAGACCAACCATCCACTTAGAGGAGAACTATTGCTGACACTGAATGAGAGCAACTATGACACAGCTGTGGTCAGCTGACATGTTCATCCCCATTCTCTTGGGAAGGATGAAGCTGATTTAGCTTGAAAATACTTTATTGGGCTCTAATACCATGGAGAACAACCCTGGCTTGGGAGTAGCTGGTAATGGACTGTGTAGCAGCCAGTCCTGCCCCTCTGTTTGTGCTATTTGGGATTTTGCACTACCCTCCCCTACAGACAACTGGGTCCTGGAGCGGGAGACAGGGTCACCACGTACTCATAACGTCAAGAGAAGTCTGGTGATTCAACACGAGGACAAAAGGCTCCTTAGTCCTGAGGTTCTCCTTGCCCTTCACCACTATCTTGAGGCCAAAGATGTATTTGAGTGGCAAGATTGTCATGCGAAAAAACCTGGAAAAGGGGAGCAGATGTAACTCAAAGAGATGCTGAAATTGGGTAAAGGACCCAAACGCCATTCTTCTAAACCAGGCCATCGCACAGACTGCTCCTGCAGAGTAGCCTCTTTCTCTGCACTCCTAGATTAGACCCATGACTTGGAGAAGAGCAACTAGTACATCTCTTCAGCTCTTCACTTCATTAGCGAAGACAAATACACCTAGCAGGTTTTCCTCAAGCCAGGCCAGACCAATGGCCAAGCAGCTTCAGCTGCAGCAGTTCTGCGGATCGGCAAGATATTAGATAATGCCCATATTCATAGTGCATCTGTTTGTGATCTAATTCCCTGCCCACCTCACTGAATCATGAATACAGGCTGCCATAAACATGCCACGCACCCAACTCCACTATTGCCTGCACTGTGGAAAGATGATTTTGTCTCTGGGTGACATTAGAGTGCAGTTCTGGTAGCCATACTTGAACACATACTGGAAAAATAAAGAATAAAAGTCAGGCACAAAAATTAAGAAGAAAACTTCTTAAAGTGAAAGGCTGATGCTCAGTTAAGAGACACGAACTCCCACTGCAGCATATGACAGTGAAGCAGCAAACCCTGCCTCTGCAGCACCTCAGGAGGCCACAAGCACAATGTTGTCACATAGCAGAGTTGGTTTCTATCCCTCACTCAACCACATCCCAAGTGACTAATTCCCACGGTTGTTAATCCTACGTGCACAACCAGCTGTGCAGCTTCTGCGTAAGTCTGGCAGCTTGTTGCAGAGGCAGGAACAGACGGAGACAAGAGACGTGCAGCAAGGGGACGGGCTCAGAGACTGCCAGATCTGGGGCACTGGGCTGTAACTGCAGCAATGGGGACACCAGTGACAATGCATCAGCACTGCACCCTGGTGGTGTCTGCTCATGCCCGTCCAGGTGGGCATAGGCTCAGGATAAAGTTAAAAAAAACACCTGCAGAAGCTTTCTCAGCACGACTCAGCAGGGGCACGAGCAGCCACATGGAGGAGGGAAATGCAGCTCTGAAGACCAGACAGGAGAGGTTACCTAAAAACAGCAAGTCACTTTACCTGTGCACGTTTTACATCCTTTCCTTCCATCATTCTTTCTATCAACTCAAATACAATCCTGGAACCCACGCCCCTTCTCTGAAGTACAGAGCCTGTCCACTCTCCACATCAATACACAACTCATTCCTCCCCACTGCAGCACAGCTCACAGGACCCTCCAAAACAGAGCACAACCTGACTCTATCTATGCCCAGGGTAGAAAGAAGCCACAGACAACTTACTTGATGTTTTCCACATTACGTCCGTGAGGAATACTCATCATAATAATCAGAGTGCTGAGGGCAAAGAGACACAACTTATAGAAGTTCATCTTGCAGAAGTATCTGAATGCAGGATTCACCTGGTAAAGGACTAGAAACATGATGAACAGACAAGTAAATGGGTAGTGAAGGAGCAACAGCTCCATCCTTCCAGCCCAGAGTCAACCAGCAGAGTGTTGCACAAAGCAGTAAATGGGTCACGAGCACCCGAGGTTGTGGAGCAGAGCTTAGATTCCCTTGATCAGCTACACGTGGGTGGCACGAAGCTGGAATGAGATTCAGGAGCAATGATGCTTCAGAAAGGCTGTGTTCACCACTCAGAGCCAAACTGAGTGGAAAGCCGGTTTAGCAGGGCCTCCCCGGCTGCTCCGTGTACAGGAGCTGGCTGGCAAATATGCAATAGCAAGGCTGCCCGTGTGCAGAGGTGTGTGGCTCTGGGCTGGTGGAGCAATGGCTGCTTGGAGACACAGCCCTGATTCAGGGACCCTGAGCACAGGAACCCTGAGAACCTCCAAGAAAATCTTTGATGGGAGGGAGCGGGATGGGTTGGACGGCCAAGGTGTCTGTGTCTCCAAGCAGCCATTGCTCCACCAGCCCAGAGCCACACACCCCTGCACACGGGCAGCCTTGCTATTGCATATTTCATTATGTGGACAACAGGTCTTGCTCAAGCAGCTATCACTTAAGAGGAGTAACAGTGTTGAATTCTAGCCAGGACTGAAAGCTCCATCATCTTTGAAAGCTCATGGAAAACAGAAGAGGTGTCTGAGGACTGGAGGAAAGCCAGAGTCACTTCAGATGTCAAAAAGGGCAAGAAGGAGACAGGAAACTACAGGCCAGTCAACCTCAGCTCCATCTCCGGAAAGGTGATGGAACAGCTCGTTCTGAATGTCATCTCCAAGCATGTGGAAGAAAAGAAGGTTATCAGGAACATGGTTTCACCAAGGGGAAATCATGTTTGACCCACCTGATGACCTTTGATGATGGTGTGACTGGCTGGATAGATGAGGGGAGAGCAGTGGACGTTGTCTCTCTTGGCTTCAGCAAGGCTTTCGACACTGTCCCTCACAACCTCCTCACAGACAAGCTCAGGAAGTGCGGGCTGGATGAATGCACAGTGAGATGGATCAAGAACTGGCTGGATGGCAGAGCCCAGAGGGTTGTGATCAACGGTGCAGGGTCTGGTTCAGGCCTGTAGTCAGTGGGTTCCCCAGGGGTCAGCACTGGGTCCGGTCATGTTCAACCTGTTCATCAGTGACCTGGATGAAGAGACTGATGCACCCCCAGCAAGATTGCTGGTACCAAGCTGGGAGGAAGGGCCGACACAGCAGAGGCTGAGCTGCCATCCAGAGACCTGGGCAGGCTGGAGAGTTGAGTGGAGAGGAACCTCAAGAAGGTCAACAAGGGAAGGAGCGGGGTCGTGCACCTGGGGAGGAACAACCGCCGTCACCAGTACAGGTTGGGGTGGACCTGCTGGAAAGCAGCATTGTGGAGAAGAACCTTGGAGTCTTCTTGGGCAATAGGTTAATCACAAGCCAACTCACTCCTAGGGCAAGCTTGCATGCTTTCTGCCTTCAAAACGTGTCCAGGATTATGTTTATCAGCCTACACAGCCCCAGCATCGCCACCCAACCCTGGCCAGGTGCTGGCAGAGGTTGGTGTCTGTGCCTCTTCTTTTTCCTCTGAGGATCTCATGGGCACTCTTCCCATTTTGCGGGTGATAAGGAGGAGATTATTGTTGAGTGTTTGTTGGAACTAAATCCTGTGCCAGTCCCTTTCTCTGAGGAATATTTCATGGTGCCAAATGACACAGGAGTGCGGGTCAGAGACTTCAGCAAGAAATACCTTATTTCATTAAAAATACACAGGTTCTTGAATCTGCTTTATCCAATATCCTCATACAAAACCTACCACTGTCCTCAGCTCACGTTGTTATTGCACCTTTTTCAAAGTGCAAGGAACATTCTTGCCACAGCTCAGAATTGCAATTTATTGACCGATAATAGTAACAAAGCAAACTACAGAGGAAGGTGAAAGGGGGTTTGATCCCTTTTAAGAAAATATGTTGAGGGGATGTAGTTGGAGTAAGACTAGATCAGCTTTTACTTTCTTGTACGTTAAGACTGTTCCTTGCCAGGACAGACCCCAGCAGCTCCACAGCCCAGGGTTGGTCACTCTGGCTCATGCCAGGCTGCAGGAAGAATTTGTCACAGATTTCTGTCACACTCAATGGTGCCTCAGACATTCTGGACTAAGGGCAAAAAATGATGAGAAAACACCTTTATTTGATGTGGACACTTTCTTCATTCCATATTCAAGCAAAACCTGAATCAGGGCATTTAAACAAGCCTACTTGGGGTGCATGACAGCTATTGCTGCTTCACTCAAAGGCACCATGAAATTAGTATATTTTCTCTGGAAACCGATGTACATTTTTTTAAAAAAATAAAACAAAACAAAAAAAGGAGAGCAAGAATAAGCACTCATTCCAATTCCATTCCAGTGCTCTTTCTGTGTAGGTTAGAAACTTTTAAGGGAGGGTCCAAAACCTGGTTTTGACAGTAAAGCTTACTGAAACACAGTGTATATGAAATTGCCTAAGCTAGCAGTTGGTTTGATTAGGAGTTATACTCTGGATAAATGATTTTGCTTTGCTTTGCGATATTGGATAATTTTCACAGATCTGAGACATCTTTTAATGTTCTTTTATCGCTGGATTCCATCTCACTGAAAAGGCTTCATGCAAACTGAATTGAACAAACTACAGCAACCGTGCCCAAATATTTCAGGCAGTAAAAGCATATACACAGTAAAAAAAACCCCAAAAATAATCTCAGCAGCTTCTCAAGTCCGAACTTCTAGACTTCTGGGGAATCCTCAACGTTCAGCATTAAAAGTCACCAGATGCTTCTTCTGCAGGATACAAAAACAATGTGTTAACAAAAGAGAAAAGAACATGCTATTGCTCCCTGTTATCTCGTGTGATTTACTTCCGCAGGTTAGGCTGGGAAAGGGACTGATAACTCTGGTATTAGTCCTGACTGCTCTAAAGACCTTGGGGGATTCCTCCTCGATTACAAGGTCCTACAGGTCTCACTTCTTCTGGCACCATGAAGATGGCATTAGCACAACCGTGTCCTGCCACACTTTCAAGCTGATAATCCCATAGCCATGTGGAGAATGTAAGGAACCATCCTCATGGAAACTGGGAGCTGGCTGCAGATGGAGTCGTCTGAACTCTTAATTAATGATTGCTGCTAGCTGCGCAGATTTGCTCCTTCTCACAGCCTGGATATCACCATGACAGCATGGCAGGGCCTGACTGCCAGAGCAAGGGAAAGATGGTGTTTTGTTAGGAAAAGGCATGGCCCTAAGGCACTGATCAGTCTACGTTTCCCCGGCAGAGTCACTCTTTCCTACATCTTCGGTGACAACCAATGACAGGACAAGGGGCAATGGGTTCAAACTGGAACACAAAAGGTTCCACTTAAATATGAGTAGAAACTTGTTCCCGGTGAGGGTGGCAGAGCCTGGCCCAGGCTGCCCAGGGGGGTTGTGGAGTCTCCTTCTCTGCAGACATTCCAACCCGCCTGGACACCTTCCTGTGTAACCTCATCTGGGTGTTCCTGCTCCATGGGGGGATTGCACTGGATGAGCTTTCCAGGTCCCTTCAACCCCCAACATTCTGGGATTCTATGAAGAAAAGCCGTAAACCTCAAGAGTTTCAAAAATCCTGAAGGCAGCTGAGAGAAATACTTTAAATAGAGGCAAAAACTTTCCTAGCAGAAATCAAACACCACAGTTCTTTCCATAGAGTGGGAATGTCTATTCAAGCCCAGAGCTGCCTTTGGCCTGACCGGGATGTGCTGACAGCCTGCTCAGAGCTGTGCAAAAGACAAACCAACCACCTTAACAGAAAGACCAGCCTCCCGATCCGGGCATCCCTTCCCACGCACAAATGAACGAGCATCAACAGTGAAGAGCTAAATTGAAAAGTCTGTTAATGAGAAAACTCCCATAGCAGCGCACTGCACTGGGTCCATGTCAGAAAATCCACGTGTTGCAGGAGCTCCTCACAGTGGACCAGACGAAAAATGAGTAACGTGCTAGGTGTGTACCTGGCATGATGTTCAGACCAGGCAGCTCTGTTTTAGAGTCTCGGGGCCTGGTTATCTCACATGTTATATTTACAGGCAAAACTTCTCTGCTATTTGAAGCTCATACCTTGCTCTGTAACAGCCTCAGTCATCTTTGACTTCCAGGCTCCCAGGTCCAGCTTTGGGATCTGGCTGCAGCTCACGAAGCCCCAGGGGTATCTGTTAGCCTGGAAGATATGTCTTGGTACTTTAGAGATCTTGGTGTTATCACATATTATTCGTGACAAGGAGATTTTGGCCAGCGCAGAGCGCTGCTGAGGAGTGAAAACCCCGTTGTTCTCCCACCAAAACCTGCAGGAGAAAGGAGGAAACACAACGGATTTTTGCCTTCTGATTTCCTCATGTTCAAGACTCCTGCAACATTATTTCCCAATAACACATTTCTTTTGCCAAGAGCAAATTTAAATTTCTGTTATTTAAATCAAGAGCCCTGACTCATCGGCTGGATAATTTAACTTGTTTTTCTGCCATGGACATATAATAAAGATGCAATTGAATTAAAGTTCTGCCTGGTGTTTCCTCAAATGGGGCACAGGCACTCTCAAACAGAAAAGTCTGCACATACTGAACGCAGACTGTAGTTACATCCACATGATTGCCGTGCTGGAACCAGCCCTATAATTATTGTCTTTAAAACAAAAGAGTTCTTACATCCTGCCATAAGAACAGGATTTCTAGATGTGCAGTAGACTGTTTGCCTTTAAGTTCCTGATACTGAGGTCTGAGCTTGCATTTCTTCTGCACAGAAAACTTCCTCAGAAACACTGGTCATGATCCCATTTTCAGCCAATTTTGCTAGCAAGTACAGGGACTTCGATTCAGAAATGCAGCTTGAAATGGGACACATAACTAATTTCTGCACCTGATGCCTCTGAGCAGCTTCAAGGAGGAGGAGGAGGCCTTCAGGTATGTTGAAAGCACAATACTGCTCAAATGACTTTGTGAATTTGGCTGGAAAGCACAAACACTGCTACATGTCACACCACGGGGTTCCAGCTCAGAACTGGGGTGGAAAGGGGAAATAGTGAAAAATCATCTCTAAGACCCCTGAGAAGTGCATAAGACTCTGTGATGGTGCAAAGTTGTGTACTGCAAACTCAGGAGATGAAAGGTCAGAAGATGCTTGGCTCTTGCCGGGCACAGCAGCCCAGAAGGAGCGGTCCCATGAAGGGGACAGGGATGCTCCCAGTGCCAGGGAAGCAGCTTGGGCTGAGCTGGGACTTAGCCAAGAGAGAACAATTAATTTCTTTTACTCCCTGCAAAGGCTGGAAGTGTGTTAGTCCTTCAGCAGTCCAGTCTGCAGGCAAACTTTTAAAACTCCCCAAAGCACAAACCACCACATCAACAGATGTTGAGCATCTACCATCAGTGTGATCCCTTTAGGCTGACTAAACCTAACAGTTTTTTTCCTAATTGGTGAAGTCAATCCATCTAGATCCTGGTATTTTCCACCTTTAGAGCTGTACCTGTTTTTCTTGTTAAGGTATTTATATGTTTCCCTTTGCTGGAGTGAGCTGATGCTTGAACACACAATACCATGGGTCTCCTTGAAACCACCTATCTGAAGGAGGAAAAGAACTCAAACATTCACACTGAGTGTGAACCATCAACGTGGAGGGGAACAATCCAATTTGCACGAGTAGTGATTGGCAGTGAATGGGCTGAGAGTGAAAACTCTTGGCTGGGAAGGGATCTTAGCCTAGGATTTCAACCATCATCTAGCCAGGCAATAAGAACATTTGGAGGAGTAATGAAAAAAAAAAGCAACAAACAACTGGAACAGTTTCCAAATCTGCATAGAGAAATCTGCAGAAACTGCAGTCTCCCTCTGTCCTTTGGGGTTTGAATACTCAGCTCATCTCTTACCTGTCCCCATCACGAACGTTCCTGAACTGGGTGCCAATGAGACAAGCCATGAGCGGCCCAACTCTGCCTCCAGTCACAAAGGGCTCTGCCAGCGCCCCAATCCAAATGTCAATGTTCTTTGGTGTCCCGTACAGCTGTATGAACTTCTTTGCCAGATCGTGATTCCTCAACACTTCAGCAAGTGCCTTCAATCCAGAAGGTTGTGAGAGCCCACAGAATTGCCTCCAGGAGTTATAACCTGCAAGTGGTTGGATATCAGAGCAGACAGATCATTGATAGGGAGAATTCAGAGAAAAATGTACAGGATATGGTGTCTGGATGACACCACTATCAAAAAATACAAGGAGACTGATAATTTGTTCTATCAGAAAAAGGACTGGGGGGCTTTTTTGATCTTGCTACACCATCATCACCTCCACAGGTTGTCTAACATCAAGGAGCGTAGTAGCATTTGGGGGCAGGCTGAGACCCAAAGGAGCTAAACACAAATTCGCACTAGAAATACACATCAGTTCCGCTGCAGCAGATCAGCAGTCCAAGCTATGAATTCAGGATTTGTGCTTGCAGTCAGGTTCTGCACAACAGTGTTCCTAGGTAAGGCATGGGAAAACCACAGCGTTCTGCTGCAACACAGGCAGAGCAACCTGTGAGCTGACCATACACCTGGGTGTACGGCAAAGCCTCTGTCAGGGCTTAAAACCTGTGAACTCAGCAGTTTTCATTGCAGTTTCGAAGTGCTTCTATTGCTTCTCCCAGGACATTAGTGACTCAGCAGCTCCAGGCACTTACATCAGCCTAATGACACTATTGGGCAATGACACACCCAGGAGCCAATTGTAAAGTCCTATCAACAATCTATTTCTCAAGACCAACTTGCAACGCCATTACACTGGTTTTGCATCTCGCAGAGCCCTGAGAGTGGTTCTGATATGCTTTTCTTTCTGGGACATAGTCTTTACGAAGAAATTATGATGAGATTTTTCCTCACATATTGCGATCTGCTGTTCCAGTCATGTGTGGCTGGGCTGGACAACTACAGATGCTTGGAGAGAAGCTACAGAGGACTTTTGGCCCTAATTCCACTCCTGCAAACTTGTTGCTGAACTATTTTCCCAATTTTGCCATTTGAACAACAATGCAAGCATGTCAGTTACTCATCACTTGACACCTGTGCAAATACCCCATGTTCTTCTGGCTATGTGTCTCCTTCAGCTCCACCCAAGCTCTGACTTCGTTGCTCAACCTCCCACCCCCTTACCTATAGTTGTACAGAAATGACGAAACAGCTTGGGAAAGAGTAATTTCAGCCAAGCATGGGCTGGAGATGTTTCTCCATGTTCAATCACAAGAGTGCCTGATTTCCACTTGTTTTTCTTTGGAAGAGCTGCTCCCACAGCTGACTTACCTGGAAGGCCATGATCTCTGCAACGTTGCATGTTAAGCGCAGGTAAATCAAACCCAATCCTTTCAACCTGCTCAAACATCCGGTCCCGGAGCTCATCCACCACCATTTGCTGCTGTGTCATCAGCTTGGCCTGATTGGCCATCAGGCTCCGGAGAAAGGGGTCGATACCACCTGCAACGGGTACATAAGGAGTTGTGAGCAGTGCAGGTGGCAAGTGGGTGTGTTAGAGGCTCAGCAGAGCTGAATGCAGCCTGTATTTAATTATAAGCATCTGCTACAAGACAATCAATTTTCCTGCACTTAAAGAATTAAAAAGAAAATACTTTCAATAACTTTCTTAGAGTCTACAGTAATTAGGCAATCAGACCGCATGCTTCATGATAAAGCGGATCACATTTGACTGCAGAGAACAGCTCTGTTAGGAAAAAATTTGACTGGTAGTAAAGGTCATTTAATACATTTAACACAAATTGCTTTTAAGTTTGCTTGAAGCAGGAGCTCATCCAGAGAGGGAAGAAAAGGCTGAATGAAATAAACTTGCACTGCAGAGGTGAAAGAAAGGCTTTACCTTCTTTAATGATCCTCCAGACAGCAAAGAAGGCATTTCTGAGTAGAATTTTGGGACCTATGGGCTTGTAATTTTCATTTAATCGGTCAACAGTTGGGGGAACTGAGGCATGAGCAAAACGAAAAGCCAAGGTGAAAACATTGGATATTCGAGGATCCGCAGACTCATTGTAGCCTCGGTAGCGAGGAATCAATCTCTGGAAACTGCTTCCCAACAGAAGAGGCAGGTAGTCCCTGTAGGTTATAATCTAGGAGGGAACAAGGAAAGTGTGAATCATTAAGTGCTTGGCCATCAGTTTCTTTTGAAGCGAAGTTATTGTTCGTGTCTCAGACTACAGGAGCTGTTACCCGAACTTCTTTGGTGGGATTTATGTAGGAGATTTTGCCAGAATAGATGGGGAGCAGAGAGACTGTCCAGGGCCATCAGACCTTCACCCAGCTGCTCAGGCAGTCTGGTGAGGACCTTTTATGGCACTGTTGAGTGACATTCTTCTTTCTTCAGCTCCGTGGCCTTGGTTCAGAGCCTTTTCCACACCTAGCCACTGTGCCATGCCACAGGTGCTGCAGCTCCAGGTACAGACACAGGCACTGTAGGCCACTGCCTGGGCTCCTGGAGCCATGCGTGGTGGGATGTCTACACTCTCTAGCAGTGACGAGCTTTGCATGACCATGCAGCAATTCGCATGAGTATGAAAAGGGGCCAGAACTGCTCCAGCAACATCAGGATGCACAGACACTGCTTCTGACTGACCCACGCTGATCCTTGGTTTGTGCACCAGGATCTTCTGCCCTTTGGTGCTGAGGACTTGGCACTCAGGTATCTCCGGACATGCTCCTCCTTGCCTCAACTGCTCAGCAGGCCAAAGCAAGTTGAAAACCTGCCAAACACACCCAGATATTCCCTCCTTGTCCTACTGGTAGAGGCCGTTCCCATCAGCCAGGCAGAACTGCATTTCCTCCTCCCTCTCACCCTACATGTTTCAGATGACAAAGTCAACAGCGTTGGCACAGATGATATCACCACCTACGGGCAGCTGTGTTAGTACTCCCATGGTAGAGATTTCCAAACCTGACCTCATGTCTCTTTGAGATCTTGAGGAGGCTGCACAATATAGCTTAAAGAATTAAGTTCTTTGTCAGTAGGTGAAAATGTCTTAATTGTCAGAAAATTTCAACAAGATTAAACCATTGATCTAAACGTGAAGATGGAGACAATGCTTTTAGTACAATTGTTTGAGTCTCTCCACACTGGTTTACTCAACATGTTTATTCAGCAGCACTATAGTATTTAAACTTTTGGTTTTAACAACTTAAAGTTTTTGATATTCCTGCGCTTTTTTCGTTTGTTTGTTGAGCCAGCTCAGAAGATGAGTTTCCAATTAGGTCTGACTAAGCTCTGCTTTTGTAAACCCCATGTCTTCTCCTCTCACAGGAACCAGCCTTTTCTGCTGGCTGTGAAACCTCATCTGGCTTTGAAGTTGGTCCTGGTCCAAACCAGAGGCTGGACAAGGGACCCTGAGAGATCCCTTCCAAGCACAGGAATATTTCTGTGCCCCTAGGATCTCATTCAGGGTGAAGTCTGCAGTGCAGCACGGTTCTGAGATGCTATTTGTCCCAAAGCAGTAAGGACAGAGAAATGTCATGGCTGGTTGCACCCACCAGCACATGGGGTTTCTGGAGGAGACTCACAACCCAGAGGAATTTTAATCGAGATCTCCAGCACCATTTTTACATTTCTAACCCTGATTAGAAAAACTTTTTACTCTGAATTTTCTGTCCCCATGTTTCTCAAACAAAAATGTGCAGCTAAATAAACAATTCAGAAATTTAGTAGTAGAGGGACATCAAAGGTTCAGTGAGACCCCTCTGTGCTTGTTATTTCAGATACCTTCATGTGATTTTGCTTTGGATGAAAGGGGTTGGTGGAAAGAATTTGGCCATTTGCACCCCAAAATACTGTACCCTTTGGACCCTCCCACACTAACAAAGCCCATCACATTAATTCTGTGAGGCTGCAAGACCAGGCAGCAGAGCCAGGACATACGACATGGTGGCTGGTACCTGGATCATGGCACCCAGGATCTTCCGTGCCTCCTGGTAGAGCTTCTCTCCATTCCAGTGGGGATTTAGTCTCTTCAGCTCCCCAGCCAGGCGGTTGTGCTCCCGCACGAAGAGCGTGTGCATGCACACCAGCTCCAGCATCTCATTTGCTCGAGAATCACCTACGAGTACCACAAGTGAGCAGAATTGTACTGCCAACGACCTGCCTGGGCTCGGTCGCGTCCCACTGAAAGAAGGCAAATGTCACATTGGGAAACATGCACAGGGAGATTTTTAGATGTCTGGGTATCTGCATTGTGAAGAAGGTGGGTAAGAAAAACACAGTAGGAGAAGGAAACCAGGGTCTGGGCTCCAAGAATTGGAGAGCACCAGTCAAAAGTGCTTTGAAAAGTCAAATTTCTGCTGAGGTAGCAAAAGCCAACATGCCACCATGGCTGGGCTGAGCATCACAGAGAGAGGAGGAAGCTTTTTTTCAAGTAAGGGCAAGGAGCACTAACTTAAGAAGCTAAATACAAGTAGGTGTTCTCTCAACTCCCACATCCATCTCACAGCTCAGGAGAGAAACGAAAATGGGCAGAGGCAGGTGAGGATGGCCAAGGGAGCTCTGTAAATCCCACGGCAACCTTCAAACCAGCTGAACCTTTGGCCAAAGCAAGTTGACAGTCACAATCTAGCTCTCTGGTGAGTAAAAGTAAAAGGAAAATGAGTCATAACTTGAAGGAATAAATTACAAATGGCCTCACAATGAAATATTAAATGATTCTTCAAGCATCTACGGCAGGAAACCCAAGAGCAAGCAGGTGAAGAGAGTATAAAGAGGCACTCAGCGAAAAGTAAATATATCGTATTTAGTCCCCTGGTCCCATAGTAAATAGAGGGATTTTCTCTTGCGTTCTGCACAGAGCCCTTTTCATTTACTGTAAAAGGCCATCTGTAAGTGACTTCGGAAGAAGAAACAAAAGCAGCACTGTGAGGTTTCCTCAAGCAGATGGCATCTACCCAGGGCTTCCAAAGGAGCTCCAGCAGGAAATCACCGAACCCTGCCAGGCAACTGCACACATCAAATTTCCCCAGTTCTCAGGGACCGGAAAAGTCACAAATAAGACACTGAATATTCAAAAGGAGCTTCCGAGTCAGCCTGAACTGTTCACTGTAGATTCATTGAGGGTTATGTACCCAGAAATGGAACAGCAACTGCTCTGGCAGTCTGTGAGCTACAGGGTTCTCCAGGCTGGGGGCCCACCCTGGGAAGCACCCGACACATTGGCCCATCCTGCTCCTCACTGGGCCTTTGGCCATGTGTCCTCTGTGACCTTAGAATCACAGAACGGAATCACAGAACAGTTTGTGTTGAAGGGACGTCCCCAGCTGCCCCAGTGCCCTCCTGCCATGAGCAGGGACATCTGCACCAGCTCAGGGTGCTCAGAGCCCCGTCCAGCCTGGCCTGGGATGTCTCCAGGGATGGTTCAGCCACCACCTCTCTGGCCAACCTGGGCCAGGCTCTCACCACCCTCAGGGCAACAATTCCTTCCTCATGTCCAGCCTGAATCTCCCTCCTTTAGTTTAAAACCATCACCCCTTGTCCTCTCACAACAGGTCCTGCTAAAAAATCTGTCCCCGTGTCCATGAGAACCTCATGTCCGTCTGTCCAGCCCTCCAGAGATGGTGACTCCAGCACTGCCCTGGGCAGCCTGTTCCAATGCCCCACAGCCCTTTGGGGTAGAAATTGTTCCCCACATCCAACCTCAACCTCCCCTGGCGCAACTTGAGGCCGTTTCCTCTGCTCCTGGCGCTTGTTCCTGGGGAGCAGAGCCCGACCCCCCTGGCTCCAAGCTCCTTTCAGGCAGTTCAGAGATCAGAAGGTCTCCCCTCAGCTCCTGTTCTCCAGCTGAACCCCCAGGTCCCTCAGCCGCTCCATCACACTTGTGCTCCAGCCCCTCACCAGCTCCGTTCCTTTCTTTGAATTATGTTTTGTTATGCTCCATTTTCTACTTACATACCAAAGCCAAGCAATTCCATAAATTAATCAAAGCTGGTGGAATATTTCTGCTCTGGATTTCAGGGTTAGAGGTGCCAGCACCCAACTTACCTGCAAGAAAGCAAGGGATGTTGGCTCCCTTGCTGACTATAAGACACGGGTCCTTCTGCATGCTGCCAAAGGGCATATATGCCCTCCCGCTGTCAGTGAAATTCCGGTTCACAGCCAGCAAGCCCAGCTGGTTGCTCTGATCCCTCAGTCGGTTGGCCAAAGGCACTTCACTGCCGTACACCACGCTGCCATCCAGAAAGGAGGTGAGCGCGTTGATCTGGTCGCGAATGGCTCTGCCGCTGGTGCAGGCGGGAGCTGAGCGGAAGAAAGGCAGGCAATCTTTTGTGTTTTTAATCCGTGGGTCGTTGGGTGGGATCTGCAGAAAGATTAAAGAATAATTAATCACCAGTTCATGGGTGTAGAAACTCCATGTTGTGATACTACAGCCTTAAAAAAAGCCAGGCAGGAGCCATCCCAAAGACAGTCCCTGTGCTAGATAATGTGGAGATCAGTCATAGATCTCTGATATGAAGGGTCAGATTGACAGCAAAGGTGCTATTTCAGGCGTCCAACTCCCAAATGTGTATGAAAACCTGAAGATGCCTAAATTTCCATAAAGTCCTATGTATACCTAAATTTTTTCCCCTGGACATACCAGATTGAATCTTAGAAGCTCATGTTGGAATCTAGTGTCCATATCTATGTTAAAGGGAGTTGTAATCCAGAAATTGTGTCCCTGTCTGCATTCTGAAATGTATGTTGGGCAAATACTCAGTGATGCTCCATTCCTTCACAGTTTTCATTGCAAGGACACACGGGTACATGGGAGAGACAGAGCTGCAGCACAGCTTCAAAGGCAGGAGAGCTGCAGGGTGGACATGTACGTCATCGAGCATTTACCAGAGCTAAGACCGCAACGTCAGTGCCAGGCTAATGTCTTAGGTACTATGGACAGATGCTCATCGCTTCCTTGCCCTGTTCACTGCTGAGCATTTGGACATCAAACACACATGGACTTGCTGGGGTATTGACACTCATCAACTCCTGTTTCTATAAGTCGGGTATCAACCATGTTGCCTGGGCAGCAAACCTCCAAAGAAAAGCCATATCACAGAACCACAGAACCCCAGGCTGGTTGGGCTGCAGGAGCTCTGCAGATCCCAGCCCAGCCCTGCTCACGCAGGGTCACAGAGCAGATCACACAGGTGGGTCCAGGCGGTTTGAATGTCTCAGAGCAGGAGACTCCACACCCGCTCTGGGCAGCCTGGGCCAGGCTCTGGCACCTCCCAGCAAACAAGTTTCTGCTCATGTTCACACGGACCCTCTACTGAGGGAGGAGAATGAGGGAATCTCCCTTGAGGCAGATGGGTAAATGATTGAAAATGGGGGAAAGATTGTCCCTGACATCTGAGGCCAGTCCCTGGGACCCAGCACCACCACCTTACAGAGAGCAGTGTGACCCCCTTGGCCTACTCTGGAGGATGTCCCTCCATGGCCAAGGACCAGGAGAGCCACCAGCATCTCCTGTCCTGCTCTGCCCTGGCTATACCTTGATGGGAAAGCAAGGGGGCTGCTTGGCACAGCTGGTGTGACAGTCCACCCGGCCACTGAAGGTGACTCTAGCTGGGGTGTCTGGACTGAAATCCAAGTCGTGGTCAATAAACTGGCCCCACTGCATGAACATGAGGGATCTCTGCTGGTCCATCCTGAGCTGCCCGGGGGGGAAGCGGACAATCTCGTTTGACACTTGTCGTACCTGCAGGGGGTGAAGGCAGAACACGTGTGTTAGGAAATGACTTGTACAAATGGGTGCATCAGTTTGTAGGGTCATCAGCAAACATTCATAAGTCACTAATTCCTTATACTTCACAGCAAAACCCCAAATCTCTGTCTGTGTCGGAAGGTGTTACTGAGCACTGTGCAGTTCTGGCTCCGGCCATGTTCCTGAGCCTCCAGGCCAAGAGCAATCCCTTGATGAACACATGGAAGCAGAAAAGCAAAAGCCATACTGAATAGCCTGGGAAAGGGAGGCAACAGATTTTAAAAGACTGCTTTGAAATAGAAGAATGGGGAAAAAAAGCCTTTGGGATTTTCTGAAGGTTTTCTCAGTAAATTCCTTCTAGTTACTAGCATTTGTATAATTCTTCACAGTTCCAATGCTTCTTCGCCAGCTACACTTTTTGCATGACCAGGACACTCTCCAAAAGCCTTTTTCCCTTCTCAACCCTCTCCCAGCCATCTCAATTCCTCCACCAGTTCTTCCTCCATGTTTTACGACAGAAAAAGTGGTCAAAACTCCGCTCAAGCCCTGGCACTGTGCTGTAGAACAGAGTTAGGAAGTACAGTGAAAGCACAAGTGTGAAGCACACAACATGGAAATTCACAGGGCTACTCATTAGCTCCATTGCTGCACGAAGACCAAGGGATCAGAAACCTCAACAAATTGTCCTTGCTCACCTCCAGGTTCCACAAGAGCCACATGAACCCTCACCCATGGACCCACACACAGAAGTTCTAGCTGGATATTTTTTATTCTGGGGATTGACTTGTTTTATCCTCTTGCATATTGCTTTTCAGGAGGTAATTCAGGTGACAGCCACCTCCCACAAACCAAATCAAAAAAGGTGAGTAAATTACTTGGGCTTAAACTCACTTAATTTAAAAGAACACATTGCGTAATTATTTCTTTATCCTGCACTCTGCAGTAATCAGATTGATTTTCCTTTGCTTTTCCTGCAAGCATGGGAGTTGGAAACAATTTCTGTTAGATTACCCTGGAAACTCCCATATGATCAACCTGAAGCTGGTGAATTTAAATTCCTCCTTCTGATCAGCAGCTGGTGGACGTGCCCGTTGACGCCTGTGACCTACCCAAGGACAGGCAACCACGAAGCCCTGACACTGCACTTCCAGATGACTGAAACCATTACCAGTGGGAAGGGGAATCCAGAAAAACGCTTTCCTTCCGTCCACCCATGCGGCACTGACACGCCATCCTCGTATTCTGCTGGCAGCCATCTGACCAGGGCTCTGTTGGATGCGCCCAGCGATGGGTTCCTCCTGTCAGAGTCAATGAAAGGACAGCAAAGCATCAGCGTCATTGGGATCCTGGCAGGGTGAAGAGCTCGTGGATACAGATAGAGCCAGAAACCTTGGTATGGGATCCCACAACGATGTACAACAGTCAGGGAGCAGCTGCAGCCCTGTGACCCTGTGGGTTTGGTGTTGCCAAGTGGTATTAATAGCAATAAGCCTCAGGTTTAGTAATAACAACAATAATTATAATGCACACTAAGCCTCAGTTTCTCCCAGACAAGAACTCAGGTTGCTGGTGACTCCTTGTGTCATCCAGCCTGAAGAAGAGCCCTCGACCTCAGACCATGGATGGAAAACCAAGGGGAAAGCTGAACATCAGAGAGAAGGGGCAGACACTCCCGTTCATTTTATCGTATTACCAGTGACCTTTAATAGAAATGGGGATTTGGATTGTGAGCGTTTCTATGCTGTAATTGGACTAAGTGGTTACTGTAGTTTGATTAGACCATTAAAGCCTCAATTAGACTAATAATATATTTAATTTGGAGTGCATGTATAAGATGTTTTCTCTGGTAGCCCATCATACACTGCGGTGTAACACTGTCCAGGGCCAGTCAAGGCAGGGACACAGAGCAAAGGGCAGAGCTGAGCCCACCTTCTCCAGGGCTTCAGGTGTGATGGACCATCCTTAGCCCAGAGCCCGGATCCTCCTCCCAAATGAAGCCACCGCTTTCTTAAAATGGAAGGAGGCTGGTTGCTCTCTCCCTGCTGCTTATGCAGATACCTGAAGGCTGAAGCATCCCCTGGGCAGACGTGTCTGAACTCCTTTGCCTCAGGTGCTCCCAGAAGATGCTCTGACTACCAGATATTTGGAAATAGGTGAGAGATGAGGAATGTTCCTATGCTGTCCCTTTTAAAACACTCCATTGTTTGTCACAGCTTCTCGTTCATTTCACTGGGAAAGCTCTGCATATACTGTGAAATAGTTTTTGTATCCCACATTACAGCCATGCCCTTCCCTCTCCCCAGCCATGGTACATGTGCAAGGTGATCTCCCCCAGACCATGTGCCCCGATTTGCTCCTTGGCACACCGTGGGGCATGAAGATGGCCAGATCATGCCCCAGTATGGATTTGGGTCAGGAAGCCCTTTGAGACCCTGCAAAGGGGCAGAGCCAGATAAAGCCCAGGAGAAAGCAGAAAGATGCAGCCTGATGACAGAGAACCTGGGCCGGAGGGGCAGTCCCCAGTGCAGAGCTCTTTGCATTTTGGCCAAAGAGCTACCTCATGTACAACACCAAGAATCCTCAAAGCAAGACTGGAATTTAAATCCTCACACATCTAGGAAACAACACTGTGGGGTGTAAAACCCTACAGAAGGCATCCTAAATGGATCATCCTTGGGGATATGGGTCTTGTTCTACTGACGAAGGATCCGTCCATCCATCCATCCATCCATCCATCCATCCACCCATCCATCCATCCATCCTCCTGCTGGCACAGCCCCCTCACCTGTTGTTGCACTCGCCAGTGATTGTTCGGTAGCCATTAGGAGCATCACAATTTATGTGCTTATCCTGCTGGTCGCATCCGCTTGCCTTGAAAATCATCCCCAGCTGAGCCGGTGTGAGCAGGTCTGCGGGGTAACAACACAGAATGAACGTGCAGGACGAGCTGGCCCTGCTGGGCTTGCGGTGCCTCCCTGGCTCAGGAAAACTTTTCCTTCTTGTACCCTTGAAATGGTTCCTTATCATTTGGAAAGCATAGGGGTTGTCATTTAAGGTCTCCCCGCTCACAGATGTGCTGAGGATGCTCTCTCAGAGCAGCAGATTGTTTTTTATGGTTTGGAAAGAATTAAACCTAACAAAGTTCTGGTCCGATCTTATTTATAATTACGTGTTAGGTCTGTGCATCAGCAGAATTGTTTTCTAGCATTAGCTTTTTCCTTCCTCTCCCCTCCCTTTTTATCTCCACCATAAACTGCGCACAGCTGCAGCCATCCCAGTGCTGTGTTACAAGTGGTGTCCCCCTGTGAAGTGGCCACCGGTGCGTGTCACCACTGGGCAGACCTGGCTGCAGAAGACACCAGCAGGTGGTTGGGCAGCACAAGGGGACGCTGCCTTTGCATTTCCACTATGCAGACATCCCCATGCACGGGAGACAAGTGGCCCAGTTCAACCAGCAAAGCCTTCTTAGGGCAACACGACTGGGGAAGGGACTAGAACACAAGCCCTATGGGGAGAGGCTGAGGGGGCTGGACTTGTTTAGTCTGGAGAAGAGGAGGCTCAGAGCTGAGCTCAGCACTCTCTAGAACTACCTGAAGGGCAGTTCTAGCCAGGGGGGGATTGGGCTCTTCTCCCAGGCATCAGCAATAGGACAAGGGGCCATGGGCTTCAACTCTGCCAGGGGAAATTGAGGCTGGAGATTAGAAAGCAATTCTGTGCAGAGAGTGGTCAGGCATTGGAATGGCTGCCCAGGGAGGTGCTGGACTCACCGGCCCTGGAGGTTTGTAAACTGAGATTGGACACGGCACTTAGTGCCATGATCTGGTCAATGGACTGGAGTTGGACCAAGGGTTGGACTGGATGATCTCTGAGGGCTTTTCCAACCCAGTCGATTCTGTGATTCTTGGCTATTGTTGCTGGCACACCTCGTCCTGAGTCCTTGGAGGTTCCCTGGTCACTGCTGCCACCAACAGTCAGGGTCACAGCATGGTGTAGAAGCCACTACAGCCTCCTGGGCAGGCAGATGAGAGGTGGCGCTGGGTGACCTGGCACACCTCTGGATCGAACCTGGAGCATCACTCCTGGATGGAGGGGCTGGAGCTCAACCCTGCCTCCCTCTTCCAGCTCACCCCTCACTGCAGCGATGCTGCAGCACCCAGTGAGGTGTGTCCTGGCCTGTCAGCATTGTGTTGCAATGCTGGGCATCCCCATGAGTTCATCTCTATATGGCAGGAGCCCTCCCCATGCCGCCCTGAACTGTTGCTCTTGCTGCCCCTGATTTGCCTTCTGCTCAAGAGAACTGGTCCAGCTGGGAGGCCAGGAGTGCCGCCTCACGGAGGACACGGATGCATCAAGACACAGCTGAACTGTCCCGTCACGTTGTTCTGTGTTCGCTCTCTGTTTGTGCCTTTCTCACAGCAGCCTGTTCCCCATGCAGGGCAGCCTGGCAGTGACTCTGACCATTGCTAGTCAAAGTCTGGCAGCAAAACTGCTTACTTTGGGGCTGAGCTGTTGTGAGTCACATCCTCTGGGTTTGCTCATTGTCTACTCAATATTACCTAGAAAAGCCTTGCAAGCTTTGACCCATTAGTACATTAACCGCTATATTACAGAAAGAACCAGAGAAGTGCACAACACACTTTCATTAACTAATAAACCCCCAAATATATTTTTTTAAGATGGAAAGAGAGCACAGAAAAATAATTTAAATTTGCCTCACTGCAGTCACCTGGGAGGGATTTGGCCCATCACAACCCCTTTCATTCCTCCCTCCCCAGCCCCACACAGCCCCAGTGACTGGGACCCAGAGGTTTCTCCTCTACTTTCCTCCCCACAAAGTGACATCCCTACCTGTGACATTGAAGTCCCCCCTCACAGCCCATCGCAGCTTCTCCTTGAGCAGGGTCAGGGTGGTCTCCATGTAATCTGCAGCCCGAACGGCAGCTCGAGTGCCTGCAACCGGCTGCTTGAAATATCCCAGCAGCTCTGTCGGGGTCAAGGCATCATTCTGCAGGTTCTCCTTTATGCTGCAAGGGAGAATGAAACAAAATCTGCAGGACTGAAAAAGGGCAGAGCCAAGAGTCCCGCAGGCTGCACACCCAAGTGTTGGTGTTGGGGGTTTGACTGCACAGCAGGTGCCCACCCAGCTGCTCCACCAGCAGGACGGGGTGGGGAAATGAGATGGTAAAAAAAATGGTGGGTCAAAATAAAGGTGGTTTAACAAACAAGAAGCAAAGGCTGCAAGAAGAAGCAAAGGAAAACAGAAGATTTATTCTCTACTTCCCAGCAGCTGGCAATGTCCAGCCACAGTCTGAGAAGCAGGGCTCCAGTACAGGTAGCAGTTGCTCTGGAAGACAATAATCAGAATAACGAATGCCACCCCTCCTTCCTCCTTTCTCTCAGTTTTTATTGCTAAGCAGACATAGAATGATAACATAGCTTCAGTTGGAAGAGACCCTCAAGATCATCGAGTCCAACCATAACCCACCCTGGCACTAACGCATGTCCCTGAGAACCTCATGTCCGTCTGTCCAGCCCTCCAGGGATGGTGACTCCAGCACTGCCCTGGGCAGCCTGTTCCAATGCCCCACAGCCCTTTGGGGAAGAAATAGTTCCCAGATCCAACCTCAACCTCCCCTGGCGCAACTTGAGGCCGTTTCCTCTGCTCCTGGCGCTTGTTCCTGGGGAGCAGAGCCCGACCCCCCTGGCTCCAAGCTCCTTTCAGGCAGTTCAGAGATCAGAAGGTCTCCCCTCAGCTCCTGTTCTCCAGCTGAACCCCCCAGGTCCCTCAGCCGCTCCATCACACTTGTGCTCCAGCCCCTCACCAGCTCCGTTCCCTTCTCTGCACTCTCTCTAGTATTTCAATGTCTTTCTTATGATGAGGAACCCAAAACTGAACATGGTATTCAAGGTGCAGCCTCACCAGCACCAACTACAGCGGCACAATCACTTCTCTAGTCCTGCTGGCCACACTATTCCTGATACACCGTATGATATGGAATGTCCCTTTGGTCAGCTGGGTCAGCTGTCCTGGCTGTGTCCTCTCCTGAGATCTTGCCCACCCCAGCCCACTGGTGACTGGGGATGTTGGAGACACAGCACTGATGCCCTGGGGCTCAGCAGCAGCCAAAGCCCGTGTGTGTTATCAGCACCTTGCTGGCTGCCGACACACAGCTCAGCACTGTGGGGCTGCTCTGGGGAACGTTAACCCCATCTCAGCCAGACCCAGCACAGTCGGGCACCCCAGCTCTCCAGGTGTGTTACTGGCCTGAGCTGGCAGCACAGGCAGAATCATCTGTCTCCCTGCACTGCAGCTGGAAGGGAGCGGGGCTGTTCCTGCCACCCTGGGCAGAGGAGCAGATGAGCTGCAGGAGGGAATCTAAAATAGCCCAGATGCACCTGCCAGAAGAGAAATGTGAGATCATTATATCCTTGAGGCAACCCAACCTCACCCAACTGCTCTCCAGCTCTCGGACACCCGCAGGTGCCAGTGTCCATGCAGAGGTCCCAAACACCCCCAAGTCACTCTGTCCCAATGCTGCTGGAGCCTCCTCTCACATGGCCCCAAGCTGGTGAGATGTTTCCAAGGTCGGCTGCTGAACGAAGGTGTATATGGGCTGGTAGGAAGCCACGTGCTTCCAAACCACGGTGGTAAAAGCTGGGCTTTCCTGTCAGATCCCACAAAACATCCTCACTGCAGCCTGCAGCGGTTTGCTCCCTCCATAGGTGGTGAACCACTGGAAATCAGCAGGAGCCTTTGCTGGCTCCGGTTCTCCTTGGAAAATCCCTGAGAAATGGAACAGAGCCAGGAAATTCTGAGCTGTGAGGAGCAGCAGGCATGGAGAAGGACAGAGTTACAGCTCTTAGTGACCCAACAGACTGCAGACGTGGTGTGAAAACAGGGCGAAGGCAGGTAAAACGCTGATTACAGCCCGCCGTGCTCTGGAGGAGCTCGCGCCCTCGCAAGGAAAAGCCGGCGATGCTGCAGCCCAGCCCCGGCGCTCACCGGTCCCGCGTGCGCTTGTAGGCTGCGTCCACCAGCCGCTTGGCCTCGTCCACGCTGCTCCGGAGGGACGTGTCCCACAGCTCCTCACGCAGACCTCGGCAAGGGGAAGGGAAGAGAAGGTGAGAGAGCTGGACCCACGCGGGAGCATCCCTGCGCTGCGGTGCGTTCTCTTCGTGCCTCCAGCACCCAGGGATATTGGCACAGCAGTGCTGGAAGCGATTGCTGCTGTTTGCTGTCTAGAGAGATATCTGTATATATGTGTGTGTATATATATATATTCCTCACAGGAGCCTGAAAGAATCACTCCTGGGCAAGGAAATGATGGAAATGGTGACCCCATCAGTAAAGGCTCCAAACAGGCGTTGTGAGGGATGGAGGCATCATCCCTCCTGCTGTTTCACAGGACAGCAGTTGCTATTTCTTCAAGAGGTTTTGCAACCTCAGTTAATGTGACTCATCATATTGCTACACCTCCAGCCGTAGCTGCCTTCAGCGAGCCTGCAAGATACCACTGACTGCCACGGAAAGCATTAGGGGCCCAGTATTAGGAGCTCTCATCTGCTTTTTTTCCCCCATCACTGTCTTTACTCCTCTGTTTTTTATCCCACCTTGGTTACAGCCACATTGCCAATACACCTTACGGTGAGTTTGGATCCTTCCCCCAACTGAGCTCAAATGTATCCCCTGCACCTGAGGGCACAAGGACTCACATTTCCCCACTGCCTGCCCCGGTCTGACCTGCAGCCCCTATGCGCCCACTGCTTCCCCTCCAGCCCGGGGGGCTCCCAAAAATGAACTGTGTCCCCATCGTGGCTGCGGGTCACAGAACACGCGGGGACACCCCTGGTGGGGTCCTCTGAGCGAAAGTGTCTTCCTACAGCTCCCTGGGAAGAAGAAAGCTTCAGAAATCAGCACAAATGGGATAAATATCTCCAAATTCTCCCCAGATTCTTTAAAATTTCTTCCCTCATCAACCCCGAGTTCACCTCTTTGACAATCTTGGTGGGAAAAATTATTTCCTGGACCACAATTTAAGACAAAATAAAAGTCAGGCATGTGCTTTCCATAAGGATTTTGCATCATAAATTAACAAGGAGACATCTCTATATGTTTTGGAGCAGTGATTCAGGGCTGGCAAAGAGCCGAGTGTCTGCTCCATCCCCAAATTCCACAGCCCTGGTGGCCCTAATTCACCAAACACTGCAGGAGCTGAAGCAAGATCACTTCAAAAAGAGACAATTCATTCCTCCCTCCGGGAGCAGGACCCAGCTCCCCTAAGAAGAAGAGAGTTCACTTTTCAGTCCCCATGAATTAACAGCGGGATGCAGTGAGGAGCTGCCGCTGGCGGCACCGCAGCCCCGCGGCTGAACCGCGGCGCCGGGAGAGGCGGCGCTCGCAGCCCCACACGGTTCTGAGAACCGACCTCTCTTTTAACATGATTTTAAGAAATCAGATAGGACGTTAACTGATATAAACGTGAAACAGCCAGGATTGCTGCCACGGTAGATACAAACTGACCATGCTCCTTCTGACACTTTGTCTGGTTACAGAAGAATAATTCGGGTTCTCCTAGACTTAACTTGATCTTTCCTACTCAGCGCATAAAACCCCCTGACCTGCAAAACCTGGGAAAAGGCCAATACCATAGGAAGAAGAAGCAGATGCCCGGAGCAGGCTGAGGAACACCAGCAACCCCGGGAAGATTTCTGCCTTCATCCCTGTGAAGAAATACAACAAGTGAAGAAAACCAAGAAGCCGTGGGTCTCCCCGGTGGCGCAAAGGTCAGTGCCCACACTGCTGATGGCTCGTGTGACGGGGTGTCCCCTTCCCCATGCAATGCCCCTCAAGAGTGACTGTGCTGCCTGGGGAGCCCTTCGGAGGCACATGGAACAGGAGATGCCTCCTGTTCCGGGGACATCACTCATGGGGACAACCCAGCCCAGAGCAGGGACAGGACACGCTGCCCACTGCCGACAGCAACGCCGAGCGTGCAGGAGAGTTTGTGCAGGGGTTAGTGGAGCTGCTGCCCGTGATTCAGCTGCGGGGAGAGGGGTCAGGCAGGGCAGCGTGGATCATCCTCTACACAGAGACGCTTGGGATGGTTCTGCCCAAAGCTGCCCCCCTCACCTCCTAAGGCTGCTGCAAAGCAACCAGCTCTATCAGAACGAGCCCAGAGCTGGGGGTTGCACCCAGTGAACATCGCTGAGCACCCACCATGGAGCTGCCGGCAAAGACAGCCCGGGGTCCAGCCTAAAATGCTGAGCTAAACCCTGGGGAGAAGCCCCTGCTGACAGCAGCAATGTG
The DNA here is from genome assembly GCF_963082525.1 of Nesoenas mayeri. Classification (NCBI taxonomy): domain Eukaryota; kingdom Metazoa; phylum Chordata; class Aves; order Columbiformes; family Columbidae; genus Nesoenas; species Nesoenas mayeri. The sequence continues at coordinate 10,428,342 of NC_137569.1, read as the reverse complement.
GTGGAGCCACATCCTCGCTGTGCTCCAGCCGTGTGCGGTGCTGGAGCCCCGAGCAGGGCTGGAGAAACCGCTGCACAAGCAGGGGGAAGCGCAGACCCCAGCCAGACCCTCCGAACACGGCCCTGTCCCCCCCATGGTACAGACACGAGCACTCCCCAAAGCAAAGGAAAGTGTGCGCTGGGCCAGGCTCTCACCTGCAATCTGCTGCCGTCCTCCCCACGGCCCCGCCGTGCCCGCGCTTTTATCTGCCGTGGGGTGTTATCTGTAGCCAGTGCCTGGCGGGGCTGACCCATGGGAACTCCCCCACGGGTGTGGGAGGCCAGGGCAGCCCAGCACCCACCTCCCACCCAGCACCCACCTCCCAACATGGGTCTCCCCTGCACCCACCTGCACACCTAGCCTGATGTTCAAGCAGAGCTTCCCCAGTTTTCCTGGGGGGAGAGATAAAAAACCAGCACTTTGTCATGGTTTGAGAGCCTTGAACGCCTTTGGGGGATGTCTAACAGGGACAAGGTTCCTTCCCCCATGGTGTTCTTCATCCTTTTCTGCTCTTAAAGGTGAAAAAATAGATGTCTTCGTATCCACCTATAGAGGCACGAGCTTAAAGAGGTGTCTGCTCTGCTCAGTACTCCCCAGCTCAGCCCCTACCCTGCCCCATGGCCCTGTTGGGGTCTGGAAAGGTCCCCAAATGCTGCTCTTTATGCCTTACATGTCCCTGCACAGAGAGGAGTAGCAGGAGGCAGCTGGGCCATGGGCTGGACAGGCTCCACCAGCCTCCACGTGCTGATTGTGAGCACAGGGCAGTTCAGGGAAGGTCTCGCCCAAAATGCCCAGATTGCCACTACACCCTAGGAGCTCACCTGGCAAAGCATCACCTCTGACCCTGGCCAAAGCCCCTCTACCTGTCTGAGTGAGATCCAGCTGGTGGACAAACTCTTGAACGAAGCAGAGTAGGTGGGATGCCAGCTGATTGAGAAATGATGTGCTGGAGCACACTGCATGCAGAGCAGCAAAGGAGCTGCCCCCAAGTCCTGTCCTTGGCTCACAATTAACTGCCCATCCCAGGCTGGTTGGGCTGCAGGAGCTCTGCAGATCCCAGCCCAGCCCTGCTCACGCAGGGTCACAGAGCAGATCGCACAGGTGGGTCCAGGCGGTTTGAATGTCTCAGAGCAGGAGACTCCACACCCGCTCTGGGCAGCCTGGGCCAGGCTCTGGCACCTCCCAGCAAACAAGTTTCTGCTCATGTTCACATGCAGCCTCCTGTGTTTCAGTCTGTGCCCGTTGCCCCTCACCCTGGCGTTGGGCACCATGAACAGAGTCTGGTCCATCCTCTGACACCCACCCTGAGCTATTGATCCATTGATCAGATCCCTCTCAGCTTCTCTTCTCCAGCTCAACAGCCCCAGCTCTCTCAGTGTCTCCTCATCACAAAGATGCTCCAGACCTCTCCAGTAATTCCTGCCCACTGCGTTTTTCCTTGTGCAGCACAAATTGGTTGGTTTAACAGCACAAAGCACAGAAGCCTCTGCCTGGTGTTCCCCCAGGGTCAGTTCAATCAAGGTCTATTAGCACACTCCAGGCACCACAGTGGTTGTGCTGTGACTCTGCAGGTGGCCTCATCCCCAAATCCGGCTATTTGAAGGTGCAGCCGTACCCTTAACACACTGTATGGATATATAAATGTTATAATGAGAATCTGCAAAGCCAATTACAGCTCTTGCACTATGTCACAGGTGAGGCTGCGCCTGGAGCACGGTCTGGTTTGCAGACCCCTTGTCCAAGACAGGTTTGATGGACTGGAGAGCGCCACTGAGCACAGGACACCAGAGGGTGCTTGGTTTGGTCAGCCTGGTGCAGAAGGCTCAGCAGCATCACTGTTGGCTTCAGCGGTCTCATGGGAGGGTCACAGAGCACACAGAGCTGGAGTCTTGCCCAAAGTGCACAGTGAAAGGATGGGAAGCAACAGGCACCTGGTGCTGCCAAAAAGATTCCCATTAGATGCAAGGAAAACAACCATAAGATGTGCAGCGCTGGGACTGGGCTCAGAAAAGGGGTGGGATCCACATCCCTGGACATAACGCTCGCTCGAACAAGACCCCGAGCAACCTCCCTGGCGGGTTTCCGAAGCCGTTACCTGCGCGGCTCCTCTGCCGCGCCACGCAGCTCACCCGTTGGGAAAGGACAAGGAGTTCTTCAAAGGCTAGTGAGACAGTTAGTGCATATCCATGCTGATAACTGCATTTCACAATTAGGAACTTGCTTAATTGCTCTCCAAACTGCTTCAGAATGCGGGATGTTTTGAGAGATGCTTCGTCTGTTGAATGTTCACTTTACTCAGAGACCGTGAACCTGCTCCCAGACAACCGTGTGTGGGAAAAGCCGCGTGTCTGGGTGACTGTCCTGTTGAACACGGATGCCAGAGCCCGGCCTCGTACCGACCACCCCCGCAGCAGAGACCCCGAGCTGCTCCTCGCAGTGGGGGAATGAGGATCTGCCGATGCAGCAACAGCTCCTGACAGCAGATGTGCCACCAACACCTGGGACACAGCACGGCCACCAAACCAGAGGGTGCAAACCACATCTAAATTACGTTTGCATCTGACAGTTTTGCATAGAGAAATTGTTAGATTACAGCAGATGAATATCTAGCAATTCAGGATATGACATCTGGGACACTTTTAAAACCTTTCCTGTAAGGACTCCATTCTGTTCAAAGTAATTTTAAGACTGGGGGTCTCCAAGAACAAATGTTCATTGCACTACATAATATGCAAATAGTTTGTTTTGCTGCTAGATCCCGAGTTCTGAATACTAAAGCTGTGTCTACATGTTCATAACTCTCTCTTTATAGGTGTTGAATTTTATTTCAACAGGCAGCATTAAGTTTTACATTTCTTTTGTTATGCTAAAATCCGCCTGCCATTTTTCTAGATGATCAGTAAGAATCAGCAAGTTATTTTCTTTCTTGTAGTCATTTGCATTTCGCTACCACAGCCTGAAGGTCTCAACCCTTTCTCAAGAAGACTTTGCTGTCAAGCCTGCCCGGTGCTGGGGAAGCAACTGAACGAGCGCGACTGCGAAATGATGCGTCTGTGTCCACCACAGCAAGATCTGCTGGGAGTGGAGACAACGGGCACCTGCTGTCCCCGGCTCAGCGGAGGGAGCCCCAGGAGCGAGGGACCCGTCCCGCAGCCGCAGGCAGGCCCCGAAATCTCACAGCTGCCGCTTTTCTTCCTCGGGGTTCTGCTCTTTAGTTCAGCCCCTGGTGAACGGACAAATGCAATGACAGTTTATTTCAAAAGATCTTGAACAACTCGCTTGGGAAACTCCAGCTGCTAAATTCAGTTAGAACGGCAACCAACTTCCTCCAGAGCAGGGCAAGCGGGAGATTAATTACGGGGTTACTGATGACTCTAATTGCTTAAGCCTGCTTCAGAAGTCACGGGAACTCCTTACAGTATTCAGAGCTGCAGCAGCTTCACTGCTTCAGCACTTTCAATCCACCCTTGCCCCGAGCCCTGCCCACAGGGGATCTGCAGTACTCCAGAACATTCCTCTAAGCTGCAGCAGCTTCCAGTCGCTCCCGGTCGGGGAATCCTGCAAATCCCCACAAAAGCCCAGAGGGACTTCTGCGCCTTGGCTGGACTCGCAGAGGTCAGAGGTGCCGCCCACACAGCCGACCCGGCATTTCTGCCCCTGCGGCCTCCGCAGAGACCCAGGTAACGCCGCAGGTCACGGTTTCAGGTGTCCACATTCCCACTGATGGGACCCGAGGCATCAACCACTCCATGAGTCGTGATGGCAAAGTACAGAGCCAAGACCTGTGCTCCGACCTCAGAGCTTTGGGGGTTTCCTTATTTTTTCACTCTTCTACCCAAAGCATACTGAAAAATGTGAAGAATATCATCCAGCTGAACTGTTCCAGCTGGCTGAGAGGAGAAACCACCTTATTCCTTCTCCTTTCTTGGGGCTGGATGTCACAGACAGCAGCTTTGTTCCATTCCAGATGTCTTCTAGGCAAACAGGCGGAACAACTGCAATACCTGAGGAAAGCTCAGCCTGTCTCCAGCATCTTCAACCCTCTCTTGCCGATCAGAGACCACACAGGGTGGAGGCCCCACAGGACTGAGCAGCTCCAGAGGGTCTACACAGGATGGGACATTGAGCAGCCCAAGACTTGTGTGTCTGCTGTGGTGACGCTATCAAAACCAACACCAACAACAATGGCATTCTTGATAATACACATTTAGACCTTTGCGTAGGGCAGCAGTCCCCAGAACAATCCCAAGCTCGGAGACACAGAGGCAGCAAAGTCTCTTGTCCAGCACAGCCCTGATCCAAGCAGTTCATCTCTTGGGTAAGAAATGGGAGAAATCCCTCGTAACGACCTCTGAGCAGCTGCCGGCCGTGCTTGGGCAGGTCCTGCTGGCACAAGGTGTGCCTGGACTCTCTGAAGTTGTATCAGATGTCTAGGAAGCCTGCAAGTGGACTGTGTATTCCGCCGACAAGATCGTTGTGGTGGGGTTGGTCTCTACCGGCACCGTTTGTTCTGACAAAGCAGATCGTCGTTGCGGTCTGTCATCCCAGCGCAGCAGTGGCTGCATCAGAACACGCAGTAACTGCGGAGGGTTGGTCTGTCCCAGCCCACCTGCCCTGTCAGCATAGCCTGAAAAGCCAACATAGGCAAGGGACACGCGGATCTTCTCCACAGGTGTGCGCTCCCAGCACGGCCCGAAGGCAGATCCCTGTGGAGGAGCTAATTAAGAAACAGAAAACACCAAAGTATCTGAAACTTAGAATCATTTTGGTTGGAAGAGACCTCCAAGATCATGGAGTCCAACCATAACCCACCCCTGGCACTGCCCCATGTCCTGAGAACCTCATGTCCGTCTGTCCAACCCTCCAGGGATGGTGACTCCAGCACTGCCCTGGGCAGCCTGTTCCAATGCCCCACAGCCCTTTGGGGAAGAAATTGTTCCCACATCCAACCTCACCCTCCCCTGGGCAACTTGAGGCCGTTTCCTCTGCTCCTGGCGCTTGTTCCTGGGAAGCAGAGCCCGACCCCCCTGGCTCCAAGCTCCTCTCAGGCAGTTCAGAGATCATAAGGTCTCCCCTCAGCTCCTGTTCTTTTACTTAAAAAGCAAACGCTGTGCTTCTAACAAAATCTGTCAATGACCTCTTGAATTTTGCTCTAGCCTAAAAATGAAATCACCAGGGAATGAAACAGGGTGGTTGGGTTGTAGGCATCGCACATGATGCTGCTCTCACTGCTGTGTCACATCGACACAAGCTGGAAGGGTGAGGGGACAGCGTGGCTGCACCCGCTGCCCTGCGATCCCTCCGCAGAGGCGTTAGCTACCGCTTCACCCTGTGCTCCTGTGGGAGAGCAAGATGTGCAGTTCCAGCCAGCTGGATGATAAAGGCAGATCAATACTAACATGACCATCTGGACAGTCAAAGACATAATACTGACATAATTAGATCATAGCAAAATATAAAGGGCCTTGGACAGATTGTGTTGAAGTACGTTTCTCATAATTGTAAGGAGTTATAGCCCAGACTCTTGAGAATGATATCTTGGGCTGGATGACCACCCTCAAGTGCATGGGATGTGTGAAGGTCCTTGGGCCTGGTCTGTGAATGAGTGGGAACATAATTGAAACAAATATAACATCAGTGTGGTGCGTTTTTAATAACAATTATTGGAAAAACGTCTTATGTAACATCTTAGTCCAGGCCTGTACCTGTAAATCCTATGAATTTTCAATGGCTAACAGAGGCCTCAGCCCGGCTCAGCTCTCTGCTCGGCCCAGCTCTGCGCTCCTTCCTGAACGAGATCTCTGTCTGTGTGTGCATCTCCGCCCGCATCCCTGCGTGCGTTGTTCTAATCGCCGCAGCTCCCCCCTGCACACCCAGGAGCACACACATGTACAGGTGACACCAAAGCTGCAGGAAGAAATGAGGCTGTGCCGGTCCCCTGGGCTCGGTGACACCCGGGCAGTGCAGCGGGGCGAGAGCAGGTCCAGCTGAGGTCTGCACGGGGTACAAGAGTTCAACAGCGTGTAACCACACCTCAGTGCTTCCTTCTCCAGGGTTAGGTCTCTGAAACAGGAGACACAAAGACTTCCCAGCCCCAGAGAAGGCAGCTTGCACCACGGCCACAGGAGAGGCAAAGCCCCACATGGGTCCCCGAGTGACCGGTACCATTCTCCCCTCTGCCCTCCACAGAAGAAGCATCAGTGAATCTTTTGCTTTTTTAAGGAAAATGTATTTTTGTGAAAATAGACTTTATTATAATAAAATCTGATATTAAATAAAAACATACTGCAATACCAACACTCGTGGACACTGTGCTGGCATCATTCACATACCTCACGTAACTGTCCTTCTCAAAACAAGTACCGCACTGAAACATGCAACCAAAGAGACACTGAAAAGGATAGAAACCATGTAGTACAAAACTCTCCGTGGCTTAGAAAGGGATGTGTCGTAACTCAAGGAACACATCATTTCATATGAAAATAGCTGCAAACTCTCCATCCCCAGCTCTGCTTTCTGAATGCTTTGACTCAGGAGCAGCCCACTGAAACAGCCAAATAAAACCGCGAAAGAGGCAGACGTAAAGTAAATAAATAGTTAAATAAGTAAATAAATAAAATAAATAAGGCGGAGTCCCCAGCCAGCGAGTGGTCAAGGTGAACCAGCCAAGAGCAGCTTCCAGCAGCCCACGCTCTGGGCAGAAGTACCGACCCGCTCAGGGAGTCGCTTCTTCCTCCACGGGAATCCTCGTGCGGAACGTGACGGAGGCAGCGGGGGATGCTCCGAGGCACAGCTGCGTATTTACAGGTTTACAGTACAAATAACTCACTTGTCAGCCCAGAGACAGCAAAGGGGATTCACGGGAACAGAAGAGTGCAAATTTTCTTTGCAGGGAGTGAAGGAGTTGACGTAACCTCCTTTGGACCAGAGAACTACCGGGGTGTGCAGTACGAGGGAGCTCTTCCTAAGGGGCCGGGGCTTTGCTGGGAAAAGCCATTTAGCTAACTTACAGCCAGAATATAGTTTTTAAATTAAAATATTTACAGGGAGCCGGCGCGTTGAGGGTTGCACAGAGCAGGACACGCTGCTGCGGGGGCCTCACGCACCCCAGAGCCGTGACACCGTGTTCAGAGCCGCTGCCCACGCCGGGGGGACACCCACGGCTGGGCTCTCAGCAGCAACCACAGCTCCCAGACAAACTAACGAGTTTCTTCTATTCAATATACATTTTTCCCCCTATGAAAACACTCTAATCAGCTTATTGCAGAGCGCTCCTCCTGACTTTTCAGTCCCCGCGTGGACTGCACAGGCAGTCTTTACAGAACAATAAATCCCATGCTAATTTTTCTTACTCGACCCAAGTTTTTTGAAGAGCTTTTTTCCTTTGAAGAAGAAGCCTCTCTTCTTTTTACTCTGAGCAGGGACATCGCCGCAGGTGAGAAGAGCCAGCGATGCCTGCTCTGGACATTGCTCGCCCATGACAAGGCAGGAAGGTGGTAGAGTAGGAGTTGGTGAGGAGTCGCTCTGATCAACAGTCCCATCTGGATTTAACTGAGCGGGGGAAAAAAGAGAAAACAAGAGAAAAAGCAGAAGTCAGAGCTGATGAAGGACACCACACCAACACAAACCTCAGGCAGAGAACCTGCCCTCTTCCCCCCGTCTGCCCCTCGCCCTGCAAGGCTCCGCTCCTCTGCGCAGTTCCAGCTTCAGTTTGGAAGTTTCTAGTGGATTTCAACTTTTTTGTACCCACTACCCAGACCCTGAATGAGCTCTGAAATACCTGAACTTTGGGCTAAGAACAGGACAGTAGGAGAAGCTCACTGAGGACCTGATAAAAGATGCTGCTCCACAGCTGAAGATGCTGTAAGTGAAGCATCTCCTGAGAGCACAGACAAGTAGATACTGACGGATCGCGCGGGCTGCCTGCGCCGGGAGAGCCCGGTGGGTGCACAGCACACTCTGCGACGGAAGGCAGGTCATTAAGAAAAAAAGAAACCAGCCTAATAAGAACAAGGACTGTGCAAGACCTTCCGATGAGCTGAGATGTTTCTGCAGCAGTGGCCATGCTCTGCTATGGTCAGAATGGGAATGCGGAGCCTTGCAAGGTGGCTCAGCACCCCGTGGATCCAGTTGCAGGAGGGGCAGAAAGCAAAGTCTGATGCTCTTGCAGCTGCACCAATAATGGAGAAAAAGTTCAAGATGGGGCAGGACACAGAGTCTTGGACCAAGTGGCACACGGTGACTGACGTGTTCCTAAGTCACCTGAGCACTGGAGAACGTTAACCGGGATCCACAGCCCCAGATGACGCACCCTATGCTGCTCCTTTGGGAAAGAGCTTATAGAAATCAGAGAGTGCCCTAGTCCTGGGCTCAGGCTTCTCTTCACAAAAGACTAAGGGCAGGTCGGTTGCCAGCAGCAGCCTTCTCTCCACGATCTCCTCTCGCTGGGTTTAGGTGTCTGGCCAGTGATCACTTGGATCTGGCAGGACAAGCTTTCCCAAGAAGTTTCAGAGTTCACCAGGGAAGAGGCTTTGGGTTTCTGAGGCCCAGGAGAGCCCTTGTCCCACTGCCCCGTCTCCCACACACCGTTCACCGACCAGCATCTCCCCAGCTCCCAGCTGTACAGCCCGGCTTGGCATTCCCCAAAGCACAACACGACAGTGGCTGGAGCACATTGAAGTATCATGTCCTCATCATCACTCTGCTTGGGTCCCACTACATCAGGGAGAGTCAAGGGCAGCCCTCAAGGGTCTGTAAGAGCAGCCATGGCTCCAATAGGGAATCACAGAATCACTGAACAGTTTGTGTTGAAGGGCCCTTCCCAGCTCCCCCAGTGCCCCTCTGCCATGAGCAGGGACATCTGCACCAGCTCAGGGTGCTCAGAGCCCCGTCCAGCCTGGCCTGGGATGTCTCCAGGGATGGTTCAGCCACCACCTCTCTGGCCAACCTGGGCCAGGCTCTCACCACCCTCAGGGCAACAATTCCTTCCTCATGTCCAGCCTGAATCTCTCCTCTTTAGTTTAAAACCATCACCCCTTGTCCTTTTGCAACAGGCCCTGCTCAAAAGTCTGCCCCCATCTTTCTTACAGGCTCCTTTCAAACACTGCAGATGAGCTGGTGACATGGGCAGCAGGATGCTGTGCCTGGGGAGGAAGCGCTACCAAAGAGCAAAGAGATCAGCCCTGCCCAGCAGATGTGTGACAAGCAGAGCAGCTGCTGGCAGCTCTCTGGCAGGGGTGGATGTGCCTTGGTCCTGGTCCCACGCTGCACCCAGGGAAAGCGGCTGAATCGAGCAGATGCACAGACACAGCATTACTGCCACAGCACAATCATACTTGATGGGCTGTGGGTTAGTTTAATCAAAATTTCCTGGGTGAAAAGCAAAAGTAGCCCTGCTCTGTCACCCTACTGCTGCTTCAGCACCCCACCTCCTGTGTGACGGGGGCACAGAAAGGGGCTGTGACCTCTCCTGCTCCTTCTACTGCTGCGTCCCAGTCGCTGTGCTGCAGGAAGAAAGCGCTGCTGGTAGGTGACCTGCAGGTCAGGGAGGGGATTCTGCCCATCTGCTCCGCTCTGCTGAGATCCCACCTGGAGTCCTGTGTCCAGCTCTGGGGCTTCCAACATAAGAGGGACATGGAAATGTTGGAGAGGGTCCAGATGAGGCCATGAAAATGATCCGAGGCTGGAACAGCTCTGCTGGGGGACAGGCTGAGAGAGCTGGGGGGTTCAGCTGGAGAAGAGAAGCTCCGGGGAGACCTTATTGCAGTCTTGCAGTACCTAACAGGAATCTACAAGAAAGCTGGAGAGGGATGTCTTACAAGGCTGTGAAGTGACAGGACAAGGGGTGATGGCTTTAAAATGAAAGATGGGAGATTTAGATTAGATACGAGGAAGAAATTGTTGCCCTGAGGGTGGTGAGAGCCTGGCCCAGGTTGGCCAGAGAGGTGGTGGCTGAACCATCCCTGGAGACATCCCAGGCCAGGCTGGACGGGGCTCTGAGCAACCTGAGCTGGTGCAGATGTCCCTGCTCGTGGCAGGGGGAACTGGGGGAACTTTAAGGTCCTTTTGAACCCAAACTATTCTATGATCCTATGAGCAGAAACCTCTTCTCTAGAGTCAGACTCACTATGTGCAAGACCTGTCAAGTCATTCCTAAGCACATAGGAGTACAGGACTTTTAGAGAGCTCCGGTGTGAATACACGACTCCTCTTATCTCCAGAAAGCTCAGAGTCAACTTGTAGCAATTACTTTAAACTGTCCCAAGTGACAATGCCATCCAACCCTCTCTGACCTGAACTATCATCTCTGGCTACAGGGACAGAGGTGTAATTCCTCTCCATCCTTCTTCACTATAGTAAACAATATGGTGGCTGATCTTTCCTGAACTCACACTCTATTTTCACCAGGAAATCTCATTCCACATGCTTTCAGAGGCACTTCTGTGACCCTCCAGGTACACAGCGCTGTGTTGACAGGCCAGCCCGGCTCTCGGGAAAGCTGCACCCAGCCTGCAAGGTCACAGCAGTGCCAGCTGCCATCTCTGTACCTCCCTGCAGCTGACGGCCCAAGCGCTGCTCGGGCATGAGAAGTCTGGAAACAAATCTGAATGAACCTAGATGAAGCATTTTCAGCCAGTAATGCTGAAAGGAGGTTGGAGCATGGAGGGGGTTGGTCTATTCTGCCAAGTAGCAAGTGATAGGACACAAGGAAATGGCCTCAAGTTGCGCCAGGGGAGGGTGAGGTTGGATGTGGGGAACAATTTCTTCCCCAAAGGGCTGTGGGGCATTGGAACAGGCTGCCCAGGGCAGTGCTGGAGTCACCATCCCTGGAGGCGTTTAAAAGGTGTTTAGATGAGGTTCTCAGGGACATGGGTTAGTGTTAGATCTAGGTTATGGTTGGACTCGATGACCCTGAGGGTCTCTTCCAACCAAAATGATTCTATGATTCTATGATTTATGGAGGCAAAGAGAACTCGGTAGCCTAGCTGTGTGTAAAAGAATCCCTGGGTTCTGCTCTGGAAGCCACTGATGTGTTGTGCAATGAAGAATCCTTGGATAAGAAGCACAGAAGCACTGGGGGTCTCAGCAACACGCGGTGAGTGATCCCCTGTGAAGCTCAGGCTGCCAGGCTCAGCAGCCCTGGGGGACGCAGCAGCGATGGACACAATCCCCTGTGCAGTCAGGGCAGTGGGGGCTCGGTGACACGTGCCAAGGAAACCACTTTGGTGGCAAAGGCGGGACAGGTTTAGGGCAGAGCTGAAGTTGCCCAACAAACCCTATACAATTTCTCCTGTAGTGCTATGCATGAAGGGCTTGATGCAAAATGAATGGCAGGTACCCAGGCCAACTCACAACTGTCACAATTATTTACTGTAATAAGGATATCGCAGTATCAATGTCACTATCAAATATCAAAGGGTTAAAAGGAAGCGAGTTCCCTGTCTCTGTGGCCACCAGTCCTGCTGGTTCCCAGCTGTGGCACAGGATGCCCGGACAGATTTCCATACACACATTTCACACACAAGCACGTGCAGATATTGTCTGAGGTCTCTATATGACAGAAAAGCAACAGAACCAGCTCACAAATTCATCTGGTAAGAGACAAATGATACTAAAATAAGGGTTTCTTCCCTAAGAGAAACACGAAGAAAAGATTGCTCTGTCAAGGTCCTGATAAAAGCTATTTGGGTTGATAACCAGAGGAGTCATGTTGGTTTTCACAGGGTGGTGTTCAGGTATTACTAATTTGCACAATTTCAGGAAAATGATGCTTGAAACCAAGAAAAACACAGATCTGTTCCCACTGTCCCGCAAAACCAGGGGTCTTCCCCCCCCCAGCCCCAAAACAGTTTCTTTAATTGTTATCAGATGAACAATTATCTACACAAGGTTGGTTTTAGGGACAAAATGTTACAGCTTTCTTAAGGTGGAGCTGTGCAGGGGGTTTCCAGGACTATACACAGGTTGCATATGGGCTGTGCTCGGCCTGAGCAGGATCTTGCAAAGGCTCAACAAAGCTTTAGCTGCTGATTTGCTTGAACAGGGGGGCTGAATTACAGAGCAGGTCTGTTCTAAATGGAATATCCAGCACAGTCCCATCACTGCCCCCAAAACCACCAGATGATTGTTCCCATTACGTTTCATACACTGAACAGACCAGGGCTTGTCTTTAAGACAGAGCCAATGTGGCAGGTAGAGGTCTGTCAGCAGAGGATTTGAAGCTGGACTTGCAGCCTGTCAAGGAGTAAACTGCAGCGCAGGGCCTGTGAATGCGCTAGGCTGGGCGGGAGATTAAAGAGATCTTCTCACACAGACTTACATGGTCGCTCTCTCTCTATGTATCATTCATATCTATCACTGGACTCTTCTCTTCCTCATTCTCTGAAGAATAAAACCGTCACGATGCATAATACAGGCAGAAATAAATACATGAAATCAATTAGAATCAAACACTTTCTGAAGGTGCTTTACAATCAGTCTTGGACATAAACTGTGTATTACTGATGCAAATGTATTCATTCGACAGCCACAGCATTAAAGTAACTGCTATAAGTTGATGAGCATGAGTGTTTTGGGTCCCCAGCTTGTGATCGTAACTTCTTGGATACTCTTCTTTGCGCTGTATTTCTTATTGCTCAGTCTATTCCCCAAATGTTGTCAGCCCGAGTTAAACTGTTTCACCTTTTCCAGTTGCCAGCATTTTGATATTTACTTAGAAATAATTCAAAATGCTCCACCTTCCCCAGTTCAATTTGGAAAGTAAATTGCCCTTACTCTCGAGCCTTTGGCATAGCATCAGGGAGAAGGGAAGTGTGAATAACAGGGTGAAAACATCAAATCCAAGAAGTTACAAGCCATTTAAAAATCACTCATGATCATAGTGGAGAAGCTCCTGTTAGACTGGAAGAGTTAATACACGTCCGAACTCTGCTGTGATCCCACGGTGAGCACACGTGCTCCCTGACGGGCCAGGTCTCACTCCGGGACTGTAAATGTGACAGGAGCCCATTTTGCTGTGCTGCCCATCAGAAAACTCAACCACCACCACGCACCTTTTGCCTTGGGTGATTTTTTGCACAGTCTCCACTCCCCCCATCCCAAACAGCAGCAGCAAAGGTGCTTCAGTGTGTGTTGTATGTAACAAGCAAGTTCCTAAACTCTCTGGAGTGAATACGTCGCTGGGGTTTGGAAAGCCCCAGGCAGGGCTGTAGCACTGTGAGAGCTCATCCCAGCTCAAGGATGGCCTTTAGAATATATACGTTTTACAGGAGGAGGAGGTATTTCTGCCTTACCCATCAGGAGTTCTACCCATAGGCAGGACACTGTGACGGCGCAAAAACTCAGTGGGGTCAGAGGGGTCAGGTTCCGTCTCTCCTTGCTAATCACTGAACATACTTAAGTGTAGTTAAATGATACAAGCTTGGTTATGAGCAGGGTAAATGTATCAATTTTAAAAGGAGCTAAACATGCCCTTCACGTTTGGAAGCTGTTTAGATAGAGCTGGACTGCAAAGCGCAAGCAGGAGCAGGACTGCGCACGCTAAGCCTGGATCCCCCAGGGCAGGACGGGAGCCAGTCTGTCACAGCAGAAGCATCCGAAGTCATGCCTGCGCAGTTCACGTGGATTCCCACTGAAATAAAGTTGGCTTAAACACCATCAACTCAATTTTCCAAGTTCTCAGACTTCAGACTACAAAGAAGAGCAGCTCATGGATCAGCCAAGCACCCAAATTAGCAAATCAAGCCTGTCCCTGAGGCTGCAGGTTCCTGCTCTGCAGAGCCAACGTCAGACCACGGCAAGGGGCAGCCTGTGGGGTTCCTGGCAGAGAGAAGTGGAGACAAATGGAAAAGTCCAAAGGGCAGGGAAGCCTGGAACACGTCTATTTTATATGGGGTGCTTCCATCACATCTGAAAGGTTTTTCTGAACCGTAGGAAAAAAGCTTCCAGCCTGGAGCACGCAGGGATATCTGGACCAAACTGGTGTGTCCAAGGGAACAGTCAGCACGGGTCGGGAGGGGAGAGGGAAGCGGAGCGGCAGCAACTGCAGGACAGCGAGCAGGGGCAGCTCGAGCTGCTCAGCAGCAGGGCCGGCAGGACCTCCCTGCCCTGCAGGGTCCCTGGCAAACTGGTGCCACAGTTTCCTCACCAGTAAAACAGAAGAGAGGGGTGCAAATCGGAATACTTGCAGATTGATTGTGTATGTTGCTTTCTCTTACACACCTTAAATAGAACACCATCAGCTGAGCCAAACCCTTCACATCAGCAAGGGGCTCAGCTGCCCGAGCCTTCGAGGTTTCCTGAATCTCCCTACAGTTTCTGAGAGGACTTGGGCTGAGGCTGAATAACAACCCCTGGCATCTGAAATGGGCCCTTGATGCTGCTGGTTGATGCCAGAGAGGAGGGTTAGATCTGTAATAAGCTACACTATGAATTCAACGTCTTTTAATTTTCCTGGTGCCTTTGGCACTCTCTGTTCCAACAGATGAGCAATTTGGAAAGAGTAAATCATTCTGAGAGGGTCAAAGAAGAAGAAAATCTGCTCTGAGCTCTGAACGCTTGGATTTGCGTAACCTCAGGGCTCTTAAACCCTGGTATTAACAGCTTAATCACCTTCGATTCCGCAGCCTGGACCAGCACCTTGGAGAAAAGGGACTGAGTATCCTAAAAGGTAAGTGTAAGGGACCCAGACAGCTTCTGAGTTTAGATGATCCAATAGACTACATACAAGCCTTATTTCTGAGTCAGGCTCGCTGCTTGCTCTTTGTAAGAAGGCATCGGGGCTGTAAAGCCGCCCCTGCACCCACAAAGCCTGAAATGCCTGGAAGCAAGAGGTGGGGCTGCAGGAGAAGCCTAAGGGAGATCAGACAGAGATGGGAGGTGGGTACAGAGAAAAGGAAGAGCTGAGCATGAGAAACAGGACAAGAAACACCAAAAACAGGACAAGGAAAGCCGCAGAACGCAGGAAAGCTGGGGTGGCACCAGCTCTACAGAGGAGGATTCAGGGCCAGGTACTTCCTTAAGGACGTGCTCAAAACCAGCCTGAACCTGCTCTTACACACTTCTGTGGGTCTGGCACCACCTGACAGTGCCAACCACCTCCCAGGAAGAACTGAGGGTTGAGTACACGTGAGCTGGGACCAAGCTGTGTCCCTCCCCGCCTCCCATTCTCTGGAATGACACAGCACAAGAGTGGCCAAGGAGGTGCCACAGTTTTGTCCTCACCCACTGAGGACACACTGAATCTGGCAGATGACCCACATCTCACATTTAAGCATTTTTTTCAAGAGTATTAGTAACATAATGCAAGGGGTTAGCTCACATTCTGAATTCCCTGCATCCATGGGTTGCTCTCAAAGGATCCAGCCCACAGACCTGCTTGGGAAACTCCCCAGAGTATTCTGAATTTGTCTGAAAGCACTTCGGACTGAATTAAGACATCAAACTCAGGACGGACAGGAGAGCACTGGTGTTGCTAACTCCAGAACTCTGTGGCCAGGATATGAGCATAACTGAGGAATTTCATGTGTCTGGGGAGCTGCCTGAACTGCTTTGCTTGCAGCAGGATTTTACCACTGACGCTTCTGTGGATCTAAAGAATCTGCTGGTAGGACCTGGGATGCTCTTTCCTCAACTGACCAGACTGAGGGCCCAGTGGATGTTGTTGCTTTGTGCCTCTTTCCGCACTACAGGTAAGTCTTCAAGAAGAGCTCCTAGCACTCCCCTCGAAACTTTAGAGCATCTCCCACGGGATGAACTGAGCTGCACGCACTAATTTCCACGACTGCACCACATGCTGCATGCTGCGCCATGCCCGATCTCCAGCCACATCGCGGTTTGCACGTCTGCACTACGCGGTGTCACGCGACCTTACCTGGCTCTCAGAACTCAGCGGAAAAGCCTCTTTATCTTTTGAATGGAGTTCCTCGACCTGGCCTCCAGCAGGAGCGACGGCTTCCAGGAAGTTGGACGGGACGAGACCTCTCTGCTGGTTCAGCTCTCCCTGCAAGATCAACATTCAGTTGTCACATCAGATTCCTGGTTGATGGAGAAACAATAAGCAGAGGAGCAGCACTGAGCAGACAGCCAGACCGCAGCTGGATGGACGCGCAGGAACACGCTCATGTTGGAAAGATCCTCAGCAAATTTCACAACTCACATCCTTGCTCGGTTGTGGAATAATTCAGTGCACAAAGCCACAGAATAAAGGAAGACGGCAGCAAGCTGTGACAAATGTATTCCTGCAACATGGTCACTTCTACAAACTCAAAAAATATCCACTGCTATCCTGGAAGCAACTGGAATATGGTTGTGCCACAAGCTTTCTGAAGGCCTTTGATTTGCTCTGGTGTTTATTTATTTTATAAAGAATGAGGCACTGCTGGCACAATGTGCTGCAGGCATTGCCTCAGTGCTCGCTGAGGTCCAGAGCTGCACAGCAAGCTTGGCTGTATGCCTCAAAAACTGTCTCCAGTGCAAGAGAAGGTGTTGGGTGAGACAGAAACAACCTCAGCAATGCTGTTCAGCCAACGCTATAAAAGAAATCAAACCAAACGTTCACAGTGATCCCTCCAGACTTTACCTGGAGCTGAACCTCAGCTTTGACGTGTGCGGACACGTCACTTTCTGTGGAGGAAAAGGTGGGTGATCCAAGCGCCGAGCGCCGTGTCCAGCTCACGGCTCGCTGGCAGGCACAGCCCCCAGGGATGGACCGTCAATTAAACAGCTCCCAGCGCTTGTTGAAGTGTGGCCAGATGGGGGTCAACATACATTTCTATTCTGATGTTACCGTTTTAGCCTCTGTCCTGGGTGAAATCACGTGTCTGAGTGCTCGCTGACAAATCAGCTTACAGCAGATGCTGATTCAGCTTGATGTATGTACAGAAAAACGCATCATAGACTTTGGGAAACCTGCAGTCAAGTTATGCAAACTCAGAACCATTTGGATATTTGGTTTACAGGACTGCCAGGAACAATCTGCCCTGCAAGAAGCAGATAAAGGTTTGTTTTCCAAAAGCAAAGTATTTTGTTCCCTGATTTCTGCTCTCCTGCCACTAGATGGACTCCAACGATCGCAGACGGAGCCCCAGGACCTTCCCAACCCCTCTACTCACATAATAGAATCCGTCATCATCCATGGACCCAAACACAGTGATGATGTCCCCGGCACGGAAAGTCAGTTCAGCCTGCAAACAGCAAGAGAACAACGGTCACAGGAGAAGAACCACCTGGAAATCCTCACCAGAAACACACGGTCATCCTGGGCTCCTTGCACAATCGCCCCGAGGGAGAGAGGCCAGAAGACGTGTAGGACCAGGATGCCAAAGAACAATCCAAGTCCTAACTGTGGAATCCAGTGCTAAGGAAGCATTTTATAAACTACGACAAGAGCAAATCCTGTTTCTTAAACCAATTTTATTAGGGCTTCAAAACAGTACCTAACCCCTGTTCTGGAAAGGTATGTTGAGAACAAGCTGAACAAGCACCAGAAACACTTTTAATTTCTTTAAACATAAGTACTAAATCCCACTCCCTTGGAGGAGCCTGTTCTGTATGCAACGCTCAGGGATTAAGCACCAGCAGGAATGCACACAAACGGATACAACTGGGAAAATCTGACCTGGAAATGGAACATTACTGTACAGCACACACAACGTGTCACCATCAGATCCATCTGTCTCCAAACAGGCTGTGTCCCACTGGCTTTATCTGCAGAAGTGTTGGCTGGAAGGGACCTACCTCTAATACTTTACCCTATTCTATCCCTAGTACTCTATTTATCGCTGGAGGCTGCAGCAATACTGTTGGCTGTGACTTACTTTGTTCTAGCAGAAAAACACTTGTAGGGAACTTCACTCCCAGAATGGCACAGCTGAGCCCACTGTGTCACGGTGCAGGTTCCCAAACAGCAGCTGCAGCCTTCTGGTAAAACTAGTGACCAGATCTGGGAGCATGAGCAGCGAGCATTTCCAATGATGCAACAGAACCGCACCAGCTTGTTTCAACAATTTGAGCTCTGTCCACAGGGAGGGTTCTAGGAAGACCTAATCATTCACAGCATCCCAGAATGTCAGGGGTTGAAGGGACCTGGAAAGCTCATCCAGTGCAATCCCCCCATGGAGCAGGAACACCCAGATGAGGTTACACAGGAAGGTGTCCAGGCGGGTTGGAATGTCTGCAAAGAAGGAGACTCCACAACCCCCTGGGCAGCCTGGGCCAGGCTCTGACACCCTCACCTGGAAGAAATTTCTACTCATATTTAAGTGGAACCTCTTGTGTTCCAGTTTGTACCCATTGCCCCTTGTCCTACCATTTGTGGTCACCAAGAAGAGCCTGGCTCCATCCTCCTGACACTTCCCCTTTATATATTTATAAACATTAATGAGGTTTATAAATATATAAAGGGTTTATAAATATATAATCACTGTGAAAAGTACAGTCATTTTCTTGCTGCCATGGGCCCAAAGTGCTCCTTGGCTGGATGTATGAATACCTACATGGATGCTGGTTGATACACACTCTCATTGTATCTCTCCCAAGATAATCTACCATCCCTAAAACACTCTGTCCTTAGAAGCAGACTGTCTTGCTCATGAGACAGTTTGGGAGGCAAGCATCACCTGGCCTGTGCCTCCTCTTGGCCACACACTCCTGGATACATGGAAAGATCTCCATGTTTCTGTTTGCTCGGAGCAGACTAACACTGCTGTGGAGGATCAGAGAACAGAATATGTTCTAACATAAAAAGGTTTTTTGCAGACAGAATTCTGCATTGCAACCTGCCCACCTGAAACACGTATCCACAAAAATACTGTTTGGATTGTATGCTTGGAAATCAGTAACACAGAAGACTGGTCCAATACACTGGAGCTAAGTCTTCTTCCTTGAACAAAGACCTACACGGGTAGTTAACACGAAAGACATGCTCACCTTAAATATCAGAAATACATTCAATTCAAATCCATTAAGCAGTTTTTCCCTTTTCCCAGAGGCTGCCCTGGATCAGCTGCTGCTTCCTCCTGCCCAAACCTGCGAAATCCTCTCTAAGCGCTAGCGCAGGGCTGTCAAACTCATTTTCATCGGGGGCCACATCAGCCTCACAGTTGCTTTTAAAGGGCCAAATGGAATTTTAGGGCTGTATAAATATAACCACTCCTACATTTTATACAGTCCTAAAATTACGTTCGGCCCTTTGAAGGCAACCACGAGGCTGATGTGGCCCAGAGTTTGACATCCCTGCACTACAGGATGCTACGAGGCCATGAGATGCTCATATAGTTTCACTGAGACACATACTGACCCTCATGAGGGATATATAGCTTCATATTCTTCACAGATAACAGAACACTGTTACCAGAGAATGCACGAGAGAACAAACGCTACATTTTATAACCTCAGCCAACCCCTTTTAGCAGGTCTGTTACCAAGCTACCATCATCTTGGTTTTGGTTTTGACCAAGGTGCTAGTGTGTTGGGATGGAAGAAAACAGAGAGGAAAAAGAAGCCTGTAAGAGGAGGAGTGGCTCGGTGTTACCTCTACATCTGCATTCGGAGAGCTCTCCTTAGGGTTGTAGTCAAAGACAGCCACCATGCTTCGAGAAGTCAGCAGTTCAGCTTCAAAGTCCTGATGTTGCTGGTCTGCAGGACAGGAATAAAACAATCTACCCTGAGCTGGAAGTTCTAAGACAAAATTCCAAATCACAGCAACTCCTTCACTGTTCTTGGAGTGGACTGAGCAAAAAGAATACTGGGGGAAAGTGAATGGCAACTGAATGGGAAGGAGATCTTAGAGGCCCCAGGTAAAGCGGTTTCCTGATCTCCTGTATCATCTCACACAAGCACAGAACTGGGCACATCTGCCCATTCCAGCACTCTGGTATCCTGTCTGTATATACAGAGTGTGTTATTTTATGATTTCCGTTTATACACACACATATATAAACACCCAGAGGACAGCAGCCTCTCTGCCGTGTGTGGGAAACTGCAGCGGGTCTGTGGAATCCTTGACAGAAAATATGAGAGTAGAGATCAGCCTTGAGATATTAAGATTTACCCTTGAGGAGGATGGGAGTAAAGGAGTATCCGGAGAGAGGAGAGATGTACCCGTGAGAGAGAAGGGGATAGAAGAATAACATGGATGATAGCAAGTTTAACCAATGAGATGTTAGTGCTGTAACTTGTAACCAATAGTGAAAAGACACATGAACTGGCAGAATTGTATAAAAATGCACTTGTAGCAATAAATGGCATCTATTACTTTCATCTTGAAAGAATTTGGTCCATGTCGCTTGTCCGTCTCAACCGCGACAGCCGTGTCTCAAATGAGCATTTCTCCTCCCTCCACACAACACTTTGCTATTGAGCTCCAAAGTTTATCATCCGGGACCAGCCAGAGCCCTGAAGGAGCACTACAGGGTCTTGCATTGGCCTTGGACCACAAAACGTGTCTGTAGAATGATCATGCAAAGGTACCAACCCTCTTCTCTTAATAAGAAAGAGCAATTCTCACCTGGATGAGACTTGTACTTCTCCTGTTTGTCCAGCCCTGCTGGAGGAAGGAAACGTCTCATCAGTGGGTATTCATCTTTCAAAAGTGACCACAACACAAACTGACAAACGACAATAAAAAGAACAAAGACAAAGGCAGCAAACAACAGAAGCAAACTGTTCATGCAACTCAAAGTCTACAGCAGTAACCACAACTCAGGGGCATAACATGAAGCAGAACTATAAAAGACATCACTGTTGTTAAAAACTTAACACCAGCACAGGGATGGGCTCTCTTTCCACTTCCTAGCAGTTGTACAGAGACAAACATCTGAGGGTCCTGTAAGCAAGTAGTAAAAATTCAATGCAGTCTGTAATCCTACAGCAAAAATCAAAGAGGAAGCAGTGGCTGACACAGACCTTTCTTGGAGCGTCTAGGTTTTGGAGGAGGGACGGATTGGCGGCGTGGAGGTGAAGAAAATGTGCCATTTCCTTAATAAAAATCCAAAAAAGCAAATAAATAGACAAGAGAAACAGACAGTGAACATAAAGTGAAAAGCATCTCGAAGAGTGACCAGGCAGCAGAGCAGCAGGACGTGCTTCCCCGGGAAGCGACATCGCAAAGCCCTGATCTCCACTTCCCGTATGTGGAGTCAGACGAGGCCTGATCCACATCCGGACACACACAGAAACCCATGCTGTATTTATGCCCATGGGCCACACCACAGTACACATCCAACGTTCCGCTTCTCCACACTTTATCTTTCACAAGCAGCATCAGAAGGATAAAATAAAACCTTCTACCATTAACATCTGAAAAATGCCAAGTGAGGTGAAGACTCAGGTGGGAAGGGACCTGGGGAGGTCTCTGGCTAAAACTCCTGCACTGAGCACAGGATCACAGCTGGACGAGCCCCCAGACCAGCCCTCCAAGGCATTTTCTTAGTGACAAGGCTGTAATACTGGTTTATGGCAGCAGGAAAACAGCAGATGTACGGCCAGCCTGGCTGCCTGAGGAAACAGTTTACTCCCTGCACATACACATAAGTCCATCTTTTTCACTACCATCACGCTCCTGGAAACTTCCAAACTCACTACGGCTCATGAAGCCTCAGAGACATTAAGTTCTACTGTTCTTCTGAGAGGAGGTAGCAGGGCAGGGGACAGGGAGCCTTGTACATCCACAGAGGGGCAAGGGCCACCAGCATCCGGCCATGTCTGGGCACCAGAGGATACACACAAAAGAAACATTATGAATGTCCCAAATGTGGAAAAAAAAGCCTTTCTCAAATCTCTCCTTTCTTAGCATGAGAGAGGGCAAAGGACACAAACCTACCCAAAAATCACGTAGCCACAGAGTGAAAGCAACAGGTGCCTTTGACCCCTGTGCTCCCCAGGACCAGCCTCCCAGAGACCCCCGCGCAGGAGCTGGGCACGGTCAGCACTGCGGGGAGATGGAAACACTGCGATTCCTGCTTTCTCTCTTTTTCTCTGCTGGACTGGTTGTTTTTTGTGAGGGGCAGCGGAACGCTCGGTCAGTGTCAGCGCTCAGCTGGGCCATCGGACCCACGCTTGGGCTGGTTTACCTGCTGAACTGGTGGGGGAACAGCGCTCAGCCAAAACAAGAATTTCCTCTGGTTTTAACAAGCAGTAGCAAAGAGTACACAGAGGTGCAGGATGAGAGACAGGAGGGATAAGGGACAGGCCCTGGGCCACCAATATGTTGCCACTAGTCTCGGGGCAGCTCGCAGCCTCTGAACTGCAGCCCAATTTTTCCTTATTCGGAACAATTTCTTCCCCAAAGGGCTGTGGGGCATTGGAACAGGCTGCCCAGGGCAGTGCTGGAGTCACCATCCCTGGAGGGCTGGACAGACGGACATGAGGTTCTCAGGACATGGGGCAGTGCCAGGGGTGGGTTATGGTTGGACTCCATGGTCTTCAGGGTCTCTTCCTACCAAAATGATTCTGGAATTCTAATTCAGTCCAAACTCTGGTGGCTGCACATCCCAGAGAAGGCTGTGATAGGACAAAGGGCAATGGTTTTAAACTAAAGGAGGGAGATTCAAGCTGGACATGAGGAAGGAATTGTTGCCTTGAGGGTGGTGAGAGCCTGGCCCAGGTTGGCCAGAGAGGTGGTGGCTGAACCATCCCTGGAGACATCCCAGGCCAGGCTGGACGGGGCTCTGAGCACCCTGAGCTGGTGCAGATGTCCCTGCTCATGGCAGAGGGGCACTGGGGGAGCTGGGAAGGGCCCTTCAACACAAACTGTTCTGTGATTCTATGGGTTCCATTACAGACTTGCAAAACAAAGAAGAGAACACAGAAGTGAAAACTCTCACTCACATTCTTCAGCTGCCCTTCAAACTTTTTTGTTTGCCCTTCTCTAGTGCAGATCAGCCTCGCTCACACTCCGTGCTGAGTACAGCAGCCGCGGGCAGTGCTGTGCTGCAGCAGAGACAGGTAGAACTGACACCTTGGAACATCTGCCTCCCTCATGCATCGAGACCTCCCTCCTTGCTACTGCAACAGCCACTAAACAAGCCTTCAGATCCCAGGGACCACCCTTAGAGATAATTCTGGGGGCGGGGGGCTCCACTGGCCACAAAGTTTGACAGCACAACTGAGCTTTCCACATTTCAGCCAAGAAATACACTGGCCATAGCACGGCAGACACATAAAGGACATATAGTACCTATGCTCTCCATTGGTCTGTCAGCAGGAAGGAATCCTTGCTTTAGGAGCTGCTTCTTGATTTCATTATTCTCCACCTGGACTTCAGACACCATGTTACAGGGGATATATCCCTCCCTTCCTGCAGATTCCCCCCTGTAAAAGCCATCAGCATCCTTGTCTCCACACACCTGTGAGGGAAAAGGCCAGAGACTGTTGATGCTCCATGGACTGAGACGTACAGAGACAGGAGAAAGGGACGCTAAGGAAACTCCCGAGATGAAGGAGGCTCTGCCTCCCAAGGTCTAGGGTGTCCCTGAACACAGATGGATCTATACAGAGCAGAAGATGCTCAGTGAGGTGTGCGCTTACTTTCAGGATCTGCCCCTCCTTAAACGGGAGCTCCTCTTCTGCCGCATCAGGGTTAGGAGACATAGAAACAGGATCATAGTCAAAGAGAGCCACAAATATTCGAATGTCATCATCTTTAATTGAGGTTTCTGAAGCCGTGCTCCTTGGAGGACCTGTGCGCAGACAAGGGCACACCAGAGATAACGTCAGCTCCGTTCCCCGGCCCAAACGCACCTACCAGCATCCCCCCCAGCCCGCTCACCTGGACTAGAGAGCAAAGGTTTCTGCGTTTGGCTTCTTCTCAAGCTCTTGTTCTGTCTCCTGCTGGGCCCCTGCCAGGCGGCTGCGCCGGGCAGCTCCTGGCCCCTGGGATCTTTGTGACCGGGCGCCTGCAACAGGAACCAGCACAGAGTTAAGCAGCAGCCCCTGCCCTGCGCCTCGCCCGGCCAGCGCTCAGCCCAAACGCACTCCACAAAGAGCAGCGCATCCAAATGCAACATTCCTCTTCAGGGACACTCGAGAGCTGGAAATACCAAGGGAGGTGGAAAACAGAATTAAATTCGGGCAGCCAGCCGGACCGGCCCCTCACAACCCCCTTGGGGAGCGTGAGGATGCAGGAAAAGGGCGTTTTGAGGGGAGCAATGATGTGACAGTCATCATCTACACAAAGCTGGCCCAAATCAGCTTATTTCACCAAGGATTTTCATTTGGGTCCCACAGCCTCCTGACATGGGGAGGAAGACACAGTGCAAAAAGGAATACTGCATCGGTGACACTTGGTCATTCAGCAGGAAAAGCAGAAGCGCTAATACAAGAAAAGCCACGGAGCAGCACAGAACTACCGCATCTCTCACATATTCTTCCAGACAATCCTAAAGGAGGGTCCTTTCTCTGAACAACATTGAACAAAGCAGGATACAGGCAGGCCAGGGAAGCAGAGGGAAGCTCACACCACTGCAAGCTGCTTCAAAGCCAGAATAGGAAAAGTCACCCAACCCTTTTGTGCAAGGAGGTGCTATGTATCCCCTTCGAAGGATGTTCGAGCCTCTTTCTCCAGCCAGGTGACTTACAGTCCAGCTCCCAGCCCTGCTCCTCCGAACTGCTCTCACACCTCAGGGCTTCCTTCTCCCGGCAGAAGAACCGCAGGCGCTGGCTTGGAGACCCAGCCCACTCCATCCTCTGCTCTTCCACCGTCTCCAGTCTGGTTGGGTCCCTTCTGCCACCCGTGTGGGCAACCTCGGACTGACCAGAGCAATCGCTCCAGTCCCTCTGGCAGCTCTGGGACCTTTCTGGCCACAGCCTGCTCTCAGGGGGCGATGCGCAGCTCGAATCCTGATCATCTTCGGAGTCATATTCAATGTCTATTTCCAGGCTCCTGGGGCTGGAGCAGTGTGTTGCCCTCCCAGCAGGTTCTGCAAACCTTGAAACCACTTTCTTGTGATTTTTTCGTAAGGCGCCTTGTCTGGCACGACTGTACATATCAAACCCCTCCTTACCGCCAGCGCTGCTCACAATGTTCAGCTCTTCCCTGAGGCTTGGAGCTCTGTACAACCCGCCTCCCATCTGGCCGCAGTTGCCCAGCAGACGACTGCAGTGCTCTGTTAAATCATTCTGTCTCTTCCTACTCATCTCAGGCCGATTCCGGACCTTCTCTCGATAATTATTTCCCTTCTTCTTGCTCCTGGCGGGACTTGTCCCAGACCCAGACTTCGGATCGTTCTCCTGGTAACCCCAGTTCCAGTTTGCTTTCTTCTGACTCCAGGTGGGCTGGACAAAGGCAGGATTCGCATGGTTGCCGTCCCCTCCACTCTCCTTATCACCACGCTCCTCCCGTGGACTCTGAGCAGACGGATCCATGGGGGTGTTACTCCCACCTGCCTTTACAAATGGCTCCTTGATGCTGAGTGGCTTCTCTGTCCTTCCTGAAGGGTAGGTAAGTGTTCCTGAGGAGTCTTGCAGCTCTGCCTTTTCCTCTGTAACACACCTCTCATCCTCATCTTCATCCTCATCCTCAGTCACTTCAGGGATGCTGAACAA
This sequence comes from Nesoenas mayeri, assembly GCF_963082525.1. Classification (NCBI taxonomy): domain Eukaryota; kingdom Metazoa; phylum Chordata; class Aves; order Columbiformes; family Columbidae; genus Nesoenas; species Nesoenas mayeri. The sequence goes on along the minus strand of NC_137569.1, from coordinate 10,402,761 downwards.
TTTCTTGCTGTGGTTCTTCTGAAGCGGCAGCTCTAGTATCCTCTCCAGAATCTCCTCGTCACTGTCAGTATCACAAAGATCCATCTGTACCCAGCCCCCGAGAAAAGCCACAGCCAGGACAAGCAGAGGAAAAAAAGAGAGGAAACAAACATTAAAAAGAGGCAAAGTTACAGCTGATTCCCTCCCAGCACAGCAGGATGGAGCGGCGACTGTGGTCTGCAGCCAAGCAAGGGTAGGAAGCAAGAGAGAGCAATGGGTCTCCTGGCAAAAGACAATCAGATGAACCAGCAATGCAGCGGAAAGCGAGAAAGGCCAATGCATGGAGAGCTCCCTGCCAGGCTCTGCCTCTGCACACTCTACCTGCAGCACCTTCGTCCTGCCCGCTGCGCTCCCCACAGCTCTGGGATGTCAGGAAGGAGCAGGTTCCTCCACGGCTGCTCACGCCGGAGCTGCTGGTTCCTCCCTTGGCAGGGATGAGTCCCACAGGAGCCCCCACACCCCCGTCCCTGCACTGGAACAGGAGGTGACCCTGCGCAGCAATGCACCTTCCCTCAGCCCTTCCCATCACGGCACCGTCCAGCTCCAGCAAACTGCACTGAGAATCCAGGTGAGCAGAGCTGCCACGTAAACACATATAAACCCTTTACCTCAAAGGGCGCCCACAGACACGTGTTTCATTGCAGCTGGTTAAGAGACCAGCAGGTTACAGGAAATTGTTGGGAAAACACTGCTGAATTTTAAAATTTGCCTTGGACTAACTGTAGAATTTATATTTTATCTCTTGCCACATTTATACTAAAATAAAAAGGCAGAATCCTAGATGGATGGTGTAATTTGGGTTGGAAGATACCTCTGGAGGACTCGTGCTCAACTTTTCTGGTAACTTATATCATGACATGTTCTAAAAACATTTACAAATACTTTACAAAGCATTTGTAGCTACCGATGTTTTAAGCTACAGGCACGAGCAGGCCTGTTCAGAGATCATCAAAAACTGAACCACAGTGGGGAAAGAAACGCAGTTGTAAGCTGCCTGTTGATTATTCCAACCTCCATAACTTTTTCCAAGCAACAACTCGTCTCGAATGATATTTATAATTAGCTGAATGGACCTACAGAGGTCCCCAGTTCAATCTCCTAATTGCAGCAGGACTGTTGCCAACAGTAAACCAGTGTCTTTGCTTATCTAAGGTTTGAAAACACCAAAGATCGGAGATTCCCCACCTCTCTGGGGACTGTCCCTGGGAAAGAAGTTTGTACTCACCTCCAACAGGAACCTCCCAAACAGCAGCTCAGGACTCCAGACTCTTTTTATATCATCTGCCATGAACAAGAAGTCTTTGGCTCCCTCACCCTTTCCAGCAGCCTTCAAACAGCTATAGGCAGCTACTAAATGTCCCATTTGCCTCATCTTGGCTGGACCAAACAAGCTCAGCTTGCTCAAACTCCCTTTACAGGACACGTGCTCCTGGCTCCTACGTCGTTAGCGCAAATTAGTAATATGCAGAATTTACAAATGCAACCACAAAGTAAGTCCAATACAACCTCCTTTAGCTGTTTACAAAGTCGTGGGTTTTGCTTTTGAGTTTTAATATAATAAATGGTTTCAGAAATTAAACAACTTATTTGAGGTTAAACGCTTCACCCCTCCATTCTTTCACCCGCCAAATCCTGAAAGAGTTGGCTGAGGTGTTTTGAGGTAACCCAAAAGGTCACTAAATATGCAGAATTCTGGAAAGCAGTGCTGCTAAGGCCTGATCACTTCAGCCACATCCTCTGCATCCTGAACAGCACCGGGAGCTCAGCGCCCTAAAGCTCCTGCCCCTGCTGCCCTCTCCCATCTTGTCCTGCTCACATCGACTCGTCACCGCCAGAATGGAAAACAGGTGCTTTAGCAGCTCAAGCAGCACCAGTTTGCTCACCCCAGTAGGATGTGCATGGGGTTTTGGTTTTTCAGAAAAAAAACCCTCAAACCAACAACATTCCGGCCAATAAAACATCCAGGAAGAAGAGCCAAAGCATGGCATTCCTCACTGTGCTCATTTCCTCCTTGCAGCTTCCAGGGAAACTGTTTCTCTTCCATTGTTTTGCAGTGCAAGCACTTCCCAGGCAGCCCCAGCACCTCCAGCCGCCAGGCGCTCCTGACGCTGCACGTCCAACCTCCGAACCAGGACAGAACCCACCTCAGGAGGGGAAAGCAGCAGCAGCAAATTTCCTCCAGATTCATCATAACCCCCTAATGTTCACCAGATCCAACCCATCTGTGCCACACTGGGCAGCGTCAACAACCTAGAGATGTTCTTTGGTCACATGAAATAAATTAGGGTGCTTTCTTGTTTACAGGCATATCACATCTCATGAAAAAGTTTCAAATTTCTCAGGCATCCAAGCTTAATACTTTCCCTCCTGCATATTCACCTCAACTGCCGTAACTTGTACGATCATATCACACTTTCAGTCAGGCAGTTTTAAGCATGTTACCCACTGCAGATGCATTTAACGCACTAACTACCTTTAACTGTATGAACTCATAACATGAATTAATGTGATCACTCATAGTTCAGCTCAACTGGTATTTCCTCACACGTGACACCTGAACGGCGGAGCCAGGGCTGCGCTCCTACAAGCCGCCCGTTCCTCCCAGGAGCACCAAGGTCTCAGCAAAATCATCTGCACTAAGTTATCCACTGTCAGGAGGGCTGGCAGGGCCGAGGCCAAAATAATATGTGCCTGGTTTGCTTTAGGAGAAAAAAATCACAGAATCCCAGAATATCAGGGGTTGAAGGGACCTGGAAAGCTCATCCAGTGCAATCCCCCCATGGAGCAGGAACACCCAGATGAGGTTACACAGGAAGGTGTCCAGGCGGGTTGGAATGTCTGCACAGAAGGAGACTCCACAACCCCCTGGGCAGCCTGGGCCAGGCTCTGCCGCCCTCACCGGGAAAGAGTTTCTTCTCAAATTTAAGTGGAACCTCTTGCGTTCCAGTTTGCACCCATCGCCCCTTGTCCTGTCACTGGTTGTCACCAGAAGAGCCTGGCTCCATCCTCCTGACACTGCCCCTTTCCATATTGATCCTCATGAATGAGTCACCCCTCAGTCTCCTCTTGTCCAGCTCCAGAGCCTCAGCTCCCTCAGCCTTTCCTCACACGGGAGATGCTCCACTCCCTGCAGCATCTTGGTGGCTGCGCTGGACTCTCTCCAGCAGTTCCCTGTCCTGCTGGAGCTGAGGAGCCACAACTGGACACAATATTCCAGGTGTGGTCTCCCCAGGGCAGAGCAGAGGGGCAGGAGAACCTCTCTGACCCACTGACCACCCCCTTCTAACCCACCCCAGGTACCATTGGCTTCCTGGCCACAAGGGCCCAGCGCTGGGTCGGTACAAGATCTACAGACAGGTGGACTTCACGGATTCCTGTGTGCCCAATGTTTATGTTAAGAACTTGATCAATAGGACTGATTTTTAACCCCAAGTTCTGAAGTTCACATTACATTTTGTGTGGTCTTCCAACTAACTAAACCCTGAGTACCTTAATTACAGATAAACACCTTTCCTTCTCACAAAGAACTTGCATTTTCACTAGGTTAAGGCAACACTGGGAGTAAAAGCAGAGCAGGTAGGAACTCTGCCAAGCACGGACCAGCATCTCCTCCTGTGAGCTGATGACATGGGATGGCTGCACCGGCACTCCCCACAAGCATCATCCTGCTACAAGTTACCTTCTCCCCGTTTTCCTGGTAACATGGCTCCCTCTGGTCCCATTTCTTCTCTTCCAGGGCTTCTGAAGACAGTTCATCTTCTTCTTCCTCTTCCAAAATATCTGAAAGGTCAGAACTACGGTTGTGCTCAGCAAAAAGGGTCAGCTGGCGTCTTCCCATTTCAGACATTTTTTCTTCTTGCTGTTGGAAAGCAGAACAGATTTCCTCAGTCCTGCCAGGCACTCTGTTCCAGCAATAAAGCAGCATTGTACCTTTCTCTAGTACACGTACAGCTGAAGTATGGCAGGAAATAAAATGGGCAGCACTCAGACTAGGGAAGAACATAGAAACGCTCATGAATAATGGACTTGCAGACCAGATTTCTGAGGACTGTGCACTGTCAATAATTCACAGTGAGAACCACAAACCCCTCTACTTGGTTGCTAATTCAGCTGATGTGGCCAATACTTGGGTATCAGGATTAAGGTACCTGGTTTCTCGTAGCAAATAACCCTTGGATTTGGTGGAAAGCAGCCATAATACCCCATGGTTTGCCTGGCTAAAAACTGTATTTGAAGCAGCAGATGTTGATGGTAATGGCATAATATTGGCATAATATAAAGATATATCTGTGGAGCTAATAAAGAAACTTAACCCCACCTTAAAGGAATCAAAGATTAGAATTTAAGGTCCTCTCAGGCACTCTGTTCCAGCAATAAAGTAGCATTTTACCTTTCTCTAGTACACATATAGCTGAAGTATGGCAGGAAATAAGTTTGGCAGCACCCAATGCAGCGACTGGCATAGGTGTACAGACACACAGACACAGAAAGCTGGCAGACGTGTTTTACAGCCCGCAGAAGAACAGCGCTGCATCAGATGGTAACACCCACAACCCGCATCCCTCCATGGGCAAGGAAATTCAACCAAGGTTCAACAAACCTCTCGTTTCACTCTGGACATTTCCTTCATCACCTCCTTGCCAGAGGACAACCTCAGGAAGTCCTGGCAGCTGCTCCCACCCGTGTTTGTGTCTCGGGAGGTGTCTCCTGTCCCCTCGGCCTGGCTGGGGGAGGGCAGAGGCTCTGGGTTCCAGTGCTGCTCCTTCGCTTCCTTTTCTCCTTCAGCACCGGGACCTTCTGGTGACTCGTCCACGGAGCACGCGTGGCAGGTCTCCAGATGTATCTTCAGACTGCTGTTAGACGGGCTTTCCAGCTCCGGCGCTTTGGTTACGGATTGTTCCACCTGGGAAACAAACCAAAACAAAGGTCACCAGGAACAAGGAAACCTGCGGGAGATATCCCATGGTACTTGTGCAGCAAATGGGGCTCTTAACACCCCAAACTCTCCAAGAGAAACACTCCGCACTCTGCATAGTTGGTGTACAATATTTTGGCAGGGAATTTGCAGCTGGGGAGGCTGGAAAGCCCTGGAACAATCCCCGCTGCCGTTAGGTGCAAGGAGACACACGGGCTCTCCACCGCTGCAGCTCTCACAGAAGCCACAGAGGGGTGCTGACAAGAACTGGTTTGAGAGCAGCAAGAAGAGCCCAAGCTACATAACAAGTTCTGTTTTTCAGTTAGTACACTTTGCTGCTTAAGAAAACCCCTGGGAGATGGAGCAGTGGCACCCAGGAAGAAGGCAGATGGGACTTCACCAGCCTTGCCTTTCTCTAACGCTTGCTCTAAAATACAGCAGCCTCTGCTGCATTTTGCATCGGAGCACAACCTTGTCCTTAGGTACTAGGCACGCTTTGAAAATATTTACAGGATCAGACAGGCAGGGATATTTAGACACTGCAGTGCCTCGTTTCTAAATGTCCCCTGGGCTCAGGCAAAAGGCAGAGAGGTCGTGACAGCCCCGAGCACCCTGCCACCCTCTGCACAACGAAGGACTCAAGGACTCATCAACGGTATATTTATGCCTTTAACAGCTGTTTTTTGCAACTTTGGGCAGGAGAAGATAGGTGGCTGTGAAGGCAGACACTCTCTATTTTCCCCTCAAGGTCTTTGACAAACAAAGGCATAAATTTCTGAGATAAAGAAGAAAGGTCTCCTGGTTAATTGGGATGACCAAGATGGGTCAGCTAGCGGACAATCAACCACGAGGAGAAACCACGAACCACCAGCTGCCCCAACAGACAAAACAACTCACGTGTGGTCAGCACCGCGACCATTCCTCTCATTTTTCAAGCACCTACTCATTTCTGGAACAATCTTCTCAATTAGCAGGAAGAGCAAGCAGAGGGAGATGAACCGCCCTGTCCTATCTCACATGCAAAAGGTCTGGGCTATAAAACTTCCTCACTTGGGACACTCGGCATGTTTGTGTGTATTTCATCACGGGGGGTGTGTGTGTCTGTGCCTCATGGCATTAATGAAGTTTCATACCTACCACAAGCTGGAACGATGGAGTGGTGAGATCTCACCTATCTTCTCATATCTTAACCTACCTCCTTTTCCTATTTCTCTTTTCTAACTTTATTCTGGGCACATAACAGTAATCTCTTGTGGGTTTTGTTGTTAAAGTCTTACTAAGATTCATGATACAGCTACCAACTTTTGCCAAACCACTATTTGCTGTCATTCCACTGAGGGTTTTTAGTAGATTCATGATTTAATTGAACCTCTCGGGTGATTTTCGTCACTTTGTGTTACCACGCAGGGTATTTCAAAGTCAATCTTTGCTCTTACCCCAGCTGAGCTGGAATGGGACAGAGGTCTGGATCTCACGTTCAGTCTGACAGCTGGGGCCCTTCTGCCCTGTTCTCTTTGCTGGCAGCCCAGTGAGGACACACATCCCAAGCAAGAAGGGTGATTTACACCCTGGAAGTGCTGATTTCACTGCACTGACAACAAAGCAGGTGAAGTGACCCACCCCTGTGTAGCCATCTACACTAGTCTAAATGTGTGCAAACGAAACACAACAATTGACCTAAAGGTATCATGAGCAGCAAATGACCAGGGGCTGAAGAATAATCATGGAAATTTTGGACTCAGCATCTCAGTTCTTCTGTGTATTCACCTGGCCTTTGGTCTTGGGCCCACGCAGCTGCTGATGCTCTAGCAATTATTAGAAGTCTTCCCCGCTTTTGTCTAACCTTGAGATTTTGCAAGCTCACCCTGTCATGACGAACATGCTGAATTTAAGAGTTTGAAGCACTCCTGAGTCACAGAACCCCCGAACCCCAGGCTGGTTGGGCTGCAGGAGCTCTGCAGATCCCCAGCCCAGCCCTGCTCACACAGGGTCACAGAGCAGATCACACAGGTGGGTCCAGGCGGTTTGAATGTCTCAGAGCAGGAGACTCCACACCCGCTCTGGGCAGCCTGGGCCAGGCTCTGGCACCTCCCAGCAAACAAGTTTCTGCTCCTGTTCACATGGAGCCTCCTGTGTTTCAGTCTGTGCCCGTTGCCCCTCACCCTGGTGTTGGGCACCACTGAACAGAGTCTGGTCCAGCCTCTGACACCCACCCTGAGCTATTGATCCCATAGATGAGATCCCTCTTAGCTTCTCTTCTCCAGCTCAACAGCCCCAACTCTCTCAAATGTCAAAGGTCAGAATGGGAAAAAGATCCTTTTTCCTGATACAATACATCCCACATCAACAGGACCCACTTCCCCCTCGTCACAGAAAGATCACCTAACTGACCACCTACGTGTTTTCTCCTGGGGCTCTCAGACATCCTCCCCGCTGTCCTAAAAAAGCCCTGGAATCACTCACCCACCCTTCAGGACTCCAAATTCCAAACGGTGTGACAGCTTGCCAGTTCTTCTCCACACAGGCTACCTTGTCATGCAGGTCACTAAGACACCGTTGTGCCCAAGTGCCAACTCTGCCTTGTGCAAGCCCATGAGACTGGAGAAGAGCCCTTCAAGCAGAGAGCGCAGCAATGTCAGACCAGCCCTGACATCACCATCACCGGGAACATGCTTTCCACCTTCAATCTCTGACAAATTCCTGCTTTCCGGACTCTGCTCCTGATCTGCTTGCACACATCAAGCAATGAGCTTCACCTGCTCTTCCAGGTCCACCACAGCAGTCAGTTCTCCCTGCTGGGTTGACAACCACTGCACAAAGGTGTGTCATACCAAGATGCTCAGTGGGATTTCACTCCATTCCCCAAAACTATTCATTCTCCTTCCCAGCACACATGATACTGCGCATGGGATGGATCAATAAACTCACTTGCACCTCTGTCCCTTTGCCCAGGCCTTGCAATTCTGCATTCCTCGAAGGGATGGGCTCTGTGCCCTCGGCGGGGAGCACGGTGCCGCCGGCTTGCTGAGGAGGCACACTCAGGCATTTCTTGTCTCGTGCAGCATCTGATCCCTGTGGGGAAGCGCCTGAAACCTGCACCAAGGAAGCACCAGGAGAGGAGAGGTGCGATGGCGAAGAGGCTTTCTCTGGCAGAGACGGCGCTGAGCCGTTGTGGCTGGAGGGGGGATCAGTCAATTTGGCATCTGAGTTATCAGTGGGAGCTTTCTGCTGGAGCAGGAGCGCGGCTGCCTGGTGCGTGGGTGGGCTGCGTGCAGGCAGAGAGCCCCTGGGTTCTCCACGGGGCGGTCGAGAGGTAAAAGTGGTAGAAAGAGCAGAACGGGAAGGTGAAGAGCGCTGGGAGGTTCGCAGCAAGACTGAGGAAATCTGGGCTGGAACTGAGTCCACTGACTCCCCATACAGAGACATCGTTCTCACAGAAACCTCCCGGCACACCTGGAACATCTGAAGCTGGGCCAGGTCCACCAGGACACTCCCAGCTGTTGGAGAAGTAACTTCTATTGCCTGGAAGCAGAAAAAAAACAGCGAGCAATTATTTATTGTGCACATCTCAGCCCTTCTAAAAATGACAATTCCCAAAGCCAAAGTTACAACAGACCCCAAAGCTCTTGAAAGCAGACATGCAGAATTTCCACTCTCCCTCTCAATATCAGGGAAGAATGAACAGTAAAGAGAAACTGTTAGCACAATCATTTGAGAAACTGGATATTCTATAAAATACAACTATATTCCTTCCTACTTCATGTTTTAACTCCCCTTGCTCCCCACGCTTTAAAAGGTCATCCCTTTTTTTGGCTTCCCTTTTGCCTGCCTTCCCAGCATCCTTCTTTTTTGACCTGTGCAGGAGAAAAAGCATTTCCATGATAAAAGAGCAATCATCCCCAGGGCGCCACAGTTTTGCAGTGTGCTCCTTCACACAGCTGTGCCTTCTCCCTTCCATGGCCAACAGCACAACATCGTGCGTGTAGAAGACCACAGGCCACTTTTAATACAGAATATCCTTGGAGGTTCTTTATCAGTATTCATACCGGCCCCTGGGGTGTCTGTACACCTCTCCCTTCGCCTGTACCTAATTTAAGAAAGGGCTGAACTACACTTCACCCCTTGCAGTCCCAAGACAAGCCCCAGTGGGGGCAAGGCTGTGTACTTGTCCTGGACTGATGTCTTTTCTGGTGGGCAAACAGCCCAAGCATTGTCCCTTCTCTGATATCATTCCTTTCCACGCCAAGGACTGTCATTGTCTTCTCACACCATTCTTAGTGGACCAAGCATTTTGAAACTTTTCCATATTTCTCTGTGTTTTGCCACACAGTCACAATTTTTCTGTATTTTCTACCATCTCTGTTTTTTTGTCGCTATCCATCGCCTACACGGAGAGCATGGGAAAATTTGTTTTGAAAAAGCAGCACTTTTAATTGCTCTTCATTTTAACCAAACCACAGTCTCTGGGTATAACACCGCTGACAGAGATGAGCTTATTCAGTAGCTTTCCCAAGGTTTATTGGCACCAATAGTGTCATTGCACTTCCTCCCCACCTGTGTTTCAGATGGACGCACCAAGAACCTGGCAGAAGGAAGACACTGTAGTACCACCATTAAAAATACCCAGGAAAGTTAGCCAACGGCAAGGAATCGCTACTATGTGCTAAAGAGCTTAGAAGCAAATTAAGAAACTAAGCCCTCTAATGAGGAACAAAAAATGTCCTTACTGATGCCAGCACGAAACACTGTTCAACCACCATAGTTGTGTTCTGCTGTAACTGTGTCTCTTACTCAGCATCTCCCAGTCTGTACGATACCAACCTGCAGCCAAGCTGGTCCCCACACACCATACTAATGATGTATTTATTAGAAAAGACCTTTTTCTTCCTTTTTCTTTACCTCTCCCAAACACACAAAGTGCTTCTCAGGCCTGCTCGGTCACAGGAGCACCCCGGTGGTATTAATATTCACCACGAGTTGGGGCTGACTGGTTCAGACACCAGCTGCTGTCCAAGTCTGGAGCCCCTGTCCCTGCACCAGCCTCCAGTCCCCACATGAACCCAGAACCCCAGGCTGGCTGGGCTGCAGGAGCTCTGCCGATCCCCAGCCCAGCCCTGCTCACGCAGGGTCACAGAGCAGATCACACAGGTGGGTCCAGGCGGTTTGAATGTCTCAGAGCAGGAGACTCCACACCCGCTCTGGGCAGCCTGGGCCAGGCTCTGGCACCTCCCAGCAAACAAGTTTCTGCTCATGTTCACATGGAGCCTCCTGTGTTTCAGTCTGTGCCCGTTGTCCCTCACCCTGGCGTTGGGCACCACTGAACAGAGTCTGGTCCATCCTCTTAAACAACGCCAACCTCGCCCAGTGTCAGCACGATACCTTCTGTCCATCCGCGTACACCGCGTAACCAGTGACTCGAACTCCATTGGAAGATCCTTCGGCATCGATGGTGACGGGTAACCAGCTGATCACGAGGATACCTGGTGAGGGACCAGCTTCTACCTGGACATCCAAAGGAGCATCAGGTGTGCCTGCGAGAGACCAAACAGATTTTCTTCTTACCTCACCACAGCACAGAGCTAAACTAAACCCTGATTAGAATCAAAGAGAAAACTCCCACACCAGACTTGCCACTGCAGAACCGCACTAGAATAGCCAAGCTAGTCATGGGAAATGATAGACAGAACCAGAGAAAATAAAGTGCTCTTGTTCTGTGAAGGCTGCAGTGCACAGAAAACAGAACTTTGCAAAAGTAGCTGAGGCCAAGATGCAGCAACCCTTAGAGCAAGGTCATGGCAAACGAGATCTTCCATGCCCTCAGAGGCATGCTGTAAAAATCAGCAAAGGGCATGTCTTCCCAGAGCAAATGAAAACAAAAGAGAGAATAAATTTTTAAAATAAAGGAAGGACAACATTAAGACAAAACAGGACAGCATCTCAGGCTTTGGGACCTAAAGAACCTTGCTTCCCTTCGCCCCAAGGCTTCATAGCAAAGTAATGACAGAGCGGCTGCTCCAAGCCCTCCATGCACAGCGGGAAAGGGCACGACTGCTCTGGTACCTGCCAACGGGGTGGTGAAGTGGATCACGGCCGAGCTCTGCTCCTGCCCCTCGGGGGGCTCTTCCCAAGAGCTCTGCAAGGGCCGGGTCTCCAGCTTGGCCACGTACGCAGTGCTGGGCTGCAGGTTGCGGAAGGTGTACCAGTAAACCCCAGGCTTGGTTATGTCGCACTCCTCCCCGTTGAGATACACCGCGTGGTTGTAATTGCTGTTGCAGGGAAGCCACGTCACCTCCGCCGACGTGGCAGTGACGCTTCGGACTTTCAGCATTGTCGGTGCCACACCAAAATCTTGGCCCACAAAGAAAGTGCATCGCAGTTTATCAGAACTGCCTCGCTCTGTCACGCTCTGCACAGACACGCGGTAAGCCTTGCTCTTTAAATCCAGCTTTTCAATCACTGCTTTGTTCTGAAAGCCACTCTTCACGTTTTGACGTAGCTCCTCATCCACATAGATGTTGTAGCTTTGTACGTCTGGGCAACCAGCGGGTACAAGTGGTGGTTCCCAGCCTACAACTATGCTTCTGGCAAGCTGCTTGATCAGGGTCAGTTTTCTGGGGTAAGGCACTGCTGTGTGACTAACGGGTTCCTCCTGGTCTCCTTCTGCTCTACTGGTCAGCAGGCTGATGCTACTCTCTTCAACGGAGAGATCGCTCTTATCTCCACTGCTGGTGCTCGCACTGATAAAACTTTTCTCCTGGTATGAGCTATGGGTGAGATCATTCAGCTCCGAAGGCAGAAACGTCATGAGGTCATCATCTGAAACTCGCTCAACAAAATTGGAGGGGACCAGCCCTCGCCGGCCGTCCATCAGCTCCCCTAAACAGAAAACAGGAAACCTGTTACCACTGCACCTACCAGTCAGCCTTCCACCCCGCCTGCGAGGACAACGCGACAATGTCTGCGCTAGGTCACCACCACACTGCAGGTGGAATGACAAACCCTCTGGGAGGTTTATTCCTGGCAAAGTTTCCTGCATTTCCTAAGGCTGCCCCAGTTAGATCCTAACGGCCTCAGCGAGAACACTCGCTGCTCCACGCACTCCAGAGCAAACTCACTACAGACGTGGTTTGTGTAATTAGCTTACAGGCTTTTCCTTCTTCATCACCCTATTATTCCTCATCACAGCTCTTTCACTGACTTAAGTGCCTTTTTCTAGGCTTCCCAAACTATGCAGATTGATGATTTTATGTCTTCTCTCAGCCACAGGGATCTGGGGTTTGTGGTACTTCCTCATCAAAGTCCATCTTTCCAGCTCTGTATTCAGCTCTGGCCTTTTTTTTAGTCCCCTCCTTTGTTAGGCCAGCTCCTGCGGCCAAGCTGTCCCACAGGACCCACACACAGCACTCCTGGTACGTGCAAGAACCGTCACATCACAGTCAAATGAGCAGGATTGCACTTACTTTCCCCTTTCAAACTCTACCTACAGCAAATCAATCGAAAGCGGGGAAAGCAGAAAAAGTTAGTAAAGAATAACCTCTTTATTCTTTAAACAACAAACAAACAAACAAAGAAATAAATACATGAGAAGCTTGGAAATAGAAAGAAAGAGCGAGCCAGGACAGTCAAAGAGCAAGCAGTGCGACACAACATGCATTTGCCTCAGCTCTTGCAAAGCACCTCAGGGAACGAGGATCCTTCCTCCCATTAAGTAACCAGCTCCACGAAGAAATTTAACTACGAATTTACAGCCCACAATTCTTGGTTTCAACCCCATCTGCCTATTACTCAAGGAGGATCATGTTTTCCAAGATGCCAATTACACAAACACACTGTGCGACACCAAACGGGGTAACGACCGTGGTTTGGGCTGCGCCATTGCTGTTCTGCCAGCAGAGCAGGAGGTCACCAGGGCCACCAGGACTCACGGTGCTGGCACCAGGCAGGGGAACAGCCCATCACGGCTGCCCAGGACTGAGCATGTTCCTCCCCATGGCAAGAGAGGAACCGCATGGGGATGAAACCTGGAGCTCTGCGGAAAGCAGTGGCAAAAGCCCCATTGAAATCACAGGATTTTGTGTTGCAGATTTAATTCAATCGTGACATAAATAAACCCTTTTCCAACGGAATCTGCTCTTCCCTTTAACAAAGTAACTTTGGGCAGAAAACCTTTATCTTGAGATTTCAAGATTCACTAAATTTCTCTTTTAAAAAAACCCGAACACACATATATTTATGTATACATATATAAACTCTCCACAGCAGTGTGGTCACATTCTATTAAAACACACCTTCAAAGAAGCCATCTTCATCCATGTCCCCATAGACATAAATATATTCGCCAGCAGTCAGCGGAAGCTCTGCCTCCGGATTTTCATTGGGTCCATCGAAAGGATTGTAGCTGAAATATTTACAATATGAAGACTTAACTTTGTGTAGCAACACATTCAGATCAGTTTACAATTCGCCGGGACCGCATCCAGTCTTTGCAAGCAGCAAATTGCACAGACGAAAAAGAAGGCCAATGGTATCCTGTCCTGTATCCAAACCAGCGTGGTCAGCAGGCCAAGGGCAGTGATCCTTCCCCTGTGCTCTGCATTGGGGAGGCCACACCTGGAGTGTTGTGTTCAGTTCTGGGCCCCTCAGCTCAGGAAAGAGATTGAAGTGCTGGAGGGTCCAGAGAAGAGCAACAAGACTGGGGAAGGGACTTGAACACAAGCCCTATGGGGAGAGGCTGAGGGAGCTGGGCTTGTTTAGTCTGGAGAAGAGGAGGCTTAGAGCTGAGCTCAGCACTCTCTAGAACTACCTGAAGGGCAGTTCTAGCCAGGTGGGGATTGGTCTCTTCTCCAGGCATCAGCAATAGGACAAGGGGCCATGGGCTTCAACTCTGCCAGGGGAAATTGAGGCTGGAGATTAGAAAGCAATTCTGTGCAGAGAGTGGTCAGGCATTGGAATGGCTGCCCAGGAAGGTGCTGGACTCACCGGCCCTGGAGGTTTGTAAACTGAGATTGGCCATGGCACTTAGTGCCATGATCTAGTCAATGGGCTGGAGTTGGACCAAGGGTTGGACTGGATGATCTCTGAGGGCTTTTCCAAACCAGTCGATTCTGTGATTCTATGATTCTGTGATCACAGAATCGTTTTGGTTGGAAGAGACCCTCAGGATCATTGAGTCCAACCATAACCTAACCCAATTCTAGCATACATACATCGCCCTGCATTCACATAGCGGGTAGGCATAACTTTCTGCGTAGCGGAACAGATGCCTTGTGACGTCTGAAGGAACAGATCAGGGTGACTCAAGAAAGTGTTTAAAAAAAGATCCGAATTACCTGAATGCCTGATGTGTTTGAGCGTAGCAAGTAGGTAAGTTGTGGGCCTCTGCATTTCTAAAATACTCATCCTTAAATTCACCTGCACTCTTAGCTATTGTATATAGATAGCCCTCTAAATTTCATGGGCTTAATAGGGTAAAAAAAACAACAAACAAAAAAAACCCACCAAAAAAGCCCCCACACCATATACACAAAACTACTGAAAACGCCCCAAACATCAAGGTGCACTTTATCAACCATACAACTGTCATGGACCAGCACAGCACAGAAGAAAGTGACACGAGTGAGGAAAAGGTTTCTAGCCCTTTTCTTCATAATTCTCCAGTCCTCAGGATGCAAGTTGTACAGCTCTCAGTGCTGTGACTCCACATTTTAAACAGCAGCCCAAAACCTCCACTAGTGTGAAAATGTAAATACAGTGGTGACAGGACTGGACTCCGGGTAGTTCAAACCTGCTTATCCAAGGATCCCTGAGCCAATCAGAGGGCCTATCACAGGAAAATGCCTCATAAAACCCCCTTATCTTTGGAAATAGCTACTGCTAATTCCTGCTCATTAGTCTTCAAAAGGGATTTCCACACACCAAAGTGATGTTAACACCTCCGTGAGCTGAGTGAGACCTTACGGGTCCAAGATTTTGACATGAAGACACAGATCACATCTGATCTGCTCCTCACAAGCACTGAACCAGCCCAGTTCTCCTCTAAGCCACAGTGCTGTTCACTGAACAACAAATGAGCTGACTACGTTTTTGTTAAGCCAAGCACTTTGGATTTCCTTGTCCAGGAAATAACAGGTCACAAATATTGTATAGAGGAATAAGATACATGGTCTAAGCTAATGATCATTCTGGAGCGAGTGGAGAGAAGGGAACGGAGCTGGTGAGGGGCTGGAGCACAAGTGTGATGGAGCGGCTGAGGGACCTGGGGGGTTCAGCTGGAGAACAGGAGCTGAGGGGAGACCTTCTGATCTCTGAACTGCCTGAAAGGAGCTTGGAGCCAGGGGGGTCGGGCTCTGCTCCCCAGGAACAAGCGCCAGGAGTAGAGGAAATGGCCTCAAGCTGCGCCAGGGGAGGTTGAGGTTGGATCTGGGGAACAATTTCTTCCCCAAAGGGCTGTCGGGCATTGGAGATTCTATGATTCTAATACCTGTCTCTAACAGTGGTTCATGCTGGAGAACAGGGTCAAGTAGGCAACAGGGAGATAACCAGTCCAACCTCATAGACCACAGGAAATGACCCAGTACCTGTATCGAGCTAAGAACACCTGGAGCTTCGCATGGCCTTGGCTGCCTGGCTCTGGCATTAGAGAGATGCTGTCAACATCCAGTTCTTCCATTTCACTTGCAGTGTCCACCTAAAAACGTGAAAGATTAAGGATATGATGTGGCTGAAATCAGAGTAAAGGAACACTCAAAGGGTTCAAACATCAGTGACAAGTCCTCTAAGCTCATGTGTGGTGCCAGTCTGGCCACTGGGCTAAGAACCATCTGGAAGAATGACTTTTAAGGTGAAGAGGTACTAATAAGAAGCAACAACTCCAACTTGCAGCTTCAGGGGTTCCAATCAGTCATCACGAAAAACTCCCTGCCCCGGTGGGTGATACAACCGTGCGACACGTTCCCACTGAGGGGGATCTGTTCTTGAAGACTTTAGAGTCTCAGCTGGGCAAAGCCATGGTCATGCTGGCCTGGTGCTGGTGACAGTCCCACTGTGAGCAGGAGACCACACTAAAGACTCTGGAGGGCTATTCCACCCTATATACCCATAACTTGGTATATTCATCTCTTGCTACCTCTACATGGTAGTTCTCCCTGTGTGCAACATAAATGGCAATCTGAACACAGGAGACATTATAGCTCCAGTAGACATCCAAGTCTCTAAGCGCTTCTGTTCAGGCAGTTCCTCCCCAGCACCTGTAAATACTTCAATATAGTGGGTTTACACTTTCAGAACATTAGAAGGCCCTACCAGTTCCAGCCAAAGCTCTTTCCAGTCTGATAGCAGCCCATGCATTTGCTGAAGGAAGGCGTACAGAGACAGGGCAAGCGAGAAATCTTCCTCCCGCTGCAGCCTCTTGGCTTCCAGCAGTCAGCTGCTTGTGTTGCTCCTAAGCTGGCGGCTGCACCCTGAATGCATTTGGTGGCTGCTGGCAAGAACAGCTTCGGGAGATTTGTCTCAGTCTTTTTGATCCCATTGCCATTTTGGAATTTTACATCCAGTGGCAATACGTTCTGTAACACAATCCTTCTTTTTGAGGAAATGCACTTCCTTTGCTTTCGTTTGAAATGGTGCCAATGAGCCAATTCAAGCTGCCATTTTAAAGCAGACCTCAAGGCAAATGTACTAGTGATGAAGACCAAACACAGGCACTAGAATGCAAAGCAGGGTTTTTTTTCTAGTATATGAACTGCTGAAGTTAATCTTCGAAAGGTAGCGCACTTCTTGTAATGCAGTTTTGCAGTGTGCCCTGGGGTAACCTGCACCCTGTAACACCCAAAGGGGGAGCCCAAGGGAACAGCTCTTGTCAGCCTGGCCAAAGTCCTGGAGCGTCCTCACAACCAGGTAGTGCTGAAGCCAAATGCTCCACACACTGGCCCTTTCCCAAGGATCCCACACTGACTGCTGTAGGCACTACTGCCCCTATCTCTCCATGGAGGCACCCAAATTTTCTCTTGAACTAAAATATAGTCATTTTTCTCACTACAGAATGGATACCAGTCACATACCTGTTCCTCCCTCACTTTGTCCCTGAACAGAACAGCCTCTCAGAGCTGTGACACAGCGCTGGGCACTGCCTGCCACAGCAGCATCCTCTGCTAGTGCCGCAGCAGCCAAGGCTTCAGCATCCTCCATGTGTACAATGAGGCACTTGGTGTGGACTCAAAGGTTTTAATACATTAGGGGACCAAAAGTGCAAAAGCTGCCTCCCACCCATCACACCCAGCCCCACTCACAGCACTGCTGTACCCTCAACTGTCACATTAAGTGATGTACAGCAGACACTGCTTAAGTGAACCCTATAATATTATATAAGAGCTACCGGGGAGGAGAAGCAAGGACTGTCTGCGAGATCCTGATGACACAAACAAGCAAAGCTGATTAATTTCATCCCTTCGCTAGCACAAGCTCAGCATCTTTTCATGGTTTCTTTCACCAAGTAAAATGTTAATACCCAAAAGCACCACCAAATAAATTTGAGCCCCTTATCTACAGCTCAAGGCCAAAAATCGCCTGGACACCCTTCACCGGCACGTTAAAAGTAACAATTAGTAGCCTTTGCGTGCTTTAACAGCAGCTGAGATGTCACAGGGAAGCTTGGCAAGGGCCGCCCCACTGAACTCCCCACCCGGCTCCTTCTCCCAGCTCCAGCGCTCAGTCCAGCCGGGTGTTTCCTCCCTAGAGCTCAGCAAGACGTTCAAATGAGCGTTACAGACATGGGCATCCAAGGCCTCTCCCATTTTTTCCCACATCTTTTCTCTTGTTTTTCCCCCATTTTCTTCAGGCAGCCAGGAGGGAACGAACGCAACGTTCCTGGTGCTCTCAGCAATGCATTTATTCCCTGGTGACTAGAAAGCACTGGCTGCAGAGGGGACTCCCATACTGACCTCCGGAGTTGGGCAGGATTTTGGACTGTTGTGCATGGATTCTGATTTTGAAGAGCTGGACTGAGATTCCGCTCTCTTGGCTTGTTTCTGAGCACCAGGAGCAGCAACTGGGGAGCCAACGGTGGCATCAGGCGCCCGCTGAGACGATTCCAACTCATCGGCCGCTTCATTGTGAACCTTCTTTGCGCTCTGGTGAGTGAGCAATCCAGGAACAGTCGATTCTGCAATAAAATAACCTGCCTATTACTTTTAGCCACAGGCGGAATACAAGATCAGCAGTGAGCATCAGCGAGCAAACACCCTTTGGAGCAGCTCAAGTCTCTAAAATGTGATTCATTTAAAAGTGCAACAAACTGGGGTCCCTTTGGTCAGAGAAATGCCAGGTTCTCTCTATGACTAAAAAATGAACCAAAGGTATTTACAAGAGAGAGCGACAGAAAACCCAAAAGTTAACTAAATATTTGCATTATTTCCTTTATGCCTTTCCATTTACACAAATAACAACTCATTTGTCAAAACGCTTGCAGGTATCTCCAGCAATTACCCTTCTCCCAGCGGGGCTGCGGGGTCGAGCTGCACAGAGCAAGGGGAAGCTCCGAAGTCACCAGCGTGGAGGTAAGAAGGTCGATTTTTCCTGTTTGAAGCCGGAATTGTTTGAGTTCCTGCGACAGGAGGCTGAACTGCTCCGTTTGACTGCGACACTGGTCTTCTAGATCCTTCACCCGGGCCTGGCAGGAGAGACACGAGATGAGGCACAAACCCACATCAGAACCACCAGTGAGGTTCCAAACACCATTTGCCTTCGCTGCATCTTTTCAGCGGGTCTCAGACTTCATGAACCTAAAGGTGTGTCCTGCCCAGGAACAGTCCATAGAACTGGCAGCCCTTTGGAAACCCGAGACTCATCATCTACGACAGGGCTGGCACACTCATTTTCACCAGCGGCCACATCAGCCTCAGGGTTGGCTGCAGGTAATTTGAGGCCTGTATCAATGTAATTACTCCTACATTTACACAGTCCTAAAATTACATTCAGCCCTTTGAAGGCAACTGCGAGGCTGATGTGGCCCCTGATGTAAATGAGTTTGATCTATGTGGAGACTGACTGGCAGCTCAATTAGGAATGATCCCTGAAATGTGGGGTTTGAACGCTGAACTCCTACCCAAGTGCTGCACAAGACCAGATGAGACAAGTCAAAGATAAATAAGCCTTTCAAAGAAACAGATTGAAAAGGCTCTGCATGTTCATTGGAGCATCAAAATCACATCTCCAAAAGGAACTGCTGTCCCAGTGCTCTGTCTTGGCCATCACTGCAGAGGCTCCAGTGGGCTCCCAAACCCTTCCCTGTCCCCCCAGCACTCTGGGCAGGACTCCTGACCGTCTGGCTTCCCCGGCACTCGGAAGGGCAGAGAGCAGCAGCGTCCCAGCCCGCGCCGCACAACGTTCTCTCGTCCAGGCAGCACACACACTTTGCCACCAGGTCCCGCAGAGATGACTTGCTCCAGGAAAAGACAGAAGGGAAGGACACATTCCTGCTAGAGAACCATTTGTTTGTATTTTCTAGTATTCTCTTTCTACCATCTCTAGATCTTCCTCTTCCAAACTATTGCTGAGATCTGGCTGTCCTCACACATCCCCTCGATTCCCAGGAGAACGCAGCGGCTCTTTTCCCTCTTCTGACTCTCTCACTGGGCAGCAGCTTTGGCTTCCCAGACGATGCCCCGTGTAGACCCTGCTCATGCACTTCGGGTACCAAGCAAACAAAAAGCATTAGAGCTGGATGGGAATATATTACCCAACCAGCACTTCAACTGAGTTAATGCCAAAATATTTAATTCAGCATGTGGCTGAGGTGCAGGCTCTGCCTTGCAAGCAATGACATTTGTTCCCTTTTTTCTCTTTGGGCTCATCTCATCGTTTTGCGTAGGTAAGATGCATCAAAACATATGACTGTATTGTGATCTTCAAAATTTTCCATTCTACAAAATGTTTTTCAAGTGTCTTTTTCTCCTTCCAACTAAAAAAAAGATAAATAAATCCTGGCTTGAAATACTCTGTGAGACAGAAAGTCTGGCTTTTAGGCAGCTCTAAAAATAACACATCTGACCTGGAAAAAGCCTTTTTTCTGGTCTTAGAGTACTGCATAATCTTTCTAGCCCACTCCTTAATAACTTCTGAGTGTGCATTTTTATTGTGGCATATCTGTTTTAAACATGTCTATTCATCACTTGTTTCCTTCACAACTAGCAGGAGCTCTCAGTCTCTATGGGGAGCCTGGTGAAGCCTCTGAAGTCTGGCAAGAAGTAACTGCCTGTGAACCAAAAGAGAATATCAGATGCCATGAGCACCTTCCAGAAGCATCTGCATGCTCACCTTGCTCAGAACCAACTCCCTGTTCACCAGGCCTTGTTGTCCAGGATTCCTCTGCAATCGTGAGGTTTCCAATATACTTACAGTTCAGAATTTTCACTTAAATGCTTCTCCCTTCCACATTATGTCTTAATAGAGAAAAGAAACCATGAATACCCAGAGAGGGTTTTCCCGTCCTCTCTGGAGACCTGAGCCAGCAGGTGTATCTGGATGTTGTGTTTAATAGCATCTTAACAGTACTTTGGTTCTGTAAATTTATTAATCACAGTTTAATCCATTCCTACTGGTGGCTGAGTCAAGAGCCCAGATAATCCACAGTTTAATTCTGAGACACCTAATTACTCAGGTGTCTTTCAGATATTGTGTTATTGAAAGAGACACATAATACAAACCCCGCTCAAGTATCACCACCACATCATACACTATGAGTAATTCTAGCAGAGCGCCACAGAGCTTCACACACAGCTGGGCTGGGCAAGCAGCACATTTCCAGGGCTGGACTAGGAGGCAGGGACAAGGACGAGGAGCCCAAGGACACGGTCAGGAGCTGCAGGGAACCAGCGGGAATCAAGCTCCAGACACAGGAGAGAGAGGAGGCTCTTGTGTCTTTGCCCAACCCAAAAGGAGGAGAAGGAGGAGCCACCCAACTGAGACCAAGTGGCACCATTACCAGAAGAGGCTGCAGGAGCCTGGCAGGGTCACATCAACCACCAATTTGGGAACTTCCTTTGATTTTCCACACCAAGCAAGACTCAACCACCACCAGCCCAGCCCCGTCCTCTTCCCCACTCCCCATGGCTGCTCTATTCCACTTCTCCTACAGATGCCTTGTTACCTTTCTCTGTATCTGCTCCTATATATTTTTGAGATCAGAGAATCACGGTGTTGCTAGAAGGGAACTTGACAGGTCTGCAGTTCAAACTCCTGCTCAAAGCAGGGCTAAGGCCAAAGGGAGTGAAGGAACATCCAGAACTCCATGTAGATGTGGGCGCTACTTCTCCAGGATGTGGCCATCCTCTAACGATGTCCTTGGGCTGTTCCCAATTCCCTTCCTAAAAGTTTCCAACACTGTACTTGCCTTTCTGACCAGACCAGTGAATCGATCTCATGTTTTATAAAACCCCTCTGCCTCAAACATTGTATTTCCTGTGCATGTGGAGTCATGGCTGCTTCTCCTCCTCTGCAGGTCTTGTACCATCATTTCATCTCCGGTTACTTGCCAGATCTCCTCACAGCTCTTTGCAGGCAGATCCGAAGGGGACTGTTGAAAGCAGTTTTCTATCAGGTTCCAACCCTTCCACACCAGCCTTCTTCCCAAGCCTTTTGTGAACAGGCTGGTTAGCACAGCTGTAGGTTCATTAATTACCACCTCTTCTGTGAAAACTATTATTTGTGATCTCTGCTTCCCATCTCTCAACTACTCACAAAGCCAGCAAGACCTGTCTTTTTTTCCATGACACTTTCATTTGCAAAGATACCACTATTGCTTTTAGGTTTTGAAGGCAACACTTCACTCTTGGACTGCAGGTAGTTCCCAAAAGACCTTAAGATGTAAGTGACCCATGGAGAAGATGCACAGGTGGGCAATTCTAAAAATCTGGAAATGCCAAAAGAATAAAGCTCCTAATTCTAAACTGACAAGAAAGTAAAGCATTTAAATGGGAAAGCAGCTGCTCCATTCAACTCATAGTGGTAGCTCTTTTAATTACATTCATTTCCTGGAGGTGGCACTCTTGCAACCTCTTCCAGAGTATAGTTAAAACAAGAATATCAAGCACCTGTCAAAATCAGAACAGAGGAGAAAACCTGTCCTGTTTGACAGGATTATAGCAGTACCTGCATGCAATCCAAAGTGCTCTGGTAGCAAGAAGAAAGGCAAAAAGAGATAGAAAACCACGTCAGCAGTTACACTAGCCAAAAATCAACGATCTGCCAATGACAACCCAACCCTCTGCTGGAATGGAATTGTTTCCTCACCGACTTCCAGTGTCTGCACTGTTTCATACTGAGATTCCCACCTCATTCCCACCAAAAGCCAAATCCCACATACCAAATGCACAGATAAGATAACCAAGCACTTTCTGAGGGCCTCTGAGTCACAATGTGCTTTGAGCCAAATCACAATACGCTTTGTCAGTGCTGAATTTCAAGCCCTGTTTTCCCAGGATGTTGCAGCCACTCATAAAATAATGGATGCTTTGTGTCCAGACCGTTCCCCAGGTTTGAGATCGAGGAGTGCGGGGAATCAAGGCTCAACTCAGAGCCCGGCTCTGACATGATTTCAAGCCTGCTAAGTCCTGCTCCTAGGGCTGGCAAAACAAGCACAGTTAAGCTCCGTTCATCATATTTCCCAAATTCCACACTGGATTCCTGAAACCAGCCTGTTGCCTTTTGCATCTGTGCAGCACAAAAGGCAGCTGAGAATGGTATGTGCTTCAGAACCACTAGTGAACTCCTTCACTCCCACAACCAGAACCCTCACGGTTTTCTGAGCTCAGATGAGGTTTCTGCACACTGAAACCATCCAACCCGTACTCACCCCCATCGCTGCCCTCCCTCGGAACTCCAGCCCAGCTGAGGTTGCAGGGCAGCTCTGGAGATCAAATATCCAACCCAGCTCAAGGCTGGAGTAGGTCTAGCTGAGTTTTGAACATCTCCAAGGAGACTCCGCTTATGACAACCACATGACCTAATTGTTCCAACAGGAAAATGGTCCCCACTCATTCGTCATTAACATTACATCAAAAAGCAACCCAAACACATGTAAAATTACAACAGGCAGTGTAGGCACCCCAAGTCCCTCAGTTTTGCTCTACACTGGTGTTCTGGGATGACTATGATTATGTCACTCCACATTAAACTATCTCTGAATGACAGCTTCTCTTTCTCTGGTCCACCTCACATCATTGGCATATAAAGCATCTCTGTACCAGTAACAGGAAAGCAAGAATATTTACCTGCTGAGGCCCTTGCAGAAGAACACAACCAGTCTCTCAAACAGAACAAAATGACTGTCCTTTCTTCCTTTGCACAGGTAGATGTCTCATTGAAACCTAAGCAGCTTCTCCAGCCTTTCAATTAATTAGTTCATAGAACACCATGGCAAGCATCAAACCTCCCTTCCCTTAAAAGCTTCTCAGAAGCTGCTGAACACCGACTGACAGAAGAGCAGCACCGTGCCAGCTCTGATCCTGCCTCCACAGCCAAAAGATGTCCCAGAAAGGACGTGGAAATGGGACAATACGAAACATCACTTCCCCACCATGTTCACCCATCCTGCAACAATTTCAAGCTCCAGCAGGAACTCAACACTCTCGGGCTCTCCAGTTCAGGAACAGGTTGGGTCCCCTTCAAAGGAGAAGCTCCTTGTAGCCATGGAGCAATCTCTTCCACTAGGGACACTTTCCATCTCACTCAGCGCCCCTGGGCTCCTAACAGCTGCAGAGCTGCTGCAATTCAGCCTGACACGTCTGCGTGTCACCACTACAGACAGAGCTACGGCCTCATTACCCTGAGATCTGCCTGGCCAGGTGTTGGACAGTGGCGTGTCCTGCTTGGTCTCAAATGAGGGACAGCAGGGTGACCATGAGCCAGCACTGGGCCCTTGTGGCCAGGAAGCCAATGGTACCTGGGGTGGGTTAGAAGGGGGTGGTCAGTAGGTCAGAGAGGTTCTCCTGCCCCTCTGCTCTGCCCTGGGGAGACCACACCTGGAATCTTGTGTCCAGTTGTGGCCTCTCAGTTCCAGCAGGACAGGGAACTGCTGCAGAGAGTCCAGCGCAGCCACCAAGATGCTGAAGGGAGTGGAGCATCTCCCGTGTGAGGAAAGGCTGAGGGAGCTGGGGCTCTGGAGCTGGACAAGAGGACACTGAGGGGTGACCTTATTAATTTTATAAATATACAAAAGGTGAGTGTCAGGAGGATGGAGCCAGGCTCTCCTCGGTGACAAACAATGGTAGGACAAGGGGTAATGGGTTTAAACTGGAACACAAGAGGTTCCACTTAAATATGAGAAGAAACTTGTTTGGGGTGAGGGTGTCAGAGCCTGGCCCAGGCTGCCCAGGGGGTTGTGGAGTCTCCTTCTGTGCAGACATTCCAACCCGCCTGGACACCTTCCTGTGTAACCTCATCTGGGTGTTCCTGCTCCATGGGGGGATTGCACTGGATGAGCTTTCCAGGTCCCTTCAACCCCTGACATTCTGGGATTCTGTGAAATGGTTTAGTGCTCAGAAAACGTCAGTGGACTAAAAGAGCAGGAGCTGCCCCATTTGCCACCACACCTAACCCAGCTCTCTGGCAGCCACAAAATCACCACAGCAAGTTCCAGGGCTTGGTGCTCTGCCTTTTCAAATCCAGGAACCCACAACTGAGGTTTTCTCCAAAGTCATCCTGATAAACACCGAGATAAAAATCAAACCCAAACCAGTGCTCATCACGTCTGCCACACGGCAAAGCATATGCGGCATGGATGTCAGAGCCCTCGCGCAGCTGGTCCCAGCCCAGCAAACGGGACAAGGGATCTGTCTCAAACTTCACCACTCATTGTGCTCGAAGGTTACATTTCTCCTCTTTTCTCCTAATAAAAAATATAGAGCACAGACACACAAAAGAAATTTCAAATCACATGCACGCAAGTATTCTGCCTCCCTGCAGATGAGCCTGGAAAATGGAGCAGGCAGGTCTGAGGTTGGTTACTTAACACATCCCTACAAGAGTTGGGCACAATCTGAATGAAATAACCTCTCTGAGGAGGAGCAGGCCAGGATTTAATCCCCACAGCACAACCGACACTTGTTCACAGCAGCAACACATTGCATGTGTTCCAGACATTAAAGCATTTTGCTCAAGAACCAACAAAATCCAGGACATCAAGAAAACTGACATCAATAACAAAATAAACCAAATCTGTAGCCACTAATCCATCTGTTTTCCTGTCTTACCTCTAGAAGCTGTACTGCTCCTTCATGTTCTCTTTTCGCCTCTGCCTGCGCCTAAAAAGAAATAAGAAATGGAGTAAATAAGAAAGCAGCCTATGTAAGTGCACTTCTACTACTCCCATCACTACCTTGATAGACAATTATAGATGTAAAACGCTGTACAGACTGAAAGCATCTTCAGTCTTTGGACAAACAGCAGTGAGAGATCAGAACCGCCATTCAGGAGAAAATCCCTTCACTTTGCTCAGGTATCAGAGTTCGCCCAGACACAGACACTCATCCTCGGTTTCCTTTACCATGTAAACTCACATATACCTCCTCCATACACTGCACTTCCAAGGACACCCGGCACAGGAGTCCACTCACTTCCCAGGGATTCAGAGAGTAAAACGTCCGTGCCGCCGGGCGCTGCGTACCTGCTGCAGCCGCCTGACCTCCTCTTGCTTCTCCTGCAGGACTAGCAGCGCTTCCTTGTGCTCGACTTCCAGCAGCTGCCTTCGCTCAGCCACATTTCTCATGTGCTGCAGAACAATTCACAGACAGCTGAAGGGTGACATTACCAAAATACCGTCCTGTGCTCTACCATAGGCCCTGAAGTCAAAACATGGCCTGTATTCCACGCCATCATTAAACAGAGAAGAAAGCAGGAAACTCTTTCCACAGGCCACAGCAACACAGTCAAAGAAAATCCTTAAATCAACAATCTCATTTCCCCTCCCACCCGAAACCCTGCAGCAGCCTTTCTAAAGCACCTCTGCCCGCTCTGGAAAGCCGTGTTCCAGGATCCCGCCAAAGCCGAATTCCCAACAGAAGCACAGAGATAAAAGAATGAACACAAAAAAGCAAAGAGACAACACATGCCATCCAAAAGCAGCACTATGTGTCTGGACAGTCCTTCCAGCCGTGTGGATCCTACTGACCTTCAGCACCTGCTCTAGATTCTCCAGCTTGGTTTGGAGTCCTTGATTCGTCTGAATTACTGAATCCCGTTCCTTAGTAACCAAAACAACCTGCAGTTTCAGGTCAGCATTCTCAGATTCAACCTGAAGAGAAAGGATTTTCAATTAGCACAAGTAGCCATAGGTATTCCTTGGGTAAACAACAGAAAACTATTTCTGTATCTCAATAGGTTGTTCTGCAGACCTGCTTTCAACTTGTAATGATACCAAAATCATGAACCTCCTTTCTCTCTGGCTTCCACTCAAAACAAATATCGGTCCTCAATGTGATGGATACTTTTATTTGCACACACGGTTTCTCCCACCAGACACATCTCTCCCGTCCTTTTGCAGGACAAAGGGATTGGGATATGAACAGGCTACATTCTGACGAGACACAAAACCAGGCACAAAGGTCTGCAAGGTTTTTAACCCTAGCTGGTAGGATTAAACACAGAGAACAGTACAGAAAGAAGGGGCAGCCTGCAGAAACCATGTTTGCCTCCTCCACCAATTACAGGAAGTTCTGGCAACATATTTTGGTTCTAGAGTGCGTTATGGCTTAATGACTATTAGCAATGCAGATTATTAAGCAAAGACAAAAGCTTGCACTTAGAACAAACAGTTATTGAATTTGTGGGAAGTCTTACGCATGGTGGCAACATGATGATTCTAAGATTGACACATGGGACAGACAAGTGGCTTTTTAACTCTTGTGCATTACATTTGTGGCTTTCTCCCCTGCCCCATCAGCCACCCAAACCCCTTTGAGGATGAAAGATAAATGTCAAGGGTGGCTGAGGACTTTCGAACACACACTGTGCTTGCAGTGATGGGCTCTGCTCCACCACCCTCTGACCAGCACACGCTGCTGCCCACCAGCCACTCTCCGGCTTTGGTCATGAACGCGTTAATGAGTTACCACAGGTGAACCAAGTTTGAACTTAAGTAAGGACAACGCACCCCACTCAAGTTTTGGGGAAATTCTAATGAAAATAGGGCAGTTACCTGCTCTGCTTGTGGTTACCATGGGGTACGCAGAACAGACGTACACAGATGGACACACGACCATTACTCAGCTGGCATCCTGAACACCTAGCAAGCTAGCAAGTGCTTCTCAGCCAAATTTTAGAGAAGCTAATGCAAACAAAGACACTGCTTTTTACCTGTCCTGCCCATCCAGCCTTCTCGTTCAGCTGCAAGTTCTCTTCAGCCAGTCGTGCATTTTCATTCTGTACCTCCTGCAGCTGGATCTCCTGTCCAGAAATAGCGCGTGTTACTACACCAAGGCCCGACTAACTTCCCCAAATTACTGTGCAGAGCAGCTTCCCTGCTCCTGCTGACTGGTGGTGCAGGACGCTGCTTGCGGCGTGCCAGGTACAGTTCTGCTCAAGCAGATACCAGCCCTTAAGTTTCTTTTCCCATTTACGTAGCCTCAAAGCCCAGAATGAGGAAGACTTTTCCTTGTCTGCTTCACAGCCCCAGAGTCACATTCTATACTGTGGTCCAGAACTCCACCTCCACCTACAACCATTCAACAAGCTTCCCTGTTGGTTCAAGATCAGAGCAGGCAGGAGACCATGGACCTGTGGAGAGACACGGAGTGAATCTCTGAGGTCCAGCCCATCTGCAGCAACTCCGTGAAGTATTACAGGAATTTAATACTTCCATAATCGCACCTGACTTCGCATCCATTTCCCCATCCCAACGTTTTATGGATCATCAAATATTTTCTGGCTGTCCCAAGAGCTAATTCCCATGTGTGCAGCCTCAGGCCAGGTACTTCAAGGTGAGCTGGTCCCTTCTTGATCGTGAAAAACTAAGTGTCTAACCAACCTATTCCCTAAGCATCCCATTCTAACCCAGACAATGAGGTGAAACTATGAACTGCAGATGAGTCTGAGCTATGCATTGGAGCTGACCTGAACTGAGATTTGAGCAAGACATAAAACATCTATTCAGCAGGTAAGCACCCTTGGGCCAACCCATAGTCATAGTCACGAATGCCACCAGTGCTGCTGAGCAAAGCAGAAACAGAAGGGAGAAACCCAGATGCTGTGATATGACCTGCAAAACCTCCATGAAATTAAAAAGTGGCAAGATTTCATCCAACAAATACGAAGCACAAGAAAATGGCTGAGAGTCTGGGTAATTACCATCTCAAGATGCAGAAATCTTCTGATACTTGTCTGGAAATGGCAAGGTATCTCCTCAAAATAGCGAAGGCCAGAGTTTCATCCAGTGATTTATGCAGCTATATTGAAGCCACAGCTGGCCGAAAGACTAATTAAACAATTCCAGCCTCAAAGGCTGGAGCCCCAAATTTGTGACACTGTGCAACTTAAGAGCCAGACTGGTGATTCATTACTCAGAAAAACTGAAGAGAATCCAAGAGAGGCAAACAACAACTTAGCTCCTCTTCTACCATTATGCTCACAACAGCAGGTAAGGAGAACACTTACCAGTTCCTTGCATCTTTTATGCTTTTTCCTCACTTCATGCTCAAGGTTTTCACATTTTTTGCGCTTTTTCTTGAGTTCAAACTCCTGCATGAAACCAGCATTAGTAAATCAGCATGTCCACACTCTTACAATGCATTCTTACAATGTTTAGAAAGGGCCGGAGGACAGGATGCGGGGGACAAAAAGAGCTGTGCAAAATATTCAGCTTGAAACACTAGCTGTGCTATCTTAGCTCCCATTCTAATCCAGATGACACCTAACAGAGAGGAGGCATCCTCTGGTTCTGTACCTTTACCTGCAGTTACTCGCCACCACCCTTGGTTCCTCAGAACAATAAGAACTGCACAACCTCACAGTGAACTGCCCTGGTTTGCTGGAATCACTCGTAAGGACACACTCCTCACGTGATGTCTGTCCCAGGCCAGTCTTATCTGTTCCCAGATCAAATAAGATTCAACCAAACGCAACACAGAATCTACTGGCCTGTTTTCCTCTCATTTTCTGTGACATATTCCTCTGTCAGCCCCATACCTGGAGGTGCCACCCAGCAACACCCTCCACGCCGGCAGCCTGTGGTCTCCTACCGATTTCCCAAGCTTCCCGCTTTTGCAGAGCAGCTGCACCTAAAAAGACTTAAATCCCTAAAATCTCTGCCTGGATTCCATGGATTAAAACCCCAAGAAAATGTACAGTGCTTCCTCATGCAAAATCAGGGTCACAACTCACCAGCTGCTTTATCTGGTGGCTGCTCGCTGGGTCTGTTACTGCATTTTTAGGAGGGAAATTTTCATGTCCTTCAGAGGCAGGTCCCAGTGACTGCACACCTGGTTCCACCTGGAAAGCAAGTGAGATACCAGAGAGGTCAGGGCTAGCCAGGACCCCAGAGCACACCAGGCACACCGAGGGAGAACAGGCAGCACCGCCTGGGAGAGCAACATTCCCCATCAAAACCCCAGATCTCTGAGCTGCACCACTGGACGTGGAGAAAGGTGAACGCTGTGCCAGGGACCTCGTGGCCACCAGAGACCTGTGCTGGGAGTCTGCTGGGGCCCAGTGCCAAGGCCACCAGCATCCTGGCTGGTACCAGCACTGGTGTGGCCAGCAGGCCCAGGGCAGTGACCGTCCCTGTGCTGGGACCTGGGGAGACCAAAACTCAAATCCTAGGGGCAGTTTTGGGCCCCTCACGCCAAGAAACGCCTTGAGGTGCTGGAGCGAGTGGAGAGAAGGGAATGGAGCTGGTGAGGGGCTGGAGCACAAGTGTGATGGGAGCGGCTGAGGGACCTGGGGGGTTCAGCTGGAGAACAGGAGCTGAGGGGAGACCTTCTGATCTCTGAACTGCCTGAAAGGAGCTTGGAGCCAGGGGGGTCGGGCTCTGCTCCCCAGGAACAAGCGCCAGGAGCAGAGGAAACGGCCTCAAGTTGCGCCAGGGGAGGGTGAGGTTGGATCTGGCAACAATTTCTACCCCAAAGGGCTGTGGGGCATTGGAACAGGCTGCCCAGGGCAGTGCTGGAGTCACCATCCCTGGAAGGTCAAACAGATGGAGATGAGGTTCTCAGGGACATGCGTTAGTGCCAGGGTGGGTTATGGTTGGACTTGATGGTCTTGAGGAGCTTTTCCAACCAAAATGATTCTGATTCTATGACTAAACCACCCACATGGCACAGTGAGCTCCACAAGGCTCTTGGATCTGAGTTCCCATTTGTGCCTCACTGAAGGTTTCAATCAGAGGCGTCAGCAACACCTTCCAGGGACCTCTCCAAAGCAATCCAAAGATGGAAGATGGGCAGAAGGGAGAACACAACCTCAGAAAGCACAACAAACACAACAGCAGAAAGCAGAAAGCAGTAAGAATCTCAGAACCTAAAGGCAGGAAAGTGCAGACAAAAAATAGCAAGAAATGGAGCATCCCACCCCAGCCGGTAGCTGAGAAGGACTGAGATGGTAGCAGACGTGCTCTGGTTCACGTGCCACCACCAAAGCAGATGAAAGGAGACCCTTTTCTGTACATGTTTGTTCACAAGTTTCTAACAAATACTCTTTCAATTTGAGCTCCAGACAAACACACCCTTGATCCTCTCAGTTTTCACTCTCGACTGATATTTGACCTTGCCTTGTCTGCCTAGAGTAATCCCTTACAGCTCTTTACTTTCAGTCGGCCTCTCTCATCAGAAGCAGAATTTCTCATTTCACTGGGAACACCCACAGCGCTGAGGGATCTACACCACGGAATCAGCCACCGGGACAGTGTCGAGGCACCTAAAACAACATTTCTTTTACCTGTTTTAGGCTTGAAATGCTGGTTTTAACTATATCTATGTTCGTGGCTCCACTGCTGGAAGCCAGAACACCCTAAGAGACTGAACTCAAGGGCAGGCTTTCCAAGACTTTCAGATTTTCTGCTCCAAACACAATCCTGCACCCAGCGTCCTGCAGCGCGGTTCATGTGGGTGCCTGGAAATCTCAAGATCCTCCACCCAACCCACAGCACCTGAGGAGCCCCAGCCCTTGGGAGCTTTCAGATGTGCAGTGAAACTGGTGTTTAGCTCTGGAATATCCACGTGTAAATGCTTCTGAGACTTTTTTTTAATCCACCCGAGAAAGTTTCAAATCTGTATTTCACATCTCCCCCCTAAAACTATGCTTCTTTGCAAACCGAAGCCATTGCATTTTAGTCAAATTTAATAACATGAGGTCCCAAGGAATGCAAGTGGATACCAGCTGAGGTCAGATACCCACTGCACTGTGCTTCACAAGTCATGCTCTCCTGCAAACAGATGTGCAAGACAACAAATCTGCTTGTTTGTGATCATTTCCCAGTAAAAAGCTAAACAAAACCATGACATTGCTAATTACAGACAATTTAGAAAAATTACAAAATTTTGAATTTGCCCCCATGGACCTAATTTCCACCCACAAACAAAGACACGTCCCCAGCCACATGCTCATATACTGTTATTTTTCTGCAGAACTGACTCATCACCATATTAAACAAGTGATAAACGAGACTGGCACACATCGCGAAGAGAGCTGGGACCTGGAGCTGTGCCCCGCATCCACAGCAGGGACGGGGAGCCGCTTGGTGAATGAGCCAGATGCAAGGAATCTGTTCAACCAGACAGTTAAAAATCACCGTAAACCAGCTGCTTTCCCCACTGAGCGCTACCCATGCTGAGCACTGACCTTGGCAGAGACAGAATCCCCGAACTCCAGGCTGGTTGGGCTGCAGGAGCTCTGCAGATCCCAGCCCAGCCCTGCTCACGCAGGGTCACAGAGCAGATCACACAGGTGGGTCCAGGCGGTTTGAATGTCTCAGAGCAGGAGACTCCACACCCGCTCTGGGCAGCCTGGGCCAGGCTCTGGCACCTCCCAGCAAACAAGTTTCTGCTCATGTTCACATGGAGCCTCCTGTGCTTCAGTCTGTGCCCGTTGCCCCTCACCCTGGCGTTGGGCACCATGAACAGAGTCTGGTCCATCCTCTGACACCCACCCTGAGCTATTGATCCATTGATCAGATCCCTCTCAGCTTCTCTTCTCCA
This sequence comes from Nesoenas mayeri, assembly GCF_963082525.1. Taxonomy (NCBI): domain Eukaryota; kingdom Metazoa; phylum Chordata; class Aves; order Columbiformes; family Columbidae; genus Nesoenas; species Nesoenas mayeri. The sequence goes on along the minus strand of NC_137569.1, from coordinate 10,370,628 downwards.
GCTCAACAGCCCCAGCTCTCTCAGTGTCTCCTCATCACAAAGATGTTTCAGACCCTGCCAAGAGAGCAGGATGCTGAGGCTGTGTCCGCTGAAGTCAAACAGACAGCAGGCTCAGAAGTACTTGTGCTTTAGCAAATAATCAGAAAGTTTAAAGCATGACATAAATTAAAATGCTGTGGACTTTCTAGAAAGCTCTGCCCTTGACACCCTGAAAGCATCATCGCAATCCTGCCCCAAAAGAAGCGCTAAAGCTTTTTCCACCTCACCACGGCCCGTCCCCTCCGCTGTGCCAGGGCAGCTCTGTGCAGCCTCAGGCAGAGCTGGACCGAAAAACTGATGCAGGTTTCAGGACACGGCGGGAGGAAGGCTGGGTTTGCCAGGTTGTTTTTAACTCAGATCCATCACACCCCAGTGCTGAACGTGAGCTGCACTGACACAACTGAAGGGGCAGCGGGACCGAGCAGTGGGAAACAGGAGGTTGTTTAAAAAGTCCCTGCTAAATTATAGTTTACCATTATAGAGATAAGCATCAACCCAAAACCCTAAATAAAGAAGGAGAGAAATCAGAAGGAGAACAGAGAAATGGGATTTTCCAAGGACACTCAGATGAAAAGCTTGATTGTTATATTCTGAGGAAGTTCTCTGAGAGCCGGGGAATACTGCGCTGACGCACTGTGCTGGACAGCAGGACAGAAAAGCAAAGTAATTTCTTTTAATGACGATAATTGCGATTATCGCCCTGAGAGCTGACTTCCCCCTCACCACAGCACCGCTGCGCCTGCGCAAACTCAGCACGTTGAGCCCGCGCTGTTCTGCGCTACAGGTTTCTGTGAAAAGAACAGCAACAGCCTCTGTGCTCCCCCTTCACTACCGCTGTTGGACTTAGTCGCTATTTATCAGCCAGAAAAACCTTTTAACAATGAGGACGCTCTCTCCTGAATCACAGAAATAAAGAGCACCTATGAGAAAGACCATAATATATGTTCTTGTGTGCAGAATCTGCAGGGTCAGTTGAAAATCAAGGTATGGAAGGGCTGTCCAAAGAAGACAAAGGAAGAGGAGAGGGGGGAAAAAAAAGGTCTGTGCATCCCTCATCATCATGGAGGAATCTGAGGGCGAGGGGTCAGCAGGACAGGAACCTCAAACTATGAAGAACAGAGCTGAGCATCTCTCTCAAATTGATTGGGAAATTACATATTAGAGAGCAGTGTAGGGGAAAGGGACCTGGGGGTCCTGGTGGACAACAGGATGACCATGAGCCAGCACTGGGCCCTTGTGGCCAGGAAGCCAATGGTACCTGGGGTGTATTAGAAGGGGGATGGTTAGTAGATCAAGAGAGGTTCTCCTGCCCCTCTGCTCTGCCCTGGGGAGACCACACCTGGAATCTTGTGTCCAGTTCTGGGCCCCTCAGTTCCAGCAGGACAGGGAACTGCTGGAGAGAGTCCAGCGTAGGGCAACAAAGATGATTAAGGGAGTGGAACATCTCCCTTATGAGGAAAGGCTGAGGGAGCTGTGTCTCTTTAGTTTGGAGAAGAGGAGACTGAGGGGTGACCTTATTAATGTTTATAAATATATAAAGGGTGAGTGCCACGAGGATGGAGCCAGGCTCTTCTCGGTGGCAAACAATGATAGGACAAGGGGTAATGGGATCAAGCTGGAACACAAGAGGTTCCACTTAAATTTGAGAAAAAACTTCTCAGTAAGAGTGACAGACACTGGAACAGGCTGCCCAGGGGGGTTGTGGAGTCTCCTTCTCTGGAGACATTCAAGACCCACCTGGACATGTTCCTGTGCGACCTCACCTGGGCGTTCCTGCTCCAGCAGGGGGATTGGACTAGATGATCTTTTGAGGTCCCTTCCAATCCCAAACATACTGTGATACTGTGATACCGTGAACAGTCTAAAAGAACAACTGTAAAAGCCAACAAAATAAACAGTACCGAATCACCCAAATTAGACAATATTCACTCAAAGGTTCAAAAAACCCCCTCTGGCATAAACCAAATCTCTCACTTCAGCAGTAACTGAACTGAGATGTGCCATGTGTCACTCCCCCGACAGCAGCGTAATATGAAATAACTGGAAGGTGGCAAATGTCAAGTTTTAAGAGTATTCCAAGTAGAGACCTGGGGAAACACAGACTAGTCCATCTGACACGTGTTCCAGGCTAACTGATAGAAACTGCAACAAAGGTTAGGCAGATACTTAAAAACAAAATCAAACAAACATATATTGGGAAAAAAACCCCACACTCACAGATCTACAAAGAGTTTTTCTAAAGGATTAGCAAGCAAACGGGTGGGTGAGATCCAGCAGGTTCTGTTGGGTGCTCTCAACACATCCAGCTACGGTGCTCTGAGCTTCTGCAGACACTGACCCACCACAGGATGAGGGTGAAGACTTGCTCTGGGTAAATAGCTGGTACAAATGAGAGCGCTGAGAGAGGCAGCAGGAACCGTGCTCTCCAAGTGCTGATGTAGGAAAGAGACATGGTGAAAAGGGCCTCGTGACACTGAGAGATTACAGAGGGCTGTCAGACAAATAACGTTGTAATAGAACCCAATGCTCATACAAAAAGGCAAAGAGATCTATCGGGGAAACGGAGACGCAGCTTCATTACTCCAGCATGTAAATCAATGACAGTGTCTGGGGTGTGTGCAGTGCTGCTTCCCCCAACACAAAAACACAAGAGAACATGTACAAAGGAAGGAGGCAAAGATGAGTAACACTGAATAATGGAAGTGGCTAAAGAGAAACAACAACAAAAAACGGCTGAAGAAGTGGGGCCTGTAAACTCACAAGTGACTCGGAAAAGATGAACAAGGAATGAATACTCAATACATCTTCCCTGAGAGCTGGGGAGCAACAAATGAGAGCGGCCAGCGGGAGTTGGGAGGGAAGGCGAGTCCTCTCACAACCCACAGATGCGAAATTCTGCCCCGGGAGACGCGGGCACTGAGAACTCGCAAAGAAACGGGGCGAACCCACCCGAGACAAACCCACCCGGCCCCCGCGGCCCCGCGGCCCCGGCCCCGGGAACGCAGGACCCGCCGGAGCCGGGTGCCCCGGGCAGCGCGGCCCCGCCTCCCGCAGCCCCCGCGGGCGGCCCCGAGGCCTCCGCGGCCCCTCACCCCGGCCCGGCCCCGGGGCGGCCCCGCCGAACCGCCCACCGGGACTGGCCCAGACCCGCTCCCCACGGCGGGCTGAGCCCCCCGGCCTTTCCTCGGCGGCTTCGTCCTCCCTTGTGGAGGATTGCGGCGCTGAGGGGAAGCCCCGCTGCCCAACCCCGCGGGCAGCGGAGGCCCCGGCGGGCCTGGCCGGGGAGCGGCTCGGCCCCGCCGCGGGAGAGGCGCTGCCCGCGGGCCTCGGGCCCGCCCGCCCCGCTCCCCGACGGACGCGGCCCCGCCGCCGCCCCAGGCCCGGCCCGGCGAGGGGCCCGCGGGAGGGCCCGGCCTTACCTGCCGGCTGCGCGGCCGCCAGCGGGAGGCGGCGCCCGGGGCGGCCCGGATCAGCTGGGCTGTACCACTGCGGCCGGGGGCGGCCGGGCCCGGCTCCTCAGCGCGGCCCTCGGGGTTCGCCTGCGCGGGGCCGGGGGCGGCCTGGCGGTCCCGGAGCAGCGGGTCTCCCCGCACCGCGCCCCCCAGGGACTGCTGCTGTGCATCTGGGAAAGGGCACTGTCACAGCACCAAGTGACAGCCTTCAGGGCTTGGACGCTACCCGCGCAGCCCACCAGTGCTCTCACTTTCTTGCCCCGCCGCTGTTTTCTCCTGTAAACGCATCGAAGAGGTTCAGGTGCAGAAGAGCATCCCAGCCCCAGTGCTCAGCAATCTGCGGCATTCGGGTCGTCCCGGCTGCACCTGAACCCACATGTGTCATGTTCTGCAGCCCTTTTTTGTTGGGAAACACGAACCTCAAGGCATCGAGCCAGAACTGCCTGGGTTTGTAGGCTTAGGAGGAATATTTTAGTTAAAGGAGGTAAGCGAACATGAAGAGCAGCAGCATTAGGATGCTGTGCCCATTGCGCACCTACAAAGAGCCAACATGCAAACGTCTGTAAACACCGAACCGTCTGTTTTCACCAAATGAGGGCAGGACGAGGGGTTGCCTGATTTCCTAGACTGTGTCCCCGCTCACACCGTGGGACACGGTGCTTTAATCGGTCACTTCAGAAACAGCCCATCACCTGTTTGCAGGGGATGCAAACCACAGCGCGCACATGCTCCCAAGAAATTTCCTAAGAACAGTAATTAATTGACTCATTAAACAGCACAACTTCCAGGGCACTGACGCGCTCATCTCACCTCCCTGCGTCCTTCCCCTCGCAGCGCGGGGTCCCCCGAACGAGCCTCCTTGGGTAGAGGTGACCCTTTGGTGCAGGTATTTAGCGTCAGTCCGAGCGGTCCCAGGCGTGCGGCAGCGCTTGGCAAAGAGCCGCCTGAGCTGCTTTTAGAGGAGCGTAGAGACTCCTTGAAATTCTTGAGCGCGATCTGCCTCTGCAGCCGCAGCACCTCTCGCTGGGATTCCCGCAGCAGGCGATCGAACTCGATGACGTTCAGGCAGCGAGGGTCGTCCTGCGGGAAACGCAAACGTTGTGTCGCTGACAGGCTCTAAAAGGTGGAACAACTCGGGGTAGTGATTGAACATGCAAACTCCAGAAGCCTTACTGAAGAGACACTGGTGAAAACCAGGTAATGTGGCACACAAGGATTCCTTCTTGTGTATTCAAAGCATCAAAAGCTGACACTTTGCATCCCTTCTGCCAATATGCTATTCCTCCTGCAGATAAAAACTAGCCTGTGATGCTTCGACTATCCCAGGGTTACCCACAGTGTGTGCTCTCTCAGTGCCTGCCAGCAGAGAGCGTGGCAGGATAAGATCATCTCATTTCCCAGCCAAACAAGAGCCTTGGCTGGTTTGCCTGGTGTGGGTGCTGGCACCCTCCGCAGCCCTAACGCTGGATAGGGCTTTAAATGCTGGAAAGGATGAAGAACATCTGGGACTTATTCAGTTCTCACTCAGGATAATGTTTGGTTTTCAAACATTCTTGATTTCTAACCTCTTCAGAGACAGTGTGGGTGGATCGGCCCCTATCTTTAGCACAACGGGTCACTCCCACCCACCCCAGACCCAAACCCAACAGCTTTTCAAGGAAACCAGTGCAATTTTACTCTCACAAAAATGGTGAGAATATGTCACCAGCTTGTTTAATTCTTCAAAGGTTTTTCAAATTTCAGGAAGCTGAAAAAACACGTACCTGCGTGTCCATACACACGTACAAAAGCTGGTTATAAAAACCTGTCTTTACAAACACGCTGCTGGAGGAGACATTGCTCATTCCCCTGGAAAGCTCCTAAGCCAGTGAATTCAATGCATGCTTCGTCTCCAGGACACATTTAATCTGCTTCCCTGTTCACTTCTTATTCACCCTAAAAATAGTTTGGGATTTATAAATACAATTTGCGTAGAAAACCATGGTTACTCTCACGCTACAAGGGGGAAACTGAGGCAGCATTAGCGGGAACTGATTACAGATTCAAGACGTGAGCAGCTGGGCCTCCTCTGTGCCAGCCTCATGGTCAGGCTATCAGGATTGCGGTTCTTTAAAGAAAATCAGCCGTGGCACTGTATAAAATCTCCCTTCCCCCACCAAAAAAAAAAAGGCAGCTATTCCCAACAGACAGGCTGTGAAGCCTGGGGGAACAAGGGAACAGAAAAAAAGCTCAGTCCTCCACTCATGGTTTCTGTTCTACACGTCTCCTGCAGCTGCCTGGCTGTTCCCCGCAATCCCTCGCTTCCAAGAATCCAAGAAATTGCCGCCTGGTTTTAGCTGGAGCTGGGCTTAGCTTGGAAGCCCATCACCAGAGTACGATCTCAGGAAATCATTTTATCCTATCCTAAGAGCCTTGACTTTGCAAAACAAGGCCAGTGGTTTCGCAGCCCAGCGTGCAGGGTGTCCGTCCTGCCGCTGGAAAGGAACTGAGTAGATCCATTTCGTAGCTACTGAAATATGTGTGCTGATTTAAATGCCCTGCGTTAAAATTGATTTGGTTACAAACTCTGAGCCTGCACATAATATCTCTGCATATAAACCCCTTCATTGGCATAATGCATTTTGCATGCTGCAGACAGATTAGGTCAATTTTGAATTTTAACTAGCTGGCAATTAAAATTTAATGAGCAGCTTGCTTGGAAGAGAAATGGGAAAACCAAGATCAGGCAGAATGATTTCCTCTCTTCTCTGAGGATTCCCTGCTCCTGTATCGATGCTCCCAGTTACTGGTGCCTCGGCAGCAACACGTTCTCACCTCCAAGCCAGCGTGGTCACCCATGCCCTAGGAAAGCAGCAGCCGAATTCCTGAGGACTGCACCCATGTGTGTTTCCTCGGCCAGCAGTGAGTCTTGCTCACCCGCCTTTGTCACATTCCTCAACAATTTGTCACTCCCCTGTCCCTGGCAGATTCAGGTTGCCCAGCACACTCTGCCAGGAAAATCAGGCTGCTCTGGAAGGGGTCTGTCCCACTTCTGTGGGGTTTGCAGTGAGAAATCAAGGGGACAGGAAGGGAATTTCTTCTTGATGACACCATGGAGCACAGTCAGACCTGGATAACCTCCTGTGATTTAATGTCAGAAGGGATCAGTGGGGCAGCTCTGTACAAACAGCAAACACCAGATTGTTCTTGTCTTGGCGAGATCTGCGATAGGGAAAGACTGAGAGTCTACCTTCAAACCTATAGTTAAAATGAACATGTGACAAGCCAAAAATAAAGCTGCTTTCAGTGAGGAAGTATTTGTCACCTAAATATCATGTAAGCAGGGTAGGTAGAAATGTAAGTATTCATTCAGCTCAGCTGGACGCAGGAACATGGGGTTGCACTTGGCCACATCTGCATTAGCGAAACAGGGAATACAGAGCAAGCCCAAGCATTACTGAGCTTCTCATGAGAGTTTATCAACTGACCTAAACTGAAAGCATCCAGCTCCTGACCAAAAGGTGTATCTGATTTGCCTGGAACAGGTTGCTTTAGTCATCTTGAGTGGGGGTCATTTCACCTGGCAGAGGTCCTGTCAGCCTCAGTGCGGATAAGCAGTGCTTTGAAGGAGCGACGCATCCCACCACTTTTAGACAACTGTCTTGGGATGAGCTGAATTATCCCTTTTATCCCGTCATGGATAATGGCAAGTTCTGTGCTGGTGCTGAGGGGAACACAGGTCACCAGCCCGGGTGCAGGCACCAGCATTTAGATGGTTTCATGAACACCCACCCCTGTCTAACGATTTGTACCCTCAGTCACAGGCACACAAGGATCACAAGTCATCACCAGCATGGTGGCTGTGAGCACTCAGAAAGCTGCAGCTTGGGATAGACTGCTTCTTGAGAACACGCTTAGCTGGTTTACTTTTTAAAGAAATGCTTTAAAAGGAGATCCTGCTTCTGCATCTTTCTTGAAGCTCAGCACTGTGAAAAGTCATCCTGTATTTGTGGCTTCTCGGGGATTTCCAGTGGTGAGTCTTAGTCGCTGCTGCAAATGGCAGCTCAGCCCCCTGAACTCACAGAGGGACAACCAGGGTGTCCCCCAACCACCTGTGCTGGAGAGGTCTGGACACCGACTCTGCCACACACTCACCCAATGTCCCCCATCCAGCTCCCACACCAAATGCCCTCTGTTTTCAGTCTGCACTTGGGACTAACTGCCCTGGAGCCTGGTTCCCAACACTGTTGTCACTTGTCCCCAGCCACTGAGTGATGTCCCAGAAAGAGTCTCACCTTCCCTGCACTGAGTTTAGCCTGCAGCTCCCGGCACTCCTGCTGCAGAGCTTCAATCTGCTTGTCTTTCGCCAGGAGAGCACTGGCTTGCTCGGTCAGGTCCTTGGCACGCTGGCGGGCAAATGCTTTTTTACACAGCTCCAGACTGGGGCCCTTCAGAGGCACCGGAGCAGTTACCTGCAAGGGAGAAAGACATATGCCTTGGTGTTCATTAACCATCACCCCAACAGCTCCAAAGGACAGACAGACAGAGGAGCATGACAGATATACAGAAAAGTGAGAGGGAAAAAAAAAGGAGGCTGAAGAGAGACCTGATGTCTGAACTGCCTGAAAGGAACTTGGAGCCAGGGGGGTCGGGCTCTGCTCCCCAGGAACAAGCACCAGGAGCAGAGGAAACGGCCTCAAGTTGCGCCAGGGGAGGGTGAGGTTGGATCTGGGAACAATTTCTTCCCCAAAGGGCTGTGGGGCATTGGAACAGGCTGCCCAGGGCAGTGCTGGAGTCACCATCCCTGGAGGGTTGGACAGACAGACATGAGGTTCTCAGGACATGGGGCAGTGCCAGGGGTGGGTTATGGTTGGACTCGATGATCTTGAGGGTGTCCTCCAACTAAAAGGATTCTGTGATTCTACGAAAGAGGAAGGGGTGGATGGAGAAGTGGATGGGAGAAGAGGTGGGAAGGAGAAGGTGCTCAGCAGATGAGGCCAATGGGTGTATTCAGCACAGGGGCTGCAGGCAGGGCAGCAGTGCATGGAGAGAGGAGGAGAAGAACAGGATGAAGGCAGAAAGGTGGGAGAAGGCAGCAGAGAAGAGGACGATGACAGGAAAGGTAAGCATGGGTGCAAGACTGGAGGTGGCCAACCAAGGAAGAGAAATGGAGCTTCTAGTTGAAGATATCCCTGCCCACCGCGGGGAGGTTGGACGTGATGGCCTTTGAAGGTCCCTTCCAACCCAAACTATCCTGTGACTCTGTGATTCTGAGGGTCTCCAGGCAGCAGCAAAGAGGGCTTCAGCATTGATAGGTGGGAGATACAGACAAAGGGGGAGGAAAGAGAGAGCCCAGCAAGGGCCAGCAGGGAGGACTGGGAGATGTTCAGCAGGAGAAGCAGTTCAGCATCATCTGCCCCCTGCACGAGCCTCAGCCCCTGGGCACCTTCTGCTGTTGGGAGACCTGGACCAGCCCAGGAGCCCAGCACATCGGTTCTCCCAGGGCTTACACAGGTCTTCAACTGTCACCACCCCAAAATTTCACTGAGGAAAAAATAAAACAGCATTTGTATTGTTGCTGAAGGGTCTGCATAGCTGTTGGATGTATATCAAAAGATTTCTCTTAACATGGTGTCTGACAGTCCATATGGCAGCAGCTGTTGCCCTGCAAGTACCAAAACCCCATGACAGACGGACAGCGCGGTGCCGGGGGACAGAGAGGGTGGGCAGTGCCAGGAAACCCCCTTCCTGCTCTTCAGCAAAGCTTTCGCTTCCTCCTTTCTATCCTAATGGGCTTGGATTCCCCATCACAATCCCCGGGTTTCTTCCAAGAGAAGGAAAGTTTTCCCTTACTCCACTGCAACTGACCTTTAAGATGTTCATACAAATGCTTGTCTCCAAGATCCCCCATCCTACAACCATCTCCTACGAGTCCTGCACCCTGCCAGATACTAAAGGGTTTGCAACAAACTGCTGATGGGCTGGAAAAAGCAAAACCCATGCAGCTTGCACAGCAAAGGCAAGCAAGGTGTGGATGGGGCCGAGCAGCGTCTCTCACCCCTTCCTGTTTTGCTTTACCGCACTCCTTTTCTTCTTCAAATACTTCCTGTTTCTTTTCGGTGAAGTCAGATGAATTACTTTCACGTCTTGCTCAGGGAAAGTTGAGCCTTAAACTAACACCTAAAGGTAGGGCAGCATGTTTCCAGTGAGAGTCCAAGTAGGAGGAAATTAGAATCATAGAAGACAATCATAGAATCATTTTGGTTCAAAGAGACCATTAAGATCGAGTCCAACCATAATCTAAATCTAGCACTAAACTGTGTCCCTAAGATCCTCATCTATACATGTGCTAAACCCCTCCAGGGATGATGACTCCATCCATTGTTCATAGCCAGGTCCCCGAGCAGGAGCAGAAGGAGCTGCCGATGGCTGGGTTTCATGATTCTTGCCCTGCTGCTGATGTGCAAAGCGTGTTTGCTGTAGGTTTAAGAAAAATTGAAAGAAAGGCCTTTCTAGCTCAATAGAAGTAGCAAGGGAGACGTCCTGGTGATGCTCTCCAGCCCAGCTCCCAGCAGCACTCACCACTTTGAGGTTCGCCTCCTGGAGTTTCCGCGCTCTCTCCTCCAGGCGCTTGGCAATCACTGCCAGCTCCGCGTTCTTCCTCTTCAGGTGCTTCACCTTCTCCTCTGTCTGGGGGAAACAGCTCCTGCGCTGGATAACAGAAGGAGAGGGTCAAGCTGAAGCTCCAGCTCAGCTCAAAGCTGCGTGTTGGGGGTGTTGGGGCACACAAGGTCCATCCCAAGCCCTGGCCGACCCGCTCAGTGCCCACAGAGCTTTTCCCAGCCAGGGCTTGACCTGTTCTCCTACCACTGTGCCAACCATTAAACACCAATGTCTGCTCTGGTTGCCTCTCCAGTCACTGAAACCTGTGTTTATCCTGCTATTTTTGTTAATGTCACCCTTGCTCCCATGAGATGCCCCTCACCCTACCCCGGGCCATCCCACCTGGTCCCCCTCCATCCACAACACCCTTGCCGGCTGGGTCCTGACGGGAAACCCACTTCCTGGTCTCCAGCATCAGTCTGTCCTTCCCGCTCACCCTTTGGCCTTTCTCTTCCAAAGTCTTCCCAGTTTATTTCCCCAGGGTTACAGGACTCAACATATTGCTGAGGATTTGTGCTGCACCACTGCTGAAAGCTTTGCCATCGTCCTTTTTCTCATGACACTGAAGCATGAGTTGGGGGGGACGGCGAGAAAGCAGCAAAGGACTTTATTGTGTTTGCAAAGCAAATTTCCTTTTTCTTCCTATTGATTCTGTTAGCTCTTAATCCCCTTTTATTTGTTATCTGTCCGTTTCAATAAGCCGCCACTTGCCGATGGCTCGTTCTCCCAAGGTTGTATCCAGATGTGTTGTGCTGTCTTTTCACATCAGCAAAAACGTCAAGTCAGCTGATCCTTCCAATTATTTTCCTCTCTACCCTGTGAGATGTCACCACGAGCACTTGCTGTTCTCTGCTTCATCCAGCAGACCAAGGCTGGGTTTTGGGAGTAAGATTTTGTGAGAGCTTACACGATAGTGCTCTGCCAAAATCCAGATGACTGAGAAGAGGTGACCCCCCCCGCCCCAGCATGCACGTCATACTGGATTTATGCTTTTAGCGTAAGAAAATGATCTAAAATATGTGTTTTGAATTTGGTTCTATAGATCTGAAATGCGGAGCAAATGGATTTTTAGGGGCCCATGGTGGCCACGTCCCCATGCCGTGGGGCTGCATGGGGGCTGATGCTCTCCAGGGAGGATGCAGGAGGGGAACGTCCCCCCTTCATATTCCCCGGGGGTCCCTGTGCGCCATGGGAGGGGGACAGGATGGGCAGCCCAGGCTGTAGCAGCCTGGTGGGTTTTGGGTGCTGGGGAGGTGCTGAGGTCCCGGGAGAGCAGGGGGCAGTGCTGCACCATCACCCAGCACCGGGGCCAAGTGAATCAGTGCTTCTGCTTTTCCAATTAAAGAGGAAACAAGAGCGACTTCCCCTCCCCCGCCATCAGCTCACCGCTGCCCTTCTCTCTGCCAGCTCCCCTGGGCAGCTGCCTTAAAGCCTCTTGTGGCTTCCAGCAGGCAAGGAGCACCAGAGAAACATGGCAGAGAGGGAGCAGAGGGTCCCAACTGTGCTCAGCATCACGAGGAAGGGGTCCTGCTGGAGCCAGGGGACCCAAAGCAGCCAGACTCCCTTTCCCCATGGCCCTGCTATAATCCCAAGTGCCAGCATCCCTGGGAGTTGGCAGCAGACAACACCGCACCCTGGCTGGGTCTCCCTCCCCACAAAGCATCCCGAGCGGGCAGCCGGACCAGCCCCCGGCCAGGGTGCGGGATGCAGCTGCGTCCTCTGCTCACCAGCAAGCTGTTCTCCTCGGCCAGGCTGGAGCAGCGGTGCCGCAGGTCCTCCAGCGCGCTCAGGAGCTTCGTGTTCTGGCTCACGAGGAAGCCGTAGTCAGCCTCGCTCTGCAAAACAGTGTGGGAGAGGCAAGGCAGGGCCGAGGGAAGATGGACCAAGCTGCACACTCCTGCGGAAGCCCAGCCTGGCAGGACCGGGTGCTGCAGCGAAGGGGCAGAGTGGAATGTGGAGGCTCATTTCAGGAGGATGTGAGGGGCTGTGTGTCCTTTGGGGGACAAGTGGCCTTCAGGGCTGGGCTACATCACCTGTGGCTGACAGCTACCATCTCATAGCTTTAAGGATGTTTTCAACTTGCCCTGACCCCATGTCATCCCCAGGCACTTGCATTTTGCCATGGTACCATCTAAACCCACTCAAGAGCCAGCAAGAGCACAAGCTGGGACAGCCCAGACACGTGCGCTGCTCCCCACGGCTCAGGGACCACGTGGCTTTCAGAGATGAGAGCTCCTCGTCCGCCCCCCATGGCAGCTCCCCAGTTCGGCCCAGGAGCCACGTCCCAGGCTCTGCCCTCTCTGTGTCGGCCTCAGCTCTGTGAGAAGGCAGCATGCCGGATTTCTTTGCAAAACACCACCTTAATTTTGTGACATCAAACGCAGCAGCAGCTCTGCCGGGAGCTGTATATATAGCTTTGTGGTTACAGCTTCCTGCTCAGCACCGCTCGCCGCAGGCTCGCTGCCGAAGCGGGCTCCCAGGAAGTATTTTTGTGTGCTAGCAAAGCATGTAGCCAAGTGATTGCTTCACAGCTGCCATATGGCAGCAACAAGCCGCGCACCTCGGGAAGAGCGGGCCAGATGTTTTCCCAGCAGCCGGGACCCGCTCCCAACACCCAGCAAGTCTTTGCTGGTGCTGCTGAACAACCGTGACCTTCCTGCTGCACAGCTCAGCTTCTGCAGTTTGCAAGCCAGGGCTACAAGTGAAATGTCCCTTGGCTACCTTATAAATGCAGTTTGCAAGCCAAGGCTGTAAATGGAATGTCCCTTGGCTACCAAATAAATTCTGCCCAAGCTTTCTCAGTTGCAAGAAGTCAGACAAGCAGCTCACAGCACTCAGACTGTGGGGAAGCCTGAAACTGGCTAGAACTCATTACACTTTTGATCATTACTATAATTTGGCTTCTCACTCGTGGCCATTGGAGGAAAAGGGCAGGAGGCCAGAGCCACAAAGGCCACCCCATTGAATCCCGCAGTGTGGCTGCCTGCGCCAGGCTCTCCCAGCCTCTCACACCTACATGGAAATGCCCTGGCAGAGTAGGGAGGGAAAACACAACTCAAATAGACTGAAAACCAGAAATTACCAGCTAGCCCTCCCTGCTGGCCTCACACAGTGTCCCCAGGTCCCACCAGCCCTCTAAGCCACCAAGAGGGGACATGAGGTGCCACAAGCTGACAGGCCCGTGGCAGAGTGGTTTGCAGGTGTCCCCCTTGCAGAAGTCCCAGGGTTTGAGAAAGCTGGAGTGAAATGCCCCATGGAAAAAGAGTGCACTGCTTTCCACTTGTGAGAAAGCACAAATGTATTTGTTTGCTTCTATGCCTTTTTTTCTCCTCCCCATGGCGCACGGCACAGTTACTGCAGCAGCCCCCCGCACCTGGGTGTCCTCTCCTGCTCTCCAGCGGCTCAGCGCTGCTCCAAGGGGGGTCAGACCAGGCCCAGGAACCAGGAGCTCCCCAAATTCAGCGGCCTGGGGGAGCCAAGAAGCTCCCCTGGGAGCCGAGCGCCCTGCCCGGAGCAGTGCTCTGGGCCAGACACCCAGTACCAGATCCCGGGGCATCGGTCCCATCCCTGCTGCTTTAGGGACAGTGAGATGCCCCGAGATGATTTCCCTATTGCCAGCTCCAGAACAGCAAAGCATGTCCTTGGGTGGGACACCCATGTTGGGGATGCTGCGGGTGCTGGTGGGGGACACAGCAGGGGAGTGCTGGTGTGGGGTGACACAGCAGGGGGGGTGCATACTGGGAGGATCCCACCAGCACCTCCTTTGCCGTGCGTGGCAGCGCCTTGGGCTGGTTCACTGCCGCCATCCCCAGAGCCAAGCAGACAGCCCCTGGGATGGAGTCAAAATGCATTATTTCCATCTTCTTGCCACTGACAAGAGGCCTCGAGCTGCTTGTCTGTGCTGGCCTGCACTGAGACAGGCTGAGCAAACCCAGCCAGCGAGCTCTGCCTTGGGACGGGACCTCGGGAGCTTCTGCGGAGGAGCTGATGTGCTCCTGCCTCTCCCTGCCAGGCAGCCGCTGCTTTCCTGTGGGGGACAATTAGCACTTCTAGCGTGGCAGGGGGGTCTTTCAGGGACCTGCATCCAAGTTTCTGTATTTGAAACCCACTTTCTGTAGCTGTAAAACAACATGAAGATCGGGGTGGGATGCAAAGGCTCACAGCCACTCACACTCGTCCTATGGAGCTGTCCCCACTTCAGCTCACGTTTTGTGCCACACTCCAGACCCTATGATGCTGGGATGTCTCCTAGACCATGCAGAGACCTTCCCAGTTCCCGGGGGGCTGCAGGACCTCCAGGCAAGGTTGCTGTGGGGCAGCAGAGCGTGACCATGCGCTCCAGGCCAGGCCGGGCGCTCAGCCAAACCTCCCCAGCACATCCCCACAGCTCCTTGGGGCTCTGCCTGGAGAGGCACAAGGGACATCTGCAGCGAGACAACGTGGAGGCAGGAGGTCCCTGCCGTGCCAGGACGTCTGTCCTCGCTGCCCAGGAAAGCTTTGCCAAACCTTCCCCCTGGTGCTGAGCCAGCGCCGCCTGCGCCAGCTGAACCCTCCTGCAAGACCACGTAGAGCCTGGAACCGAAGGACCGTCTAGACGTCATCCCACGCTCATTAAACATTCATTTCCTATAATGAAATAGCTTTTAATTTATTAACCGCTCCGCCGTTGCTCAGGGTTCCCGCACTGCGCGGCGCAGCCTCGCTGCAGGGCTTGCTCATGGCCCCGTGGACAGTGCTTTTCAAAGGGAGCTGAGGGAATCCTCGGGGAGAAGAGGCTCAGGGGCTCCCTCTGAAGCGACTTGTCTTGATAAAGACACACAGAAGTGCCGCAGGAGCCGCAATCCAGAAGCATCCCTTGGTCGGGGAGGTTTGCAGGGAGCTGGAGCTGGCAGGAGCTGAGGCAGAGCTGAGACGGCGGAGCAGCAGGGGGGTCTCCGGGCTGTCACGATCCCTGGTGCAGGAGCATCCCCAGCCGCTAAAATATTAACCCAAGTGACACGTTCTCTGGCCTTGGGGGAAATTTTCTAAAACCAGAGCAAGGCAAAAAGCAGCAGAGATGCTGAGGGGAGAACAGACCGCAGCTCCTTGTGCAGCCGGCACACAGCTTTGAAGCCTCCAGTTAGAGGGAAATCATCATCACCTGTCACCTCTTTTGGCAGGTAGAACCCAAAATACAGTTTCTTCAGGATGCATTATGAATGAGCCAACAAAGAAAAGCCTCAGCACGGCAGGTGCAAGAAAACTGCTGCTTTTTCACTCAAAAACTTCAAAAAGCAATAGAGAGCTGCAGCAGCTTTGCGGGGAGAGGTGCCCAGCCAGGCTGCTAAATGGGTCACGCAGTTAAAACCCCCCTGAAACACCCAGCATCCAGCGCTGTCTTTAAAGTCCTGCGGAAAACTTGCAGGAAGCCATTTGGGGGACAGTAAATCAAGCGGCGGCGAGGACGACAGCGGCCGCTCTGCAATGCGGCTCCGGCTGCCGGTGCCTCGCGGCACGGCCTGGCACGGACCAGCCGGCAGGGCTCCCCGCGCCAGCCCGGGAACGTGCCAAACGTTCAGCCCAGCCTTGTTTTCAAACCCCTGCAGGGAGCCAGACGGGGAACAGGAATTTACCAGGTGGCCCCATGAGCGAGTGGTCTCCGGTGGCCTTTGGGAACAGGCGGTCTCATGGCTGATTTTAAAACATATACAATTTCAAGGTGTAAAAAACACATCTACTTTCAACACGTCCCTGCAGTGACTTCCCCATGTCCAGCAGATATGGGTCCAGGTTTGCTTTGCAAAAGCCACCTCTGAAAACCAAACCCCTTTGCAGGTGCTTTGCAGACCTATTTCCCCAGTGAAACTGCCCCAGCTCTCTGCTACCCTGGATTTATTAGCCCCACCACATCTTCATTTGAAATCACCAAGCTCCACCATGTCAAAGCCCTTTAGCTGTTCATTCCAGCTGACTGTGGTAATTAGTTTCCTTAACTTCTCAATCCTCGCCACTTGGAGATGAAACCTGTCATTGCCAATCCATTTTCTTCCCTCCGGTTTCAAGGCAATCGGCTCCCTCACAGAACTAAGTTATTTTCCATCGGCTGCTCTTTGCAGTGGCCTCGCTGCGTGTCAAAACCAAGACAAAAATAGCATCCCCTCCTGTTCGGTCAGTGAGTGAGCACAAAACCCGCTGCCGGCACAGCCAGGACGGCTCACGCTGCACCGAGCATCGTCCCAGCGGGGCACAGGGATATTCTTGTTAAAGGTACAGGAGAAGTACGAGACGCTCCTGGTCGCGGTTATTCTGCCATCCTTGGACAGGCAGCGGGTGTCTCACAGCACTTGTTCTACTTCCTTCATTTTGCGCTGGGTTCCTGGTTTCAGACACAAACTTCTCTGTTCTCCATTGTTTGACGGCACTTCCCGGCGCTCCTCGCCCCGCGCGTCGCCAGCTCCCGTTTCCATGAGTCAGCGCTTGCTCCCGCTGCACGTCCCTCCTGCAGCCCAACTACTCGCCCGTATTTATGCGATTTCCTCGTTTATCTGATTGTTATCACCCCATGTAACAAACTCACGGAAGAAAAAATCCATCCAAGGCTTTTAACTTCAAACATACTGCCTCCAGCATGGGGAGTGCTGGAGCCACAAATCACAAGATATTAAGAGAATATTCAGGGGAACGTTCACTAGAGATTTGCTCTTTCTTACACTTTCCCCGTGCGTTCCCTCCTGCACACCCTCTGACCACTGCCAGCTCTTCACACGTTCCTCGCAGTGTGTTTAAAATTAGACATGCAGCTAAAATTGGAATCTCACAAATTCGTGTCCTCTGTATCTTTAAAGCCTCTTAGGAAAGCACCATCCTTGGTCCTGGGAAAACAAACTCAGCCACTCCAGGAGAAAAATGATCTCAGGAGCCATGGCTCGGCTGCCCTGCGATGAGCTCAGCTTCTCCAGCCTCCCAGCCAGGGGGAAGTTAATGTTCCTGCAAAACTGAGACAAGGAGGGTGAGGGCAAAATAAAGTCTCAGGGCGATGCAGAGGGTCAGCTCCACAAAACCCACTGTGGCCGGGTCCAGTGCACCGGAATTTCTCACCTTTAGCAGCAAATCCAAAACTCAAGAGGTTTTGCAAGCAGATGAGAAAAAAATGACACTGAAATACCGCATGGCTGCTGAAAGGCAGCTATGAACCGCTCCTGATGTACTGCACACACGTTTCTTCACCTTTCGCAACCAGACATAAAATAGGGCAGTCGGTTGAGGGGGATGGAGGATTTGGAGAAAGCCTTTTGTTTTTTCCTTTCCCCCAAGGCCAGCCTGTCCCTGTGCTGCAGAGACCTGGGACGGACCCACGGGGACAATGTCCTGAGCAGGGTGCTTGGGGTGCAGCTGCTCGTCTGGCTGAGCAGCCACTGGCGCCATCAGTCCCAGGTTTGCTGCTCGTCCTGCTCTCCGGCGTGGGACAGAGCCCTGCACCCATTGCTCCTTCCAGCTTCTGCTTGGCGAGGTGTGGGTGGCCCCAGACAGGCTTCCCCAGCCGTGACCTGACCCCTCTCCAAGTTAAACAAAAGTTTTGTTTTGCACACCCAAGATCTATGCAGCCAGAAACCGCGGCTGATGCTTTCTGGGGTGTGATCCAGCCTGACCTGCAGTAAGATCCCCGAGTACAACAACATTGTCACCTTCCTGCTCTTGGGTCGTTCGGTGACCCCTGGGCATCCCTCACCTTGTCAGAAGGATGTCTGCATTTCAGAGGAGAAACATGTACAAAGCCTGTTCTACCAACTAGCATTTAACACTGGTGTACAAGCTTCTCCCCTTTCTCTTATCACCCTTCAGAAAGATTTGTCCCAGCCGCAGGACTGTGCTCTGTCCCCACCATGGCCAGGGGACACCGACAGCATCTCTGTTTCATCGCACAGCTTGGGAATGTGTGAAAGCCAGGCTATATCCCATAAAACCTAGTGCGGTTGTAAAATTCAGGTGCCAAGACAGCTAAGCTACCTTTTTCCACCATTGCAGATTTTTCTAGGTGCTGCTGAGCAAGCCATTGAATGTACAGAGCAGTGGGCTCAAGCAACAGTGTTTCCACTAGAAAAAAAGAAGCAAAACGTAGAGGAAGTGGGAAGTAAATGTGTCAACATGGTCAGTGCAGACACAGAAAGACTTTGCAACCCCTACTTCTTGCGTACTCATGTGCGTTGCCAGTTGTTTGAGCTAAAACATGGGTCTTGGCTTCCTACAGAAATTTTGGGGGGGTTTTGTTGTTTAGCTGTGAGCAACGTTCAGCCTAAAGCTCCCAGCACTGCGGGCTCAGGCCCAGACAGTCCCAAGGTCTTTGTGGAGCATCTGGACTCTTTTTGGATGCCACATACTCGATAATTCTATTTTGTAAACACCAAAAAAAAAAAACC
The DNA here is from genome assembly GCF_963082525.1 of Nesoenas mayeri. Lineage (NCBI taxonomy): Eukaryota > Metazoa > Chordata > Aves > Columbiformes > Columbidae > Nesoenas > Nesoenas mayeri. Next base: position 10,352,099 of record NC_137569.1, on the reverse strand, counting down.
TGGAGAAGAATGATAATATTTAGCACTTTGCAGGTTTGGTATTTTGATGGCTAGAGCAGGGACAACTGTTCTCTGTCTGAAATCTCATCCTTCTTGTAACAGATACTCTAATCCAAAGAAACACTTCCTAGAACAGTGTGAGACTTTGGTCCTGCTTTCACTGAGCAGAGAGACTGGATTCCTTTCCACGTCCAGCTGTGGGGAGGCAGATGTGCTCTTCCACCTCGGGAGGCACATCATGCAACTGGAGCAGCGGGTTTTATACGCACAGCTCTGTTTTTGCCCAGATATCTGCTCCACAGTTCTCCCCAACCTGTTCCTGTTTTCCAGATTACTTGCAGTTTCCCACGGGCCAAGAGCACCTTTTCTGCTTGGGTCACATTGCCTTAAAACCTGTTGTAGTTGTCCATGCTCTGGCATGTCAGGAAAGGTGTTTATTGCCCCTCTCAATAAAGCAAGAAATGATTTGGAGAAAGTATAGGATTTTGTCCTGCACTGAGAAGCCCCAAATCTCCAATGGGCTTACCAAGTAACTAAGAGACAGAGGAAAAAGTCATCCCTTGCACCACTCACAAGAGCCAGAGGTGCTGCTTGGTGGTCAACGTGGAAATGTCAACAGCAAGAGCAGCAGAAGACTTACAAGCTGCTGCCCAAAAGGGTGTTTTCCCAGAAGCGCGGTGCAGCCGGCCGGGATGCAGCAGGAGCAGGGCAGCAGGGCACGGCCGTTTCTGCTCGTGTTCGTCCAGCAGGAAGGAAGAACACAGCCACCGGACACCCAAAGCAAGGGAACAAAGATGTTGCCGTGTCCCCTCGCTGATAATTTAGAGATGGTGAAATGAGAAAGCTGCTGAGGCAGAAAATCACGGTGCAGTCATGCCCAGCCCAACATGGCCAACCCCAAAACCTGTTGGCCACCCCCAGTCCAGAGGAGCCAAGGACACGGTGAGGAGGCAATGGCTGGTGTCCCTCATCCTCCATGTCCCACACAAGTGACCTGGCCAAGCCATTTGGACGTCTTTGTACAGAGAGTACGAGCTTACTTAGAAAGACAGTTAAAACAAAAGCTACTTTCCCCTTCATACAACCTCGCTTTGCCTTTTCTCCCATTCATTCCTACGCACGAAGTCGCGCTGTCTCTCCGCGGCAGGCAGCTCTCCGAGGTTGGCCGTACATCCACAGTGCTTGCAGATAACAGCACCAAGTCATCTGCATGAGGCTGAGCATTGCCAAGACAAGAGAAATTAATGCACTCGGATTTTGAGCAAGATGGAGTACAATCCTTTTTGTAATTGGGATTGCGGGAAATGGTGTCTGTAACAGCAAGAACTGGCTTCACTGCCCAGGAAGACCTTCCCGCCCTACTGCCATCTTTTATTCTGCTGACCTACCCTTTCTAGTCAAGGGTACAGCTCTACACACCCTCAGACATTAAATGAATAGTTTACCATCTTTGCCAATGGAAAATCTGAAGCTCTCGAAATGCCGTGAATTCCTGCAAAAGGCGCAGAGCTTACGGTTAAACGCGGTTTGTCATGAACACTTGACATGGAGGATCTCTACCAGCGTTTTATAATTCTGACTGTGTCTGTGCTTTGTGTTATTAAGCCCCACTGAGAGCGAAAGGTTCTTTTGTGGATATTTAAATTCCTGCTGACTGGGGGGGCTCCTTGGTTTAAGCATCTTCAGTTGGGCTTTACAGATTTTTTTAATATTCTCCGCTCCATACGCCCTCAAGGGAAGCTGAGGATTGGCTTTGAAGAAATGCAGATCCAAAGCAACCCCTTGAGAGCGAGGAGCAGTCACGAGAGCCGGCTCTGAGCCCCCTCGCTGTGGCGGTTCATGGGGTGCCCGAGCAGGGACATGAGCTCGTCCCTTCTGTAGGTGCAGCTGGGGAGGTTGGGGTCGAGCAATCCTGGAAGGGAAGGATGCAGGGAACACGCACAAGGCGAATGACCCCCCTTTTCTCTCCTCTACCAATTCAGGGCACGAGGAGAGAGCCAGCGCTTCAGCAACCAAACCATCCCAAGTTTCCCGGGCCAAAGCAGATCCCAGCGGAGCAACATCCCATAAGAGACGCAGACAACTGAGCTCTTGTGGGAAGTGCTCTAAAATCCATCTGACACCATTATGGGAACTTGCCAATTTCCAGCCAGACTGTATCTGTGCCACTTTAACCCCATTTGTCCTACACAGAAGACGTTTTTCTCCTTCTCTGATATTTATTATTATGACTGGGATCCTACACCTGCAGTACCTGCAGATTCTCAGCAGGAAACTGTTTTCTTACCTCCTTTGTCCACGCAGAAATTTTGGAAAGCAAGACCAGAGCGATTTCAAAGGCCCAGGGCCAAGAAAAGGTTCATGAGAGCAAGCCCCCAGTGAGCATTAGTAACGTGGCTGGACACACGTCTGTGTGTTACTCTGCAGAGGAGCCGGGCGATCCTGCGGTGCATGGCAGGATGCAGACACACAGCAAACGGATGGGAAAACATGGGCATGAGTCACAACGAGGGAAATTCCCACCAGACCTATGGAGAACATTCTTCTCCATGAGAGCGCTGCAGCTTCGGGACAGGGTTAGAGAGGTGGTGGGATGCCAGCCCTTGGAGATATTCAACGCTTGCCTGGATAGATGCTGAGCAACCTCTGCCAGCTCTGAAGCCAGCTCTGCTCGGGGCAGGGGGCTCCAAGAGTGTCCTCCAAGCCACCTCCATGACTCCAGAGGTCCCTTGGCAGCCCCCAAATGGGAGAAGGGCAACAGCTCTTTGCCCTCGGCACGCAGGAGAGACCTGAGCAAGAAAGCTGAGATTAACTTGACCTATGGACAGTCTTAACATCTGCCCACAGATTGTCCCTGAGGGGATGGCAGAGCAATAGTGGCGGAAGCCGGGATGCAGGGAAAGAGCTTCCTCATAAAATCAACATCTCTAATGAACTCTGTCAGCCATCAGCCCTCAGGAGGCTCTTCCCCACACCAGGAGATCACTCCCTGAGGCAGCTGTCCTGTTTGCACAAGGCAGCACTGACATCCCAAGGACAGATGTCCTAAAGGAAGCCCAGCTCCAGCAGCAGGACACACTGCATCCGTAGTGCTGGTCCCAGCCTGGCCAGGAGGAGCCACGCTTTTGGAGATGCTCCGTGTCCCCATGTCCCCAGCTGTGACACAGCACCTTGCTCCCTAGGAAGCGGGTTTGAGGATGTGGCTTCCACAGCCCAGCAGCACGAGCACTTGCTCTGCCGGGGACAGCAGCGCTGAGCTCCCTCCTGGGTCTGAACTGGGAGCCTTTCGCATCACTGAAGACATTGACTTCAAGGAGGAAATGCTGATTATTTTTCTTTCATAAAAGGACAAGTTAGCCTTTCTGGGGGTCAACATACTGCCAGTACCACCACGTAATATCACGGCACTACCACAGTACATTGAGTACCACCATGGTACTGCTCCGGTATACTGGCACTGTGGTGATATTACCATGGTGCTGCCACAGCCCCATGGGAGTGGGAAGGGAAACGTTAGTCACCCAGCGAGCCAGGAGCCTCCAGGATCATGGGGAAACACTCAAAACAGCCCAAAGTCCAAGGGAAACTGGATGGCAGGTGCCCAAAACAAGCAGGGTCTTCACCCCCTCCACCATCACCCATGCTCACAGCTGGTGCAGGAGGGACCCACTGCAGGGGTCAGCCCGAGCTGGGTGCATGGGCCCACCCCCAGGGTGCTGGATCACCCACAAACCCTCTTTGCACCAGCCACCTGCCCCCCGCCCCTCCAGCCTTCCCACCCACGCTCCCCCACCACGACTCAGTGCCTTCCTGCTCCCTGCCAGCCGGCTCTCCCCAAGGCACAGAAGACAGTAAGTTTGGCACAACCGATTTGACTCTTGGGATGAACAGAGAAGAGGGGTTGGAGCAGAAATCCTTCACACTCTGCTGCCCCATTTTTGGCTGGGGTGCTTCTGGAGCAGCCAGGGGCTGTGGTCAGAGGCAGACTGAGGACTGGGTGGTTAAATGTGGCCGTTCCCTAAGCATCATGACAAACAACCCTTCAAAAAATACCCATAAGAAACTCTTTGAATAAAACCATTTTCTCTCTCAGTGGGTTTCCAGCAACACCATTTCTCCTGCAAGCCGGTCCAGGCTGCTCCCCAGCCGGGCTCAGGAGCACAGCACAGGCTTGGCTCAAAAACCTCCTGCTAAACCCCGAGCAGCTCTGCTCAGCCCTTCTCCCCCATCCTCAAGAAGAACAGGCTGAGAGCTTATTCCTCCCCTATTTTAAAAGCACCGCAGAGCTACCCCAGGGGATCCCAGGAACATGGCTATTTTTACCCGTGGGAAGGGAGGGCAAGCTGGCCCAAACGGGACAAGCTGATGAACTTCTGTGGCCTGAATCAAGGCGATGAGACTCTAGGGCAGCCTTTTGGGCTGTTTTTAGAGATGCTGCAAGGGGACGGGCATTGTATTGCCTTGAGGTGCCCTGATGCTGTCTGCAGGGATGAGGTTCCCCTCAAGTGCAGGTGCCCCAAGCCCTCCCAGGCTACCCCGAGCGGAGAGGGGCTGCTCTGGAAGGGGGTGGCAGTGAATCCTGTCCCGGCCACTACCTGCAGAGCCACTGATGCTGCTGGAGCGAGGAGATGCTGCAGGGACAGCTCAGCCTTTGCTGTGTCTGCACCAGGTGGGCTCTGCCCAGTGCTGGCCTTGTCAGGGCTCCAGTGAGACCCCCCACCAGCTCCGGCAACGGCCAGGGGAGAGACAGCTGGAAATGCCCATGGAAGGGCAGCGAAGGCAGCAGCTCCTTCTCTCGCATGCGGGTGTGTGGCAGCAGCTCTAGCAGCTCCCAGCCCCACGGGGAAGGTTTTGTGGGTGGCTCAGGCACCGCCAAGCGCAGCTGCTCCCCACCCCCGTCTTGTACCAAGGTGACATCCCCAAACGCTTTTCTCCCCAAAACACGCACCGCCGCACTCCGCCTGCCAGCAAAACCCCCTGGGAGCCGCCTTACCTGGTGGGCTCTGTCCGTCCGGTTCCATCCCAGCCCTTCTATCGTGCGCAGCGGCCTAATGAGCTCCGGCACAGAGCGAACCCGCTGCGGGTCTGCAGGGGGACGGCGGAGGGTGCCTGGGGACTCTTCCTGGGGCTGGGGTGCTCCGGTCCCCTCCAGCCCCGTGGACAGCTGGTGGCTCGTCGTGTCACCGTCAGCCCCCACGCCTTCACGCGTGTCCGTGTCCGGGCAGGCGGAGGCCGCCGGGACGGTATCGCTGTGTCCCGCTGCCGCCGGCTCCGCGCCGGGGACCCCCCGCTCCGGCTGCTCCATGGCTGGGGCAGGGCGCTGGGCTCAGCCGCTGCCGGCGAGGGCTGCCCGTGGCTCCGGGAGCCGCCACGGAAACCCCGAAGGCATCAGAGCCGCGGCGGCGGGAGCAGCCCGGGCCGCGCTCCCTCCCGGCGGGGACGGAGGCGGCGGCAGCAGCAGCATCTCTGCGCCGGGGGAGGCTCCATCCCCGCCTGGATCCGCCGGCTCGGCCCCCCCCGCACACCGTACAAAGGCTGCTGCCCTCAGCCCCCCGCCGCCCCCGGCCCCATCGCCCGCCCGGCCCGGGATGACGCAGCGGCGGGGCCGGGGGAGCCGCCAGCCCCTCACCGCGGCTCCGGGCAGCCCCCGCCGCAGACGCTGCCCAGTCATCAATATGAAGCTCTGCACCCCGGGGGGGGCCGCGCCGCGCCCCCGGGCCGCCAATAGCGGCGGCTCCGCCGGTTTCCATGGCAATGGTGCGGGAATGGGGTTTGCTGCCTATTGATGCGGCAGCGGACAGGAGAGGTGGGAAGCTGTCGGGCTGTCCCCCCACATCACATCACCCCTCTGCACTCCGGGGTCGGGGTCCCTCAGAGCCCCCCAGCAGGCTGGAATGAAGGGTTTGGGGACAGCAAGTCAGCTCCCGGGAAAGCCAGTGGGTTTTCCTCCTTCCCTCCCGCTCTGGTGAGCCATGGGCACGAGAAGGGGCAGCTCAGCTCTGCCTGGGGATGCTCACACACCTTCCCTCAGCCTGCACCAACACCAAAACACAGGCTGGGCCCTGCCTGCACCGTGCCCAGGGCATGGGCTGCCGTGGGCAAGAGGTGGAGAGTGGTGTGAGCACAGCAGGAGGTGGGGGGGTTGATTTGATGTGGGGAGACAGGAGTTAGCAGCATTAACGGTGTGGCAAAGCAGGCACTGCCATCTCTGAGCACACACAGGCACACAGCGGGCAGACGTGTGCTCTGCCTCTCTCTGCCTGCTCCCCGCCTTGCTGTGCCTTTGATAGATCACCTCATTCATCAGGCTGTGCAGCATTAGCGATGCTCAGGGAGAAGCCACCAGACCACCCTGGGGACATCTGTCTGTCCTTGCTCTCCAGCCCCACTCAAAGCTTGACTCACTGCAGAGCAAGGTTTGATGATCCCAAAAACCAAGGAGGGTGGCACAGACCTCAGACCACTGCTGGGCAGCTGGGGACAGGTCCTGCCTCCCTGCGTCCTTGTGTGCAGCAGCATCTCCCGGTCCCACTGCTGGTGCTTCCCAGCTGTGGAGTGGAGACAGCATTTGGCATTTCACAGCGTGTTGCTCTGTTTGTGATCATGGTTCCTGCACCAGGAGAGCTGCTCTGGGCCTCTGCCCTGGGGGAGATGCAGCGCAGGGGCCTTTGGTGGCCCTTTCAAACACTGCTTTATGATCACCTCCTCTGAGAGCTCCATCAGCACATCCAGATGTTTACTGTGCAGATGTGTCAGTGCTCGAAATGGATGCCATTGGCTATGCATCATCTCTGCCTGAGCAGAGCCAGCGCAGGCAAATCACCGAGACAGTTATTTCTCACCGCTGACTGCAAAGGGTGCAGATGACCCACTTAGATGGAGTCCTGCGGTGTGGGGAGTTACCGCCAGGTCTGACAGTCCCATCTCGCAGCAGACAGGGCCCTGCATCCCACCCGAGTCCCGCATCTCAAGCTGTCCATTTTAAGGAGTCCGTGTACATGCTGGAGGAAGCCCCAGGCTGGTGATGAGCAGTGAATACAGCCAACAGACCAAAGACTCCAGACAAGTGATCCCACCTCCCTGTGTTTTCTGGTACCTGTGTATCTTCAGAACACCATCATAAGTGACCCCCTCCACTCCAGGAACAGCTCAGGATGGGTCCCACCACATCCCACTGCTGGGACCCCCCTGGTCCCTGCCCATGATTGTTTCCCCCCAAGTAGACACCAGGCAGGATCTCCAAGCGCTCCACAGCTTGCTGACAAGACAGAATTAGCAGGTTTAATTAGCAGGAGGCGAGAGCCAGTGGTGGGAAGGGAAACGCACCACTGATAAGATCGCGTGGTTGTGAACAGCGCGCACACCGCTCACAGCGCAGCCTCCTTGGAAACCCTGCTCCGACACGACTTGTTTTGCACTTCCACTGCCACGTGCTGCTCAGTCTCTGCTCATCTTATCTGGACCTGCTGCCACCACAGCCCCCCAGGCAGCTCTGCTTCTCTCGTCACCAGTGCCAGACTCATGTGGCTCCATGTCCCACCCAGGACCTGCTGCCCTGCAGAAAGAGGGGTCAGGGACAAGCCAGGCTCAGTTTTGGATCTCCCACAGCCTTCACTCAAAGCCACAGTTAGATGAGATGAAGGTCCAGGATGGGATGTCCACACTCCCCCCAGGAGGGAGGGGATGCATCCTCAGGCCCTGAGCTTTGGAAGCTGAAGATGGTCTTTCCCTCCTTGGCCAGTCTGCAGCTATTTAGCCAGTTGAGTAAATCATGGCTACAGACTATCCTTAGAAATAGAGGGTGCTTCCCTCTGGAAGGGGAGAAGACAAATACATCCAGGCTATCAAAAAAAAGAAATGACACCGTGGCTCAGGAGCTCCCTGAGCTGCAAGTCAGCGAAGCCTTCACAAGAGCTACAGGGATGGGGTGCTACAGGCACCCCAGTCCTCCAGGTCACCCAGGGTTCTGCTGTGGGGCCATGCTCCTTGTAGAGGAGATAAGCCAAAGCACTTTCTAGAAGGACCCTTGAAGCTCCCTCAGGCTCAGGGGAAAGGTGATGCCATAAAGCAACTGATGAAGAATGGCTGATAGCAGAGATCTCAATATCAACAACTCAAGTCTGGGGAGATGACAAAGGACCCCAGCAGAGCCCTCCAGCAGCACCCACTGCTCTCCAAAGGAGCCAGGCCTTTGCCTGGTGGTGCAGGGACAAGAATTCAGTGCATGGTCCATCAGTGCCTCCTGCCCTCTTCTGTCAGGAAAGACCAGGGACGGGGCTGCTCCATAATGGCCAACAAGTGAGAAGCCAAGTGTGACCCCAACACACACATGATCATCAAAACCATGGGGCCATCCCACTGCTTTTGAACAGGACACTGATAACAGGGTCCCTTGGCAGCTTCAGGCAAGATGAGATGAACCAGGACCAGGAACCCCAGCCAAGAATCAGAGGAGACAGAGCCAGGACTAGAGACAAGGCTACAGCAAAGGTGTGGGGTCCATCCAGGTGCAGGATCAGAGACACTCTACCTGCAACATGCAGCTAGTGCCTATTCAGAAGATGCAGCTAGAGACAAGCTTCTTACAATACAGATCCAGGGACCACTTAGGCAACAGGACCAAACAGAGGTTTACCTCCACCAAAGCTCAAACAAGGACTGAAAACCCAGGACTGAGCTTAAATAGTGCTCCTGGCCCAGGGGCAGCAGGTCTGCAGGTGGGGCTGCTCAGAGCAATTAAGACCAATTAGTGCCTGCTGGGTCCTGTTGAGCTCCACCCAGGACCGTGCCAGCCCTGGGGGACCCGCACAGGGGTGCAGGGACGGTGACATGTGTCAGCATTCACAGGCACCTCCAGATGGAGGTGACCAGTGGGCTCCAACCCATCTCCACCTTCATCCCTGGGGATGGCCCAGCCCCTCCTGCCCCTGTGCGTGAGTGACCATGGGGTGCACAGTGATGTTACCTGTCCCCACTCTCTCCCCGGCGTCCTTCAGCTCCTGCTTCCCGCCTCTGCGCACCCACCCTGGGGTGAGGATTTGCTCTGACACATCCTGGCCCAGCTCCATGGAGGAGAAGCCGATGGCCATGTTGCCCACACTCACTCTTCCCCTGATCCTGCCATTCCCTGGCAGCACATGGTTGCTGGCGACATCATGTCATGGAGCAGCCCAGGGACCAGAGCCCGGTTAAAAACAGGCCAGCAGAAAAGGGGATGTGAGGGGCCGGCGCTGCCGGGGGTCACGGTGCAGCTGCAGACATGGTGGAAACACCATCATGTGGACCTGATGCAGGAGAGATGGGCTCCTACCCTGGGTACCGGCACAGCCTATAGGCCTCCCCAAAGCGGCCCTGAGAGCACGGGGATGGGCACCCGGCCCCTCAGCAGCACCCGGAGGGGGCTCAGCCCCCGTCCCTGCCCCACTCGGGGCATTTGTGGGTGTCCAAAGCAGCAGGGACTGGGGCCTGGGCTGCCCGCCCAGCTCTGCGCCATCGCCAGGGCAAGGATAAACCGGCACAGGTCCTGCGGGGACCAGGAGCTCACCCCAACAGGGAGAGGACGTGTTTCCCCACCAGAACACATTCAGTAGGATGGGAAGGCACTAAAACCAGGGTTGCTTTTTGAAAAAAAAAAAAAAAACAACGAAACCAAAAAAACTAGCAGTTTTTGTTTTGCTGCTCTCAGCAAGAAATGTGTTTCCCGACATCTCTCCCTTCAGTGAACGCAGAGCGGCCGTAATATTCATAACAACAACAGCCAGCCCTCGATCAAAAACATCCAGCGTTTATCCTTCCCAGTGTTTTGAATATTCACTATTAGGAGGTGAACTTTCAAAACTTTTGCATGTTAAAAGCTCGGGCTCGCTTTTCCTTCCCGGCATGCAGCAAATCGAAAGCCGCTCGGGGCGGTCTGCGCTGGCTGCTTGGGGCTTTTTTTAGCCCTTTTCTGGTTTTGTTGTTTAAAAACTTGCCTCCTTGTGACCATGACGACAGTTTTGATTTGGTTTTTTTCTTCTTCCTCATCCCATTCCAACAGTCAGGAACCAGGGAACGTGGGAAAGCCAGGACAGCGAGGAGAAGCAAAACACCTCGGTCCTTTCTGGCCGGCCCAGGAAGGGGCCAAAGTGAAAGAAAAATACCCCAAACTCAATGAAAAACACATACAAACACTCCCCAAAACAGCACAAGAAGTTTTACAAAACGTGGAAACTTTCCATTAACTTTTGGGCTCAAAAAAAGGGAAAATAATGTGTACTTTTAGTATTTAAGTATTTTTTTTGTCTACTATTTTTAGATGGCCACTCAAAGCCCAGGGTGATGCTGCCTGGGGCTTTTGGGGAGCTAATGTTTGGGGAACAGGGACCTTGCAGCCAGCCCTGTAAGCCTGGTTGGTTTGAGACCCCCCAGGAAAGACGGGCCAGGGGTGTGTGGCTGGAGGGTGACAGGGACCACCCGATGACCTCATTGCTCCACGTGGCCTTGTGGCCATGGCTGGGGCTGCAGTGGGACACTGTGGCTTTGCTGGTGAGCCTGGGGGGACAGAAGCTGAGACCCCTGTGATGATGGGCTGAGATTTGCCGGCACCTCTTGAGCCATCTCCACCACCCCCACCCATGGCCCTGTACCCCTCAAAGGCTCCTCGGGGGCTTCAACTGTGGGGTTCAGCATCCTGTGAGCTCCCGGTGCCTCCCGCTGCGGGATGTCCCCGTGCCCGTGGCCCTGGGCACTGCGAGTGGCTTTGTATTCCCCAGAAACAGAATAAAAAAGTCCACAAGTCAAGGATGAAGGAGTTTTATTTAGCGCCCCCTCGCCCCACCGCATTTGTCAGCACAAATGGAGCTGCATCCACCACCCGGGACTGTCCCCATTGCACGTGGCCACTCCTTCCCAGGGCTTCGCCACGTGGAAAGCAAAGATGAGGGGGAAAAAGAAGCGGGAATTGGAGTCTTTGCTACCTACCTGGCGTCCCAGCACTGTGCTCCCTCCACCCGCTGGGCCCCACGTGGGGCACCGGCCACGCGGCCGCTCTTCCCCACGTGGCCGTCCCCAGAGGGACAGGGGGACGAGCAGAGCACCCGCAGCCCGGGGGTGGTGGCAGTGCTCGTGGGGCGGGTGGCCGAGCGCAGACACCCCTGTGAGCCGGGCACAGCGCGTTCCCCGCTCCGTGACCGCACAGGACTCATGCCGGCTGTGGTGGCAGCGGTGCTCTCTTCTCCGTAGCCCACAGTACACTCATCCATAAAGTAGGAAACACTACACCCTGCAGTGCTGTTTAGTAGTGCTTTCTACTTTATGGGTGACTGCACTGTCTCTCAGTCGGTGTCTGGTGGCTGCTTCTCCTCCGGTGACGTGCTCTCTTCTGCCCGCGCGGGGCCACCTCCCGCACCCCGCGTGGCCCGGCCGTGGGGCCACCTTCGGCGTCGGCATGGCCGGGGGTGTGAATCGCAGGTCTGGTCTCAGCCCAGGGACAGAGAGCCCCTGCGGGCACCACCTCCACCTTGGGCATGGGGGTCATCCTCATATCCATGGAGGAGATCCTGCCTTGTGCCCCCTCGTCTCTCCTAAAACCCCGTCCTGGGCACAGGGGACATCCTCACCTCGTCCCATGGGTGAGACTGTACCTCATACCCCACCATCCCACCTTGAGCTCTAGCCTGAGCACAGGGGCCCTCCTCACTTTGTCCTCAAAGCAGAGAAGATACATTAGATCCCATCCTGGTCATGGAGGACAGCTGTGACTTGTCCCCAAAGGAGGGACCTCAGTTCAGTCCCCATCCTGGTCACAGGAGAAAGCTTTCACTTGTCCCCCAACGAAGGACTTCACTTAATATGCCATCTAGGTCATAGGAGACCATTTTGACTTGTCCCCAACCAGGAGACCACCACCTCAGGCTCCATCCTGGTCACAAAGAACCCCCTTGCCTTGTCCCTTCTGTTGGGGACCCCACCTAAAACCCCATCGTCCCCCCTTAGACCCCATCCTTGGCATACATGGTCCCTTTGCCTTGCCCCCATGGGGACACCTCCACCTCACACCCCCTCCCATTTACTGAGGACCCCCTTGTCTTGTCCCCATGTGGGAGATCCCAACTTGAACTCCACCGCTGCCCTTCAAGCCCCATCCTGATCACAGAGGACCCCCTTGCCTGGATCTTAAGGGTGGGATTCCACCTCAAACTCCATCATTGCCCCTCAAATCCCATCTGTGCCACAGGGGCCACCTTTGCCATGTCCCTAGGAGGAGACCCACCTAAACGGCACGTTGGTCACAGAGGACCCCTTCACCTTGTCGCCATGGTGGGGAGCTCATGGCAAACTCTGCCCTTGTGGTGGGGACCCCCTTGCATTGCCTTGTCACCACAGTGGAGACCTCACCTAAAGATCATGCAGGTGACAGAGGACTCCTTCACCTTGTCCCCATGGTGGGGAACCCATGGCAAGCCCCATCCCCACCACCCCATGCGGGACCCTACCTCGTCCCCCCATCCCCATTACCGCACACCCCATGGCCCCATACTCCTGCCCTTGGGACCACGGGAGCTCCATGGACTGGGGCTCCCCATGGGACCCCACCTCACCCACCTGCCAGCCCCATGGAGACCCTTTTGATGCCCCATTGCCCTTCAGGCCATGTGCTGGGGGCCACGTGGATGTCCCAGGCCAGGGCCACGCAGATCCCCAGCCCCGCCAGCCTCACCTCACTGCCCCGCCAGCCTGCGCGTCCACCCGGTCCCATCCCCGCTGCCGCCGAGAACCCTCGGGTGTCACTTCTGCTTTGGGCACTTCCCGCCTCCTCCCGCCCGCCAGCGCGGCACCTCCTCCCCCCACGCCGCTCCCCGGCATGGGGGGCACCCCCTTACCTGCCGTCGGCCCCCGGCACCCACCGCCCCCTCGTAGCAGGATTGGGGCCACGGCCATTGGTACCCTAGGAGACCTCGTCTACTCCTCGAGCGCCACGTGGGCACTTCGGCTGGGTCCCCCGGTTACCAGGTTGGGGCGCAGGTGGCCCATGCTGGGTGCTGGTGACCCACACCGGGTGCTCGTGGTGCGTGCTGGTTGCTGGTGGCCCATGCTGGGTGCTGGTAGCCCATGCCAGGTGCAGGTGCCGTGGGGTGCTGCACGGGGTGATGGTGGCCAGGGAGCAATGGGCCCCTGCGGGGAGCGAGGCCGCTTTTAACCCCATCCTGCCCACGTGGTCCAGACCACAGGAAGAGCCGTAGCTGCCGAGCAGATAACGGTGCAGGGTCCCACCCAGCGCCACCCCGCAGCGCGACCGCAGCCGGCCCAGCCGCCGGGCAAGGGGCGGCCGCCACCGAGCGCCGGAAGCACCGGGGGCCGTTGCAGAGCAGCCGGTTACGCTCTCCTGGGCTTCGCTGCCGACAGCGACAAACATGTTTGTGTGAAAAAAAAAAAAAGAAAGAAAAAAAAGACTGTTTGCACAGGGTGACAGTAACCGAACCCACCCCCGCCCCACGGCCGCATGGGGACAGGGCGGCCACGTGGCTCTATGGCAGCTCCTCTGCCCATTCTGATGGTGGGACCTGTATGGGGGCAAGACATCCCCAAACACGGGGAGACCTCACGGAGGTGTCAGCAGCCCGTGGTGGGGTCTGCAGGATCCAGGACGCTGCCCAGTGCCAGGGGTGACATGGGTGCGGATGTGGGAGCCAGCGGGCTCTGAGCCCCAAACCAGCTCTTTAGGAAACGTGTTGCGCAAGGGACCTCCTGGAGCCTCTCGCCCTGGGTGCTCTGCAACAGCAGCCCAGCCCCGGGGCAGCAGTGACGGCCACGGGAATATGAGGCCCCCAGGAAGCAAACCGAAAGCTGCGTTTGCAGGGTTTGCACACCCGGGTCACCAGGGCTGTCGCTGCCTCGTGGCACCAGGGCTGGAGCAGCCACGGGACAGCACACGAGGGCAGTTTGCACGGCCAGGACCACAGTGCATGCTGGAAGCACTCCCTGCCTCGGTGCTGGATGAAACCGCGCATTAAACTAGATTAAAAACTAGGAGCTAGATCCCAGTGACTGTAAATGGGGCTGCATTGGTCCGTGCAATGGTTTTCATGCAGCGCTGCAAAAACCTCTTTTTTAGGCCGATGCGCCTTACTCTCTACATCGATAATCTGGACGGAAATGTGAAAAAAAACAACCCTACTGTTGAGGTTTGCAGAAGGCAGAGGAAGAGCAAAGTCAAAAATAACCGAGCAGTGGCATGGTGAGAAGTGATTTGCCTTGAGCAGCACATGCGCTGCTGGCAGCAGGTAGAGGGGGCTTTGGCAGAGAGGGAACTGGTCGTGAAACTCCCCAAACTGGGGCTGAACTGCTCAGGGAGTTTCACTAGAAAAAACCCACCAGAAGTGGCTGGAGTGAGCGCAGTCCCTGCGCCTCCATCCCCAGCGGGCTCCCATCTCCCACCATCGCTGGCCACGTGCCTGTGTCCATCCCTTACGGTCACCAGGCTGTGGACAATCCATCAGGGAGCTCGAAGCAGCCATTGGTGATGTCTCCAAAGGGTGCATGTGGCAGCTGATGCAGCTCTGGCCCAGACCAGCGCCCCGCGCCTTGCCGGTGGCATGTGGCCAGCAGCTCTGTGATGGTGGAGGCCACCACGTGCACGGCTGGTCCCACGTGGAGCTGGGCTTAGGTGTCTCCTGGGCTTCCCGGATTAGCCCTCCTGGGGACACGCAAATTGTTCCTGACCCAAAGACCCTCCTGGAGACATCACCCAGTGCTGTGGCCACCCCAGTGCCACGGGTGGGTGGTGGGTGCCATCATGGTGGGAGTCAGAGCTGCAGAGGGTACAGCCAACTCTGCTCTCACAGCGAAGCTGAGGGGCATCTTTCAGGGCAGTGGGAGGGAGCTTTGGTCCCAGAGATGCTGCTCAGGGAGGCTACATTTCTGGCAACCAGCCTTGCTCCAGTGACAAGCTGGGCTCTGCTAAACCCAGAGGGCTGGGAGGCAGAGGGTGGCGGGGAGAAGCCCTCACAAGTCGCATTTTACTGGGTAATTTACAGATTATCCCAAATTTTAGAGAAAAAGTCCTTTTCGCAGCTGTGTTGCAAAGCAAGACGAGCCGGTGCGCCCAGGAGCCGTGCGGGAGGCTGCGGGCGCCTTCCCAGCAGGGAAGTGGGGGAGGCGACGCTTCCTCTTTCCCCCAGCGAGCGCGGACAGGGGGACATGACATTTGTGGGTGTCCCGAGCTGGTTTCTCTCTTCCAGCAAGAGCCGCCTGTGCTGCGGGAGGAGGAAATCAGCAGATCTGGTTCCTCAGGCTCAGATGGGAAGGTCTAAAAGTCTCCAACTGATGATGAACTTACCACATCCCCTGGGCACTGGTTAATTTTACCGACCGGCAAATGAGGCCGTAGGACTTGCTACCCCAGCCCTCGGCTCTGGATCTCTGGTGCCACTCTACACACTTGGCTAAAATAGCTCCTGATTTTGGGGGCTTTTTGGGGTTGGGCTGGAGCGGCTGTGGTTCCCCCCTCGGAACCTTGTGAAGTGTCCGATCCCCAGCGCGGTCCCTCTCTGACCCTGCCCACCCACTCATGTCACCCAGGGACTCACCACTGGACCCCAGGGCGCTGGGCACTGCTGCAGCTCCCCAGCCCAAACCGTCCCCCCCGCGGCACCGTTCCCGGAGCTGCCCTCCCTTCCCCTTGTCCCAGGGCACCCAGATGTGGGTCGAACACCCGCAAGCATCCCCGTGCACCCAGTTTATGCTCTGTATTGAGCACCAAGGGTGCATTACCGCCGCCTCCCCCAGGACCTGGGCTCCCTGCGGGACATGGGCTGTTGCTTTTCCAGTAACTCTCCCAGTATCAGCGAGCACAGGAGAGTGGGAACTAGGGGCTCGGGGGGCAGCAGTGCCGTCGGCCCCGGCCCACGGGCAGGGGGAAGGGCCCTTGTCGGGCTGCACAGCCCGGGCGCTGTGAAAGCGCTGATATTTCTTATCGAGTCTTGCAGCAACTTCCCCTCCTCGCCTGCGGTCGCGGCGCTCGCTGCACGCAGGGGAAGTGGCGGCCAGGCCGGCTGCCTTCGGCCTCGCGCTGTGTTTAAAGGAGACGAGCTCCTGCCGGTGCCCTGCCCTGCGGCCCCAGCTCTGGGCTGGGGACAGGCAGCTCCATCCGTCCATCCAGCACCTCGTGGGCCTGAGAGCTGTGCCGGAGGAGGAGGAGGGAGGGGGTTGTCTCACCCAAAGCCTCCCTGAGCCCCCTGAGGCCATTGTGAAAGGGGGTCTGCCAGTCACAGCCCCAGTGGCACAGCCAGCCAGTAGCTCCTCCTGGCCGTCATTCTGCCAGAAACCACCAGAGCCGCAGTGCCTTAGTCGTGCCACTGTTAACACTGAAGCCTAATGACTGCCCTCCCTACACAAGCCACTTTCTTCCTTCTGAGAACAGGAAACCAAGGCGCAGGGATGAGCACAGCTCACTCTGCTTTGAAGCACAAAGGATGGTCTCAAAAAGACCCGTGGCACAGAGGGCTCCGACCTGGCGATGCTCCTGGAGAGGGCAGGGAGGGTGGCTGCTGCACCAGAAAAATCAGGGGTGCCAGAAACAGCTCCCAGGAGCTTTCTGGATGGGCAGAGCATCGATCACCAGCATCATGCCAGGCACAACGGGGCACGAGGAAGATGGTGGCGTGGGGCGTGTGCTCCCTGCCCGTCCCCGCTGCCTGCACCCTGCCTGACCCCGCTGCCCGCACCCTGCCCGTGCCCCGGGAAGCGCCGCGGCCGGCGGGGCCGGGCTTGGAGCGAGGCCGTTAAAAGTGAGTCAACTAGAAAGTGCCGGGTGAAAGAGGCGGCGAGCGGGAGGCAAATGAGAGCGCGAAGGGAAACCTCAAAAAGCCGAAGTGACGCGCCGGGGCGGGTGCGGGGGGACACACGGGTGAGCGCGGGCGCCTTCGCTTTGCCCATATATAGACAAATCGTGGCCCGGCTGCGCCAATGACGGGCGCGGGACCGTTGGGCTGGTGCCGTGGGGCACAAAGTGCCCCGTCATTTTCCATGTCACCTGCTGTAACCGGCCTCGCAGGTGGGGGAAGGGGAGGGCTGGCACCCCCAGACAGGCCCCCCCACGGTGCCCGTGCCGCACTGCAGCAGCACAGATGAGCAACTCCTGTTTTCCCCTTTCCTGCTTTAAACTGAGGGTTGCACAACCTCCCGGCGTGCTCCGCGCCAGCACGGGCCCGGTTGGGATGGAGGATGCTCTGGGATGTGGCCCAGCAGCAACACAGGGAGGGGGTGAAAGCTGCCTCGCCGGGCTCTGGACCTTTGGGGCAGGATGGGTGCAGGAGATGTGGGGCTGAGCTCTGTGGTGACCGTCCCTCCCTTCCCGGCTGTCCCTGTCGCCCTGGACGCAGCGCAGGAAGAGCTGAGCATCTCCAAGGTCTGGAGACCCCAAGGAGGGAGACAGGCATCCAGAGCTGCCAGGAAGCATCTCCCCAAACCTGGCTCTGATGGCACCTTTCCAGACCAGCTGGGCCAGGCGGTGCTGGGAGAGTGGTATCAAAACCCCAAACTGGCCAAGGGGCCTGATCCTGCGGCTGCCAGGGCGTGCTGACCCCCTGCCCTGCACCACACGCCCCAGCTGGCTGGGGACCCACGAGAGGAGATGCAACGTCTGCACGCAGCGTGTGTCCCGGGGCGGTGTTGGGGCACTCAGCGGCCCTTGTGCAGCTGCCTGCGCAGGAGAACCATTCCCCTGGGGGAAAAGCCCCTTCCAGCCCAACTGCTCGGGGCAGAGCCTGGGTGATGCGCAGCTGGCCAGGAGGAGGAAGGACAAGGGGCACCTGGGATGCGGCAGGGGATCTGGGAGAGCTGCGAGGGGGTGGATAGCGTCCGGTTCTCAAATCTCTCCTGTGACTTCAGCTGTGGTCTCGCTTTGCCATTTGCCCAAAGGAAACGTGGCCTCCAGCGACCTCCACCATCAGGGCAAGACCCCTCTCCGCCCCACCGGCCCTCGCTGTCTCCCCTTCCCGTGACGTGGAGCTGCGGGAGCTGATCGGGGAGGTGAGACATCTCAGCCCAGAGGAGGTTTGGGACCCTTCAGCAGCTTCTTGTGTCCCCAAAGCTAACAAAACCCCTACCCTGCCAGCAGAGGGTTTAGAAGGGTCCACCATGAAGCAGCTGACGGCCTCTTTGCAGACAGCGCCAGACGTGCAAAGGGTGGAAGCACCTTTTGCCAGCACTCGTTCAGGAGCTGACTCCTGCCAGCCTGGCTCTCCCCAATGAGCAGAGCCACCATGATTCCTGCAGGGCAAACACCCAGAGGACACATGTACACCAAGCTCCCTGTGTTCCCTGCAGATGCCTTCAGCAGCAACCAAGTCCCAGCTCCTCGCCCACCCGCCTCCATCACCAGCGCACCAGGAACCCACTGGGACGGCACACGCGGCGGCTGTGCCTCGTTTCTGCCTTGCTTCGAAAGCTTTCGGAGCTGCCTGCACCTCTGGAACCTGCACCCACCCCCTCTGTCCAAACCGGTCCTGCTGAAAGCTAGTGGGAACCCCCTTCTCTCCCCACCACATCAGACACGCTCAGTGGCTCCTGCCCACAGGCCCTGAGGCAGAGGGAACGGGCAGGATGGGCCACCCGTTAACGGTGTGCATGGTGGCTTTGCCATCTTCACCCCAGCAGCTTTTCACCCCAGCCCCGGGCAGGCAGCACAGGGACCAGGGGACAACCCAGGCTGTCTTCCACTGCACCTCCACCCTGCCAAGGTCTCCTTGGTCAGTTGCCAAGGAAAACAGTTTTAATCTGGGGTTTGTTTTAGGGTTTTCACCCGCCAGCACCTACCACCAAGGGTCCCTGAGCCCCAACCGTGGTCCCCACACCCCAGCAGTCACCAGCCCCCCAGGCACACGGGGACCCCGAGAGGCACCGGAAAGCCTGAGCCCACGCTCAGAAGGCAGCGAGTGAAAACGTGTTTCAGGTGAAGCGGACCTGGGGCTGCTGCAGCCGGCCCGGCCGGCACCTCTCCCTGCTGGCCTGGTGCAAGCACAGAGGTGACAACAGGGGACAACACCATGGTGTGCACAGAGCATCCACGGGAGCAAAACTTTGGGGTTCACCCCGCCTCACCCACAGCCCCCTTGGCTGGAGCCCAACACCCTCTAACACTCGTGGCCCTAACTCTGAAGCCCGGCTTGTCCGAGCTATGGGACAAAGGCCAACGGGAGCCACTCTTGTCCCCGGGTGGTGGGAGCAGTGTGGGTGGGCAGGTCCCCATCCCCAGGGTGGCAGCACAGGGGCCCCCACACAGGTGGGGATGGCTCAGCGGGGCATTTCCCAGCACCGCCGGCAGCTGCTTCACACAGAAACACTGTGTGCTCTGCGGTTTTGGAAAGTCACTTTTCTCACCCCGAAGGAGAGCCGGTATCGGTTCTCAAAACCCGCACCGAGAAAATCCACTGGCTTGTGCTTCCTGCCCGCGCTGCCGGGGCTGCCCCCCCGGCGCTGGGAGCTGCCCGGCTGCTTCGGATGCCAAACCTGCAGGATTTTCAGGCCTGGCTGAAATATTTTAGCGTCATTTGGTGCAGGGGGAGGAGCCGTCTTAAATTGACTCAGATCTACAGCTCCCTGCCCGGTTGACGTTTTCTCTCCCGATTACAGCCCAGGCTGCTGCCGCTGCACATTTTTCCTCCAACTTCTCCAATGTGAGAGCTCCCTGCCCTACTTTTCTCAGCGAATAAAGCTCTGCGTTCATTTGCTTTTTGCTGCTAGAAAACCCAGGCAGCTCCAGGGCTGGAATCTTAACTGAAATGCTCATTTCTGGTGCTTTGCAGAGGGTCCAACGCTCAGCTCCAGCAGGCTGGCAGCAATGAATCACTGGGCGGCGTGGGCTGGCGATGCGGTGCAGGCGTGGGCGAGGAAGCGGCTCACCGAGCCAGCCTGGGTAGAGACAGCGGGTTCTTGGAAGCGCTGCAAGGTGCTGCAGACAGCGGAGGTGCAGCTCTCCCTGAAAGACCACCCGCGTTCAGCCCGTTTGCCTCGCCACTCTGGCTCTATTGCACTTACACTGCAGCCCCCACCAGTCTTACGTCCATATAAGCTGGAGTGGTTGCACATCCTGGCAAGGGGGAGGGAGGTCCCTGTGGGGTTTACAAGCCCCCTCACCCTCACTGAGAGGCACAGTGACAACGCACATGGCTTCTTGGGGACCAATTCCCAAGCAAAGCTCCCGGTGCTGGGCAGCAGGTGCAGCTTCCTGGGAGGATGATGTGAACCACCGACCCACACCCGGAGCCTGGTCACACGAGCCCACCCTGCCCTGGACCTGTGCAGAGCCCTCTTGTCACCTCCTCTGCACCATGGGGCCAGGGGACAAGGTGGCTGCGCACCAGGGGGGGTCCTGATGCACCTCCAGTACTGGAGCAGCCCCAGCGCGGCTGGACTGGAGCCAGGGGAGGAGGACGCAGCCTGGGGAGGCAGTAGGGAGGGAAAGGTGCTGTGACATCCAGCGGGACACAGAGATGTGCCTCATGTCTCTCTTGCTCAGGTCCATCTCCAGCATGTCACCCCAGCCCCGCTGCACAAGGCCGTGCTGCCACCCCGTGGCACCTGACGAGCGAGCCTCCCAGCGCTGGCCATGGCCCAGCATCTCCCCAGCATCTCCCCAGCATCTCCCCACCTATCTGGAGCCACAACCTCCCCAGCCCCACCTCCCTCCAGCTGGGGAAGGAGCCGCCCGCCTCAACCCCCCAGCCCCTTTCAACCTGAACCTCGGCACAGGTTGGTTTGGACACAGAGATTTGTGTCCAAAATGCCTAAACCGGAGCACCCCGTGGAGTTGTGTTCCCATCTCATCTCTGTCCCACAGACCAGACCTACTGGGCATGGCCAAGGTGCTTCTCCTGCCCCATCTCTGCAAGCAAGCAAGCCTGGAGAAGAATGATCAGGAAACTCAAAAGCTCCGGACGTTCACCAGGGATGCGTGAAAGCCACAGTCAGCTCCCTCCTCTGCCTGAAGATGCCAACCTGCTGCTCCACCTTCCCAAGGGGGCTCTGACCCCCCCGCCAGGGGCTGCCACACAAACATTGATCTGTGCCTGGAAGCGTCTGCGGGAGCTCAGAGCCACCAACCTGACTGGGTCCCGGTCTGCACCGTGCAAATACTCAACTTAAGCATCATGTCTGCGAGTCCCCAAGCCAAATGTGGGTTGAAACGTCTTTCTCTGCAGTGCTTCACCTCAACTAACACTGTGGCCCCCACACAGCCCCCCAGCTTCTCCAGCCGCACGTCCGCTATGAAACCCCTCAGGAAGCCGTGTCCTGGCTGACCTGCTGCACTTGGGACTCTTCAGCTCCATAAACCAGCACAGGACAGAGAACGCGCTGCCTCTCTGCTCCCGGCAGCATCACTCCCCAACAGCGACACGTTCCCTTTGCTGCAGCTGCTTTCATCCCAGATTAAATGCAGTTTTCAGGCTGTATTGGTTTTCCACTATTTTCTACAAAAAAAACCCAGAAATTGGCCTTTCCAGCTACATGATTAGCACAGAAAAAAAGAATGTGCTTATTTCACAGGGCTCCTGATCTTGGACAAGCCACCTTTGTGATTGGTGGCTGCTGAACTGGAACAAAAGAAATTAAGCAAGAGCCATCAGCTAAAGAGATTAAACCTCTTGAGAGCCCAGGCAATGCAGAGCAGGACATGCAGTGACAGCCAGGCCTCTCCAAGCAGGAGGCTGGACGGGCGTTCCCACCCCTGCTTGTCCAGCCCTCCCCAGTGCTGTCCCCCAGCCGCACCAGCACAGCGCCCACCTTGCTCTGCCCAGCCTGGAGGCCACCAACAGCCACTTGAACGTTCTTCAAGCTCACACTCACATCCCTGGTCCAGAACCCTGCAGGCTCTGGGCACTGTGAACTCCAGGTAACTCCCTCCACACAAAATAGTGACCATCACCTTACCCACCCAGCTGTGAGCTGTAAGGCACAAATTGCTGGTCTGCTTGTTCCCACAGTGAAGGACACCCCGGCTCAGCCAGGGCAGGATCTCCAGACTGGAACACGGTCCCTGGCACAAGGGAGGCGCAGGGCCCAGTTTGGCAGGCGTGGGGCTGAGCACACAACCCCTCACACCGTCCCCTCGCTGCAGCAGGTGAAACCAGTGACCGACCAGACATGTGGGCTCCACTCTGCCAGGCTGCACATTTTATTGAAATA
Organism: Nesoenas mayeri; assembly: GCF_963082525.1. NCBI lineage: Eukaryota > Metazoa > Chordata > Aves > Columbiformes > Columbidae > Nesoenas > Nesoenas mayeri. Next base: position 10,329,935 of record NC_137569.1, on the reverse strand, counting down.
TTTACACAGCTACATCCCATCCCTCCTCTTTTCCACATCAACTGTAAAACCCTTGGTGTCTCACCACCAAACACCACTTTCCCAGACCTATTCACACCCTCCCCCTTGTCAAGGCCCAAAAAAAAAGGTCTACGGTCTGTGTGGGCAGCCAGTGGAATGTCAGAGTCCAGAGGTGCTGAGCAGGAGATGCCAGTGAGCTCCCTCGGAGTCCCTGCTCGCGCCCCCACATGTTGAAGCCAAAAGGTTTCGGAGCGGTGCCCGTGTGCCCACCAGCTCTCCAAACCCAGCACCGGGGAACGCTCCGGGCAGCAGCAGAGTCCCTTAGGTTTTTATAGCTGTGTCTCGGGACTTGTAAGCCACGCCACGGCTCTTCAGCTCTCGGACGATCCCTGCAGCAAGGAAACAAAACACATTTCAGTATTCTCGAGGGATGAGGAGCCCTGGAGAAACATGGTTGCTCCATCACAAAGCCTTCACCGGAGAGACCAAGAATTGGATGATCTCTATTGCTTCTGTATATCAACTTCACTCAAGTATTCCCTCTTCTGGTTTAAATGCCCAGACAGAGCTGTCAAATGTCAACTCTTGTTTTGCCTTTGGAAAGACATAGGTAAGAGATTTTGTTTACATCATTTTCTACTTGAAACTGTTTGAACATTATGACTGTACTGAACCGGTAAAGCTCCTAAGCGCAGTCCTTAAACCTTTCAGTCACTCTGTGACCTGTCTGCACGTCCCACCTTCTCAGTAACCCTTGGGAGCAGAAGGTACCAGGGGGTTTGACACGGTTCTCACCAGCGCCTCACACCACGGACAGCCAGACGACAGCTCGTGAGGCCCACAAGTGCTGGTTTTCATGCTCCCCAGTCTTCTCACTCTCATACTGATGTGAGGACGGGCTGAGCGAGGCCCAAGGCAGCAGCTCCCACCTGTACCTCTCGACATGTTGCCCCGTGCTCCTGCCTGCAGCCCCATCGAGCTCATGCTGTCGTCTGCCACACTCCGGTTACTTGGGATGTGCCCCAAGCCGGGCCAGCAGGTCTCAGCTTCCAGCCTCATCATGTTCCAGCTCCTTCCCAACGCAGATGGAGGAGCTCAGGCCAGAAATCAGGAGCCTGGGATTGCAGGCACAGCTCTCACCCCGGGGTACGGGGCTGCGGAACTCCCGGGGCAGGGCGCGGGGCTACGAGCAGGGCAGGGGCTCTCAGCCAGGCACCACATGCGGTTTGTGCCTTACGGGGACAGGGCCAACCCTCTGCACCCTCCGCTCCGTTTATAAACACAAACCCCACCTTAACATAAGCCCTCAGTGCAGCAGGGAAAGCGCCACCTGCTCCCTGAGATGGCCGTGACAGCACCCCCACCTGCGGAGCTCTTTTCTACAGACAAATCTCTGCGTTTCCCTATAGCTGAGCGGTTTGAAAGGCACCCACTCTCTGGATCGCCCCTTCGATCACAGTTTATCCCTCTGATGCTCTGCCTGGCACCACAGGTTTTATTCAGCAGCAGTTTCAGTATCAGCTTCTGGCGGGCACAATGTTAAACGGCTGCAGGTAGAAAACCTGTGAGCAGAACACCCAAACCACCCTCCCCCCGTTCAGCGCCTCCTTCTCACAGTCAATTTGTCCTTCACCCCCACGGCCTGCGCCCTGGTCACAACACACAGTGTCCACTGAGGCCCAAAATCGTGATTTCATGACCCAGTGCAATACGCTGCCGAGTTTGTCACCTCAGAGGTGGCTACAGCCCCAACACCTCATATACACAATAATCCCCAGGCGTTCAGGAGCCTCCCCTCAGAAAGCTGGCGGTGTTACCTTGGGGCAGGCGGCCGGTCACAGACACCGCGTACACACCCGGCTTGAAGTTACCTGGGGAAAGAACCACGGAGTGACCCGCAGGGATGGACCAGCCTCCCCACCAGCCCCTGACCCCCAGGAGCAGAACCCCCCGTGCAGCCCAGAGAGGGGGTGCTGGAGAAAAGGGACCTCCAGCTCGCAAACCAGACGGGACAAACCACTCACTGATCCGCTGCCACTTGGAGACCCAGCTGTCCTCGGGGCTCATCATGGCGATGATCCTGCGGGAGGGGCGGCGGTGAGGGGACGCTCCCGGCCAGGCGCCCCCAGGTGCTGCGGGGAACGCGGCGCAGGCCGCACTCACCCGTCGAACGAGGAGCTGGTGCAGTCATAGACCATCTCCCGGTTGCCCTTCATCTGCAGGTACGCATCGCAGTTGTCGCAGCCGTCGTACTCGAACTGGTCGATGGTCTGAGGGGACACGGGGGTGAGCGCGGGGCCGCGGAGGGCGGAGGGGGCCCAGCGGGGCCCGGGGCGGCCGCAGGGGCTTGGGGAGGGAAGAGAGTGGGGCCGGGGCGGCCTGTACCGGGAGAAGGGAGAGAGCCCCGGGAAGCGGAAAGGCCCGTCGGGGCGGCGGAGCGCCCAGCGGCCGGGGGAGGCCCGAGCCGGGCGGCGGGCGGGGAGAAAGGCCCAGGCCGGCAGGGGCTGCTCCGGGCCGGGGCACAAGGGCCGGGCGGGGAGCGGTCCCGGGGCCGGTCGCACCTTGACGAGGGAGCAGAGCAGGCAGGCGCGGAGGTGCCGCAGGTCCTTGGGCACGGTCTCCAGCGCCATCGCGCCGTCGCCGCCGCGCAGGCGCAGAGCGGGGCCAGGCGGCGCCGGCACCGCCCGCGGGGCGGCCCGGAGAGGGGGCGGCGGCAGCGCCCGCGGGTCGCGGCCCGGAAGGGGCGGAGCCCCCGGCCCGGTCCCCGGTCCCGCCCCCGGCCCGGTCCCCGTCCGGCCTCCGCGGCCCCTCTGACGGCGCCGGGAGCCCGCGGTTGGTCCGCCGTGTCGGTCGGAGGCGCCTCTGGCAGCGCTCGGTGCGAAGAACAAAACCAGGCGAGCACACCGGGTACATGGATAAATATATTAGTAAATAAATATATTTCTGAGCACATCAGCATATTCACACATCTTTGTTTCTATCGGATATAAATATACAGTTTTGCATATATATAAAACGTATTCTTTTTTTTTTTCTTTTTTTTTTCTTTTTTTTAGGGTCATAATTTATTCCCAAGCCCCACGAGCCAGGACAGACTCAGAAAACAAAACACAACAAAAAACCAGCGACAAAAATAACCAATATTCACATTTCAAGAGGATCTGACTGTTACAAAAGGGGCTCTGGGTCCGGCCCCGGTGCCATGGGGGGCGGGAGCTCCGGGGTGACGGTCCCTGGGGAAGGGGCTCCGTGTTCGGACAGAGCACGTTCGGGATGCTCTGGCTTCCATCAGTTTTCAGCTGGGACCTTGGACACAACGAAGGAAAATGAGCTCGGCTTCATGGCAGCGATGCTGAAGAAATGGGGGACAGGGGTGCTGCGCCGGCGCGAGAGCTGCAGGGCTGAGAGGAGCTGCTCCCCGTGTTCTCAGTTATTGCTTCTTCTCTTCCAGGCGGCCAAGGACGACAGTCCATCTACTGAAAAGGATCTTCAAAACCACCTTCAGGAGCGTTCCTCCCTCTCCTTCCACCCGGGAACCCACCGAGGCAGACCTGCACGCTCTCATTGAGCTCTGCAAACCCCGGGGAGGGGGCACAGCATCTGGGATGGCTGTTTTCTAGTAGGAAAGGAGCAGCAGCATAAACCTCAGGAAAGGAGAACACTCGGAAGCAGGCGTTGCCCCGCGCAGCCCGGTAATACTGCAGTGGGAGTGGAGGGGGTGCGTTAGTACTGACCACTTTCTCAAGGAGCTTGGGGCTTGCCGCAGATTCGGGCCCCCAGAGAAGAGGACTTTCAGACTGCAAACTAAACGGTCGTTCCTTTGAGGCAGTGAAATGTGTCCCTGGAGCCCCTCGGCCTTCTTGACTCCTAAAGAAACCAGCGGGAGCACTCAGACTTCATGACCCTCCCCGCTGTAAAGTCATCTGAGCCCTCCAGGATGGCCAAGGACAGGGGAGCTGGTTGAGACAAGCCATGGACCACACGCACAAGAAGTTGAACTGGGGGAATCTAGACCCTTTCCTGAGTTTTTGCCTCTATTTAAAGACTGACTTTCCTGTAAGGGAGAAAACGTCTGAGCTTGTGTTTTCTGCTTGCTCCGTAGGATGAGCAAAAAGAGCCTGAAATGGTTAAAATGGAATTATGCTGGGTTCTTTGAAGAAAGAAATTCAGCCCTTCTCTAGACTGAAAGATCCTGCAGTGGCTCGGTCACGGGAGACAAGAAATGAACACTGGCAAGGGAATCATGTTTTGTTTAAAACGGTGCTATCAGCTGATTTTTAACACCATCGCTTGAATGCCAGTGACTGATTAGCAGCTGAGAAAAAGATTAAGGGCAGCAAGCCCCGTGAAAGCTTTCCTTACCCATGAAGGCAAGATGAGCCCGAACTGACACCGAGTGCACTCTCACAAACTGGAGAAGAAGCTGCAGCTTCACAAGAAGCCCCAGAAAGCACCGAGCACTGGGCAGGTGGGGGGAGTCTGTCCCTGCTCCGGGTTTCAGACTGTCAGGAGTGACCCTCAGCTCTGCTTCACATGGTGAATTCTTTGGCCTGAATGATCATTTAGGGCGATGAACTCGACAGTCTAATTCCCTGCTGTTTGGGTTCTATGTGCTTTGAAATTGGCAGGTTTTATTTTACTTTGACGTCCCCAAATTATGAGATGTAGGAAATAAGAGCTAGTGATGTTGCAAAAAAAAAAAAAGGGAGCGGGGAAAAAAAACTAATAAAATGAGAGCCAAGCGATTTTGCAAGTTTTCTCTCTCCATCATCAAAACACTAGAAAAGGCAGAAGGGTATTTTGAAAAATGCCTTCGCAGGGTCATTTCAGGTGTATCAGAAATATGAAGATAAAGCTGGGTGATGGATGGGGCTCTGCTCTGCGTTTATTACACATGCTTTTGCTGGGATTTTTTGCTGCGGTTTGGGGCAATGAGGAAGGAGAGAAGCAGGAGCCTCGTGAACTCAGGGTTTCCTCGTGACTCCTGTGAGAGCGGCATCTCAGATGTGAAACAGGCTCAAGAAAGGAGTTGCTCCTACCAGGGCTGCCACCTCCCCTGTTCTGAGGGTAAGCGGAGGAGTTAGAAGATGAGTGAAGAGACTCGTTCACATTGCCAGATGAGAGGGTGGATTCTTTGCAATGGAAAGAGTCTGGCCCAGCTCCTTTCCAGAAACGCTGACATTGTCCCCGTGTCCCCGCTCCTGCTGCTGGCACAACACAGCGAACGGCCGAGACGATGGCAGCTGAGGGACAACGAAGTGATCAAAAGTGGCAAGAGCTGTTGGTTTCCAGTGAAGTCAGAAGCAGCACCTTGCAGCGCTGAGCTGGAGAACACCTTGTTCCCGTGTCTGAAATAAGAGTGGAAAAGTTAAATGAAGAAGTCTGGCTTTTGACCTAAGTGAGGAAATGAAGTCAGGAGCTATCAGGCCACAGAAAGTTGTTTCTGCAGCTTTTGGTCTTGAAGGCTTGTTTATTTTTGAAGTGTTTAGCAAAACCTTCTGTGGCATGAACATGCCAAAATAGCAGCTTGCTCTCGCTCCGCGAGCTGGTGACTCCCACACAGACGGTGCCCCGGGTGCAGGGGGCTGCCTGTGCTCCCACAGAGAACACGGCTCTGTGTTTCTTGACCATCGCAACGCAGGAACACGTGAGGACACCACAAGCGTCACGTTGCGTGTTTGCTGTGTGCAGCTTGGCGTGGCCGGGCTGGTCCTTCCGCGCTGCCCGTGCGGAGAGCGAGCCGTGAGCTCCTCTGCGGCCGGTGCGCTGAACATCTCTGTCCACTCCAGCTCTCCAGTAGGCAAACAGGCCAGTGTTTTATTAAACCGAGTGTTCATGGACATCCTGGACTTCCTCTTCAGATCCTGCATCCAAAGAAAAGGAAAAGAGAAAAGCATCAGCTACAAGTGGCTGAACATCCCCGGCCTCTGCAGCTGAGCCCACAACACAGGGAACAGATGCTGCGGTGGAAGCCACTGAGTTTCTCTCAGTATTTTGGAGGGGCTATTCTGGCCACTTCCCCAATCAGTTTATTCCTCTAAGCACAATAAAATAGAAAGGTAAGATGTCAAACTCCTCTTTAAATATTTCAGAAGATACAGGCTGAGGGCACAGTGCACCCCAGGATTCACATCACTGCCACGTTTACTTGAGGCTTTTTGATGTTGTCTCTTTAAGAAAAGTCTGTACAGCCATTTTAAAAATTATTAGCAACAGAAAATCACACTGATTTGTATTCACAGTGCCATGGCAGCACCTTCCAGGCACAGGGGACAACAACTGGAACTGCAGACAGCAAAAGCAAGTGGTATGTTTGTGCAAAAAAGGGATGGCACACGCATTTCGTGCTGACACACACACCACAGTCCCTTCCAGCTCTGCCCAGAGCTCCTGCACAGGGTCAGCATACCCCAGAAAGCTACACGTGCATTATTCTACGTTTCCTCTTTCCTAAATGTTCCTGAGATCAAAACGAAACAAATGCCCATATAGACATTCATAGAGAGCAATTCAAACCAACTTTTCAAAACATTCACAGCAAATTCTTGTTGGGTATAAATCAGCAGCTGTAGGAATAGGACCTCTGAAAATTAAATATATGGGAAGAAAACAAACAAATGAGATTCTGCTTTGAAAATGTAGCTAATTGATGTGAGAAAGTCAATGCGCAGGCACAGTGTTATCCATATATATGTGTGTGCAGGCGTGGTCAAAGTACCAGAAGACAGAGTTTGAGCGTATCTGGTGTTTTGCCACCAGCACATTGACTGAGCCATTGCCAACTGCTCCTCCTGGACCCCAGCGAATGTGTGACACAAAACACTGTGCAGCTTCACTCACTCTGTGATCAGTTGGATGCCCCGAGTCTCAAAGAGCATTGTTAAAGTACTTTCTGAAAGCTGTGCCTGTGTGAGTGTCCCTGTTACACAACCAGGAAGGGAGGTTAAAAACGGGCCGTGAAGTGGGAGGGGTGGCAGAGCCTCAGCTGCCGAACCGGCCATCGCAACCCACACAGGGCGACAACCTGCAGGGACACACCTTGGGGATATAGCAGAAATCTTGTTCTTTGGGTATTAGGTTTTAGCGGTGGTCTTTACCTTCAAATGCCTTTCCCCCTTTCCAGTAAAGATCAAAGACACAACATGAAAGGGAACGGCCGAGAGGGGAGGATGCTGCCGGCGGCTGCAGGAGCTGACATTGCCCAGAGAGAGAAATCGGGAGGTTTCATCAGTCTCTGCTGCTCTGGGATGAGATCTGTGTGTGCTGGGTGGTTTAGGCAGCCGTCTAGCTGTAATTCACTGCCAGCTGTCTGACGTCTCTGCAAAGGATCCATTCAGCATTGCTTGAGGACTGACTGCAGTGAAATGACTCCTGGGTACAGTCACCCAGGCAAGAGAGGCTGGGATGTGTCTTTATGCAAACCCCACCAAGAAAAGCTGGAGTTCTGCATCCAGTTCTGGGCTCCCCAGTGCAAGAAGGACAAGGAATTACTGGAGAGTCCAGCGGAGGGACACAGAGATGCTGAGGGGGCTGGAGCATCTTTGTGATGAGGAGACACTGAGAGAGCTGGGGCTGTTGAGCTGGAGAAGAGAAGCTGAGAGGGATCTGATCAATGGATCAATAGCTCAGGGTGGGTGTCAGAGGATGGACCAGACTCTGTTCATGGTGCCCAACGCCAGGGTGAGGGGCAACGGGCACAGACTGAAACACAGGAGGCTGCATGTGAACATGAGCAGAAACTTGTTTGCTGGGAGGTGCCAGAGCCTGGCCCAGGCTGCCCAGAGCGGGTGTGGAGTCTCCTTCTCTAAGACATTCAAACCGCCTGGACCCACCTGTGTGATCTGCTCTGTGACCCTGTGTGAGCAGGGCTGGGCTGGGGATCTGCAGAGCTCCTGCAGCCCAGCCAGCCTGGGGTTCTGTGAAAAGCTGGTGCTCAAGGAAGCGGCATAAACTCCAAGATCACCAAGTGTCTTTGGGGTTATGTGGCTGTGGGCAGTGATTCCCTGTGATGCCAGCGCACGGCACTGCCTGCACCAGTGAGTTTCTCCTGGACCAGGATTCAGCCTCACCTGCGGCTGGGCGAGGTAGGAACGCACCCGAGGGTGCTGCATCCCACAGGAGCACCCTCAGCTTCTAGAAACCCTGGTTTAGAGACTTCCCAAGCCAGAGATTGTATTTGCATCTCTGCCTTTGATAGCTCTTGATCTCGGATCTCAAATCCATTTGACTTCTGGCATCTACATCCTTTGGGCAATGAGCACCAGTTCCCTATGCACCCTGTGTTACTTTATTGGGTGTTTTAAAGCTTCTGGTTCCCATTTGATGCCACCGCTTATTTTGTTATAAACAATAGTGAGTCTTTCTTATCTGCCTTCGCCCCTGCTCTCCTGATTTCATATCCTCTGCTTGTCATCTTCTTCCCACATCAAGGTCTCTATATTCTTTCTGTTTTCTCAGAAAAACTCCATCATTGTGAGTGTCCTCGATGCCCTCATGCACGTCTCCCCAGTCTGCTATACCCGTTTCTGAGAAGCGGTGACCAGCGGCGGATGCGAGCTGTGAAAGCATCACACGCTTACGCAGCTGCACGAGGGCACTTTCTGCTTCTCCCCTGTTTGTTCCCTCACAACTCCTGATAATCAATTGATTTTTACTGAGAAGCAGTTCTGCTTGTGTCTGGCATTTTGTGTTACTCACGCGGGATTTCATCCGCCACTCTATTGCCCAGGAACCCGGCAGCAGGAGATCCTTCCCTAATGCTTTGTAAACGGTTTTAAAGCTGACAGTCCTGAAGGATTTTGTCTTTTATAAACTTTGCTATCTCCTCTCCTTGTCCAGGATATTTATGAGCTTGCTGAAAGGTGCAGAACTCCATTTACCTCCTTCTCTGAGTAACTTTCCTCCATTAAGTCTGATCTGCACTTTGTCTGCTATTTTTTAGCCAGTTATTTACCTATGAGAGCACCTTCCCTTTTATCCTTTGAAAGCTTCATTCCCCTAAAAGATCTGCAAGGCCTTATCTCTCTCTACAAAAGCTGCGTTACCTCCTCCCCTGGTTTTCACATTTAGCCATGTGCTTACAAGTCAGACCCTGTATTTGAATTTTTAACGATTCGCTTGGCAGGAAAGTCAGGCTCATCGTTCCCCGGCCTCAGCTGTTTCAGGCTGATGTTCCCCAGCTCTCCCTGTGGCTCAGGGCTCGGGCAGCACGTTGCTGTCCACGCTCCTGGTTCAGCAGTTTTGTGCTTCGGCCCCTGCACGATGCTCAGGTGAGTGATCTGCAGCCTGGGCAATTTGTCACTATCCACTTTATTGCCGCTTTCAGAAATGCCCGTACTGATGGTTTAATTTGTGAGGGATCTTCCACCTCACGCTCTGAACAATGTGAGAAGCTCCTCAAGCACTCCCACCCTCATCACTGGTGCAATACGTTCAGTGCAGCTCCAGCCCTTGAACATCCCCCTGAGACCCGCGCTGCTCCCTGGGCCTGCAGAGCCTCCTTCTCCCTTCTACTGGAGCCGAACACGTTTGCATTAACAGCCTCTCTCTTCTCAAGCTGTTCACAGCAATCTCCCCTGGCTGCCCCGCCGTGGCTCTGCACTTCGCTTTGCATCCAGCTCTCCTCTGATCTGTTTGTCTCACCACACCTTTGCTTCAGAAGAACAGCTTCTTGCTTTAATTTTGCCCCCTCTGCTGCTCAGCCAGCCCTTTTTGGGGCTTTAAATGATGCCTGTGCCCCAACGCATCTTCTTTTGACTGCTGCTTTTTGTATTATGTGAAGAAGATTCCCATGTATATGCAGGCTCCTCTTTCACAGCCTGTGCTAACAGTGTATTATAACCCTCACACCACACTCCTCCTTAGGTGAAGCTGGGGATTTTTGTGTCTCTTGTCCCTGTATTTCATACTCTCCTTAACACATAATGTCCCTCCCATGCCGCCAGAACAGACACACTCCTTTCCTCTCTGTAATTTCACGTGGGAATTACAGGGTCCCATTGTTTGTTTGGGTTTTGTTTTGTTTTTTAAACTGGGTTTCTGAAAAGTTTATATCAAAACTTTAATTGAAAGCCAGGCTTTCTAACTCATCCACCTATACTTTTAGCCATACATTATTTATCTAGAGGCACATATGCATTTCTCTTTGGTCTCCTTGTCTATTTTTTGTGTCCTGCTTACACAGGACTCTCTATAGAGATTGTTCTTTGCTCTTTTTACTTGTTCTATAATGATTTATGTCCAGTCTCTAAGATAAAGAACTGACATGATTATAACTGAGATTTAGTGTTATGTCAGCCAACGTGTTTTCAGCTTGATAGCTTTTCTGCATCAGCCCTGCATGAGCTCCCACTTTCTTCTTCCTTTCTATGCATTCTCTCAACATTACAAGGAGATTCTGACCCTCTGGCTGGTCCTGGAATTATCCGCTGAAGCTACTGCAGTCAAACCCAGCCCCACCACTGTCAAACACATTGGTTGTTCTGACTCCTGGTAAGGGGAGGAATGAAGAGGGAATGAAGAGGGAAGGAAGGCAGCGTGTGCTGGGCATGGCACACTGGCTCTGGCTCTGGGTGGGTGTCAGAGCACTGCCCCCATCACACTGTTGGGAAGTTGGCACAGATCTGGGCCTCAGACCATCTGCAAAGGGACAGAGACATCACAGCAGGGACCCCTGCGATGCCCCCGGTACTGTGGCACCCCCAGCCCACCTGAGGGGCACCAGGTCCTCGGCTGGGGCTCAGGGAGTCCCTCCTGGGTTAATTTTGCAATGGGAGCTCAGAGCAGCTCCTGAGCAGCCTGTCTTCGTGCCAGGAGGGCTCTCTCCATGCAGAAGACCCCCATGTCCTGTGTCCTGGCAATATCACCGCCCAACGCCACCAGCTCAGGGGACACCAGCCCTCAGAGCCACCTGCAAATCAGAGAGTCATCTCTGCACCACCGCCTCCTCATCTCTCGCAACGGCAGCATCCCTCCGGGCCTTTGAAGGAACTCCCGTATCACCTATCTGCACTGGCAGGCACTTCTGCACCTGGGAAAGTAAAAAGAATCTGCTCCTGGGAGTCGGGGAGGCCGGAACGCCGCGGGCAGGCAGCACCGTGCCCCCATCCAGCCTCTGCTGCCTCCGCCATCCCTGCAGCCCCAGAGCCTGGGCGTGGGGTAGGGCTGGATAGACGAGCACGGGGAGGAAGTTATTATCTCTGCGGCACAATGGGCACGGTGAGTCATGAGTTTAAAGCCGGCACTTGAACAGAAATTAGGCGGCTAGATCTGTGTTTGGAACCTAAATCAAAATGATTTGCCCGAGGAGCTGCGGTGAGTCAGTGGCGAGGAGGGAGCCAGTGCCTGCCCTGCAGACACATGGCGTCCTGCCTCCCGAGAGCGAGGGCTGGGAGCTGAACCCGAGTCCTTTCAAACCGCCTCGTCTCAAACACATTCTCCCTCTCTCAGGGAGGGATGTACTGCAGTTAGGCAAAGGGCCAAACTTCAATTACATCTGATTTCCAAAAGACACTAAAAAGCAACTCCCACACAACAGAAGCAGGTGAGAGATGTGCAAATCCATAAACTCATTCAGTCTGTTCTCCTACTACCACCGGCCACACACGCTTCCTTCCTTGTTGATTCCAGTTAGCTGGGCTTGACTAAAGCAACTAGATCCCAATAAGCCTTAAGGATAACGACCCTGCCAGTAAAACTGATGTAAGGACACTGAGAAATGTGGTCCCAATCCTTCCTTTGGGAGATATTCCAGCTGCTAGAGATGTTTAGTTAAAACCAGCCACCTTATTTCTCATTTGTATTATTTTAGGACGAGGCAGCACGGTTTGGTGCGCTCATTAGCAGACTTGCTAATCACCCAGGACACCATCTCCAGCCAGGTGAGCCCTGACACGCCTCTGGTGTCAGTGGTCCTGGAGGAAAACCCACTGTGAAGGGACCAGCTCTACTGGCACCCCAAGGACCTTCAGCAAACCACCCTGGTTCACCCGCTTGCTGCGAGGAGAGGCGAACACCAGACTTACCCTGACTGCCCCGCCCAGAGGGGCCGTGAAGGCGAACGCTCAGACTGCGTCTGGGGGTGCCCGTCCCTGAGAAATCAGCAGGAACCGTGCACTTTCCCTCCCGTCCTGACAACCCCTCCTCCTGCTTTCTCAGCTCGGAGCCGGACTGCAGCACTAAACACTTCCAGAGCGGCCGAGAGCCCGAGCCGTGGGGCAGGGGAGCGCTTGGGATCAAGGGCTGGACTTCGGGCGAGCAGCGGTAGCTGGCGGGATGGCCGGGAGGAACGTGAGCATCGCAGGCTTTGGGCAAAGCCAAGTCCTCAGGCAGGAGAGCAGGGTCAGGCTCCAGGGGACATTTTCTTTTCCTTCGGTGATGACGGCTCTGTAAGCTGTGTCTCGGGGGCAGCAGGGACGTTCCAGATGCTCCCGATTGTCTGGTGGCACTGAAGTCCAACCTGTTTGGAGAAGCGGAGGGGACATGAGGAGGCTCCCGGCCTTGCTGGGGACAGGCTGGAGCTGCCTCCTGTGGCGCAGCGCTGCTTTCCAGGGCCTGCTGACACTGATGGCTTTTCTCAGTTCTCTTTTGTGTCCGAACACCGTGGAAGCCAACCTTGGCCCCCGAGTGCCGGGATCTGCGCTGCCCGGCGCGCCCAGGGGGACACTCCGTGTCTCTGCCGTAGTGGTGGTGCTGGTGGTGGTGGTAGTGGACATGGCTGAGCACCTGGGGCTTGGCCGGAGCAGCACCCCCTGGCACCAACAGGTCCAAGGACCTGGGCCGCGTGTCCCTCAGCGGCCACGGCTGCTCCTGGCCCGTGTCCGTGGGGGGTCCCTCCGAGCTGCAGTACACGAAGGGGTCGTAGTCACTGCTGAGGGAGCTGCGGAACGTGGAGCAGCTGCCGTGGATGCCCTGCAGACTGACGTCCGTGCAGTTCAGCATGGAGTCACTGGAGGAACCATGGCAGGGCCCTGAGCTGGAGTCGCTGCCCGGCCCGTCCGCCAGGTACCCGCTGTGCTCGGTCAGGTAGCTCTCCCCGGAGCCGCTGCTGTTGTGCTGGTGCCCATGGCCGACCCCCCGGCGCAGGGCGGGTGCGCGGTGCTGCTTCTGTGCCAGGGCTGCCTTCAGCCCCAGGCAGGGGGGCTGGAGGGAACAAGTCCTGTGGGGTGACAGCGTCTGCCCACATGCTGAGGGGTTGGGGTGCTGCTGGCCCAGCAAACCTGGGGCCAGGGGGGATGGGTGGGCGCAGGCGGGCAGGGAGGTGGCTGCTCTATAGGGCACGTAGTGGATGGTGCTAAAATCCAGCTGGGAGAGCTCTGGAGAGTGGAAGAAGGGGTTGCTGTGGGTTGGCTCCAAGGGGAAGCTCCGGAGGTTCCTCTGAGGATATGCATGTGGGAGGTGGTAAAGGGCATGTCCCGGGTGCTGGCGGAAAAGGTGGAGTCGCCGTCCAGGCTCCATGTCCCGAGGGGCCAGCCTGGAGCCCGCGGCCACGGCCTGGTCCACCGAGTCTCTGGCTGTGGAGAGAGAAGGGAACATCCAGCACACGTCCCCAGCCCAGCTGCAGCAGCCCCAGCACCGGGGACCCTTCACTGCATTCCCACCCCAGTCCTGTGTGCCCTGCAGCTCCTCACTGCCACCACCAAAACGATGGGCCTGCACACCCAGCACCCCCAGATCCCACCTCGCAGGACTGGAAACCCCTCTTGGTGCAGGTCACACACCAAGCTGGGCTGTGTGGGTTTGCACACGCAGGGACCCCTCTCCACCCACACACTGCCCTGCACACACCCGTGAACAGCAACACGTGCTGCGTCTGATGGACCAATTGGATCCACCACCCACGGGTACACGGAGGTCCTCGGCACAACCCATTCCCTGGTCAAGAAATGCCGTGTCTGAGCCTTACCAAGAATATTGAACATGCAAAGAGGACACGTGTGGTGTTGCTGCAGCCAAGGGTCAACACATTCCCGGTGAAACTCGTGGGAGCACGAGATGATCCGCAGTTCCTAGAGAGGTGGAGAGAGGAGGAGGAGAGTGAGCAAGCATAACCACGTCTCAAGACCTGGACACAGAGTGGGGGCTCTCTTGGGATGGAAATAAGTCTGATGAGGAACAGTTTGCAGCCCAGCTTTGCATGGAGGGGGCTCTGCAGCAGCCTGTTCTGCTTGCTGTGTCCAGCTCTCAGGAGTGAACATCTAGAGAGGTTCTCACCCTTGGGAAGCGGGATGAGTGCTTTGGAGAAGTAAACCCCACTTGTGCCCTGCTGCTTCAACATGGACATTTTATGGACATTTTACCCTACAGTGACAGCTGGAGTCTTTAGGGAACTTGAATCTGCAGGGAATTGACTTCAGCAGGAGCTGGGCTTTTTGGCCAAGGGGCAGGCAGCCCTGCATTGGTGTGGTCATAGAGTCATGGAATCCTTTTAGTTGGAACAGACCCTCAATATCATCAAAAGTCCAACCATAACCCACCCCTGGCACTGCCCCATGTCCTGAGAACCTCATCTCCATCTATTTGACCTTCCAGGGATGGTAACTCCAGCACTGCCCTGGGCAGCCTGTTCCAATGCCCCACAGCCCTTTGGGGAAGAAATTGTTCCCCACATCCAACCTCAACCTCCCCTGGCGCAACTTGAGGCCGTTTCCTCTGCTCCTGGCGCTTGTTCCTGGGGAGCAGAGCCCGACCCCCCTGGCTCCAAGCTCCTTTCAGGCAGTTCAGAGATCAGAAGGTCTCCCCTCAGCTCCTGTTCTCCAGCTGAACCCCCCAGGTCCCTCAGCCGCTCCATCACACTTGTGCTCCAGCCCCTCACCAGCTCCGTTTCCTTCTCTACACTCGCTCCAGCACGTCAAGGGCTTTTTTGGCCCAAAACTGCCCCCAGGATTCGTGGTTTGGCCTCCCCAGGTCCCAGCACAGGGACGGTCGCTGCCCTGGGCCTGCTGGCCACACCAGTGCTGGTACCAGCCAGGATGCTGGTGGCCTCTTGGCCACCTGGGCACACGCTGGCTCATGTTCAGCTGCTGTCACAAACACCCCAGATCCTTTTCCACCAGGCAGCTTTCCAGCCGCTCTTCCCCCAGCCTGTAGCACTGCGTGTCACGGTCCTTTTCCAGCCTCAGGAGCTCTGAAGGAACCTCCCAAGTGCTTCTCACCCCGCCAACCCACCCAGCTCCCACTGCAGCCTCTTCTGACGGCACTGGGGAGCTCAGAGCCGTGGCCGCCCCGCAGCCGTGCCCGCAGCCCACCTGGCCCTCGCTGAACTCCTCCAGGCAAATGGCACAGACCGGGGCCGAGCTGCAGCTGCTGGCCGAGTCCCAGCGCGACGCCTGCCGGCACCGGGCCTGGTACGTGCGCGTGGCCAGCTGTCGGATGGCCTGCACCGTCTGCTGCTGCAGCGAGTCCTGCGGGGAAACGAGGCGTTACGGAGAGGCTCAGCCTCACGTTCTTCCTATTGCTCACTTCTCACTGCTCTTCTGTTTTTGAAATGGGATTATCAGGGATTTGGGGGTGATCCTAATTTCCAGAGGTGATTTGTCATCTAATATGGCTGAACTGGAGTGGGCTTTGTCACCAGCAGGTGACATCTGGCTCTGCACATTCAAAATCACTCAGCAATGCTGAATTTTTGAGCCCCAAAGGTTTTTCTTTCTATGGGACAGATGGGGTATTCTCAAATCTGGAAATACATCTGACTCTGGAAAGACAATAATTTAATTTGTTGGTTTCTGTTCGAAATACTGAATCTTCTACTCTCTGTCAATACAGACGATACTGTTAAAATGAAGAGCTCGTGGGCCAGCTTGGGATGCTGGGACGTGGTCTGGAAGGTGCTGGGACGGCAGCTGCAGTGCTGGTGGGGCGGCAGCACAGCGAGGTCACAGCACAAGGGCGCCCGTCAGGGTCACTCCATGCACCCAGAGACGCCCCTGCCTCATGTGGCCACATTTTCAGCTCACAAAGAGGTGCATTTCCTCTCCCAAACCATGTCCGTTCCTGCCCTTCATGCACTTCTGTTTGCTCAGACATGTCTGCTCTGTGAGATTCCTACCTGAGTCCTGTTTAGCTGGCACTTTGTGCGAACAACAAAAATCAAAATGATGACGACGACAGTGCTGACCACCGTGAGAAGAATCCACACGTCATAGTCTGGCTGTTGGATAAAACAGGAAAGAAATCAGTCTTGCATGGCAGGGGTGGGAATTAGAGGCTAGGGAGGGGAATCCCGATCTCTTCCTGACCATCAGCCTTGGAAGACATGACCCTTGGCCAAGCTCTGCCTCCTTGCTCTTTATAGGTAAAAAAGAAAAGGGTTCAGTCTTTTCTGCATATTCCAGCAAGAATGAAATTTGCTTTGCAGCATCTCAGCTCGCTATAGGCCACGGCCTAGGTAGTACAAGATGAGAAAATCAAGGGTTGGTCTCACCTGATGAGACAGGGAATCCCCTCACCTCACTTGGGATGCTTAAGCAAAATAAATTAAATAAGCTGAAAGCATTTTTGAGCCTTTATTGGCAGCACATTGTCTGAATGCTGCAGACAGGCAGCTCCTGCAAAGGGCTGTGATCTCCATCCCCAGGGAGGGAAGCTCAGCAGCTTTGGGGAAGTCCAGTTCTATGGCACAGCAGCTTGGGAGGGAGGATACAGAAGGCAGAGGGAATGGTCTGTCTCTCACCCAAGCTGGTGGCTCCTTGACCTCTATCTTCACGTGGGCCTCTCTGTTCTTGTTCACGACGCCCATGAGGAGCTCAGCGTCGTGGCCTCTGATCAGAACCACAGGCTGACTCAGACCTCTGGGCTTTCTCAGCTGTAAAGAAACAAATACCATGAGAGATGGTCCAGGACAGCCTGTAACAAGGACTCTCCAGGCCCCCCAGGTGTGTCTGGTTCCTCGCGATGCTTCTTGCACGCACTTTGGAGACTGGCTGCTCCCCCAAATTTGCACTGTCCCTTTATGATTAGATTGGGTGGAAACTTCTCTTTCACCAACTCTTCAGCACGGCTTTCTTCATTTCCTCCTCCTCCTGCACCACTGGATGCTGCTCAGTGTCTCTTGTGCTTCTCTTTCAAGCCCCTGTGCAAAATTCATGGTTTCTCTTCTTCCACGCAGTAATTGCCAACAACCCTGCTGAGCGCTGCCTTTGCTACAGCAGTGCGTCCTCTCCTCTTCCCATAACGCCCACCAGTGTTCCCCCTCCTCTCTCTGTGACCCGCAGGACATTCTCTTTGTTTCTGATCATACCTGCAGTTTTCCACCACGGACACAGGGTCCAGGCAGCCCGGCATGGGCTGGCTCAGCCAGGTCTGTCCTCTCCTCCAGACCAGCCTGGATCAGGGTCCATCTGACCCCCTGACCGCTCCCCAAACCCTGACCGAGCAACCCCGGCATCACCTCATGGGTCTGCACTCACCGCCACTCTTTTCTCCAGTCTTAAGTCCATGAAATACCCAGGAGGATGGACCCAGAGAGCAGGAGACAACCCAGAATTTTGATAAACTCAAACACCAGCTCCCTCATCTTGTCTAATGCTGGATGCTTTTCATTATCACTTGATGATTCTGATGGGGGACATGTTCCTTCCCAGAGATGACAGCAGTGCTGGTGGAAGGGATCTCTGGAGGGCTCTAAACCAAGGCTAAACTTGCAGCAGGAGCATCACCAGCAGCACAGTAGGGCAGCCATAACTTTGGCTTGAAAAGTCAAGACACCATCTTTCCCAAAGGCACAGCAGGGCTGTCCGTGCCAGCTGGGATTGGGTCACCTGGGACTTCCCAAGTGTCCCACTCCTGGCAGGAAAGCCCAGTTGACCAAACAATACCCTTTAAGAGCAGCAAGATGCTGTTCTTGAGCTGCTGGCCCGCTCATGCTGCACAGAGATCTGGACATGCCATGGGGTGAGGACAAGAGAAAAACACCATCTGTGTGCATGGACAAGCTGGGTAAGAGCTCATGTTCAAATTCAGTCTCCAGAATCCTCCTGGGACCTCCTAGTGCGTGGAGGTTGCTGCTGGGTCCTGAACTAGGCCCCTTTTGAGACAGGACAAGGGGCACTGGAGTTTAGCTGATAATACCAATGGGGTTTGTACCTGATCAGCAGCGCTTTCATCATCGGTAATGTCAAAGAGGATCGCACGGGCTCCACGCTCCCCCGCCAGCTTTGCCTGTCCAAAAGAACAGAAGATTCAGTGGACATTTGATATTGTACATCTGTATTAACATCTGCCATTTGGACATGTATCTGTATCCCTGGCTCTTACAGGAGAATGAAGCACCTGCTGCTTAGATTGAGAAAATAGTTTACAGCCTGTTCCCTGTACCTGTGTCGAGCTCTTGCTAGAGCTCTACAGCTCATGGACACTTGTTCCCTATATTTGTGGAGGCAAATGAGTTGGTGAGCTTGTAGTCACATCAACCCATAAAATCAACCAGCAAATCCCCCAGCTCTCTGTGTCGTGTGTCCCTTTGCTTCAGAGCTGTGGATGTCCTGTGAAGGGACCACAGAATCACAGAGCAGTTTGTGTTGAAGGGCCCTTCCCAGCTCCCCAGTGCCCCCCTGCCATGAGCAGGGACATCTGCACCAGCTCAGGTTGCTCAGAGCCCCGTCCAGCCTGGCCTGGGATGTCTCCAGGGATGGTTCAGCCACCACCTCTCTGGCCAACCTGGGCCAGGCTCTCACCACCCTCAGGGCAACAATTCCTTCCTCATGTCCAGCCTGAATCTCCCTCCTGTAGTTTAAAGCATCAACCCTTGTCCTATCGCAACAGGCCCTGCTCAAAAGTCTGTCCCCATCTTTCTTATTGATCCCTTGTAAGCACAGAAGGGCCGCAATAAGGTCTCCCCGAAGCTTCTCTTCTCCAGCTGAACCCCCCAGCTCTCTCAGCCTGTCCCCAGCAGAGCTGTTCCAGCCTCAGATCATTTCTCTGGCTCCTCTGGCCCCTCTCCAGCAGGTCCATGTGTGTCCTGTGCTGATCTGCAGCCCCAGGAGCCCCTGACAGCTACACAGCCCTCCTGTGCCAGGCCAGCAGACAGCTCGGCAGGTCCCCCCCTCTCACCATGGCTGCACCAGCTGTCCATGGACCTGATCCCACACACACCGCTCTCCCTGCTCCCTGTCCCTCTGTGTTGTCAGAGAGAAGCTGAGGTGATGCCTGGGCTGCAGGTCTGCTCTGGGATTTGGAGCAGGACGGGTTTTTACAGCCCCCCGGTGCTGCGGTCTGAGGAGGACAGCTTCCAGACCCACCCCAGCAGTATACGTGCCACCGGGGTGAGGTCAAAGCACAGCGCCCGAGGACCTCGCAGGGTCACCCACGTCCTCCCACCGAGCCCTCGCAGCCCTGCAGGCAGAGGCAGCCTCTTGGGAAAGGCAGCCGGGAACGTGAACTAAGTGCAGGGCAGGGCCGCTCTTACTCACACGGAGCCCTTTGATCTGCGCGTCCCGAGCGCCTGTGCAAACAGGGAGCTGCCGGAGCTGCCGCAGCAGTTTACCCGCCGCGTTGCCAAACTCCAGCTCGGGGGCCAGAGGTCAGTCCTGCCGCTTCCCAGCTGCGATATCAAACGCGAGGCGCCGGACGAGCGAAGGGACGGGGCATTCCCGGCGGAGCAGGTTCCGCTCCGGCCCTCGCTTGCAGGTGCCTGTCGCCTCCACGCACCTCGTCGGTGCCAGAGGCGGGTGCTCGGGTCTGGGGACAGGGAGGAGGGTGTGAATGGAGGTGCAGATGGGTGGGAAGGAGCTAAAGGAGGGAGGGCTGAAGTTATTTGACACTCCTGGGTTTGGTATAACAGGTGGAGTAGCCGGAGAAGTGGGATCAGAGGCTCTAGGCAGGGATCAGAAACTGGGGTCCTGCTGGGGATCCGAGGAAGCTCAGTGTTTGCCACCACTAAAGAAGAAACAGGACTTTCAGGTAGTAACTTCCACCTGTTGGAGCCAGTCAAGCTTTGACCAACAATGAACAGTTCTACAAAGATTTTATCCCACTAAAGACACCAACAATGTGGAAACGAACGACTGAGACCAGACAAATGGCTCTTCTCAACATCCTTCTGACTCCTGTTGCAGGCCATGCAATTTTTGTTCAAGCTATTCGCAACCTGCGTGCCACCATCATTTCCCGAGTGTTTGCTGTCTTTGTGTCAGATCTCTTCACCGACGCAGCACAGCTGACCTCCCTCTTTGGGGACTGCAATGCTTTTGGTGCAAATATGTATTTACAGGATGATTTAGGATGTTTCAACAGTCTGTCAGCCAGACTTACTTGCAATCAAAAATCAGGAAAAAACAATGCACACCAAAAAATTATAAATTATGCATCAGAAAGAAAAATAAACCACTTTGAATTGATTCCAGTGGTATTTTCTGTGCCTTCCTCTCCCCTTGCAGACCAGACACCTTCCCGACGGGTTTTAGCTTTGGATGCTGAAGCAGTGCAGGAATTTTAGAGAGGAGAAGCAGAGGAGTTCGTCAGGTGGCTGGTGGAGTTGTCCTCGTGCTGGGCTGGCCGGGTTGTTTGTGTGCACAGCTTGGCTGCGTGACAGCTGAAGCAGAGGTTACGATAACACGTTGCACATGGCTGTTCTAATCACCACTGACAGAGCGCTGCAAGTCAGCGTGCAAAGCAAGAAACACTTGCCAGGGAAACCAGGCTCCTGCTCCAGCAAACACCAGCCCCATCCCACAGCTGCATCCCTGCTTTCCAGGAGAAGCATCATCCAGGGATTTTGAGGAAAAGATCTGTACGATGGTGGAGTGAAGGAGCTTGGCAGAGGCTTCAGGAGGACAGAGGAGCAGCCAGATTGCAGGACATGGAGGAACCAAGGTACAAGGCAGGGCCTGGGGATGTGGCCAGTTTAAGGAGCACAGACCTGTATTTCATGGCTAAACCAGTCCTGTTTGTGGGGGAGAAGAGCTGTGAGCCTCCCTGGGGGAGATCTACCTGCAGGCAGGATGGTAACTGATGCTGTGTTCAGCTGGATCTCAAAACCCAGTGGTGCAGCACGTCTTGTCCTCCCTGTGCCGACCCTGCTCAGCTGATCCCGGGCTCATGAACACACTGGTACTTCCAGTGCTGTGATCAGACTCAAAGATTAAGGACAAAACTAGCAAACCAGTTGCTAAAACTTTTAGGTTCTGAGGTGGAAGATGAGCCTTCGAAGCTGCTCCTTCCTCCTGTTTGAGATTCTCCACAGCAGCTGCACTGACCAAACCAGCCATTGCTGCCGCCACCCCCAGCACCTTCCCTGGTGGGATGTGGCCACTTGGGCCCTCTGTAATGTGATGGTCATGTCTGGATGGACACGGGAGAGCACAAGCACCCAGCTGTGCTCCCTGAGGCACCGGCAGAGCACATGCTCTCACATCTGTCACCAGCTGCACCGGGAGCCCTTGGGTTCACTCTTTATCCCACTGTTCTCAGCATCACTAACAGCCCCAGGTGGGACCAGGCCATTTTCCAGATGTGGGGTGGCTGAGAGCAGGTCGATAACTCCAGTGGATGGCTCATGGGAACAGCTGGCATCAGCTCCCGAGCAGCAGCAAACCTCACTTAGGCTTTCCCCCAGTCCAGAAAGGGTCCGGCACTGCCGCCTGGCTGCCTACGCAGCGGTGGGGAAGCAGCCCCGAGGTGGCGAATCCATGACAGCATCACATCCCTTCCCTTACTTTTGTTGCCACAGACTCTGTGAAAAACAAACCTGCTGCTTAGGAACAGCCCCTTGGTCCCAGCTTTGCCTGCCCTCTTCAGCCGAGCTGCAGGGAGGCCAGAAAAGGACCCGTCCCCATTCTCAGCATGTCACCACCAGAAGAAAGCAGACAACAGGAGCAGCATCACCTGAATGCAACCCAGATAAAGCCTACAACAGCTAAACAAAGGGTTTTTCTCATGTTGTACAGTGCTTGTGGAAAATAACACAACTTTTAGTGCAGAGACAATAAAAGGACACGGTGAACCACTGAAGAAAAAGCCAACATCAGCCTTATCCACACAACTTTTACCAGAGACACAAAGATTTTAAGGTTTAAAATGACCCTCATTCCTACATGACTTCCTTATTACTGGAGAATAGTACCAGCGACCTCATCTTTTGGCACAGGAACTGCTGTTTCATGAAGGTCCCTCTTTCACGTGAGACCTGATCTGAAGACTCCTGAGATCTCTCATCCCTTTGTGGCGCGGATGGTAGCCGTGCTGTTTGAGTCACATCCCACCACTACTTTGTTTGCATTTGTCTGAATTGCTCAGTGCTGATTCTTAATGTGAAATATTACAGTATTACAGTATTCTTTTTAAAGCCAGGGCCACAGAAGATGTTTTCTGTGTCCATGTTTGCCCACAGGGCAGAGGACACAGGGAAATACAAATCCCCCTCAACAGGCCAACAAGCACCGGGAAGCTGCAAAGCATGAGGAGCATGATGCTGATGGGCAGTAAAGGCCCAGAGAGAGTCCAGTAGAGGGACACAGAGATGCTGAGGGGTCTGGAGCATCTTTGTGATGAGGAGACACTGAGAGAGCTGGGGCTGTTGAGCTGGAGAAGAGAAGCTGAGAGGGATCTGATCAATGTATCAATAGCTCAGGGTG